>NC_092502.1:117621858-118221858 GCF_047511675.1 Marmota flaviventris
AATATTTATCTTGTTTCTAGCCAAGTGTCAGATTTATGCTGTACTTCTGATCTTGGGTTACTGGAAAGATGATTGACCCAAAAGAAACCAAGGTACCTTACCAGGTGATGGGTGAATGGTCACTTACGCAAGAAAAAAGTCCACTACCCAGAATTCCACTGGGCAGACTTTCCAGTCGAACTGGCCTACTGCCAACATTCCAAAATATGCCTTGGACTTTCTAACAACATCTACTTTTATTAAAGCACATCCCTTTTTGGAGTTTTCCTAGCTGGTTCAAATCCTATCTTCTTTTAAAATAAAGGGGGGAAAATTCAAATCCATTTCCTTCACAAAGCCTGATGGGTTGGTTCACTCCTTCCTGAAAACAATTATAACACTTTTTATCTACACAGCTCTTAAGGAAACAAATGTTCTGTACCTTCAAATGCTTGCTGTTAATGAGTACAGTTTCTGTGCAGCTTGACTCTAAATTCCTTGAGGGAAACCATGATATACTTCTTTATCTTCTCTTGATACTTAATTCATATTTCACTCAATATACATGTTCATATCTCACCTTGTTCTAAAATGAATTTAAGGTAGCTTGCAAAAATGCATAGGTACCACGAAGTAGAACAAAACTGAAAAAATAAGTGACTTTCTTTGGAGAGTCCAGTTACTCCACAAGAAATTTGACAGCTGTGAGACTGCCATGCTGTGAGGAAGCTAAACTTATCCAGTGGAGAGTGAACTGACCATTAGCCCTTTGCTTTCAACTATTCTTGTTCCTGCACCAGACATATGACTACAAAAGCTGTTTCTGACATTCCAGACTAAGCTAAAGCCAATAGAGAAAAACAGGGGAATCTGGCTAATAGCCAGAAGTTAGGACTCAGAAATATGACACAGCCAAGCTTTCCCTGATACATCCAGCATATCTGAGCCATGTCGTGGAGGCCTCAAACATGATGGGGTAGACACCTTCCAACGTGCTCTGATCATTCTTGAGGTGATTCATAAAATCTCATTCTAGGCACTGCACTTAGAAGGGCTTGCAAAGATGATAAATCTTGCTTCTAATCTTCACAGAATACAGAAGCCATTTTTTTTCTGCTGATATTGCCCAGACTGGATTAAATGTAGCCCAAAACCTGGAAATGGTGTGCAGACAGGCTCCTGGATCAGCCATCTAGTGCTGGCTTGAGCAGGAAAAGGCTCCCCTAATACTCAGATAGGAAGATATTCCTCAGTGTTTTTTTCCTTGTCTCTCATTTCTGAACCTCCTAGAAGTTTCATGGTAGAAATAGTACAGGGGTTTACAGGAGCCAAAAAATCTGAGGGAGTGTTACCTTCCTTTCTGATCAGTGGATTTGCAGCACCAAAATGTGTGGCACCTATTCTTGCTTTCCTTTCTTTATCTGGACCTGGGCACAGCTGCAAGAAGTTTGTAAGCAATTTGGGTAAATAAGGCCCCATCCTTCTGACTAGAGAATTAAAAGAGGAGTCCAGGTCAATAGAAAGTATCAAGGAGATCACAAAGGGAGAAAAGCCTGGAGGATGGCCCCACAATTGGTTTATGAACTCCTAAACTCACTCTTAATCTATTACATGTGAATTTGGCCCTAGATAGCATACCGGAACTTGAGAAAACTGAATTATGGAGTAGAACACTACTGAGGTCTCAGAGTGGCCAATGGATGGCATACATACAGGACAAATCTAAATGGAACTACAAGAACTTTGAAGCCAAAATCGGAATCAGAGCCCCCTAAAACTGGACTACCTGGCCTAAACCCAACCATAGAAATTGTTTACTAAAACAAAAATACCAGCATTCTCCACAGGATTTCAAAAAGACCTACAGTTACACAACAAAATACTTAAAGTGTTCAGGACACAATCTACAAAATTACTCAGCATATAGAAAGCTAAGAAAATCCCATTCAATTCACATGATGTCGATCAATAGATGTCAATGATAAGATTAGAAAGATTTTATGCAGCTATCACAAAAATACACCAACAGGAAAGGATGAAACTCTCCAAGTGAATAGGAACATAAGTAGCTTCAGAAAAGAAACAGGAAATATAAACCTGGTGCAGTAGCCCAGGCTATAATCCCAACAACTAGAGGCTGAGGCAGGAGAATCAAAAGTTCAAGGTCAGCCTCTGTGACTTAGCAAGACCCCATCTCAAAAAGGGCTGAAGATATAGCGCCCCTAGGTTTGATCCCCCATCACACACGCACATGTGCATGCACACACACACACACACACACACACGAGGAATAGAGAGAATTTAGAGTTGAAAAAGAAACCCTGAAATTCTAATACTCACTAAATGGGCTCAAGAGCAGAATGGAAATGAAAGAAGAAACAGTGAATGAGCTAGAGGTTAGACCAATAGAAATCATCTAATCTGCACATCAATGAGGGAGGGAAAATACTGGAAAAAAGAATAGGCCTCAAAAACTGTGTTAAAATATCTAAACATGTAATATTCCTGTCATCAGAGCTTTCAAAGGAGAGGAGAGAGAATACAGTGGGAAAAAAATAACTTCACACACACACACCAAAAAAAAAAAAAAAAACCTTCACAAAAATTGAGTGGAAAAGACAAGTCTACAGATTCAAGGAGTTCAGCAAACACAAATAAGATACGTTTCTTTAAAAAGTGCATGCTCAGACACATCAAAACAAAACTAGTGAAAACAAAAGCAAAAGAAAATATCTCCACATTAGCTAGAGAAATGACAGCACATTTCTTGTCAAAAACTATAGAGACCAGAAGGAAGGGGCACAAGTTTTAAAATAATGAAAGAAAAACTCTCAAGCAGGAATTTTTATGCAGAAAGAATACACTTCAGAAAGGAAGGTAAAGTAAAGAAATTTTCAGGTAAAAGAAATCTGGAGAATTTGTTGCTAAGAGACTACTCTTAAAAAAAAATGTTAAAAGGCATTTTGTTTTCAGATAGAAAAGGAATGGTGCCATAAGAAAACTTTCCAGATAAGAAATGAATAGAGAACAACAGACAGGGTAAATATCTCAGTGAATATAATGGATTATTATCCTTTGGGTTTTTTTTAATATATGTAGATACAATACACAAACAACTACCATATAAATGGATAATTGCATAGAGGCCTATACAATGGTATTCCACTTGAAGTAGCAAAATACTGATTCTAAATAAACCATGAAAGGCCTAAATATGTATAATGCAATCACTAAAAAACAGACACACAGTATAAGTACAAATGTCTCCCCTGATGTTTGACACAAAAAAACTACAGTAAAAGTAAATCAAATTATGCAATATATGAAAAAATATGACATGCAAAAATCATCATTTTCTATTTGTTGGCAAAGTACAATTAGAAATAGAATTTTTTAAAAGCAATGCCTTTTATAATATCTCAAAATAATAAAATACTCAGGTATAAATTTAGCAAAACATATTTGCAGGATCTGTATGCTAAAAACTACAAAACCCTGATGCATAAAAATAAAGAAACCTAAATGTTTAGAAAGATATACTATATCATGGGAAGAGTCACAATACTAAAGATGGCAATTCTCCCCAAATGGATTGACTGATATTATGTAATTCCAGTCAAAATCCAAACAGGAATTTTGTATATATAGATAAACTGTTTCTAAAATTCATATGGAAAGGCAATGGAACTAAAGAAAAGCCAAAAGGATTTTGAAAAAGAATCGAGGTGGGGGGAAATATACCACCTGATTTCAACAATTATGATAAAGTTTTGGTAATCATATAATCTGAAATTGGTGAAGGAATAAATACATAATTCAATGAAGCAAAATAGAGACTTCAGATAGAGAGCCATATAAATATACCAATTGCTGACAAGTACACAGAAATTAATTTAGAAGGATAACCATTTCAATGAATGGTTAAATTATTGGGTGACCCTATACAAAAAGTAAAAATAAAAAAGGAACCTTGAGACAAACCTCACAACTTCAAGGTTTATTCAAAAATTAACTCAAAATGGATCACAGATCTAAATCTAAAATATTTTAAAATAAAAATGTCAAATGAAAATATAGGAGAAAATTTTCATGAACCACAGTTAAGCAAAGAGTTTTTGACATCTCATGAAAAGTATACCATTAAAATTAATAAATTTACCTGATCAAAATTCAAAAAACTTCAGCAAAAATCCTGTAAGAGTTATGAGAAACAAACTATGATGAGAATATTTTCAAATCACATATCTGACACAGGACTTGTGTTAAAGATACATAAATAATTTTCAAAACCCAAAAACAAACAAATAATTAAAAACAAACAATTATTAAATAGACAAAAACTTGAACAAACATTGAACCTTTGAGGGAGATGTAAATTAAAACCATGTGTTATGGTTTGAATCTGGAATGTGTCCCAAAGGCTCATGTGTAAAAGTTTGGTCCCCAATGTAGCAATGTTCAGAGGTGGGACTTTTGGGAATTGTTTGGATCATGAAGGCTCTAACTTCATCTATGAGTTAATCCATTGATTGATTCATAACTGAATGGACTATTGGGAGATGGAAGAAACTGTAAGAAGAGGGACTTAGTTGAAGGAAGTGAGTCCTTGGGGATGTGCCCTTGAGACTATATCTTGTCCCCAGCCCCTTCTTCTCTATTTGCTTCCCAGCAGTCATGAGGGGATCAGCTCCACTCTACCATGCCCTCTCTACAATGATGCTCTGCCTTACCATAGGCCCATAATATTTGGAGTCAGCTCCATGGACTAAACCCCTGAAACCATGAGCCAAAATAAATCTTTCCTCCTGTAAGATGTTTTTCTCAGGTATTTTGTCACAGTGACAAAAATCTGACTAATACATTATGACAAACCACAGCATGTCTATTAGAATGGTTTAAGAGTACAATTTCAAGGGCTGGTGAGGATGAGAAGCAACTAAGTCTCACACATTGCTGGTGGGAAAGTAAAATATCACAGCCACTCTGGAAAACAATTTGATAATTTCTTATAAGAATCAATCTACATGTACTCCATGTGCTAGTAATTTTCTTTTAAATGCACTTTAGTGGATTAATGAATAAACAGAGGTACATCTTTACAAAGGATATTATTCAGTTATAAAAAGGAACAGACTTAGATGAACCTCAAAGATGTATTAAGTGAAAAGAACCAATCTCTAAAGGTGACACACTGTATGAATCTATACATGTGATATTCTTGACAAGTCAAAACTGTGGTGGTGGAGAACATGTCAGTGGTGCCATTGGTTTGGGTAGGGTGAAGGGTATGAGGACAAAGGAAAAGCACAAGGGACCTTGTAGGGGTGATAGATCTGCCCTGAATCCTGACAGTGGTGGTGGTCACATAAATCAGTACATGGATTAAAACACACAGACCTGTATACCAAATTTGCAAATTTGCATTATGTTATTTTTAAAATAACATTTTAAAAGAGTGAGATGAAAAAATATTACACCTAGACAAGCATCTATAAACAAAAATTTTTTAAAAGGAAAAACCAGAGAGTGTGAAGGAACAGGTGATCTGAGAAATCTATGAGAGAAAAAAATTTTGCTTTTAACATATCCAGAGTGTGACTGTGAAGGGACCCAGCAGCCTGTGCCAGACAATTCTCTTTTCTAGGGGCCTTTCCCAGCCGCAAACCACAAACTCTTACATGCTGAAAGCTGCTGTTAGAATGGATGGAGGGATGTGTATGCTGACAGCTTGATTCAGATATTAACAACTTCTTTCTTTTCTTTTTTTCTTTCTTTTTTTTAAATTTTTGGTACTGGGTATTAAATCTGGGGATGCTTTACCAATGAGCTATATCCCCAGTCCTTTCTATTTTTTGAAACAGAATCTTACTAAGTTGCCAAGCATTTTGTGAAGTTGCTGAGGTTGGCCTTGACAAATGTGACTTCTATGAAAGCTGGAGTAGGTATTGTTTTCATTTTGTGAAGGAAAAAACAAAGACTTCATTTTGTGGAGGTTAAGAGATTGGCTAAAGTCAAGCAGCTGGGAAAAATGCACAGGTGGGGACCCAGAATTTCTGGTTTGTGCTCTTTGATCACTCATTCATCCATTCATCTAAACACGTTTATTGAGTGCCTATTATATGACAAGGGACTATGGTCTCCAATTGTTCAAATTCCATCTGATAGAAAATAAAGAGACACATGCATAGATCTTCAGAACAAGGAGCTGTGTGATAAAGGCCCTAGGTGTGGTAAGAAAAATAAGTGACACTAGGATCACACTAGTTTTCAACAGATCAGGGAAGACCCCTAGAAGAGATGAGCTTTGATCTGGTTATTGAAAGTGGGAGAGAATTTTGAAAATTTGATATTGAGGGAGAGACATGGTCCAAATAAATTCAAAGTCTGTGTGGTGGCTGGTCTCCCAGATAGCCCCTAACAGTTGTTGCTTCTTGGTATTCATGTCCGGTGGAGTTTATTTCCATTCTGAATCAAGGCTGTGCTATTTGAGAATATGGCAGAGGTGACAGTGACATGTGACTTACATGTTTTCTGTTGAATCATTCATTGTGGGAAAAGTCAACCACCATGTCATGGGGTCTCTCTCAAGCTGCCCTACAGAGAGGTGTACTTGCAGAGGAACTGAACCCTCTTGCCTATAGCCAGCATCGACTTGATATCCACATGAGTGAGCCACCTCGGGAGTGAACCCTCCAGGCTCAGTTTTCAGATGACTACAAATCTCAGAAGATATCTCACTGCAACCCCATGAGAAGCCCCAAGCCCAAATCATTCAACCAAGTTGCTACCCAAATTCCTGACCCACAGAAACCACAAGAGATGACTAATTATTGCACTTTCAAGCCACTGAGTTTTGGGGTGATTTTTACATAGCATTAAGTAACAATGAAATATGTGAGCCAACTTGCAGAAAAAAAAAAGCAAACATAAGACAAGCTCAAAAGAAAGACTTCTCAGACCAGGAAGGTGAAGTTTCCAGCAAACTGGGTATGAGATAGAAAAGACACAAACAGAGGCAATGGCAGGAAGATTGAGAAAAGTAGACAGGGGGAAAGGTGTCTTGGAGAAAGAATTCCCCAAATACCCTGGAGTTGTACTTCTGAACAATTAGTGGTTATTTCTACTAACATTAATGATTCTGCTAATAGCATTCCAAATATCTTAGGTATTGCAGAGCGAGTGGTTTCCTTTATACCTTACTTTTTGTGCTGCCAAATATGGGATAGTCACTCACCATACTCATTTCCCTTTTCCCCAGACACAACACTAAATCACATCTTTAACTTCCTTTCCTGCTGGTATGTTTGTGCGGTTGCACTCTGGAATATAAGTAGCAGTGGTGTACAGCCCATAAAACCTCCCACAGGGTCCTTTACCCTGTCTCTTCACCCCTGTGCCGACTCCCTGCAGGGAATGGGAGGATCTCAAGGCTGGAAGATCAACAAGGTAAAAGACCATGGATCCCCAAATTATCTCACAGAATGTCCCCTGCAAAGTAGCTGCATTCAGCAATTATGTGAACAAGAAATAAATTTTTATTGTGTGAAAAAAATAAATAACTGGAGTAATTGGGACAGTATAAAGCACGTGTAGAGAAAAATGAGATGGAACAAAGAGTGAGCCCAGCACACACGCATGTACGTGAGGTACCGGGTAGTTTTGTGAGAGAGAAGCCACAGCATTATGATCTAGGAGACAAGGCAAAAACGGAAACGTGACCAGTGACATGATTCAACAGAGACCATGAAATTTTTAAAAGGAAGAAAGGAAAAAGTTGGACTTTTTTCCAACTTTTGGAAAAAAGAAGTGTGACTATTTCCAATAATGAAATTAAATAGAAGTTTCCTCGTTGAGTCCTCATAAAAGACACAGCATAATATAGTGATGTCCTATAAAAAATCCTAGCAGCTAATACAACATTTCTTATTATATCCTTCAATGAAGGATAAAATAAGTGATAAAACAACATAATAAAATCATGGGGGGGAAACACAATACTTTGTGGCTGAATTAGTTCTCCGTTAGTCCGATTGTACCTAATAACAAATGTAAATAAATTGTGAATCTCTTAGATAATCCACCTCAATGAGTAATAGATGTTTGGCAAGTATATTTTGGTTAATTGATTCACTAGCAATTATTTATATTTTTGAGGGTGGGAAAATGAGTAGGAAAGGAGGCCCAAATGTCCTGAGGTGACTGTCCTATGCCTCTACATTACCTGTCTAACCCTATCTGGCTACTTGGGGCTGCCAGGGTGTTTCATCAGCTCATGTGTGTTGCTGTATTTTCTCAGTGCATTTTCCTGGGGCAGTGTAATTAGGAACACTGACTAGAGAATAAGGGAGGAAGAATAATCGAGTATAAGTACAATTGTAAAAAGTCATTATGACATGCTTTCAAAGCCAGTAATTACCACTCTTGCTTATCATGCAAATCACTATTAGTATTTTTATTTAAACTACAACTGTGTTTTGTTACTTGACACAAAAGCTTTTGAGAAAGACCTAACATCTGCCCACAATTGGATTCCTTTCCAAGCATTCCTTGGAAGAAGAGGAAAAGGACACGAATGTCAAGAGGGTAATTTAACGCTTGTAGTTAAAACTTTGTAAAGGACCCATTGTGAGGGGGGAAAGCCCAAGGGGATGAATTATGAAATATGCACAATAATTTCTGGTTGTCCCTTTAAAGCAAATCTAGAGATTTGTCTCTATAGTGAGAAGCTTCAAAATTGGTCTTTTACAAAACTAAAAAGGTTATATAACATACTGGGAAATCAAGGGTCTTTTGAAGAACAGTCAAGAATTGAGAATGGCTGGCTGGGGAAAGGAAGATGGAAGTAAATAGAGGAGATCTCTGGTCCCAGAGACTTGGAAGACTGATTTAGTAACAGTGGTTGGTGAATATTGCCAGTTTTACTGAGCATTGAAAGAAAAGTAGAGAAACCTGTTCATTGGGGGCTGGTGGAAATTGTATTGTAGTAGTAGCTTGTAATCTTTGGATACAGGATGTGGCAGGAGAAGGATGACTGGAATTAAATGCATTTAAAATATGAGTTGTTCACCGTGTATAGTGATCGCCATTTAGATTCCCCTAGAGTCAGGCAAACTAGCTGTGGATCTGACAACAAGATAGATAAATTATTATCCTGACAACTCAAAATCTGGCAAAAGCTGGAGAATTCCAGTGGTAATGACAGAAACAGGTCAGGCTCGAATTGAGCCAGAGCTAAGTAACAAATATTTCTAGTACTTTTATGCAAAACACTACTCAACCTTTGCCCTTTGAGTTCAGTGAAGCTTAGAAACAATACAAAACAGTATTTATATGACTTTGGATGGATTTGGGATGGCCACAAGCATGCCTGAAATCAAAAGAATCAATGGGTAAAGATGGGTTTATGTCAGTATTCTTTTAACTGCTGCTGTAATCTTAGACTTCAGGTTCTCCATTCAGAGTGACATAAACCTAATCACCTTTCCCAGCCTTGAAAATATTTCTCCTCCTTCAGACTCCAAGGTGACTTCTACCTCCATCTACTAAGCTGTTCTATTCACTCCTAAGACAATACTAAATGCTTCTTGCCCCATAGGTACAGCAGACACCTGCATTGCCTACTCAACATTAATTCCATCTTTTTTCTTACACAAAACTCCAAATTTGCTCTGCAAATCATCCTCTTCCACCTGGCTGTATGCTTCTGTGGACGTCAGGGCAATCCCATTCCTCTTGTGAGTTCTTGCTTAGGAATAAGCCTGTTCTACTGTTCTATGCACTAACATGTGAGGAAGAATCCATTGGGGAATTAAAGGAAAGGATTTTCAGCTTTGAAGAAGAGATACATGGGGGAAAGGAGTCACTCTGCCATGGCTGTGTGTGCTTAATATTGGCATACCAGTCTTGCAAGGGTACAAGTCTAGGAAATGTCAACTGAATAACAATATCAGAGTAAAAAGATTGAAAGAACGAGCACCTTTGATGCCATCAGTGCCACTGAATCAGCCAACTGGAGCTCTCTATTCTAGGACTTTAAATAGTCTCATTGTTTAAGCAATTTTTTTAAGAGAAAGAGAGAGAGAGAGAATTTTTTAATATTTATTTTTTAGTTTTCGGTGGACACTATTTTATTTGTATGTGGTGCTGAGGATCGAACCCAGTGCCCCGGGCATGCCAGGCAAATGCATTACCGCTTGAGCCACATCCCCAGCCCTTTTTGACTTCAGCAATTTTGACTTGAGCTTTCTACTACTTGCAGCTGGAATTATGATAACTGGTAAAATAAGGATTTGTGTACTTATACTCATTGCATACCACAGTAAACATATTTGTTATTACCCACAGAACTTGCAGTATACCAGGCGTCAATGAATGGTGGCTCCCTAAAGAGAGAAATGCATGGGTAAAAACAAAGATGTGCTCTACATCTTAACCCTACCTGCATTCCCTGGCTCTGCCAATTGCATCAATATCCACCCAGGTGTGTAAGCCAGAACTCACTCCTAGATTCCTCCCTAGTTCTCTCTTCTCCTAGCCAATCCATCTTCATGTTCTATTCATTCTGCCTTCTAGACACTTTCCAAATTCACTTATTTTTATCTCCCTTACCATTTTGTTTGAAGCTACTATTTCTTAATTGCACCACTACTACAGTAACCTCTATCTAGTTCCTAGACTTTTAAAAATCTGTTCTATGTACTGCAATCAAAGGGAATCTTTTCAAAATTCTAAATTCCCCCAATTCCCCTTCCATATTTGATTAAAGGATAAAGAAGATTATTCTGAGATTCATTAGGTGCCCATAGGCTTCCATGGTCTGTGCCTGTTAGTCTACCTCTTGCCCTTGCGGCTCTTGCAGGACAAGCCTGCTATTGATTTCTTGAATGTGCTTTGCTTTGCTTGTGTTCTGTATGCTTAGCAGAATCTTCCCACCAGAACCCCTACATAATCACGTTGTCTGTGTATTTCATTCTCCATTTTCCAGCTCAGTCTTGCCTTTCCCAGTTGACTGGCTCTCCCTGCTGTACCCTTTGCTAATGCTGTATACTTCTCAGCTGGAATGACCATCCAAACTGGTACACTTGAGAGCGGCTGGGAGTACTATTAATAATTACACTGGAACAATATATATAAACAGATATTGTCCTGGGCTGACAGAATGTTTGGTTATCCTTTTCTTAATACTTACCATGTTGTAATTTTTGTTCATTAGTTTATTCATTAGCATCTGCTTCCCCTACATCTCTATGTGGGCAGGGACCGTGTCTTTCTTTCAGCTCACCATCATAATCTCCATGCCAAGTCTGTTCAATAAAAGACAAAAATAATTGTTGGAAGAATATAAGAATGAATGAATACAATGACTCAATTCACATTTTTCTTCTCTATTATTTTTTTCCTTAGACTAGTATTGATTATAATGCTATGCAATATTCTGACTCCTAGTTTTTTTTGATATCTGATCGTTTGGCGCAGAATTGCTTTATAAGTGACTGATGTAGTGAGCAGGTATCTATGAACACCTATTATGTGCTAAGCATAATTCTAGGGATTCAAGGGATAAAACAGCAGACAAGACACAGTTCCTGCCCTTGAGAAATTCACAGTCCCATAAGGGAGATACCTGAAGTCTACTAGGATTCTAGATCCGTTTCTGTCCCATGAGTAGCCAATCAGGGATTGCTGTGGACCTGAAAGAAACTGTGACTTTTTCTCATTTCTTTCTCAGCTTTGTCATTTTCCCTAGTTCATTTCCAAGATCAGTGCCCTGATGTTTCCCATTTCTTAGTAAAAAGTTCCAGGAAACATTTGAATACTTTGTGGTATTTTCAGATTATGTTAATATATTTAAAATGATATTAGTGAATATGAACTTACAAGACATAAATGGAAATATCAAGGTGCCTGAACTTAAGAGCTATAGGCATAGGATCTGACCACAAAACTTTCCCCATGGGTGGTTTATCAAATTCAGTAATAATTAATTGTATGGGTTTTGATACACAATCAGGCCAGATATGAGGCCAGGGGTCCTGTGAGAGAGACACTGAATGGAGACCTCACACCCCTTCCTGAAACTATAATTTTCAAAGGGATATGGCATCAGTAATTAGGGACATAGAAAAAAAAGGATCTGCCCACCTTCAGAGGGAAAAGATGAATTTGGTGTTTTAGACCACAGAAAAGGAAAAAAATCTATTTCTAGCAAAATGAAAATCACAGGCCTTGGCCTCGTGTTGTGTTAAAGTTAAAATGCATACATCTATAATGGTTTAGGAACTGTGAAAATGAGAAATTTACATAAAAATTAATCCTGGGACAATTATATCACTGGAGTACCCAGTGGCAGTAAACAGAAAAACATTCTGGAGCGACACTTCCTCAGCCTCTTTGAACAGGACTTCTATAGGAAGTTTTCCATTGAAGATGACCTGTAATCCAAGATATAGGCAAAAACAGAAGGACAGGAACCCAGAAATCTGTGATAATAGAAGTTTTATCTGGAAAAGATGATGTCTTGAGCAGAATCTTCTGGAAACAGATTCTAAGATGGACATTTGCATGTAGGAGATTTTCTGGAGAATGCTATAGGGAACACCTTTGAAGAAATTAAAGAAGTAGGATGAGTCGGGAGAAGATTCAGTGATACAGTCGCAGCAGATGCCCCAGCTTAGCCTGCAGGGATCTCTGGAGCTAAGATGGCTCTTAAGAATGACCCCCATCAGGCTAGGCCTTTATGCCCCAATATCAGTCATTAGAACACACTGATCCAAGGGAAGAAGTCATAAACTTGGGAAAGATGGCTCTTTTTGGCCAAAAACCATTTCCAGAGAGATCCAGAATTGGCCATTAGCAGCCAATGCACATGGCAGCAGGGAAATAGGGGCCCTGGTCCTGAAAATGTGGGTGGGTGGGTGGGTGGGAGGTGGGGACTCTGAGCAGCACAGAAGAGCATCCTCTAAGTCTGCTCCCTTTAGCAGCTCATTTCCATTTACTTTTGTGTTTTGTAATTTGTCCCATCTAGGAAGAGCATCACCAGTTTTCTGCTTGTTCTCAATTCCTGATAAACGTTATGTACGTAAACACAATGGAGAAAGTTAACAATTCCCGCTGCCTCAACTAGTTTCAAGAGCACAGCTAAATTTCATCATCTCTTTCCTATATTACCCAATCTAGACTCTCTTCACTTTTAGCAAGTATATCTCATGGTCTTAAGCCGCTTAACTGGTAGAAATTGTGAAGATCTAAGCCTCTGATCACCATTTGTCCTTTGGAGGCTGTGTTGATGGTACCTATCCATTAACCATCCAAATTAGGCGGCAGAGTAACAAGATATGTCCCAATGGTTCATTGGAGTGTCAGACTTATTAATACTTTTCTTCACTATGTAACACAGTTGGATCTCCTCCTGAAGATCAGTGTAAATTACCCTCTTAAGGGAGGTGTATCTTCCCTTCGTGCTAGCTTCTTGAGATGAGGAACCCTGAGAAACCTGGTGATACCCATAGTTCAGAGTAAAATGGGACTCTTACCATATCCCCCAGTGGAGCCTTCCACCCTCTGAGAATCAGAACTTCTATTATAGAGCCTCTAGTTTCCAGGACAGGAAGCACAAATTTCACAAGCAGATTACTGTGAGTAATCTAAGATAAAAAGAAAACAGGAAAGAGTAGTTAAGAGACAGGTTGATTAGAAAGTGAAAGTTCAACACATATGTAATATGAAATATTTATTTGTGAATGAACACTGCAAAAAAGGTAAGCGATAAGAAACAAGCAAAGTAAAAATATGGCATGTTAAAACCAGAAAATGATGGAAATAAAATCCAATGTAGACAATCACAATAAATATAAATGAACTAACATTCAAGTCAGAGATGCTCTGACTGGGTTTTAAAATTCACTTGTATAAAAGATATATATCTAAAACATAATGGCATGGAAGACTTAATTAAAGCATGAAAAAACTTAAAAGGCAAATTCTCACCAAAAGAAAACCATTGTGTTATCCTTAACAAACAAATTATTTTAAGGCAAAACATCATTTTATGACTAAAGAAGATTATTAAAAAAATATTTTCCAGGGTCAGGCACAGTTGCACCCTTCTGTAATCCCAGTGGCTTGGGACGCTGAGGCAGGAGGATCTCAAGCTCAAAGCTAGCCTCAGCAATGGCTCAGTGAGACCCTATCTCTAAATAAAATACAAAATAGGGCTGGGGATGTGGCTCAGTGGTTGAGTACCCCTGAGTTCAATCTTTGGAACTCCACCTCCCAAAAAAGAAAAATATTTACTAGGAATATGTATAGTTTTAAATCCATATGCACTTAATAGCCTAGACTCAAAATATATAAATTCAGGGATTGGTAGCAACCCATCAAATTGCTACCTCTCATGTGAATTTTGTCTTTTCACAAGGCTTGCTACTTCATGGGGGAAAAAAGATTGAATATAAAGAGTGGTTGTTGGATCGATGTAATCTTTATTCAGAAGCAAGGTTAATTTATAAATATACTCTGCAAAGTGAATAAATAGATCTTTTTTATCTTGTTAAGTTTGTTTTCCAAGTACAGCTGTGTTTATAAAGTTGAATTTTTTTGCTTACTGAATCTAGGAAGTAAATTCAGTAAATGGATTGTGGAATTGAGCTGAACTTTCATAAAGAAATACAAAACCTCTGCCAGTTGTCAAAGGTTCATGCACCATGGTGTACTTTCTAGGTAAGTTTCCTTTAAAACCAAAATACTTTTTAAGAGCTTTGTATTGGCTGACAGTTCTGTAACAGAGCCAAATTCTGGAAAGAAAGAGGGGTGTTTTCTTTTTGGTTTGTTTTTATTTTCTGTTTTTTTTTTTTTTTTTTTTTTTTTTTTGCTGAACCAGGAAGTTATTTCTTTAATTAAAGTAAATGTGACTGGCATGGCCTATGCAATCACACTGTCAATCAGACAAGTCTTTCCCCATGGATTAAAATTCTAACAGAGCATATAACTCTAGTTTTCAATGTCTATTTGCCAAGCCAGACAATCCTCTCCTGGATGCAGATTCTTCCCCTTCTTTATGTCTCTGTGATTTTCCCACACATTGTTACTTTTCCTTTCTCAAATGAAAGCGAAATGGAATAAATTAATCAGAGCTTAAATCAAGCAGGATTTCCTAACTGGTAAAGCTGTGACAGGATGAAGGGGTAGAGAGAGAGGGGTGGGAGGGAGAGAGAGAATGGGAGAGAGAAAGTGAGTACTGAGGCTTTCTGCAGGGGGAGTAGCCTTGGGAAGGGGGTGATAGATAGGCTCTTGATGGCCTTGCTACAGGGGAGATTTGGCTGCTAAATTTGACCTTGCTCCCAAGTAATTGATGAGACGTAGCATTATCATCAGAATGATGGTAATGAGCTATAGATGCAGACTCTCTGCCTGTGGAGATTACAGACAAAATAGACTGTAAGGCAAAACGCATTATTCAGGCTAAAGAGACTCATTACAGAAATTCCTGTTAGGAAAGCTTTGGTGGAGTTATTTGATTACCATAGCTCAGTTCCACATCTGAAGAGCGGAAAAATCCAATGGGGGAAAAAAATATATGTCCTAGAGTGGACTCGGTGGTGACGTCGGTGCCCCAAGTCTCTTGTCCTGTCATCATCAAGAGCTGAATTTCACTCTTCCCTCAAAATCAGGTTCAACATCAGGCTCCTTACCAGGTTCTGTCTTAGCTACACTTCCGGTGCTGCTTTTCTTATATTTGAAAATGCCAAATATTCTTCTAGTTGTGATTTTGGGATAAATGAACTTCATTTATACTTTCTTTGCATTCTTTCTTAAGAATTTTCCTTTGAAGAAGATTCTTGGGTTTTTAGTCACAGTAATTTCATGCAGTGAAGGCATCTCATTTCTGATCTGTCATTTGTCTTGTTAAATGAGATTTCAGTCATGCACATTTGAAAAATTCTGTTTCTGGAACTTTGGTTTACCCTTGCAAATGTTCTCACTGAATCTGGACACAATTTTTTATTGTTCTCTCTCTCTCTCTCTCTCTCTCTCTCTCTCTCTCTCTCTGTTTGGCAGCCACCTTTCTATGGGTGTCTACATTTTATTGATTTATGGTAATAGATGACCAGCCCCTTCTCTTCTGTCATTTACAGGTTGACCTCCTTAGTTGAGGTTTTTCTAAAACAGGCACACAAAGCGTAAGCGCAGGTAACCTTGTAAATTCAAAGGCTGGTTCCACTGAGTTAAAATTCTATACCATCCAAGTGCTGGATCTTGACACAAATGGAAATTTTAACTTGCAGCTTAGTGCTTCATGCCTCACACTGTGAATGGTTGCAACAAATCTGAGTTTATGAACCTAAGTTGGTGACATCTCTCTTTTTAGGCCAGTGGCCTTTAAACTGTGATGTGCATCCAAATAATGCAGCAAGCTGATTAAAAATGCAGAGTTTTGGACCCTCACCCTAGACATTGATTCCGGAGTTTGAGGGAGCCAGTGTGTACATTTTCAAAAGCTCTCTGAGGGTGATTCTGATGCAGATCATACTTCAACCTCCATGAAAGAGACTGAGAATGAGAACAGCAGCACCAGTCAGCTGGACCTTGACGCTGACAAGAGCTGGCCTGGCTCTGACAGCTGGGCCCTGTGTTTTCCTGGTAGACATAGACAATTTCACAGAACATCAGCATCAAACAAGGCCGCTCTGACCATGAAGAATGAAGACAAAAACAAGACCACTCACTCTCAGTCTGAACTGAGGAGAAAAACAAGAAACAAAATATCAAACATCACCCTCTCTCAGCAAAGATGAGGGACTAATGTTACTTCCCCATTTATAGTTCTGTCCTTGTTCTATCCTGGCCTCCCTGTAGATAGTACCTACTGAGGTACCCTATCATAGAATTGCTCCTCACGTCGTCAACTCAGAGCAAAGCTCTGCTTCCTAAACCTTCTCCAAGATCACTGAACCCAAGTCCCGTCCTACCATAAATCTTTTCTAATACAGTCTTGCTGAGATACCTCCATTCTTCCTCATGGTATGCTCTCTCTTTTGCTGAAACAGAGAACACACCTAACTAGCTCAATGACAGGTGGAGACATTGACAAGTCTCATCAGCTAGACTAGTGCTTTCCGTTCTTCCTCTGTCCCTAGGTGTGCTGGCTGTAGCTATGAAACCACTCAAGGATCTTACAATTCCTGGGTATTGCTTTTCTGTGCTGTGGAAATGTATGGGTACTTACTCTATCAGTCGTGATCCACATAGGACAGTACACACAATGTGGGTCATCAAGTTCAGGTAATTTGCAAAGTCATTGTCAATAACAGATGATGAAGCACCAGCGACTAGCAACAGCAGGGAGCTGTCACTACCTCTAGGCCTGAAAGAACAAGAGCAAGGAGAGGTTACCAAAGACCAAAGAGAGCCACAAAGAGGGCCACCCAACAGGAGCTGTGGCCTTCAGAACAGGCATGTGGCCCCTGCTCACTGACTGGCCAGCAAGGCCGGGGCAGGGGAACAAATGCCCTGATTATAGTCTTCTTCCTCCTTTTGATGTCCTGTCCAATATCTCTGTGGAAGACAAATGAAGTTGGAGGGTGTGGTGAACTTCTATAATTCTTTTTATCTCAGCATTTATTTTGAATACAGGTCTAACTTTCTTGTGCCAGAAGCCTCCCCATTGACACGGTTTTCATTTTTTCACCTCCTCTCAGGTCCTCAGTGTGCTTGATCCAGATGTCTGCCTTATACAATAGCCTCCTGGGGACATTCCACTATGGGACATCTGGATACAACCTACTTGACTTGCTCCATTGACCCTCACCCCACATGGACTGTGCAGATATGCCACAGCGACCACCTCTCGGTCACAGCATGACTCCATGGAACTTATTCTGGCTTGCTCTAAACCCACCAATCAGAACTCCCCAAGGAAAAACTGCTTGGGTAATGCCCCGGACCCCAATAAAGGCCCACAGGTCTGCTCCCACCACTACTGGCTGAGCACTCGTGTCCAGATGGCCCCCACCTTCTGCTTGGCCCTGGGAGGCAAGCTGCCCTTTTCTGTCTGGAATCTTTAAGTAAGGAAACTGCTTCCGTTGCTTCCCGGGTTTTCTTGAGCGGGCTCTGCTGCATCTGACCTGACTGGCACATTTGAACCTAGCTTCTCTCCAGGTCAGTGCTCCCCTAGAGTGTGGCTCGCTCGGTCGGAATAAGCTGGACACAAATCAGACAAGAGCCACAAGGGCATCTGCCAGCATAAACAAGTTTCCCGGAAGAGGGATCCCTCATCACAAGTCAGACGCTTAGGTGTCAGGCCGACTGCCAGGACAAAGAAGAGCCTAGGAAAGGGACATTGGGAACCCCCACTTCTTCTGGAACCCCTCTGTTTTAAAGGTGCTCTACGGAGAAAGTCTCAAGACCAAATTAGAGGAAAACACAGCAGAGGGCCAGAGAGTCCATTATGCAGTTTATACGATCAGCTTCCAGAGACGCAGAGCAGGTGGAACTTGAGGGGCAAATGCAGAATAAGCAGGGCACTTACCAAGAGTCCTTGTTGTGTATTCGTAAACCTGTTTATAACACCTGCCCTGTAGATACTACTGTTATTAGGTGTTTTATGAATCCACAAAACTAAAGTACAAAACAAAGAGTCCTTGCTCCTAACTAAACAAAGTGAATGCTTGACTGAATAGCACCAACAATATTAGTAGACCAATGTTCGTGATTGTTGCGAGCCAGGTATTGCTTTCAGCACTTTACATCTATTGTATTAGTTTCCTGTTGTTGCTGTAACAAATTCTCATAAATTTAGTTGCCTAAAAGAAAACAAATTTTTTATCTTACTGTTCTGAAGGTAAAAAATTCAAAATAAGGACTTATAAGGACTAAAAAATCTTATAAGGACTAAAATTAAGGTGTTAGCAGGGCTGCATTCCTTCAGGAGGCCACCAAGGAGAATGTTTCTTGCCTTTTCCATATTCTAGAGGCTGCCCACCTCCCACGGCACCTGTCTCTTTCCAGAAATTGCCTTTCCAACCTCTGCTTCATCCTACGTCCTTCTTGATTGTCACTCTCCTGCTTCCCTCTTTCACTTAAAAGAATTCTTGTGACAACACCTGAAAAATACACCTATGATACTGCACCTTGTAATCTCTTATCTCCAAATATTAACTAATCAAACCTGCAAATTCTGTTTTCCAGGTAAGGTGACACAGTCACAGCTTCCAAGACTACTGTATGCATTTCCTAAAAACAAGGACATTCTCCTATGTAACTACAATCTATCTATCAAAATAGTAAACGCATGTTGGAGCTACTACCATCTAATCTTCAGATCCCATTCAACCTTTAACCATTGGCCCCAATTTGCCTTTTGTAGTGAAAGAATCCAGTTCCAAATCATAGATTGTCATTAGGTGTCACTTCTCTTTAGTCTACTTCTGTCCAGAAGAGGTCCTCCATCTCTTCTTGACTTCCATGACCTGGACCATTTTGATAACTGATAGCTAGTTATTTTGTAGAATATCCCTTAATTTGAATTTGTCTTCTGTTTCCTCATTCTTTTATTCAAAAATTTCATACAAGCAAAGTGATGCTGTGATCCTTTCCATGCATTTTGTCAGGTGTCACATAATTTTTATTTATCTCATGATAAGTAAATATTCAACTCAGATCACTTCATTAAGGTGGAATCACAAAAACTTTTTCTATAGAGCTATGATTTTTTCCTTCATTGTTAATAATTAATAAATAATTTGTGAGGAGATATTTTGAAACTATGTACATATCCTGTTCCTCATCAAATTTCAATCCATTTTTATTATCTCCATAATGATTTTATTCATGAGATGTAATTTAGTAATATAATCATTTTGGTGCTTAAACTGCCATCAGTTTTGCAGTAGGATCCCTCTAAGCTGGCTGCATGTAGCTGCTTCATTCTATAAGTTCTTCCTTTCTTCTGGGCCACAAGAAGATGCTTCAGGCTCATGTTGTGTTTTCCTTACCCCAAACTATTTCTTTCTTTCCTTTTTCTTTTCAATTAATTAATTGGTCCAAACCATTTCTCTAAAGAGTCTTGACTCCTTTAGAAACCAAGATGGGGCACCAGCTATCCTCGGCACTATTAATTCTTATGGTGGACAAAGCTAAAAAACATATATTACATCTATATTTCTCTATTTATATCAAGAATCATGGCCAAACTGGTACCTTCAATTCCAAACCAATGCCCTGAAGTTCATTCTAGTTTTCCAAATCGTGGAAGGAGACATCATTTTGCCTACTCCACCTATGAATTCCTCATGTGTTTAATCCCTATACTCACCTTAGGATTTAGATTTTTTAAATTTGCCAGCCTGATGTTCCATCATCCCCACCCACTACAGTGTGCATTTCAAATAGCTCAGGGTGGGCTGGGGAGTTTCTTTGTAGCCTACTTGCAACTTTTTAGTAAGTTTGTGATTGTTTCAAAATATTGATAGGTTTATATTAAAAAAAAAAAAAAACACTCTTTGGATCAACAGACTATGAAGTACAATAGCATCCATAGTGCTCCTGGTAGTCTGGATGAGAGGAAGGTGCTGTAGTTTGGATATTGAATGTTCCCTGAATGTTCGTGTGTTAAAGGCTTGGTCCCCAGGGTGGTATTATTGGGGAGGTGGTGGAACCTTTAGGATGTGGGACCTATGGGAGGTCCTTAGATAATTAGGGATTTGCCCTTGAAGGGGATTGTGAGACCCCAGCTTCTTCCTCTTCTTCTTTTGCTTCCAGCCATGTAATAATAACTTTGCTCTGCCTCATGCTCCCTCACATTGCCACCAGCATAGAACAGCAAGTCTACCAGATCATGGACCAAAACCTCCAAAATCGTGAGCCAAAATAAACCTGTTCTCCTTATAAGTTGATTATCTCATGTATTTCATTATAGTAGTGGAAAACTGACTAGTACAAGCGCTGACCGTTTTCCAAATCAGAGAAAAGGAAAAATAGGATTTTAATCTCAGAACGATCAGAGCTCAGAAAGGTGATTCCTGCGGCCTTAACACCTTAATATGGTGGTTCCGAATTGCAATTTTCAACTGGTCACCTCATCTGTCATTTACATATGGACATCCAACAGCAATCCAGACTGGGGCTTCACTCAGAAGCTGGAGGGACCTGATTAGCCAAGCAATATGGCAGAACACCTTGGCCCAACGTAATGACTGTATGAAATGCTTAGGTCTTCTTCAGCCCACTCAGTGAGAGAAAAACAGAATAAGTGTGGTGACACATTTGGATCTTAGGGATTCTCCTGTCTGAGTCCCCTACTTTATAAAGAAACCAAAATAGAAAGTGGTTCAAGGTTTGACAAATTTCACAGCTGTTGAGTGACAGGACTCAGAAAACCTCACATTCCCATCTCACCTTTGATGGCATTCCAGAATTGACTTTTGTGCATGACTCTGGCAAGTTAGCAATACACTTTTTGCAGCGGAAGGCCTCTTTGTTCCAGGTGATTAGGGCCAGGAGGTATTTGGCTTATTAATAAAGTCAGTCAATATAGGGAAATCATAAAAGGTGATATATAAATACCTTAAATGTTTTGTTGGATTGATGGGTTTTCTTTTGGATGTGATCTCTGTCGTTTCTGCTTTAACCTCAGTCCTGACGAATCAGCTCTGACTCTTCCTGTTTCTTTAAAGAGTTAGAAGTTAAAGATACTTGTCAAACAATATGAGTGCATAAATATTCTGGATTTATTTTTTCCTGTTCCTCCTTTAGAATTGTCTTATCCTCATTTTATTGAATGTGTGACTGTGTCTCAGTTGCACTTTCTGCAAAATGAGATGTTACAGGCTGTGTTTTCTCTGCTCCAACCCAGGAATTAGCCAGGTCTTCAAATCTTGGCTCCTTTTAGTGGGGAATGGTATTAAAAACTGACATTGGACATAGGTGTACTGATCACTGTTGGATTGCTGCTGTCCCCACATCCTCGAGGCAAACAGAGCTAAGCAATGTCTGTTCCTATGTATTTCTCTATTTATATATTTTGAAAACCATGAGTCATACTGATGTCTCTAACTCCAAATCAGCCCATAAAGTTTGTTCTTACTTCTTCCTGTTCCATATTTGTAACTCCCTTTTCCAACCACAAATAAACTGGCTTATATTATCCTTAACAGATTTACTTATTTGATCAACACTCCTGTAGGAAACCAATTCATTTCCTCTGCCATCCCCTTATCTTGTGAACTCTATCACCCACACCCAGCCACCTCTCTTTGTGGGCAATCTCCAAACTGTAAGTGGGCTCTGACACTCCATGCTGGGTCACCTTCACATAGAATGCCCACTCCATTCTGCTTTGATTCCAACTCAACATGTTACACGGTCTCCTTCTCCTTGGACATCTTCCTCAATCTGTTTGGGCTTCAATTCCCCACACTGAGCCAATTCCCTGCATGCACACATGGATTGCCTTGCTTAGGCTCTGGCACCCTAAGTCAGGCAGACCTGGTACTCTCTATACAAGCCTCAGTCCATTCAGGCTCTGGCATCTCTGGTACCCTCTCTGTGCCAACATAGCTCCCCTGCTACTTTTGGAGTAGATGCCAACCTTATCCTTTACCTCTTGAAGACATTAGGACTGAATGTTCAGGAAGGAAAGGGGACAAGGAGCATAAGTGCTCCATTTGTGTCTATAGTATCTTCTCTGACACAATGAAGACAATCAATAGAGCAAATAAACAGAATAAAATGTTTGCACTCTCCCACTGATGTCTCACATCTTGACCTATAACATGCAGAGAGAACTATTTCCATATTTATTTATCCACAAAAGTGGTCATTGCCAAAAGACAGAATTTATTCAATCCAAACACTCTCAGCATCCAGATTGTTGTTAAGATAACCAGTCGATACTGTTTTTTATTTCTTTTCACTCCATTCCTTCAGTGCAAAAGCCTTACCTAATTCATCTCGAAGTATTTAGCTCTGTATGTATTTTTGATAGACATAAAGAGCTGGCACACATTGTACACTTCAAACAGCAGAAGAGGGAGACAGACATGCATTCAAATCACTCTAATTTACCAGCTGTGTGAATTTGGCCAACTTTGTAACCTTCACCTGCCTCAGTTTCTATAACTGTAAAATGGGTGGCAATGTCTACCGTTCAGATTGTCATAAGAGTTAAAGATTGTACACACATACACACACACACACACACACACACACCATATAGTAAAATGCTCTCTAAATATCCATTATTATCACTTCTACATCCTTGGCAAAGCCTCGTGTGTGTGTGTGTGTGTGTGTGTGTGTGTGTGCGCGCGCATATCTGCCTGCTTCTCTGTTCATTTTTTTTCCTTCAAAACCTGAGACCCCAAGGAAAATTTCTGGCATGTAAAACTGATCAATAACAACAGTTCTGAAGACCCAGAGAATTAGCTTAATTTCTCATTGAACTTTAAATAAATTTGTCACCTTCTTTTCTCAGAAGTCTTTGACTGCAGGAGCCTTCCCTGTCGTTCCCTGATGGATTTTCATCTTGGCAGTTTCAGGACTGTCCTCAGATCTTCAGCATGATCCCAGTGTGCTCTCATTACAGCCAGTCCAAGCCAAGGCAGAAGCATCGTTTCTGAACATCTGCCCTCAATTACCAAGAGGATGCCCTGCCACCTACTCTTGGGAAAGTCCTTCCTTTCTCAGTTGGTTTGCCTCACTACTCTCAACCCCGCATTATGGGATTCCCTGTTCCCACCATGTTTCAAAGACCATTCCAAGAGAAGTAGAACCATAAGACTTGTAAAGAATTTATTGGTCCTTTCTGCCCCAGTTAGTTGGAAAAAAATCTATATTTGCTGCTTTATAAAACTATTCTGAGGCATCCTGCATTTCAGCCTTGTCTTTGAACCACTTCTGCTGAAATAATACTTTTCCTTGGTTATTTTATTGTAATTTTATAGTGTAGAACGCTTCCTCTGATTATACCAAAGCCTCGTGCAGAGTGAAGTATAGCACCTCTCTTGCATGATGAGATGGAAATTGTTATCCTTGCCCCCATGACACCAGAGTAAAATGGGAAACTGCACTTGTCTAATCATGAGAGTACGGACCATAGAAGAGGAGGATAGAACTGTTTCCTTTTTAGGGGGTTTAATTAAAATCATTACTTAAAAATAAGCATCGTGACGACATCATGATTGAGCTATTTTCAAAGGGTGGAACACCTATGAGAATTCCCGGTTCCATGAGAAAGCATCTCTTGGTTTATGCATGTATGTTTGCTGATTTCAAAACATTAAAAAGAAATCTGTCAGTCTTCTGGAAATGGCGGCACTGATTATTTCACATGGTCTAAAAGTGAAAAGCATATCAAAATAACTTCATATTTTACAATATTTTAGAGGGTCATTATAAGACATTCTCTTTTACTCAGCAAGGATTAAATAACCACATCTATGTTTTTTTATTGCTGATTTCTACGATTAAAGCAAGTACATATAAGCTGAGCTGATTGCAATATAAAGAATTATTCTCTTGGGTCCTACTTGTATCCATTCTCTTTCTACATTTAAGAAAACCCATTCATCAATGACTCTGCAGTAGCACCAGGACTTAGCATGCGCATATTATCTTCTCATATTCCCTTGCAGTCTTCCAAAATCACGCGTGTGCATGTGGGTATGTATACACCCGCCCACACTCACAAACATACGCATGCAAGCACTTATAATGGCATCCAAACATATTTACCCATAATTATATTCTAGGCACTTTCTCAAACACAGATATTTTTGCATTCATTTGTGGAACCTGCGAAGAATCCATGCTAATGTTTGGAGTCTTAAAGCAAACTGTAATCTTATAAACAGCGAGGTGAACCTCAGAGGCAGGAGTCTTTTGATATGCAGCATAAGTGAAATGCTGCATAATATAAAATGATGGCGCTATTAATCCTACGGCACTGGTGGTGCCCAGCCCCCCCTCACTATTGATACCAACACCATTGTCTCTGGCTTTAAACTTCATCAGTATGCAAACGGAGTGTCACTATGATGGGTGGTAACTTGGTTGGATGCACTTTCTACATTTCTGGCAAATGAGTATAATTATTTTCAGAGCTGCGGGCAACTCATGCATGTTTTATCCCCCATCTGGACCGGCACGGTACACAATAGTGATAAAAGATGATGTTCCCCCTTGGATGTTCACAGGCCATCATCGACACAGTCCTGATGAAATGGCCATGTATCCCCTAGCAGTTCTATATCTGCCACAGCTTGACAACAAAATTATTTCCCCATAGTACTAAAACACTTCAAATATTCAAGCCCTCTGTGCATATATTTGTGTTTTGAAGCATTCAGCGTTAACATAATGTGGTAATTTATAAACTGACAAATTAACTATGCAGAAATCACAGAGAGGCCTTATGAGGTCTGCAAAGCAGCAGAAAAGAAAGCAGAAGCTTTTTGCGCTCTGTAATAATAATAATCCTATCAACTGTCGCAGATTGCCCGGCCTCCCATTGTTACAGCCCAGCCGCTCGCTCCAGAGCTTGCTTACTGTAGGTGATTCCGCCTGCCCGCCCACCAGAGGTGCCTGCCTCAGACAACGCCAGCCGGGAGACTGGCTGTGGCTGCACAGGGCCATCCCTCTCCAGGTCTGGGGCTAACAGGCAAAAGGGCACCAGGGCACCAGTAAAAAAATAAATAAATAAATAAATAAATAAATAATGCAAGTTGCCCCCATTGATCACTTAGGAGCAGAAAGGGACAGGACATGAGAACAGAATCCGGGGAATGCAAGATTTGCCTTCAAGACAGGAAGTGCATTTAGGACTGGCAAAAGCAGTTGCAGCAAAACTGAGATCATGCACATGAAAGGAGGATCAGCCTTCTTTGTTTTGTGGTTATAAAATCATTTTAATGATTAAAATCCATCATCTTGCTAGCCCACTCTAGCAAATGCTGGCGATCCTTACAGGCCCACTATTGATCCTCAGGCAGACAACTAAAAAGAGGCTGCATTCATCACAGGACGCAAAAGAGCGCATCTTCACTTTTATTGTTTTAGCTTAATTCTCTTTCAGAAGAATTAAAGACTAATTTTGCTAGACCAAGGGGAGAGTCTGTGCATCTTCTGCTGCCCCCATCTGTTTAGCATGTGGATTCTTAGAAGGCTGGAGTGATGTTTTGAGGCAAGCAAGTATTTACAAATTCTTTATGAAAACACCGAACATTCCTTCATGATATGCCAAGCCAGCTCTGCTTCCTTCCTCCCCCTCTGCACCCTGTTCTCCACTCGCCTCCCCCAATCACCCCACCCACCCACACAGGCACACTTGCTATCTTGCAGATTCACACATGCATGCTACACACACACACACACACACACACACACACACATCGTCCTTTAAATGGTATGTACCATGCAACGAGGCCTACCAAACATCAGACACTCTTTATCAGCAGTTGTGCCAGGGTCTCCATGGCAACAGTATAATAGATTTGCCCTTATTCAATCCCAGAGGCCACATTGAAGCGCAATGCAAAATTTGCTGGGGCCTGAATTCCTTTCAAGCCATGGCTCATGTGTCAGGAAACAAGTCAATGCACAGACAGCACTGCACATAAAGATGGAAAGGAACCTTTTCTCTCCACTGCTGTTTGCTCACAGTGACATTCAGAAGCCCAGGCTCTTCTAGATCTCATTTCTGTCTCGTTTTCTAGTTATTAATTCACTTCTTTGGATGGAGAGGCGAGTGGGGGAGGGGAACACTATGCTTTGCAATAATAAACCGCCAACAAAAGTACAAAGCCAGCTGCATAAAAACGAAGGGTGCATCCCAGCCTCCAAGGTTACATAGGATTCAATATGGCTGAAACCCAGCACCGCTGCAAACTCAATGCAGGGGGTTGGTGCACCTCAATGACAAGCAGGACTGAGCATCCTCGCCAACCTCCTCGACCCAAACTGGAGTGGCATTTTGTGATACTCAAGCAACCACCCCCAGGGGAGGAGAGGCGGAAGAATGGACATGTGCCCTCTTGTCTTACAGCCAATCTCAGCAGGCAGGAGGAATTCCCGGGAGCTCACACCTGAAGTACACTGTGGCTAAAACAAGCACAGCTTAAAAGTTAAACAATCATTTGTTTCAGGTTTATTTTAATCATTAGCTTTGGGACTTCCAAGATGATTACTTTGTGGGTTAATTATTTTCTGTGCTGTGGCTTTCCAAACCTAATTGCTCAACTTCATTATTGTACATAGTGATCCATAGCCGGTTCCTAAAATTACCTGTCCAAATATTTTCCCTTTTGATTATCACTGAGAATTTGCTATTTTTCTCCCTGAGTTGAAACTTTGCATAAATGACTTGGTTGGGAGATGCTTGTGTGATTTTGAAGATTAAACTGGAGATATCACTGGGCAGGTGCTAGAACTCAATTAGCACTACTATCAGGATTTGGAAGGAGACTCTTATGGGGCTTTGCCCAGGTGAAGCCTGATTAACCTCAGGCCAGCGGTTTTCATACTTTAACAAGCATAAAAATCACCTAGAGTGTTGTTAAAACTCACGTTCTTAAACCGTGTCCCCACAGATTCTGATTCAGTGGGTCAGAGTCAGGGAATGAGGGATTTGCTTTTCCAGAAAGTTCACTGGTGATGCCAGTGCTGCTGATCCAAGGACCATACTGTGAGAACCACCGACCGGGGCCAGCCTCCAAGAGCAAAAGTTCCTCAAGCTCTGGATGAAATTTATTTTGACTGTTTTCCATAACTTCACCTTGTGTTCTTCCTGAGGGTAGTATTTATCATCCTAATATAATTAGCCCCTTCTCCAGTGGATCAGACCTAGAATTTCCCCCAGCCTCTGGTACACAGAAAGGATAAAAGCCATAGAATGAAATGTGAGAGAATAAGAATGTATCTTTAGGACTAGCACTGTACCTGCTATATATTAAGATTTGTGAGTGGGAAAATATGATAGAATTTCAAGGTTTCTGTATTTCAGAGAAGAGACCTTGAGAACATACTAGTGTTCCATGTTTTAATTTTTACATTGAAATATATTCAAAGGTCTTATATCGGTTTTATAAAGTGGCACATGGATTTTCATGGCGGATGGAGAGTAAATAATGCTTTAAATTTTTCTAAGAAGCTGGAACCATAGAATGAATCACCATAGAAAGCAAAATCCTTTTTAATTAAAAACACAGCCAGGTGTAGTGCACGCACCTATAGTCCCAGCTACTCAGGAGGTTGAGGCAGGAGAATCACTTGAGCCCAAGAGCTTGAGGCCAGCCTGGGCCACATAGTAAGACCTCTATCTGAAATAACTAATTAATTAATTTTTAAAACAACATCACTCTAATTTATTTATTTATGTAAGTTTGGGATTTCTTCAAGTTGAAATTATTGCTTTTTCAGTTTAAGAATAACCAGCTTCTTCTTGAACAAAATAAAAGTGTGCATTTCTGCCCTACATTTAAAACCCGAAACCAGACTCCACTTAATTTCATGTGCCTGCCAAGTTGACCCCAAAATCTGGGTCATTTTAATAACCTGTCTTAACAACAAAAACTTGAGCCCATGTGACATAACACTAACTTAAGATGAGTCTCCTTGCTTTGCCCAGGGTTTTTTTGCTGGTGTAAAGGAAGTGACCCACTAGAAAATGACACCTGGGGGTGGACTGAAGGGAGTGTAAACAGTGGGTTGTTGTGATCTGCTTTGTGAATTACCTAGGCTAGGGGGCTTCCTGATAGGCAACTCATAATGTTTTCAGCACACTCTGCAGCATGCCTTCACTTCTGAGGTTTTTCTTTCCAGAACAAGGCCAAGTATCCCAGGGCAGCCTGCCTGTCTGAAGGCAGGGACTACCCTTGCTGCCCTTGCAGCTGGAGAGACACTGTGAAGACAAGAGTTCACCTCTCTTCTCTATGGCTTTAGCCTTCAATCATCCCACCGGGACTGGCAAGAAATGCAATTCCCCTCAAAATAAACCCAAATACACAGAAATGGTAGAATTTTTAAATGAGAACTTCATGCTTCCTTATGCCAGAGAGAAATATTAAGGCTTAGATCCCAAAATCATATGGCTAGTCAGAGGGATAGTGAGCCCATCACCTAGACTCCACTGAAGTTGCTCTGTGCCACCCTGGCCCACTTTGCCTGCCCAGGAAAGATGCTGTCACACTGCTGGAGGAGGAGATGGTCACTCCCAGACTCACCACCATACCACAGACAATCTAAAGGAAAAGATGAATGCAGACCGCTATCAACAACTTTTAATTCAACAAATATTTATTGAGCACCTGCTATATGCCTGGTGCTGCACTGTGCTCTGACTGCATCAGAGTGGACATGACATGGCAGTTTATTACAAAGTGGTTACAACCAGTGAGGTCTGTTTTTCATCACTTTACAATAGCCTTCTCTTCTATAAAGCTTTGCCAAATGGGAATATGCCCCAGTGTGTCCAAAGCCACAGATTAAACTGATTATCAACTTTCCCATTTTCCTTCATTGTAATTACCCTGTTCCTTTGTTTTTATGACATGTTTTCCTATTCATGTTTTAAGTTTTGGATATCTGGGATGGATCCCGTTCAAACAGAAAATGGGTGATTGTCCTTTTATGTTCTGATATAGATTGAGCTCTGTCTTAGAATGATGTGGAAGAATCGAGATACTACAGGGATTAAAAGTGTGCTCTTTTTAAGGTTCATTATTTCAGAGTGCCACATAATATATCAGATTTAGGTACTTTTTTTAAAAGGTGAACAAGGTGTCCAAGCAGTCTGCCCCTTATGAGGAGCCCCTTCCAGCTTCACTTCACCTGCACTTGTACTTTCTGCTCCTCTGCATTTGGGATACTTAGAGGGGACCCTGGTTTAGATGACACAGTGTTCATAAATTCCCGAGTCAGGAGGATAATGTGTCTGAAGGAAGAGCATGATGCTGAGAATTCCAGTCAGAACCCGAACTTGAAAACCACAAGGCACAGGTACCTTAGGATGAACTGGCTCGTTTTGATGTCATAAACATCCTAGAAGAATTCCCTTTGCATTTGATTGTTCCAACTGCTGCTGAACTCTTGGTTCTTTTTTTTTTTTTTTATTGTTGGCTGTTCAAAACATTACATAGTTCTTGATATATCATATTTCACAATTTGATTCAAGTGGGTTATGAGCTCCCATTTTTACCCCATATACAGATTGCAGAATCACATCAGTTACACATCCATTGATTTACATATTGCCATACTAGTGTCTGTTGTATTCTGCTGTCTTTCCTATCCTCTACTATCCCCCCTCCCCTCCCCTCCCCTCCCCTCCCCTCTTCTCTCTCTGCCCCCTTTACTGACATTCGTTTGTCCCCCTTGTATTATTTTTCCCCTTCCCCTCACTTCCTCTTGTATGTACTTTTGTATACCTCTGAGGGTCTCCTTCCATTTCCATGCATTTTCCCTTCTCTCTCCCGTTCCCTCCCACCTCTCATCCCTGTTTAATGTTAATCTTCTTCTCATGCTCTTCGACCCTACTCTGTTCTTAGCTACTCTCCTTATATCAAAGAAGACATTTGACATTTGTTTTTTAGGGATTGGCTAGCTTCACTTAGCATAATCTGCTCTAATGCCATCCATTTCCCTGTAAATTCTATGATTTTGTCATTTTTTAATGCAGAGTAATACTCCATTGTGTATAAATGCCACATTTTTTTTATCCATTCATCCATTGAAGGGCATCTAGGTTGGTTCCACAGTCTAGCTATTGTGAATTGTGCTGCTATGAACATCGATGTAGCAGTGTCCCTGTAGCATGCTCTTTTTAGGTCTTTAGGGAATAGACCGAGAAGGGGAATAGCTGGGTCAAATGGTGGCTCCATTCCCAGCTTTCCAAGAAATCTCCATACTGCTTTCCAAATTGGCTGCACCAATTTGCAGTCCCACCAGCAATGTACAAGTGTACCCTTTTCCCGACATCCTCGCCAGCACTTGTTGTTGTTTGACTTCATAATGGCTGCCAATCTAACTGGAGTGAGATGGTATCTTAGGGTGGTTTTGATTTGCATTTCTCTGACTGCTAGAGATGGTGAGCATTTTTTCATGTACTTGTTGATTGACTGTATGTCCTCCTCTGAGAAGTGTCTGTTCAGGTCCTTGGCCCATTTGTTGATTGGGTTGTTTGTTCTCTTATTGTCTAATTTTTTGAGCTCTTTGTATACTCTGGATATTAGGGCTCTATCTGAAGTGTGAGGAGTAAAGATTTGTTCCCAGGTTGTAGGCTCTCTATTTACCTCTCTTATTGTATCTTTTGCTGAGAAAAAACTTTTTAGTTTGAGTAAGTCCCATTTGTTGATTCTAGTTATTAACTTTTGTGCTATGGGTGTCCTATTGAGGAATTTGGAGCCCGACCCCACCGACTGTAGATCGTAGCCAACTTTTTCTTCTATCAGACGGCGCGTCTCTGATTTGATATCAAGCTCCTTGATCCATTTTGAATTAACTTTTGTGCATGGCGAGAGAAAGGGATTCAGTTTCATTTTGTTGCATATGGATTTCCAGTTTTCCCAGCACCATTTGTTGAAGATGCTATCCTTCCTCCATTGCATGCTTTTAGACCCTTTATCAAATATAAGATAGTTGTAGTTTTGTGGATTGGTTTCTGTGTCCTCTATTCTGTACCATTGGTCCACCCGCCTGTTTTGGTACCAGTACCATGCTGTTTTTGTTACTATTGCTCTGTAATATAGTTTGAAGTCTGGTATCGCTATACCGCCTGATTCACACTTCCTGCTTAGCATTGTTTTTGCTATTCTGGGTCTTTTATTTTTCCATATGAATTTCATGATTGCTTTCTCTATTTCTACAAGAAATGCCGTTGGGATTTTGATTGGCATTGCATTAAACCTATAGAGAACTTTTGGTAATATCGCCATTTTGATGATGTTAGTTCTGCCTATCCATGAACAGGGTATATTTTTCCATCTTCTAAGATCTTCTTCTATTTCTCTCTTTAGGGTTCTGTAGTTTTCATTGTATAAGTCTTTCACCTCTTTTGTTAGGTTGATTCCTAAGTATTTTATTTTTTTTGAAGATATTGTGAATGGAGTGGTTGTCCTCATTTCCATTTCAGAGGATTTGTCGCTGATATACAGGAATGCCTTTGATTTATGCGTGTTGATTTTATATCCTGCCACTTTGCTGAATTCATTTATTAGCTCTAATAGTTTCTTTGTAGACCCTTTTGGGTCTGCTAGGTATAGAATCATGTCATCTGCAAATAGTGATAATTTAAGTTCTTCTTTTCCTATTTTGATGCCTTTAATTTCTTTCGTCTGTCTAATTGCTCTGGCCAGTGTTTCGAGAACTATGTTGAACAGAAGTGGTGAGAGAGGGCATCCCTGTCTTGTTCCAGATTTTAGAGGGAATGCCTTCAATTTTTCTCCATTCAGAATGATGCTAGCCTGAGGCTTAGCATAGATTGCTTTTACAATATTGAGGTATGTTCCTGTTATCCCTAGTTTTTCTAGAGTTTTGAACATAAAGGGATGCTGTACTTTGTCGAATGCTTTTTCCGCATCTATCGAGATGATCATATGGTTCTTATTTTTAAGTCTATTGATGTGGTGAATAACATTTATTGATTTCCTTATATTGAACCAGCCTTGCATCCCAGGGATGAATCCTACTTGATCATGGTGCACAATTTTTTTGATGTGCCTTTGTATCCGAGTGGCCAGAATTTTATTGAGGATTTTTGCATCCAAGTTCATTAGAGATATTGGTCTGTAGTTTTCTTTCTTTGAAGTGTCTTTGTCTGGTTTAGGTATCAGGGTGATGTTGGCCTCGTAGAATGAATTTGGAAGTTCTCCCTCTTTTTCTATTTCCCGAAGTAGCTTGAAAAGTATTGGTATTAGTTCCTCTTTAAAGGTTTTGTAAAACTCTGCTGTATACCCATCCGGTCCTGGGCTTTTCTTAGTTGGTAGTCTTTTGATGGTTTCTTCTATTTCCTCAATTGATATTGGTCTGTTTAGGTTGTCTATATCCTCCTGACTCAATCTGGGCAGATCATATGACTTAAGAAATTTATCTATGCCTTCACTATCTTCTAATTTATTGGAGTATAAGGATTCAAAATAATTTTTGATTATCTTCTGTATTTCTGAAGTGTCTGTTGTGATATTGCCTCTTTCATCCCGTATGTTAGTGATTTGAGTTCTCTCTCTCTTCTTCTCTTCGCTAGCATGGCTAAGGGTCTGTCGATTTTGTTTATTTTTTCAAAGAACCAACTTTTAGTTTTGTCAATTTTTTCAATTGTTTCTTTTGTTTCGATTTCATTGATTTCAGCTCTGATTTTAATTATTTCTTGCCTTCTACTTCTTTTGCTGTTGTTTTGCTCTTCTTTTTCTAGGATTTTGAGATGAAGTATGAGATCATTTATTTGTTGGTTTTTTCTTTTTTTAAGGAATGAACTCCAAGCAATGAATTTTCCTCTTAGAAGTGCTTTCAATGTGTCCCATAGATTCCGATATGTTGTGTCTGTGTTTTCATTAATCTCTAAGAATTTTTTAATTTCCTCCTTGATGTCTTCTATAACCCATTGATCATTCAGTAACCTATTGTTCATTCTCCAAGTGATATATTCTTTTTCCTTCCTTCTTTTATCGTTGATTTTCAGTTCCATTCCATTATGATCAGATAGGATGCATGGTATTATCTCTACTCCTTTGTATTGTCTAAGAGTTTCCCTGTGACATAATATATGATCTATTTTTGAGAAGGATCCATGTGCTGCTGAGAAAAAAGTGTAACTGTTTGATGTTGGGTGGTATATTCTATATATGTCAATTAAGTCTAGGTTATTAATTGTGTTATTGAGTTCTATAGTTTCCTTATTCAACTTTTGTTTGGAAGATCTGTCCAGTGGTGAGAGAGGTGTGTTGAAGTCTCCCATGATTATTGTATGGTGGTCTATTAGACTCTTGAACTTGAGAAGAGTTTGTTTGATGAACATAGCTGCACCATTGTTTGGGGCATATATATTTATGATTGTTATGTCTTGTTGGTGTATGGTTCCCTTGAGCAGTATGTAGTGTCCCTCTTTATCCCTTTTGATTAACTTTGGCTTAAAATCTATTTTATTTGATATGAGTATGGATACTCCTGCTTGTTTCCGAAGTCCATATGAGTGATATGATTTTTCCCAACCTTTCACCTTCAGCCTATGTATGTCTTTTCCTATCAAATGCGTCTCCTGTAGGCAGCATATTGTTGGGTCTTGTTTTGTGATCCATTCTACTAGCCTGTGTCTCTTGATTGGTGAGTTTAAGCCATTAACATTTAGGGTTATTATTGAGATATGGGTTGTTCTTCCAGCCATATTTGTTTATTTATGTTACTAAACATGGTTTGTTTTCCACTTTGATTATTTTCCCCCCTTTAGTGTCCTACCTCCCACTGTTGGTTTTCATTGTTATTTTCCATTTCCTCTTCCTGTAATGTTTTGCCAAGGATGTTTTGAAGAAATGGTTTTCTAGCTGCAAATTCTTTTAACTTTTGTTTATCGTGGAAGGTTTTAATTTCATCTTCCATCCTGAAGCTTAATTTCGCTGGAAACACAATTCTTGGTTGGAACCCATTTTCTTTCAGTGTTTGAAATATGTTATTCCAGGATCTTCTAGCTTTCAGAGTCTGTGTTGAAAGATCAGCTGTTATCCTGATTGGCTTACCCCTAAATGTGATCTGTTTCCTTTCTCTTGTAGCTTTTAAAATTCTCTCCTTGTTCTGTATGTTGGGCATCTTCATTATAATGTGTCTAGGTGTGGGTCTCTTATGATTTTGCACATTCGGCGTCCTGTAGGCTTCTAGGATTTGGGGTTCTGTCTCATTCTTCAAGTCTGGGAAGTTTTCTCGAATTATTTCATTGAATAGATTGCTCATTCCTTTGGTTTGAAACTCTGTTCCTTCCTGTATCCCAATGACTCTTAAATTTGGTCTCTTGATGTTATCCCATATTTCTTGGATGTTCTGCTCATGGTTTCTTAACAGTCTTGCTGAGCTGTCTATGTTCTTTTCAAGTTGAAATACTTTATCTTCATTGTCTGATGTTCTGTCTTCTAAGTGTTCTACTCTGCTGGTAGTATTCTCAATTGAGTTTTTAAGTTGGCTTATTGCTTCCTGCATTTCTAGGATTTCTGTTTGTTTGTTTTTTATAACCTCTATTTCCCTGTATAGTTGATCTTTTGCTTCTTGGATTTGTTTATGTAATTCATTGTTGAAGTGATCTTTCATTGTCTGATTTTGCTGTCTGATGTCTTCCTTGAGACTCCAGATCATCTGAAGCATGTATATCCTGAATTCTTTATCTGACATTCCATCAGCTGCAGCTATTACCTCTTCTAAAGTTGAGTTGACCTGCAATGCTTGTGGTCCTTTCTTTCCTTGTCTCTTCATACTGTTCGCGTTCCTTTCTTCTTGGTGAAACTGTTGTGCTATTGAATTTTCCCCCTATATATTTATATTGGTCTTGTATAGTTGCAAAGTCTCCCTCGCAGGCACGGGCGGCGGCTCTGCCCCTCCGCCAATTGGGGCAATGTGCCTACCACGCCGGCAGGCCGCTGGGCCTGCTCTGCCAGTCGGTAGCAGGTCCGCCGTCCTTGCAGGCGCGGGCGGCGGCTCTGTCCCTCTGCGGGCCGCTAGGCTTGTTCTGTCGGTGGTCGCCGTTCTGCCTACTTTGCAGGCGCAGGCAGCGGCACTGCCCCTCTGCAGGCCTCTGGGGCTGTACTGCCAGTGGGTCGCAGGTCCGCCTACTTTGCAGGCGTGGGGGGGGGGGCGGCTCTACCCTTCCTCAGGCCACTGGGCCTGTTCTGTCTCTCGGTTGCAGGTCTGACCTGTTCTGATGGTGGTCTCAGTTCCGATTACCTTGCAGGCGCGGGGGGGAGGGGGCGGCTCAGCCTCTCAGCAGGCCGCTGCTCCTCTTCTGCCGGTGGGTCGCAGGCCCGCCTACCTTGCAGGAGTGATTGGAAGCTCTGTCCCGCCCTGGGCCACTGGGCCTTTTCTGTCTGTGGTCACCCTTCCCCTACCTGGCAGGCGAGGGGGGTGGGGGGCGGCTCTGCCCCTCAGCAGGCTGCTGGGCCTGCTCTGTGTTTGGTCCCAGTTCTCTCTACTATGTCTTGGTTCTTTTAATCCCAAGAAAAGCTGGTCTGTCACTTCAGGCTGTGTTGCTGTGGTTTTGCACCTTGCCTCTGGGCTCTGTTCTTTGGGACCAATACAGAGTTTGGATCCTGTCTTTCCCCCTTTGTCCTGTCCTGCCACTTGTCCAGACTCTAGTGGGCTGGAATGGCTAGCAAACCATGCCTTTCTGGTCAAGTGGAGCCGAGGCTCTGTGCATAGTTGTTTCACGGGGCCACACTGCTGTCCTCATAGCTGCTCCATCAGGACACACATCAACAGCTGTGAGATGGCCGGAATGAAAGAAGGGCCTGGAAAAGCTTCTGGGAGCATCAGTTCACAGGTCATGGCAACCAGCCAAACAATACTGGATTATTCAATGGGCTCCAGTTCATTTTCCTCTGCTCCTCCCCCACGGTTACCCTTGAGAGAAAACTAATTTGCAGAAAAATAGCCCTTGCCAGCTAACTTCTTCTCTCAAATGTATGCTGACCCCGAACTCTTGTCTCAGTGGGTCCTTATTCTCCCGGTCAATGCTGGAGAGTTCTGAAAAGCTGTCTTCTCCTTTAAATAACCTCCCCCAGCCCGCTCAGCTCCTGAGCCTGGGTGATGCTTTCTTTTCCTCCTATTCTTTGCTTCTCTTTTTAACATGTGTGCTGAAATTGGCACTTTCTCTTTTCAGTTCACTCCCTTTCTAGTATTAATGCAGGCAGCAACGGAGAAATGTGCGCAATTTTTCCAGTCTGTGCACCCGGCGAGCCCATGGGTGATGGATGCAATGTAACATGCTCTCCCTTACAGATCACTATTTAAGTGAAGCGCCTGGGCCGCCTGGTGATGCATGGTGTTCTCCACAGCGCCCTGCGCACGCACACGGGGAGCCCAGGCTGCCTCCACCGTTGTCTGCGTAAATAATGGGGCTAATGGCATTTGGTGCAAATGAGACTCCTATAGAACACATCGGGCTTGTTTATCTCATTATTATTTCTCTTTGTCAAGAAGCTTTCTCTGTCTTTCCTCTCCAGGGCTTCCCCAGCGTGGTCTGCCTTAGTTAGGGGGGTGGGGGGGTGGGGGGAAGGAAGGTCTCAGGGAGTTCAAGATTTTGTAACTAATATTGAACGCCAGGGAGAATGGATGCCAAGGTGAGGTTAAGAATAAAGAAAATTGATTTAGAGGTCAGGGTCATGATGTGAAAGCCCTGAATGCTGCCAAAATATTTTCATTATCGCTGTTTTTGTTATGGAAAAGACCAGGTCCTGTGTAAGAAGGCTAAGAGGAGAGAGAGGAGTCTAAGAGAAAACTACAGAAATCAGAATTCTGTGATTTACTGGGTTTGGGCTTCCCTAGTTTCTTTGCCTGGCATTTGCCTCCCCTGTAAAAGTCAGTGGATGGGCATTGAAAATGAAGCTTTGCCCCCAGAATGAGCAGTTCTGGGCTTAGACTGAACTGACTGACTCTCTCTCTCTCTCTCTCTCTCTCTCTCTCTCTTCCCAAGCTGGAGACAAGTTCTTTCCGTTCTATTTGCAGGAGTAAGCTATTTCATGCATCACTGTGATTCTGCTTTTCACCCATGCCTACAACATATCTGCAACGCAGGCCTGTATATTTTAACAAAATCCTGTTATTATTGGAGCTCTGACCCGATTTTGTTTCTATATTCTGAAGCAGAAAAGACTCCAGTGGCATGAAATTAGCAACACATTCTGCTAGTGTGTTAATTGTGTGAGAGTTTTTGGCAGGAGACTCTCCTAGCACAACACAGAATTTATTTTTTTTTATTTTAGTGTGGTAGCGACTTCATATTGTGTTTAAGGAGAGGCACCATGACTTAAACCACTTGGGATTTACTGTACATTCAAGAAAAGAAAAAAAAAATCTTCCTAATGCAGTGGTGCACAAGGAATTATGTAATTTTTTTTTAACTTAGCAGGGAAGCTGCTAGTGTTGATTTCTACTTCTTTATGAGAAATTGGCATTCCCACACAGCGGTTTGAGATGTCCTTGGGCCCCAGTGTGGTATCAAAATGCAGTTCTATCTGGCCAGTAGCAAATTCCCTGCATTGATAAAAGCAAATACACTTGAAAAGCAGGAAGTCAAAAATCTTCCAGTCTGGAATAGCTATTCTTTTCTCATGGACAGTCCTTCTGAATTCCCCAAAGACAAAAGGGGTGTCATTACACAAATATGGCTGGGTCCATAATGGGGATGGCGGCAAGTCCCAGAAAGGGGGAGGGTAGGAAGACATGCCAAGAGATGGATCCTATGGAAGAGGGTGGACCCCTGCCTTTATCTTAGGGATAGGAGGCATCTCTGGATGAAGAAGAGGATTGAATGCCTTTACCTGAATGGCTTATGGAAGGCACTGGGTCTGTTGGCGTGTGCAGTCTTGTTCATACCCTAGCCTTAGCCTAGATACGTCAGCAGCAGCCTCTCTCACACTTCTTTCCCTTCACTCCTGGATCCTTGACCATCTCCTCTTCTTATATCTGAGAGGCTCTTAGTAGCAGCTGCCTTTGCTGGTGTCTAGCTGTTCCCTCCCTTCACTTTGTGGCTCAGCCCAGCAGTTCACACACAGTTCAGACTGTGTCCCTGGTAGCATCACTTTGGTAACAAGTCTTCCTCTTGAATAATAAGCCATGGCCTGAGTCTGCTTCGTGCTGTACTCCAGACAGACAGAACAGGACTCAAATCCAGCCCTCCTGCTTTGCACCTCTGGGAAGATTATTTCTTCCCAGGGTCTGGGTTTCTGCATCTGTGAAGGAAGCACACTTGAGGCAAGAACTAAACAAGGTGATGGATGTAGAGCACTCAACCCTGGGGCTAGCCTATGGCCCCATGTGGTCCCTTTGCTTCCTGACCCCACAGTCATGGAAGTCACATCTGTTGAATCCACATGAGGGGCCAGCCTCCATGCTAAGCTAGGCATGAACGGAGATGTCCCCAGAGGTACCACGGAGTACATACAACACCTCGTTTAATCCTCACAACCTCAAAGGGGCAGAATTTCAGTTCTCCACCTGCAAACAGAAAATCTGAGGCTTAAGCAAGGGAAACCATGCTGTGAAGGGCAAGCTGGGTTTTCACCTCGATTTGTCAGATTCCATAGATTCTTCTTTTAACTCAGTGCTTCTTTACCAGGGCTATCTGGAGAGCTTTTAAAATACTGATACCAAGACCCCTGCCCAAGAACAACTGCATGGAGGTGGGGTTGAGTATATATAACCTTTAAAAGTTAACAGGAGGAATCCGATCTGATGCCCAGCAAGTGATGAAACTACTGTCTTAATTTCGTACCACTGTCTAGTCCTAGACTACTGCCCAGCCCCACAGACCAGGGCTTCTTTACTAACAGAGGAATTTCAATGTTCTCTGCTCAGTAATAATCAAACCAGGGTTTACCATCAGTGAAGGAGCTACCATAGGCTCCTTGTTTTCTCGGATCCTCACAGTAAGCACACAGGGATGAAGTTAGTTCTCCTTGTTCAAAGAACTTGCATGAATAACTTAGTGCCTGGTACATATAAGCCCTCAGTTGATAGGTTTGTTGATGCCATCTTCATCAGGTCCTGAGTCCTCACAGAAGCCCCCACACCTGTTGACTCTGTTTCCTGGAACCTGTCTACTTCTGGCCATCCCAGCATCCCCTTCTCCTGAATTCCTGTCATCTCTCACCTGGACAGTGGCCCTAGGCCTCTCACCACTTCCTGCATCCAACCTCAGCCTCTTCCAGTCCACTTCCTACACAATAGTCAGGGTGATCTTTTCAGAACACAAATACTTTACCCGCCCTGCCTGCAAAATGGTGGGACCTGTCAGGGCTACAACATGGAGTTGTAGTTGGGCCCTTCCTGAGAGCACCCAGGGCAGAGGCCAAAGGTGCTAACATCCTCTCCGGGCCCTGCTTGCCAGGCCCCAGGCTGGAAGACTGCTTGGGCCTTGATGGGGTGTCTATTTGTGCTTTATGGACCCAGAGCCTGTAGGGTTTGTTTTGAAGGAGGCATGTCCCTTCCTGATTCACACAAAGGCTTGCACTTAACAGCAGCTGCCCTGACACTGAACTTGCCTCGCTGAATCATTGTGCTAGATGAAGGTGAAAATTTAAATAAAACGGAGGCTCCCTAGGGGAGTTAAGATTTGAGCCCACGCTGTCAGTCTCTCAAGCTCCCACCTTAACCCCTGTTTTCCTTGGAAAAGAGAAGTGGTGCTTTCCAGGGGTAATCTACAGATGGGCAATTCCTTGGGCAGGCCAGCTGGGGGTCAAAGGTGCCATCCCTCCCTCACAGGCCAGAAGAGGCCAGCCAAAGCCAACCATTTGTTCCCCTGGTCTTCTCATCTGGTTAATATCTCTTTCTTTGACCTTCAGAAAAAAAGAGAAAAGAAAATGTGATAAAACTTTTGATGAGGAAATATCCCTCAGCAGAGAGGAATTTAGGTGACAGAGAGGGGAATGGTTACATTGGCACCTGACCTCCATTTCAAGTAGATTCATCTCAGGCTGCCTACTGGATAGGTGAGGTAGAGATAAGGAAATGAGATTTTAATGAGATAATCTATGATTGTTATTCTCTATCAGATCATTGCTTTGCTGGCCTCAGACTGGATGCTGGGCACAGCATTTTAGAACTAGAAGGTCCCTTGAAAATAATCTAGTCCAATGATTGGCATCCAAGAGCCCTTTAAAGATAAGGGTCTGCCAGGTGCAGTGGTCTATAATCCCAGCTTTGGGGGATACCAAGGCAGGAGGATTACAAATTTGAAGGCAGCCTGGGCAAGTTAGTGAGATCCTGTCTTAAAATTAAAAAAAAAAAAAAAAAGGCCGGGGGGGGGGTGGGGGGGGTGGGGGGAGTAGGGGTGGAGCTGGGAATACATCTCAGTGGTGAAGTGTCCCTGGGTTCAATCTCAAATACCACAAAATTAATAAGAGGGTCTTCACACAACCTTTCGATATTCAGGGGAGCTCCACTGAGTGTTAAGCTGTCACAGACTCACTGAGACATCCTATCTTTTCACCTTTGACTATAACTAGTAACATAACAGGTGAATGCTTAGGGCCTCCCATGCGAAGTTCTCACTTGCAGCTATACATCTTTAATTAATAAAAATGAAAATGAAACCACATGACCCCAAATCCTACACAGAGTCCATGGCAGAGAACTGATTCCCAGACCAGGGTTTATTTCCACCATACTCTCCTGTCATCTCTTTGGCATTTATGTCAGTGATGAATTCTGTTTGATAATTAGTTTCAAATCACCGGCTTGTATTTCAGTGCAATAAATTCTTTGTTCAGTTTTCATTTTAGAGAAAACTATAGCTACTGTAAATTTAAAACCAGATCAGTTGCCATGAAAAGAAATTAATGCCGTGAAAACAAAGCATTGTGATGGAATTCCAGCTCACCCCGTAGCCCACCAGGGCTCTTAAAGTGAGCCCTGTTCACTTTCCGTTAAGGAAAGAAGGTGGGGAAGATTAGGAAATGTTTGAGAGGTGTTAAAGGGAAATTGGCACCAAACTGAGGCTCTCTCTAGACTTATTCAAAATATGGAAAGGCAATAAAAAAGGGAATACTTTCCTTACAAAAATTATCTCATGTTCCCTCTGCCTTCAACCCATGGGAGAAATACCATTTATAGAAGCCATAAAACAAGTCAGAAATGGAGCCGCGGATCCCATTCATTATCTCTCCCTTTTCTGGTTTGGACAAGGACTCTCCCCTTTTTCCTCTTAGATGGACCGTTACTGCGGCTCCTTCTCCTTGTCTTTTCCATTGCTTCATCTCGTTTTGCTCCCTGCTAATACTAGGGTCCTGGCTCTACTCTACTGGGTCTTGAGTCCTGGGATTCCCAGCTGGATGGTGAGGGGCTTCAGATCCTGGAGGCAGAAGAGGGAGTGGAGTGAGGAAGAGGAGGTGAGGGTGATGGTGTTGGTTATGGTGGTGTTTAGAGGCCATCATTCTCTACCAGGTTTTTATATTCCTACTTAGTGATCCAGGCTGTTTTGCCCTTTACCTTCCTTCCTATTTCCATTGATCTATGGGAATTCAAGGGAACCCATAAGGCTAACACTTAGATCCTGATAAAGCACCCAGCCTCTCCTCCGATAGCCCTCCTGCCCTTTCCCCTGTCCCTCCCTAATAAGCAGGATGCACCAGTCTTATCCTTTATAGGACTCTGTCCTCGCTTCCTCCTTATTCATAATTTGCAACACATTTTGTCATTTGATGGTAGAAGGTAGGTAGATTATTTAATTACCCATTCATGACCCTATCCTGCTGAAGTTTGGAAACGCAATCATTCAAAGCCATACAGAGCGCGGTCACAGATACCAGGCCTCCTTACGCTTCACTCTTTTGGTCTGTCCCTCCTGCTCTCAGTGTTCCTTGTGTTGAAGTGCTAAATTTCCAGTTATCTGGAACTCCTTTATCCAGAAACTTTGCTATCTGAATGGGGTTCGTGTGACTGGATGTGTTTCATTTAGTTTGAAAATGGTCTGGCTCCCCTGAACCCCTGCTTCTCTGGTCTAACTCAGTGCTTGCAATTCTTCAGAGCAGCAGGGCCTTGGGGATCCCAACTCCATTTCCTTACTGTTCCACCTCTGCTGCAGAACAACTCCAGCTGCAGTCTTCCTTCTGTGGTGGAGACACACACCACGTTATCTAAGTCCTACAGTTGTTCCATTGTCTTTGTTCCTGCTTCCTTTTTAAAACCCACATTAAAAAAAAATTAGTAATTGGACTTTTAAAACCTCCTATGGAATCCTGAGGTAGCAGAGCCAGAGAAAGGAAGCTGTCTTGAGATGAGGGGCCTATGCTCTTGGCTTGATTCTGCAGCTGTGTATGATGTCAAGCAAGTCCTCTAAAACCATGCATGTCCACTTCTGAAGCAGCCAGTAGGGGATTATAGTATCCAGACTTCCTTGTTACCCAATGTTCTGTGGATAATAGGGAGTACAGCTATAGAAAAGTTTTGGGGAAAGTAGCCTTTTAATAATTAAGCTAAGCACAAAATCATTCATAATTAATCATGTAGAGGGTTCTTAATAATTATTTTTACAATAGCTCACATTAGGCAAAGAATAAGATTGAGGAATATTAAAGGGAAATCAGCACCAAGTTGAGGCTTTCTTGAGACAATAAAAAATGCTGATTCCTTGCACATGAACATCCTCACTCTGTGCACACTTTTCCCATAATAGAAAGATAACTGTTTCCTTTCAACATTTCCATTACTGAACTCTTGATTTGATATTTCTTTCCTGCATAGGGCAAAAAGAATCCCTTCGTGGAAATTTCACCTGGTTGCTTGTCCTACTGTAATTCAATTTATCTGACACTTGCCAAGCACCTAGTATGACAAAGTCATGTGTCAGTCACCTGGGGTTACAAAGGTAAATTCAGCTTAGTTACTGAATTCAAGATCTTTGCAAGTAGTGAGACACCTAAGACATGTTCTACAAATGAAAACTCAAATGCAATGTTAGATTTTCGAAGATAGAGATACTTCCACTATTGGCTAAACTGGAGGAATGGGAACCAGACTTACCTTCCTTCCTGGAACAACCAAAATAATGAACAGAATATATGAAACAACAGTTTTCAAAACACTGGATACAAGGGGGAAAAAACAGTAATTCCCAAGACGCAGGAAACTAACAATTGCCCCTACAAAATAGGCCCAGCTAAGTTCATTGCCTGAAGAGAGTTTTCAGGCCCCTGTGCAAGGCTCCAGGCCTAGGAATACCGTTAACTCTCCAAAGATAGATGGAATTGAGTGATTACTGAAGACTGAGATAGCTAGATTTGCCAGACAGAGTACTGAAGAGGAGAGGGCTTCCCACAGTAAGAATATCAGAGAACTTCAGAGGGTCTCCCTTGAATGTTCAACAAAGAAGTGATCAACAAATGCATGTGAAAGGCCTGGGCAATGAAGCAATTACCATCCCCCAAAGCTAGAGGGAATAGTTTACTACATAGAGTGCCTGTTTCCACCAGCCAGACTGGAAAACCTCAGAGTTTGTGGGGCACTGGGTAGAGTAGTCAGAATGCTTTTTTCTCAGCAGTGAAAAATAATTCGCCCTAGACTAAACATGGCTCTGGGTTCCTTCTAACAAATCCTAAAAACAAGACCCAAAAGGAGCAAACTGCTTACAAGCAACTTAACTGTATCCCAGAACAAAGCTCAGGAATATTTATAGGAATACAAAAATAGCCAGTGCCCAACAAAGTAAAATTCACAAAATATGGCATTCAGTAAAAAAGTTACCAGATATTCAAGGGAGCAGGAAAATATGACCAATAATGAAGAGAAATATCATCCAACCAAAACCATCCCAGAACTGACACAGATGTCCGAATTAACAGACAAGCATATTCAAGTAATTACTATAACTGTATTTCATGTGGCTATAGAGTACAGACATGGAAAATATTTTAAAAACCCAGATTGAACTTCTTGTAATGAAACCTCTATTTCTAAGATAAAAATTACCAAGTGGTAGATTGGACACTGCAGAAAAATAAATTGAAAAGCGTTTAAGACATAGCAGCAGACATTCCCAATTAAAAACAAAGAGAAAAATGAATGAAAACAAAAGACTCACTGACTGTTGAACAACAAATGGCCCAACAGTCATATAGTTGGTGTCCATGAGCAGAGCAGAAAGGGGATTGGGGAGACAATTGAAGCCTAGGCGCAAGAATCTTAAAGAAAACTAAACCAAAGGACATGATTAAAAAAAAAACTAATAAAGGAAAAAATCTACAAAACAGCTACAGCCAAGAGCCACATGATGTACAGAGGAACAACAACAAAAATGGCAGCAGTTGCTCATCAGAAACAATGCAGGGGAGATGGCAGTTGAGTGAGATCTTTAACGGCAAAAGACTGTCAACCTTGAACTCCACATCCAGTAAGCAGACCTTTTAGGAACGAAGAAAAGTAAAGACTTTTCAGACACAGAAGAAAGAAAGAATCTCCTGGTGAGAAAATTCATTTAAAAGAATCTGAGAGGGGAGAAGCAGATGTAATCAATTGTAAGTTTTTAATTTATGTGTGAAGTACAGTACAACAAAACAAAGTGTTTTGACTGAGAAGACAGCGAAGAACATAAAACAGAATCATAGAAAATACTGAATCTAAAAGAAGGCAGAAAGAGAGGTAATCACAAATAACAGATTGGAAAAATGGGGAAAAGATCACAAGAGAGTACTCTTAAATATAATTAAATCAATAATCATATTGAGAGATCTAAATGCCAAAATTAACAGACAGAAGTTGGCAGATTAAAGATAAGACCCAACCATATACTGCCAAGAAGAAACACACTTTTTGGATCAAGGACCTAGGAATTAGACCAGAGGCCCTGTGCCTAATAGAGGAAAAAAGTAGGCCCAAATCTTCATCACGTCAGATTAGGCCTCAACTTCCTTAGCAGGACTCCTACAGCACAGAAATAAAACCAAGAATTAATAAATGGGGGCTGGGAATATAGTTCAGTTGGTAGAGTGCTTGCCTCATATGCACAAGGCCCTGGGTTCAGTCCCAGGCACCATAAAGAAGAAGAAGAAGAAGAAGAAGAAGAAGAAGAAGAAGAAGAAGAAGAAGAAGAAGAAGAAGAAGAAGAAGAAGAATTATTAATGAATGAGATTGATTCAAACTAAAAAGCTTCTTCTCAGCAAAAGAAACAATGAGGTGAAGAGAGCACCTACATTTTGGGAGCAAATTTTTGCCACATGCACATCAGATAGAGCACTAATCTACAGGATATATAAAGAACTAAAAAAACTTAACACCAGGAAAACAAACCAAATCAATAAATGGGCTAAGGAGGTGAACAGACATTTCTCAGAAGATATACAACCGATTAACAAATATATGAAAAAATGTTCAACATCTTAAGCAAATAGAGAAATGCAAATTAAATCTACTCTAAAATTTCATCTCATTCCAGTCAGAATGGCAGCTATGAAGAATACAAACAACAATAAGTGTTGGCGAGAATGTGGGGGAAAAGGCACACTCATACATTGCTTGTGGGACTGCAAATTGGTGCAACAACTATGGAAAGCAGTATGGAGATTCCTTGGAAAACTTGGAATGGAACCACCATTTGACCCACCTCCTTGTTCTATACACAAAGGTCTTAAAATTAGCATATTAGAGTAATTCAGCCATATCAATATTTATAACAGCTCAATTCATAATAGCTAAACTGTGGAAGCAACCTAGATGCCCTTCAATAGATGAATGGATGAAGAAACTGTAGTATATATACACTATGGAATATTACTCAGCATTAAAAGAGAATAAAATTATGGCATTTGCAGGTAAATGGATGGAGTTGGAGAATATAATGCTAAATGAAATAAGCCAATCCATAAAAACCAAAGGTTGAATGTTCTCTCTAAAAAGTGGATGCTGATCCATAATGCACGGAGTGGGGAGAGTGCATGGAAAAAAATGGAGGAACTTTGATTGGGCAAAGAGGGGGAGAGGAGGGGAGGAAGTATGGGGGCAGGAAAGATGGTGGAATGTGATGGATGTTATTACCCTAGGTACATGTATGACTGCCCATATGGTACAATGCTACATCATATATAATCAGAGAAATGAAAAGTTGTGCTGGAGAGAGAGAGAGAGACCCATTTTTAGCTGGGTATAATGGTGCATGCCTGTAATCTCAGTAACTCAGGAGGCTGAGGAAGGATGATCACAAGTTCAAGGCTAGCCTGGACAATTTAGCAAGATCCTGTCTCAAAACAAAACAATAATAATAATAGAAGGTGTACTGGGTTCAATCCCTAGTACCACAGAAAAAAAATTATATATATATATATATATATATATATATATATATATATATATATATATATATAGAGAGAGAGAGAGAGAGAGAGAGAGAGAGAAAGGAAGAGGGAGAGGGAGAGCGAGAAGGAGAGGGAGAGGGAGAGAAAATATCTCACTTTGGGAAGAACTGACTTCTCAATGATATTTAGTTTTCTAACCCATGAACACAATATATCTCTGCATTTATTTAGGTTTTTAAAATTCCTCTCAACAATGTTTTTAATTTTTATTGTACAGATCTTGAACTACTTTGTCAGATTTGTCCGTATGTATTTCATGTTTCTAATATTATTGTAATTTTAATTCCCAAGTCTTTATTCCTACTAAATAGAAATACAATTTATTACATTGATCTTGTATCCAACAACATTGCTAAGCTCCCTTATTCTAATGGCCATATGACTTTAGATTTTCTACACAGGAGATCTGCAAATAAAGACAGTTTTGCTTTTGCTTTTTCAATTTTAAGTGTGCCTTTTATTACTTTTTCTTGCCTTATTGCACTATCTAGAACTCCAGCACAATGTTGAACAGAAAAGGCATTCTTATTTCTGATCATTAAGGGATAACATTCTATTTTCATCATTAAACCATTTTAGGTAAATTCTATCCTCTGGAACAATGCAAGATGAGCCCACCCCTTCTTTAAATGAAAGCATACTTGTGTATCTATTATGTGCCATGTACTAGGGTATAGCTGTAAAACAGAAATCTCTGTCCATCATGGAACTGATGGGGCAGACAGGCAATGAACAAGATAAATTAGTAAAATACAGGATGTTTTGGATGGTGAAAAGTGCTAGTGGAAAGGGGAAATGAAGTGTCAGGGGGCTTCGTGAGATGTGAGATATTTTGGCTTGGAAAGGCTAGTAAGCATTTCAATGAGTCATCTCTTTTTCCTAACTATTCATTCTGTCATTTCTCATGTGTGCTACTGCAACAGCTCCCTACCTGGTATCCTTGCCTCTGAGCATGTCCTGATCCAATTCTCTCTCCACACTCCTGCCAAAGTGCTTCTTTAGTAAAGCCCCATTTCTCATGGGATAAAATCCAAATTTCCTCTGAGATTATAACATTCCTTTGGTGAGCTTGCCCTTATCTTTCCAGCCTTATCTTCCCCAACCAAAAAAAAAAAAACACTGTTTCTTACCTACACTCCACTCTTTTGAGCTTCTAAGCATTTACCTCAATGTTTCCTATGCCTAGATGCCTTTTCCCCATGCACCTACCAAATCCTTAAGTCCTTTTTAAATCATTTAAGTCCTACTGTAAGCACTATCTCTAGGAAAAATATCTCTGACCCTTTTAGGAAGAGTTAGACCTCCCCTTTTTGATTCCTGGGCAATCCATGTATCCAGAAAGTATGCCACTGAATTCTAGTACTGACTGGTAGTGGTCTATTTCTTTTTATGTCAGCCTTACTGGATAGTGAGTATCTTGAAACAGCAACTGGTCTGTGCATCTTTTGTTTCCCTAGCACTGTTCCTGCTACATAGAGATTATAAACACATTTTTTTTGGTAGAATAGATAGAAGGATAGAAGAAAAGAAATACCTGACTTCATTTGAAGACACTCTGGCGTCCTGGGTATTTGGCTTGTCATGGATTCTTGAATAACTGCTGAATCCACACACCCTCTTCCTAATGTATTTGGATCGATGCAGTATCTAGTTGGACAATGACCTTCCTTCATCTGGGCACTTTTTAAAATTAATTCAGTACAAATTTCATTAAATCCTTTGGGAAATGTACCACACTTTGAGCTTTTATCGAATTTGTGCTCAACTGAGACTTCCAAGTCTTTCTCACTGATGTAGAGCCAAGCTTCCCCACCCATCCATGCTGGCCAGTCTTTCCTCACATGCTGGATAAAACTCTTCTCACTTTTGTCCCAATGTACCCCCACTTAGAGACATCTTTTTTAATTCATTTTTTATCCTTTCTTTTTATTAGATTTATTGTTATTTAAAATTGTAATAGTAGCCACCGAGATGCCAGGAGTGGCACCATTGCTCTAACAATGAAGCTCAAGGCTGCGGCAGAGGGATGTAAAGATGTTACATAGGAAGTCTCAGAATGTGCTCATGTTCCTGCCCTGTGGGAGCCATTTCAGCTAAAACCTAATCTGAAAGTACTCTTCTCTACAAAAGTAGCTGATTTTCAAATCTTGTTTTAATCATTAGAGTGGAAAAAACACAGAACAAAGAGATAGGATACAGCTGCTGATGATCAGACCAGAGAACACTCAAATTAGAGCAAGAAAGAGCAAATCTGCAGTCAGATACCAACACGGAAAAGTCATTCTCAGGACTTCAAGTAACTGATGGCATACTTTTAGCATAGGAGGAAGTAACCTCCTTTAAACAAACTTTGAAAAGGTGATGCTTCAGGCAAACTCTTTGGGGGCTGAGGTTGTAGCTCAGTGGTAGAGCGCTTGCCTGGCAGGTGTGAGGCACTGGGTTCTATCCTCATCACCGCACAAAAATAAATAAAACAGAGGTATGTGTCCATCTACTACTAAAAAACTTTAATAAAAAAGCAACTCTTTTAGTAATGTCTTAACCTAAAATTGAAAACATACAAGTGGGATACAGGTTTCTTCCAGCATGCAAGATCTACTCACTCAAGATGTTTCAGTTAATGGAGGTTAATGTTGGTATTCATGGGGAATTCAGAAAGCCAGAACATCATTCACATTACAGAGCCTGTCACTCCCACACTTCACAAAGGACTGGAATTCCCGCTGCTTTCTCAGGGCTCCTTCTTAAGGTTACCATTGCTTCCCTGCCTCTAGTCCCCCACTTTCTCCCCATCTGTCTCTCAACACCATTTGTCACAGACAGGCCCATGTCAACTCACAGACAGGTTCATGGAGTCTGCTTGGCAAGGTTCTGAGGCACCTAAGCTCTGCAACCATAGGACAGACTGTGCTGAAAATCAGGGCTAGAATTTAATTGTGAGGGTGGCAAGCCTGCAAAGACGACGGAAGACACAGCTTCGACAAGTCTCCTCCCAAAATGGAAAATCCTGATAAGGAAGGAACAGGATCCTGAGGCCTGAGATAGGGACATACAGATAAGCAAACCTGAAAATAATAAACCAGATTTCTGAACCTTCTGGACTCAAAGAAAAAAAAACTGTCTCCCCAAGTCTAGAGCAGGACAAGTTCCATTTATGTGGTGACACTCCAAAGATCTTATCTGAGCAGGTGCTTCATAAGCCAACACTTATGCTCCAGGAGATTTGACTTTGTCCTCTTAGTACCAATAACTAGAGTTAGGGATCAGCACATCTTGATCCAGGAATTAAATGGCTGCTGCTTCAAACCAAAAGACTTGCAAGTCCTTGCAAATAGACATTGGCAGAAGCCATGAAAACACATGTGAGAATACATCTTGAGTGCTTGCATAAGGGAGGACTGAGGACAAGATGGATGGGGAGCATTGGCTGATATGGCAGCCTGCTTGCCTGATACAGGATTTAACATCCAGATGAAAACATCTGGATTCAGCGCTAACACATTGCTGGGATAACTCCTTGAAGCTTGTACACAAGGAGTAAGGTGGGGTTGCTAAAATGACCTCAGCAAAGTATCAAGGAAGGGTCAATGGGAGATGGAAGGGTTAAAATGGATTTTTCAGTGAGATCAGAGAATTCACCATCTCTCTATATTCCCTTAGGAAGTTCCAGAGCATGTTCCAGTGATGAAAACAATAGGAAATACACTGATGAAGAGGACACTGGTATTTTTTGAGAAACTCCAAGGTTTGTTGTCTCTACAAATTAGTATTGATAGAAGGAGATGCTACCATGGGACTAGACTCTTTAGCATCAATAATGATGATAGGATTCTAAATTGTCAGAGGCCAAGTGGCAATTCTTAAGTGACAGGAACAAAATATTGGTGATTACTGTACTTGGGAGACACTTTGTTCCCCAGGCATCCGCGGCACTCATCAAAATACCAAGGTGTTCTCAGTGGTGAGACAGATAGACAGCCAACTCAGGTGGTCCTTGACTTGACGGGTTGGGAAAAGAAATCTTCCCACAAGCATAGCTCAAAGTTGATCCAATGGTCCATAGAAAACATGTGATTATTTCTACATTCCCCAAATGAATAATTTGGAAGATAAAATAGCCATTAGAATCCTCCCATTGGTCCCCTGACCTATTGAATAGAACTAGTAAGGTAGGATGGGCCAAGTGGGAGCCTCTGAAACTATCTAACTTCAGCTTCATCAACCAAGAGGTAATACTTGAGTCAACACCATATTCAGAAAAATTGGTGCCCTCATCAAACTTAAAGTATATGGGATCATGTTCTCCAGCATATTCCTACATAATTCACATGCATGGCCCTTGAAAGTGATAAACTGACAGACCATGGTGCCTGAGAATGGACCATTATCATCTCAACCAAGAGGTAGGCTCAATCTTAGCTGCTGAGTTAAATGTGGTATCTTTATTGAAACAGACCAACACAGCCTCTGGCACTCAGTACGCTGCTATTGATCTAGTGGATATGTTCTTTTTAACTTCTCATCAATAAACAGGATCAAAAGCAGGTCTCCTTTAAGTGGAAAGGACGTCAGTTCACATTGATAGTCTTGCCAAAGGCTATAAGAAGCCTCTTGTGCAATGTCACAAAGTAGTCTGCAGGGATCTTAATTGTCTTAATATTCCATAGGCACATGGGATATGTTGGAATACTAACATGATTACATCATGCAAACCCAGCACAGCAAGCACAAGTAGCAACTTCTGTGCTAGAGGGTGAGAAGGAAACCCTCACAAAGATTCCTCCGTTTGCCCCATCAGTGAGACTTTTAGGAATCTAGTGATTTGGGGCATGATGGTACTAACTCTGAGGTAAAGGACAAGATGTTAGGTCATGCATTTTGTTCCAGTTTTCTATTTCAAGTCACCCCAAATGCTAGTGATATCAAATACGGTCATATTACTATATTCAAAGATTCTCTGAGTCTGAAATTTGGATAGGACATAGTCTCTACTCTTCAATTTCTGCCAGCTTTTCTAAACTGGGATTCCATGATAGAATTTAGCCCTAATGCCCTAAGGCATCCATTTTTATGGAATAAACCAATTCCTCTTGTATACATCTAGAATGGTATTAGTAATGTACTAAACTTGGGACAACTGAGAAAATAATTATTCAAACAGCTGAGGAAGGCTGACCAGAGCCTAAATTAGGAAAATGCAAATGGCTGAGAGTGACTCCAACTGGGCTGGAACCTTCTGGAATCATCTTCACTTACGGGGCTAGAAGTAAAAAGCCTAACCAGATTCCAGAAGATGGGATGTGAACCTCTTCTCTTGATAGAAGAAATATCAAATATTTTTAGGTATTTTAAGACAAAACAACAAAATACCCTTAGAAATTAGAGATAACATAAACCACTCTTGGAGAAATTGCTAGCACCTGAGTTGGATGACTGGAAGGCCAGGTTCAGTGAGGATGACCAGAACACCAACTCATGGCCCCTCCATGCAGCTTAGACCCCCACAGTATGACAGCATCAGGTAGTTGGAAGAGCAAGTGTTCCACTGACCAAGGGAGAAGATGCACAGCCTTTTATGATCCAGCCTCAGAAGTCAGATTATCTAATCTTCCACCATATTCTATTAGCTGAAGCAATAAAAAGCCTAACCAGATTCCAGGGGAAAAAACATGGACCCCTTCTCTTGATGGAAGGAGCATCAAAAAATGTTTAGGTATTTAAAAACAACTAAAAATATTTAGATTGGCCAAATTATATTATTAAATTATGTGCATGTATGAATATGTAACAACAAATCTTATCCTTACGTAGAGCTATCATGCACCAATAAAATATGTGAAAAAACTTTTAAAATCCAAAATAGCAGATGCAATCCTTGGGAAGATTGCTCTAGGCTATTTATTGGGTGACTTGAAAGGTTGCAGTGTTGAGCGTCTGAGAAGATATGTAGCACATCTAGACTTTGGCAAAAGTGGCCATGTCACTCAGGCTATGAGACTAGGGGGTCTAATGTGTTTTGCTGTTTGTTGCAAATGAAGATGCTGGATGTATGGATTCTCTGTTGGGCCCAAATGAGTGAGCTACAGCATAGATCCTGTGGTTCTGGAGTTAGGCCTTCCTTCTATAGCAGAAAGCTACATGCCATTTGAAAATCAGCTACTTTCTGAGCCCTGATGAAGATGGGTCTGCCACCCATAGACCATCAAGTGACTGTGTGGTGGAAGGTATCCATTCTGAGCTAGATATTATCAGATCCACAATGTTGGTCACAATGTTGAGCAGGCACAGCAATAATCCTTCATATGATAGAAATGATCTAGAAGAGATCAAAGGGGCACAACTAAGTCCCATCTGCCCCCAATTCCTGTGTTCTTTACTTCTCTACCTCAGTTCATAATTGAGACCTGATAGTCCTCATAACCAATAAAGGAGGATCAAAACTCAATCTTAGTTCATAGACAGGTTGACTTGACAATTGTTGCTAGTGAAAAGTGGGTTACCAGAAGACTATAGCCCCTTTCAGATGTGGTCCTAAAAGGCAGTGAAGGTCACTCTTCCCAGTGACAATGCACTTGCTCATTCTCTGTGTAAGGAGGAAAAATTGACATCAGACAAGGATATACCTTGACCCATTGCATTGGTGAATGGCTGGCTTGCTGGATGGATCAGAAGCCTCAAAGAGGCAAACTTCAAGTGTAAGCATGGAGGAACTCATGTCAATGTGGATGGACCTGTGGTACAGGACACATAGCACATGATTGATCTTTGTTTCACATCAAGGTCAACCTCCCCTGCAACTGCAATACTGAAAAACTAGGTGACGAGATGTCCTGCCAGTCAGCCTCTCTCCACAGCTACTCCGGGATGTGCATTGCAAAAGGGAGATTAGCAAAGACAGAGGTTTTTCATGTCCTGACCCCAGCAGCCTAAGTGCCATCTCACCAAAACCAGTCTAACAACTGCTGTACTGAATGTCTTGCTGTCACTAGAGACACTGACATGAAGTCACATGATGTGTGCTGCAATATGGCACGTATCCCTAAAGAAGTCCAGCCAGTCAGTTGGTGGTAGGCTTTTTACCTCAGATGCCCTCTATCCCAAGGGATCTGTGATAGGTCATCACCAGAACTGACACATATTTGGATATGGGTTGGCCTTCCTTGCCCTGATGACTCCACCAGCATGCCATCAACTAAACCATTCTGACATATTTGCACAACCTTTGACCAATTTGTGCCAGAATTTGGAGCCAGAAGTCAGGAAATATTTCTCCCTCCCATTCCTGGGGAAGACAATCCTAAAATATAGTCTCTACAGTTCTCCAGGGGTCCAAGCAATATGGTGGTCCATTTGACCACAATGGGGACCAGCTCGATAAAGCACCTGGGGCTTGCTTTTCCTCCTTCTTTCATCTTTTACTCTTCTATTCCTGGTGTCTGTATTTCCCAAAATACAGGACCCAGGCTAAGACACTATCCCATCTGTGCCTATTCACAAAACGTGCTTTTTCTATAAAGTGAAAGATCCACGTGTTGTAGTTCAAGCAACCTCTACCCACATCTGCATCCTTACACGTTCAGTAATCAAGTTCCTGCGTAGGTATTGTGGAGGCTTTGGGAGGATTCTATTCGTGGCTATGTCATCCATCACCCTGTCCTGCAGGTTGTGCAGCTGGTGCCCTGCACAGGGGGACCTGACCAAAGGGCAAAGGGGGCTTCATTCACCAAGCAGAGCACCCAGAGCAAGCTCCATCTGCCCAGAGGAAAGTGCACCTATTCCCAATTTACAAAAGGGAGTGTCAGCTCACTAAGTCGTGACGAGAGAGGCACTTCCACAAGAGGAAGTGACAGTTTTTCATCACTAGAAAAATCATCCTATTTAGGGATCAGAAAATGTCCAGCATCCACCCACAATCCCATCTCAGTTTTTGTTTTGTTTTGATATCAGGGATTGAACCCAGGGGCACTTAATCACTGAGCCACAACCCAGCTCTTTTTTATACTTTATTCAGAGACAGTTTCTCCTTAAGTTGCTAAGGGCCTTGCTAAATTGGTGAGGCAGGATTTGAATTCGTGATCCTCCTGCTTCAGCTTCCCAAGCCACGGGGAATTACAGGCCTGCACCACAGCACCCTCCTCTCAGCTTTTAACAGCCCAACATTTAATTCAAAGCCCCGAGCATTTTCTTGATTAATTAAAGACTCAACACAGCTCAGCAGATATTTTAAAGACCTTAGATTCAGAACTAGTGAGAAATCATATCCTTCTGAAGTTGGAAAGAACTTTAGAAATAATTTAAAGTTTAGGCCACCCTACACACACATTTGACAGGTGATGAAACAGAGTCCACATCACTTCTACATCACCTCCTGCCTTCATTAGGCCAGATGCCAGGCTCCAGCCAGGGTACTGCCTGGCAATATCACTGATGCAGCTCAGGGAACTTCACAAAGATGAGGAGAGTGAGAAAAGGAAGCAAGTCGTGCCAACTTAAATCTTAACACTTTTCACTTGTGTGTGATGCTCTTGAAGGAGTTTTTGCCATCTCTGAACACTAGGCAACCTCCTTATCTCTATCCTTTGACTTTAGTTACTAGGCATCTGTAAAATCGAGGACATGTGGTTGCATTCACATTATTTCAATGTACACTGAAGACAGGTCGAAAACAAAGAGAAACAAAAAGATATAAAAGGAAAAGAGATTTGTTGAATGGCCATTTGATCGTTGGGTTTTCAACAAGCCATGGACATTACTTTGGGGCCTTTTGACTCACTGGTGACATAGCTTTCAGCGTGTTCTGTTGTAGGTGATAATTGATCATATTTCACTCTAAAATGAAAGACAAGACTGACAAAAATCTAGTTATAAAGCCTCTGGCTAAGAGGAAGCCAAGAAAGAGATGCAGGTGAGCTTGTTTCCAAGAAATGAAATAAAGAACACGAGGGATCACGCCGTGGCCCGGGCTTAAAGAGTTCTTGAATTCTCATCTCGGCTCTGTCAGTTACCTCTACGTGTCCTGCTGGCTTCTGCTCATTATCTTGCCCAGGTGACTGCTCCTGACTTTTCATAGGTTAGGAGATTAAGTAATGATGGTGATGTGTGTTTGACATCTTCCATGCAAGGAAGGGATCTGCCCCGACCTCTCCTTTGAGCCAGAATATGTAACTGAGCTCCAGCAGTTACACTTGGGCACTTTTTCCATGACTGTATACAGTGCATATTTTGGATACTGAGAACCCACTTAGGTGATCTAGGTCCTAAATTTCCCCTTACAACACTGGTGTCCATCTACCTGATAGCTAGGATTATGAGATGGACAAGCATCAACATACCTGCCCCTGTCTGAGGGTACCTACTGTCAGGCTCTGTACTCTTCCTTGTGGCTGGAAAGGCCCAAGTAACCCTGGAGGGGGTGAAGTTTAAAGGATGGAGGGTATTTTCATAGGTCATCACTTGGGCCACAGGGCGGGGCAGAGGGCCCAAAGTGTGAGAGACTCATTTTACATCTTATGCAAGCAGAGGTCAACTACATCTCTCTGCTTTCAAAGTAGCAGGGAGGAAACAAAAGGCAGGGAGCATCTTTTCATGCAATGCTGGACAATGGGTAAAAGCCATGTCCAGTAACCCCATTTCCTGATTAGAGTCCCAATCCTGCTGCTTATCAGCTGTGTGACTTGAGGCAAACACCTTCATGTCTCTGGGCCTTGGCTTTCTTGCATGGGAACAAGAGAAGAGAATAACTGACACTTTTTGACTGTTTGCCAAGTGCCACACCCAGTTCAGAACCCTTACTTATATTTATTCACTTTATCCTCATAATGATGCCATGACGTAGACACTGTTACTGTCCCCATTTTGTGGATAAGAAAACTTGAGTCACATGTTTGGGAAATGGTAGGAGCAACATTCAGAATCAGGAAGTCTGGCTCCATTATCCATGCTCTCAGTCTCTTAGTAAAGTGGTTGACAGTGTCACTCTCTTCACAGTGTTGTTGTGAGACCTGAATGAGTTAATGATGTTGAACGCTTAGAGCAGGCAGCGCCTGCCACCTGGCAAGTGCACAATCAATGTGCTCCTCTTACTGCTCCATCATCTGGGGCTGGTAATGAGGACCCTGAAGTGGAAGAGACAGGGGAGTGGGGATGGAACAGCAGGAAAGGGCAAGGTGGACTGGGGATGACTTGGCTCTGCCTTTCCCTGGCGGTCCCCTCTTCCCCCCAAGCAGCAGGGATGAAATTATGAGCATCCAAAGGTGTACAATTTTATCTCTGTCTAAAATTCCACAAAGAAATTCTGCACTCAGTGGGGGCCAGGAGAGCTCTGATCTCATCCCCATGCTTTTGAAAGTGAGCACAGGCAGAAAAATCACCTCATTCAGCTCCTATTGCCCCCAATAGACTCTTCATTTCTGTTTCAGTTTCCTGACCAAGAGACACCCCTTTCCTCCGGGAAAACCAACCCCCACACTTTACAGTGTAGAAAAACCTTACATATACATTTTCTTGACTGAACCTTCCAACTTCAGTGGGAGCCAGGGAAGGTGGACTGTGTCTTAAGAGGGGTGACCCTGAGACAGCTGCAGAGTGGGTCGTGCTATATTTGTGGAAATTGAACATTTCCCACTGATCCAGTGTTCTGCTCCCTGTGTTTTCTGCTCATCCTCTTTGTCAGGCCTATTTTCTGGCCTCCTCTACCCCAGGCTGTGCAGCACGAAGCTGACCCCAAGGGATTGTGTCCCAGACTCCCTTGCCAGCTGCCTCCTGGTTGGACTTGGTCAAAGTGACCCTCTAGCAGGAAACAAGAAGGCAAGAGAGAGGAGGGAAGGCAGGGTGCTACTTCCCTGCTTCCCTGGTGTCTGACCAAGGCAGCGACGCTTTCCCTCTGAGGCATCCATCTGGGGCACCCCTCCACAACTCCTGTCTGCTGGGCAGTGGTGACTATTTCCTCCTTCGGGTGGTCACGGCTTTCCACTGTTCCTGGGAACCTTGTCATCCTGTTCACTTCCTCTGTCACCCTCACAGCCATGTCTTCATTCATTGTTTCTCATTTGCACCATCTGGACAATTCAGGTCCCTGCCAGGACCGTGGCTGATTCCTCTACATGCCCGGGGATTGCTTTACCCGCGAGGCCCCATAGTAGAGCTGAATCTTTTCCATTAATTATCATTATAAAAGTTAATCTGCTTGAAAATGCTGAATAGTTTATTTTTAACATTTATTGACATTAAAATTAGAAGTGATTGATGAGCATGAAAAAGAAAACAAGCAACACACATTATTCAGTCCACAAAGATAGCCACTCTTTCACAATTTTTTTTCTTACAGCAAAAATATCACGTTATCTCTATTATTATTTACTATGTAATAAAGCTTAAATATATTATGAACAATTTCCTTCATCAACAACAATAAATTTAAATCTTCGACATCGATGAATTTATTTCTACTACTTCTAAATCAAGATTCTTTAGGGCTGCATTGTATTCTGTCTAGGCCTATACCACAGTTAGTTGGTCTTCTATTAAAGGAACATTTAAGTAGATTCCAAATTTTTTCCTTATTATTCATACTACTGCAATAAATATCTTTGTGCAACTTAAAAATATTTGAAAATATAGCATGATCCACTCTGTCCTCTGAAAGCAAACCCTGCACGTATGCAGCAGTCTCAGGGTCACCCCTCTTAAGACACAGTCCACCTTCCCTGCCTCCCACTGAATCTGTGAGGTTCAATCGAGAAAATGTATATGTAAGGTTTTTCTACACTGTAAAGTGTGGGGTTGGTTATTGGAGTGCATTCTTGTTCTTTCACAACAAACCCACAAGGCAAACACGGTGGATATATCCTCAAGGCACATTGTGCTAACAATTTTGCCAGACATAAAAGAATCGAAGTCTTACTCTGAGGCTTTTATATATTTATTTCTCTTTAGCACAACAAAGAATTGTGTGTTGGAAAAGCAGCCTTCCTGTACAAGAGTAAACTACCAGCTGGCAATCTGTTCTATCTGCTTGGTGCACGTTAATTCTTTGTGTTCCTTCTGGAGGATGATCACCAACAATTGAAGGAATTTGAGTTGCTTGAAAGGTCACTGTGGCTCTGAAGCCCCTCACTGTCAACGTTGGTGACTCCAACTCCAAAAGCTGATTAGTCATAATGACTACTTTCTGTTCCTTTCTTGATAGTCTCTTCTAAAAAGCACTTTAGATAACTGCTTGATTTTTAAAAATTGAGGAGTAGTTTAGTTTTTTTTTTTTTTTTATGGGAACTTTCATGTCATGTAAAGAAGCTACATTGACACCTCACATGAAAACTACCCCATCACTCAGAAGCCACTCCATTTTGGATGAATTTTTGATTCTCCTTCTGTGAATCTAAGTTCGTGGATTTTTCTCTGCTCTTGCTAAATACTATTAACATGTCAGAGCACAGTTTCCTGGAGCAAGAGTCTTACAGAGTTTTCAATTCTTAATGAAAGGTACCAGACACATTTTTAAAAACTGACTTGAGTCATGCTTCATGCTATTTGTTAAGTAGTGTGAAAAGAAAAGTCTTGTTACCTGGGTGAGGGTAGGTGTGTTCTTCCTGGGTAAATGGTGTTCTGGGGCATGGTATTCCATCTGGTTGCTTATTTTCTATTGCAGTTCAGTTTCTCCATGAAAATTCAATAAAGGGGACATAAACCTACTTTAAAATGTCAAGAAGGTCTTTACTTTAAATCCCCATGAATTAAGAAATGCACAAAGCTGCCTCTTGGACTCTTTTCTCAACTACTTGATCATTTCTCTCCCTTCTGTAAAGAATAGAAAGGGGAAGCAGGGCATGCCCAGTGTTTATGTGTCAGATGTAACTTTCCTTCACAGAATGAGGGGCCCAGGACTTGTTTTCTGTGTGAGACAAGGAAGCACCTGCCACCTAGTGAGACCGGTCTGGTCCAGGGGTGCTGGCAAGGGAAGATGTGCAGGCCCTGCAGAGAGATATTGAAATTGCTTTTGTTTCCTTCCTTCCTTCCTTATTTTCTCTCTGTAGATGTTTTACTGTTTCCATGGGTTGATTCATTTCCATCACCCTACTTGCCCCACTTTTTTTTTTAAACAGTTGTTGTTCAATCAATGAAAACAAGTAAGAAACACAATTATGATAGAAAGGGGAGAGGAGACCCTAAACTACCATATTTGAGGCCCATGGGAGACCTGGATTCATTTTCATTTTCACTGTTTAGTTCTGAGCTTAGCCTGTTTCAGTAAATGTGTGAATAAGTATGATCGGGACCGGGTTTCCTTGCAGCTTTAGAAAAAAAAAATCCAATAGCCCAAGTCTCTTTTTACCATGATGGATTCTTAGAAGGCAAGAACTGTAACTCCATGAGCACGAGGTCCCCACACCACAGCCAGCGCCTTTGTCATGTAGCAATTCCTAAAATGGGAATTTTAGTAGACTTTAGAGAATAGCTGGAGTTAACCAAGTTGTAGGTGAAATTGTCCATCCCTCCGTTTGTCTCTCTTGTCCTTTCTTGGACCCATATTCTCCTATGCATCTTAGATGCTTAAAATACTAAATAATAATCTAAATAAAATACTAAAAAATAATCAACTAGCAAAGAGTTACAAGAAGTAGAAACTCAATGAGCCTAGTTGAAACAAACAAAAGTACCGTCAAGATGACTGTGCAAAGAATACTTGTAGAAAAAATCACAATAATATATTGGGAAATATCAGGAAAAGCTAACTATAGGGGCACAGAAGTGAGCTGAGTCTTAAGTAGGTGGGAAAGATGGGTGGGACTCCAAGGTGCAGTGGGGAAGGAAGATGCGGTATTTATGGAGTACAAGTCGGCGGAGGTGCAGAGGGAAGTTTGAATAATATGTTAAAAAGAGAGTGAGTCTAACTAGAAAAGTGTTCCTGGAGGGACAATGACACCTAGGGGACCTATGTTAGGAACAAGTTTGTCCAATGAAGGAAAGCCCAAGGGACTTGGACTTCATCCTGGAGACACCAGAATCACTGCATATTTGGGGACAGGAGAGGAGCATGGGAAAACATGCCTTTAAAGATGATTAAAATGACGCTATGAAAGATGGGTGTCAGGGAGCTCCCGACCAGTCTAGCTATGAGACCGCAGGAGCTGGGAGAGGGTGGTGGCTGTGGTCAAGGAGAGAGTGTAAGTGGATGACCACTGCCACGGAGACTTAATGGAACTCTAGGGATTGCCCAGGATCCCCTCAAGGAAACATCTGGCAAAAAAAAAAAAAACCTTTTCTCTTTCTCTAAGAATTCTATTTTGCTCCCATACTTTGTTCTTGACAGTCTGATAAACTATGCTGTGCTACAATGTGAAGGGTGGATTATGACTTAAAGTGGGTACAAGATAACACAAAATTGCACAGTGATGAGGAATATGAAGCAGGAGGCACATTGGGAGAAATAATTTCTCATCGAACACCCTCAAAATATATGTAGGAATACATAGTTTTCAGTAGTAAAAAGTAAAAAGAAAAAGAAAAAGAAAAAATCAGTGTTCAGGAGTTTGGAGGGAGAGTTACACAATAAGCCATTTACTCCAAATTTTTCTTCAAGTTGTAACATTTGGGTTGTGGTTGATTGCCATGACATCAAGAGAAAGTGAGTTATCTAGGATTAAGTGTCATTACCTAGATTCCTCAGGGTCATTGCGTCTCCTGTATCTGGACTCCAGGAATGAGTCATTTAAAGAGGCACCCCCAAACAGGAGTTTCTGTTCTTGGCGGTTGCTCTCTGCAGTGACTGTCTGCTTGGACAACCTGATAAACAAATCAGGGAAGAAACCAAGAGTACCTAAAACAGCCATGCAAATTTTCACAGGTTTAGGGTCACCATGAAACAAGGACTGGCCAAAATGACCTCAGGCATTTGCCAAAGAGAAGAGGCTTGCTTCTAAGAATGTTCTCTCCAGCTTCTGTGTTTCCTTCCATGACAGGCATCAGTGGTGCGACAATTAGGTGTGGTGGGTGGGCACTTCTGTGGGCTGGCAGCCTATTTTAACTTCCAACTGTGGGAGTGAGCTTTAACTCTGTGCTAAAATTAGGGGAATCCAGCAACTCCTGTGGTTATTTCAATCAGTTCCCACTTATTGAGTAGCAGCAGCACAGTTAAGTAATAACATGGTAACCTTGCCAAGACATAAATGAAATGCTGAGTGGTGCCCAGTTGGATCTGAAGTTGCTTCAATGATCTAAATGGAGAGCCAAACCAACAAAAGGGCTGCTGGCACCTCTGAGGGAGGGGAAGCCAGGGACATGGAATAGAATCCCAGGAGCAGCTCCCCTGATGCAGAGGAAATTTTTAAGGGAACAGGAGTTGATTGGCCTGGCAATCCAAATATCACCAAAGAAATGTGAAGAGCCCCCATGATCAGGAAGGTTTGGTTTGATCCTGCCTCTCAGAGAGGGCACACAGGCCCTGCCAGAGGAGCCCACCACCAGAGCCAGGGCCTCCAACAAGAACTTGGCCCCTGGTGCTTGAGCTCGCAGTGCAGTAATGAAGGTAATGATGGTGTAGATAGGCAGCTTCCACGGCCACACTGTGCAGAATGTTGCTCTGACTGGCTCTGCATCGACAGGAAGATTTTCTCTAGCTGAGAGAACAAGCGGCCGTGATGCCAGCTTCGCATTCAGACCAGCAGCCCAGGTAAGCAGAGGATGCCAAGGAGCAGGGCAGAACCAGAGCCTGGGAGGAAGGTTCTATAAGGATGCTTGGCGCACCAGGAGGCTGCCCATCCTGAGAACATCCCCGCTGGGTTGGAGTTAGAGTAAAAAGAAGATAGGCAACGAGGTGATGCAGATCGTCAGTGGCAAAGGTAGCTCCAGACTGATCACCCACGTTTTAGGAATATGCAGGCTTTTTCAATTCGCTTTCCCCACTCTTCTTGACTGACCATTTTCCCCTGGGTAGTTATGACCTGAGTTTAAGTTCAACTTAACCTCAAGGGGCAGAGTTTACACAAGGGCAGAAGACAGGATCATTGGTGGCCATGGCAAACGTCTGCCCACCACACCATTATCATTTAGCCTGAGAACCGGAATAAGTAGCCTCTGGCACTGCATCTTCCTGTGGTGTCAAATCTGGCTGCACTTACTAGGAGCTTTTATAAAATACTAATACTGGATACCACCCTGGAGATTCGAATTTAATTGGCCTCAGATAGGCCAAGGCGTCTTTATTTGCATATCTCCCTCATGTAATTCCAGTGAGCAGCAGGGTTGACACACACTGATTTGATCTCTCCACAAACGTCAGATAAAGGAGGAGACAGGTTTTGGCTAACAGAAAGTATGGCACAAGCTCTGGATGCATGTTAAAAGTCGTCAGAAAGGCCTCCCCAACACCCACCTGAGGGTGGACTCACCTCCACACCATCAACCACAAGGACAGCTGGCCCTTCTGCCCATCCACACCAGGCAGCTCACAGCAGGACACAGCAGACTGCCCTGAGGTTACCTATGCTGAACCAATTTTGGTGATCTATTCTTACTCTCATCCTTTGAGTTTTAATACAAAAACATGAAGAAAATTCTACAGACTGTCAAAAAATATCTGAGCACCAGCTGTATTATTGGGTAGAAGCTTTGATACTATTACACTGTCAACAATGAAGGCTGCTCAGGCCTCAGCAGTTCTTAGCTCATCTTCTATATCTGCCCCTAGAAACTCACCTGCCCAGTCTCCTGTTTCCTGTACACCACAGCATCTTTCATATCCTAACAGTGCCAAGGGAATAGACCTTAATGTGTTACTTTGAATTTTATTTTAACAGTTACCTTCACTGCCTTATCCTGAAATTGGGACTATATAGAAAAGTGAGTAGCTTTTGTAGCATAATGAATGTTTCCATTCAACAAATGTTTAATAAAAGCCTATTCCGTGCCAAGGTATGCTAGGTTCCAGAGGATTTAATGATGGGGCAGAATTGGCCACTGTTCCTCCCTCACAGGAGCCCTAACCAAATACCCACAGAAACACACACAAGTCCCCACTGTGATGGGTGGTGAGCAGGAGAGGTGGCTGGTAACCTGAGAGCCCATCTCCAGGTCTGACCTTCACTGATAATCAGAGAACATTTGGAGAACATTCCCTTGAAGAAGTGAGGCTTGAGCTGAGGAGGAAGGGGAGAGGAAGCATCAGTACGGGGAGGATGGGTCTGAAAGAGTGGCCCAGGCAGCAGAAGGAGCACAGGGAAGGAGCAAGTGTGCAGGAGGAACTGAAAGATGAGCTATGTGGAGGGACAGCATTCCAGAATTCCAGGGCATGGCAGGACAGAGGCTCTAGGGTGGAAACAGGAATCGTGTGGGGTGTTCCAGGAACACCAGGTGGTAGTGTAGCTGGAGTGGAGTCCCCAGGGTTGGGGCAGCCAGAGATCATTCTTTGGGAGTAGAGAGTTATGATAGCAGAGAGGGAACAGGACCCAGATCCCAGGCACCCATAGATCACAGTAAGTCTCCTGAGTCTGTGTTGCAGTGGGAAACCAGCACCTATAAGAGAAGTGGTTAAGTGCTGAGGGAAAATACGTAAGGTTAAGGGTTAAAGAGAGACTAGAAGGCTGGGCAGTTTACTTAAAACCCAAAGGCAGAAGATTCTGTCTGAATTCTCTGACAGGAAGTGACCTCAGGGCTGAGTTTTGAACAATCTGAAGCACCAACCATGCAGACTTTCAGGGGAAACCAGCTCCAGGAAGAGAAAATAGTGCTAAAGTGGGGACAAGCATGACATCTCCTGGAAAGAGCAAGAAGGTCAGCGTGGCTGGAACACAGGATGGGAGGGAGGAGTGGGAAGGAAGCAGCCTGGGGAGGAACACAGGGCCAGACCGAGGCCCCTGGAGGCCAGAGCCCGGCAACTTGGCTTTTATTCTAAATGTTTTTGGAAGGTTTGGAAGGTTTATAAATGGAAAAAAAATGGCATGATATTTGTCTTAGTGCGATTGTTCTGATTGCTGTGTTGGGAGTAGACAACTATGGGGAAGAAGTGGAAGCAGGGAGGCCAGACAGGAGGCCATTGCACTAGCTAAGGCCAAAGATGGCAGCGGCCTCGACTTGACTAGGTTCAGGACTTATTTTGGAAGCAGAACTGAGGGCACTCACTGGTACATTGGATACAGAGGATTGGATATAGAGGATATAGAGGATATCATTGGATAGAGAGCAATCAGAATGGCTTCTGCTTCTGTTTCTGTTATGATTGTCCTTTGTTCATCTGTTGAGGGAAATGGCTGAAAACCTTGTGGATTTGGGGTGTTTGCTCTTGACTAAGAAGAGTACAGAGCTCAGGAAGAGCCTTAGGCGAGGCTGGGGGAGGGGCCACAGCCAGAGGACAGTGAGATGTGTAGGAAGAATGGGACAGTCCTGGGAGCAAGGAGAGCAAGGGAAGCAGTGGGGCTCCTTGAGGAGAGTGGGTGGGGGAGAACCTGTGAGGGAAGACCAGTTATGCTCCCTGGATTATTATTTCTTTAATCATTGTGCACTACAATTGACTTTGCATCTGTGTATCTGTACAGGTCTAGGAATGTTAGGTGCTGTATAATACATACAACTTCTACCACAGTCAGGACACAGAACAATTCCATTGGCAAAACAAAACCTCCCTCATGATATCCTGTGATCTGCTCTCCACTACTATTGTATTGTCTGTTTGAGACATCCATATAAATTGAATCATACTGTATATAATCTTTTGAGACTAGATTCTTTCACTCAGAATGCCTCTCAAATGCCTCTGAGATTCATCCAAGTTGTTGCTTTTTATCGATGAGTAAATATTCCAGTGTATGAAAGTACCACAGTTTGTTTATCCATTGAAGGACATTTGGATTACTTCCAGGTTTGGGCAATTATGAAGTGAGCTGCTAAAAAATATTCATGTATAGGCTTTTGTAAGAACATAAGTTTTCATCTCTCTAGGGTAAATACCCAGGAGTGGGATTGCTGGGTTTTATGCTAAGTGTATGTTTAACTTCACAAGAAACTGTCAAACTTCCAGTATGGCCATTCCATTTTACATTCCCGCCTGCAACAGATGAGAGTTCCGTTTGTTCTGCAATGTTGCCATCATTTTGTGTTTTCAGCCTTTTTCTTTTATTTCAGCCATTCTAATAGGTATATAAAGGTACTCAATTGTGGTTTTAGATTTCCTTTTAGGTATCTCATATAAGTGGAATCAGACAATATTTTTCCTTCTGTAACCTAGCTTATGTCTTTTAGCATAATGTCTTTCATTTATGCTGTTGGTATAACATAATTGTCTTCTTTTTAAGCCTAAAAAATATCCCGTAGTGTATTCATACCATATTTTCTTTATCTGTCCATCTATTGATGGACATTTATGTTGTTTCCAAACCTTGGCTATGTGAATAAAGCTGCAGCGAACATAGGGATATCAATATCTCTTTAAGATCCTGATTTCAAACCTTTTGGATATGTATACCCAAAAGTGGGATTGCTAGGTAATCTATTATTTCTTTTTTTTTTTCTTTTTTAGTTTTTTGAAAAACCTCCATATTGTTTTCCATAACAGCTACATTATTTTGCAATCCTACCAACAGTTTAAAATGGTCCCAACTCTTCCACATCCTCACCAGCATTTGTTATCTCCTGTCTTTTTTGGTAATAATCATCTGAATGAATGTGAGATAATATCCCATTATAGTTTTGATTTGTATTTTCCTTATGATTAGTGATGTTGAATACTTTCATATACCTATTGGCTAATGAAAATGTCTGTTCAAATCTATTGCCTCTTTTTAATTCAGTTATTTGGGGTTTTGTTTTGCTATTGGGTTGTAGGAGTTCCTTATATATTTTAGTTGTTAATCCTTATCAGATATAAGATTTGCAAATATTTTCTCCCATTTTGTAGGTTTCCTTTGTTTTGCAGAAGTTTTTTGTTGTTGTTGTTGTTTGTTTGTTTGTTTTAGGTAGTCCCATTGTCTATTTTAGCTTTTGTTGCTTGTGCTTTTAGGGATCATATTCAAGAAATCATTGCCAAAACCAACATCATGAAGTTTTTAATCCTATATGTTCTTTAGGAATTTTATAGTTTCAGGTCCTAGTTTTAAGTCTTTGTACAATTGTGCAATTAATTTTTGTGTCTGATGTATGACAAGGGTTCAATTTTCTTCTTTTACATAAAAATATCCAGTTTTCCCAAAACATTAAAAAATTCATACATCATGACCAAGTAGGACTTATCCTGCGATGCAAGGATGGTTCAATATATGCAAATTAAATAATGTGATACATCATATTAACAGAATGAAGGATAAAAACACACAATTATCTCAATAAATGCAGTAAAACTTCTGCAAAAAATTATAAAAACCATCAACAATGTAGGTATAGAAGGAATTTACCTCAAAAAATAAATGCCATATATAAAATCACACACTAATATCATAGTCACTGGTGAAAAATGAAAATGTTTCTAATGTTAAGAGTGAGGCAAGGATGCTCACTTTTCCCATCTTTTTCTATTCAATGTGGGAATGAATATCCTAACCAGAGTAATGAGGCAATAAAAAGAAGTAAGAATCACCCAAATAGGAAAGGAAAAAGTAAAATTATCTCTGTTTGTAGATGTTGTGACCTTATATATAGAATATGTAAGACAAAGACTCCACAAAAAAAAAAAAATATTAAAACTAGTAAATAAATCTAGTAAAGGTGCAGAATAAGAAAACAACATTCAAAAACCAGTTACATCTCTATGCACTAGCAATAAACTTTTCAAAAACTAAATTAGCAATCCCATTTATAATAATACCAAAATGTATAAAATACTTAATAAGTATTTTAAAATTTAAAATTTAATAAGCATTTTAAAATCTACCAAACAAGAAAGAAATTTTAAAAGATGCAAATAAAAGGAAAGACATCTACATTCATGGATTGGAAGATTTAAAATTGTTAAGACGGCCACACTACCCAAAGATATCTATTTACAGAAAGCAATTCTTATCAAAATCCCCATGTCGCCTGTTACAGTGTGGCACATGTCTGTAATCCCAGTGGCTCAGAAGGCTGAGACAGGAGGATCCCCAGGGTCTGTCTCTAAATAAAATACAAAATAGGGCTGGAGATGTGGATCAGTGGTCAAGTGCCCCTGAGTTCAATCCCCAGTAACCCCCCCCCCAAAAAAAATATGGCACTAACATGAAAAAGTATTTATATATATGAACCAGTAGAGCAAAATAGAGTCCAGAAGTAAACTGATCTGCACCATCAATGCCAAGAATACACAACAGGGAAAGAATAATCTTTGTATTTTTTTAAAAAATCTGCATGCCTATACCTACAAAAATTCTTGCAGGAATTTTGGTGGGAATTTTGTTACATATAGAGATCCATTTAATTGATCTTTTTAGAAGTTTTCTATTGAGTTTTTTTAGTCCAAGAAAAGGATATGTTTACTTACTTAGGTCTTTGTTGATTTCTTTTATTATCCTTTCCTAGTTTTTGACAAATAGACCCTGTGCAAGTTTTGTTATGTTTATAGCCCAATATGTTACTTTTCAGAGATTTTAAGATATTTCTTTAAAATTTTGGTTTATATTTATAAATGACTAGTATATAATATACAATTGATTTTTTTGTGTTTATCTTGTATCTTGAAACTTATTGATACTAGAAGTTTTTTGTTTATTTTTTATAAATTACTTGCACTTTTCTTCATAGACAAATATATTGCCAATGAATAGTTGCTGCCTTATTTCTTCCTGTCCAATCATGTCTTTCTCTTGCCTTATTATTCTTGGTCATACTTCCAATAAACTATTGAATAGAAATAGCGAAGGTGGAGACTATTACTTTGTACCTTATTTGAGAAGAAACCATACAATCTTTTGGTATTAGTTATGCTGTTAGTTATGAGGTTTTTGTTGTGGTGGTGGTAGTCATCATCATTAACATTTATTATTTTGAGGTAGTCTTCAATTTCTGGTTACTGGTTATCATAAAGACATGTTAAATTTTATCACAAGATCTTTCTGCAACAAATGAAATAAATATGTGACTTGAGTTCTTCAGTGTCAATATGGTATATTGTTCTTGGTCATCGTATAATTCTTTTTATATATATTGCTAGATTTGACTTGTTAAAATTTGTTGAAGAGTTTTTTGTGTCTGTATTAATGCATGTTATCAATCTGAAGTTATTTTGTATTTTCTTTTTATTTGTATTATTATTTTTGTGTTGCCTTTGTATTTTCACTTCTGGAATGCATCTTTGTAAAATGCAGATTCAGATAACATAATGTTTAGAGGAGAATTTATAGCATTAAATGATTACAGAAAGCATTTAATAATGCTAGAAAAGAATAAAAGCTTCAAATCAATTATCCAAACCTCCACCTTAAAAACTTTTTTTTTAAAAAAAAGGTAAAATAATTGAAAGTATACAGAAAATAAGTACAAAGTTAATTAAATAAAACAGGATTTAATTGATATCAAGTTCATGCAGGTCTCATGAGTTAGTAAGTGTTCCAACATATTCAATTTTCTGGAAGAGATTTTGTAGAGTTGGTCAAATTTCTTCTTTAAATGTTCTGGAGAATTAACCAGTGAAATCATTATAAACCCAGGAAATTTCTTTTTCAGAAGAATTTTAGCTACAAATTCAGTTTAACAGTTATATTACAATTTAGGTTATCTATTTCATCTTGGTGAGTTTGGGTAGTTTGAACTTTTCAAGTGATTTGTACAGTTTTTTGTTTGTTTGTTTGTTTTGGTTTGGTTTGGTTTTTGGTACCAAGGATTGAACCCAGGGGCACTTAGCCCCTGAGACACATCCCCAACGTTTTTTATACCTTATTTTGAGACAGGGTCTAGCTAAGTTACTTAGGGACTTGCTAAGTTGCTAAGGCTGGCTTTCAACTTGCTATCTTCCTGCTTCATCCTCCCAAGCTGCTGGGATTACGAGCTTGTGCCATCACACCCAGCTTGAATAGTCCTCTTAATATGTTGGATTTACATGCAGAGAATTGTTTTCTAGTATTCCCTGGTGATTTTTTCAACTGCCTATAGGACCTATAGTAGTTACCTTCTCTTTCATTTATTGGTATCCATAAGTGAATTAGTGAATTTCTCTCTCTCTCTCTCTCTCTCTCTCTCTCTCTCTCTCTCTCTCTCTCTCTCCCCCTCCCTTCCCCTCACCCCCTTTCTCTCTCCTTCTTTCTCCATCATCTTGCTTGAGACTTACAAGTTTCAATGATTTTTTGTAAAGAACTAATTTGTGACTTTCTTAATAATAATAAAAAAAAATTTTTTTCTGTTTTTTCATTGATTTCTACTCTTCATTGCTTCTTTTGTTCCCATTGCTGCCATTTAAGAGATTGCTTGGGAACTGGGGTGTAAGGAAACAGGGGAAAATATAAAAGAAATGATGTGTTTTTGCATTATTTCTGAGTTAGGAGTCTCCTTTTTGACTCCTTGAACAAGCTTCTCCTTGGCTCTCTGCTCCCTGATGCCTACTTCTGGCTTTCAGACTACACTGAGTTCAGGATGGGAGAGCGCAAGGAGAAAAAGTGGTAAATTAACTCTAGTTTCTTGACACCCCAAATTCTGTTTTTTTTCCTCAATTTGCTCACTATTTACCTTTGAAGCCCTCATACAGTCTGTCCAGGTTCTATAGCTGCAGTCAATCAGAGCAACCAGATGAAGTGTGTTTCTTCCCGATGAGGTGCTCTCAGCTTCCATCACCACCACAGCTCCATCTCCCTGAGCTTGCCTTCCATCTCCACTGCCTTTACCAACAGCCCATCTCCGTGAGTCCCATGAAAATCATCGGCATCAAGACAAATTTGAAAATGGCCACAACCAGGAGGAGAAAGATCCTAGCCATCTAAGAAGCTTTTTTTTTTTTTTTTTTTTCCTTCAGAGAGCAATTCCTGCTACATGAGAATTGGTAATTTGTTCCAAAGAATAGAATACTTAGGATACTCAATGACTTTAATCTTGGGGCATCATGTTCAAATGTGGCCCAAGTTGTCCTGAAGGTCTTTGGAGGGTTTCCTGACAAGCCAAGACTGATGATTTGGGAGATGACTGGATTTTTCCCAAAGGAAAACTGAGGTTCCAGGATCATGCATGAACCCCATGGTCTTTTCTAACACTCGGTTAATTGATTCCACATTTCCAGTGTTCTCAGAATTCAACGTCAACTTGAGCTGGGCCTCCATATCGTCATTAAGTATGGTACCAATTCTCCCAGTGCAGCTAGAAAGTAAAGCCACAGTTGGAATAGCCTTGCAGGGTGTATGGAGAGGTGAATAGCCTGACACTAAACAATGAACTCATCCTTTCCTATATGCCTGCCTGAGCTGAAGGAGACTTCTGTAACTATACAAGGGCCTGTCTTTTTAATATATTTTAAAATTAAAATGAACATGGAAATGGGGAGGGTGGGTGGCTCAAATTGAATGGTCATTGTGCACCAGGCTGGTTATCTCACCATTTGTTATATAATAAAGAGGATCAGATAAACACAGGCCTAACCTCTGCCTCCATTGATAATGTAAATCATCCCTTGTATCATTTGTCTTTCCTTCAGGCTGGATACAAAAGGCATAGAAACGAACAATTCATGCCTAAATACCAGAGAGCTTGAAAGCATTGTACGTCAGATGTTTATTCTAGGTCATCATTAAGGGGTTGAGCGAATTTGCTTATAAACACCGGGCTATTCATCAGTGGGGAGTAGGAGAGCCGGAGTGAATGTTGCAGTATGGAAACAGCTCTTTTAAAGACACATTGCAACTTTTCTGCCATGCACAGTAAGTTATATAGATAATTCTTTTTATAGGTTATGAAATGTTGTCTCCTGAGCGGTGCAAAGCATAATATGCTCTAGAAACAATGCTTTCACTTTGTGCAAATGCCATTTTTCATTTCCCGCTGAGTGGGAGCTTGCTAGAGATTGAAATGAAAGCAGAGTTGCCCCTCCCAAAGATGGTCAGGCACTTCCTGACACATGCAGCAAAGACCTTCACGGGAGCCCCAGGAGGTCTCCCCCAGCAGCTTCCCCCACAATAAAGTCTGCAGTGCCAAGCCCTTGAAGGATGTTCAATCTGTTCAGCCCATCCATTTCCACCGCCCTCTGCTCAGCTGAGGGTTTTGTGGGTTGCTGTTGTTGTTTCTCCCACCCAGTCCAACTGAAGGCCACTAAAGAAAAAGTGCCAAGACAAACAGAACAAGAGCCTTGGGGACCTGGTAATGGGTACAGAGTGTGAATGTGGTAATCATTCTTTTGATTTGTGCTCAGATATGTTTTCTATTTGCTTTCACACAGAATGCACATTTTCCCCCTGGATTGCAAATAATCTGAACCAGGGCAAAACCATTACAAAGTGGCCTTTCAAGCATCATGTCTGTCTTGAAACCCAATGACTGATCAGACATTTAAATATGGAAAAAGGGAATTTGGGTAAATTGCATTGACATGGTTTAGAAAAAAAAAAACATATACTCTGAGAGTTGTTTAATCGTTGCTTTCTCTCTCTCTCTCTCTCTCTCCATTTAACTCTTTTAAAAAAGAATTCTGCATTTTCCCTTTTAATTTGTTCCCATTTCAATGCTGGAGTTTTTTGTTTGTTTGTTTTTGTTTGATTGGTTGGTTGATTGGTTTTGGGTGCCAGAGTTGAATCCAGAGCCTTCCACATGCTAAGCATGAACTCTATCACTGAGTTACACCCCAGTTCAATGATTTGGTTTTATCCACAAAGGTAAAATCAAAGAAATCATTTTTGCATCATTCCTAACAAATAGAACAATAAAGCAGATGAAGTGGAATTCTCAATGTTTCCGGTGACTGGGGATCACAGTTCCTGAAGTAATTGACATCTTCTTACCCACCCTCAGTATCTGCTGACCAGCCTTTTTGAAGTCAACCACAACAAAGAAAAAAGTACACTGGTGGAATGAGTGCTTCAGCTGACCGTCTGCCATCCCCACCCAGGAGACGGGGTGGAGGAGCTCAATTGGGAAATAAAGCTAATGTGCTCGCACCGCAGGGCAAGGCCCTCCTCTGGTAGAGCCCCTGACAGCCGTCAGGCAAAGGCATCCACCATGGGCTCCGAGTCCTAGGTTAATGTCAAGTGCTGGTTTTTCTTTTAGTTACTCAAGGATCAAAGGAAAATTATTCAATAAAAAGGAACTTAAAGGGGACTTCTGTGCCCACACAAACCTTAATCTAAAACACTTGTTCAAATGCAATTCTTTGACCTGCCTTTTCATATTGTCTTTCTAGTTCTTACACACATTTGTGATTAAAATCAGCATTTTCTTTCTCACAATTCAACGTTCCCTTTCCTTTTAGGTGACCAGAATTTCACAAGAATGACATGACAGTGTATTGCTAAGGAACTGAAGACTATGTCACAATTCAGCATCCTAATGAAGAACAGTGAATACTATTCAACAGATTGGATATTGAGCATAAATTAGTTGTGTGTGTGTGAGTGTGTGTGTGTGTGTGTGTGTGTGTTAAAACTGATGAGAAAGCAAGCATGAGAGTGTTCCAACTGAGATGTGGATTATTAGCCACCTCTCCCATAAGAACTACTCCAAGAACTTCCAGTTACCCCTAACTTGTAAGGATACCACTCATGCACTTGAACTGTTTCACTCCCTTTTTTCAGATCCTCGTGCCTTCATACATTGTGTCAAAGATTTATCTCGCTATGACCTTAGTCACATCCTCCTTTAAAAGGAGTCAAGCATAAACTTCACAAAGTCTCTAATATTTTAGTTGTGCAGCAGGGAGACTGGAACATGAAATTCCTCCCACTTGGAGCACACCCACATCAATGCTTCTCTCAAATCTATTTATCTTAGTCACGACCCAGAGCATGAATAGAATGTGGTGAATGTTCCCTGTGTTCTGTGTGCCTGAGCACTGGGAAAAGTTAGAATTTATACAGTTGTAATTTCTAGGGAGAAGTTCAATAACTTCTTAGGGGTTTTGTTGTTGTTGTTGTTGTTGTTTCAATAGAATTCTCTAAGAAGAAGAACATTTCAAATGTGTCCTTTCTTTTTCTTTGGCACCGTTACAAAAGTTCTCTGTATCTCAGTTTGGTTCTCCCGTTATTTGTGATGCTGATTTTGTGATTGTTGGATTAAGAAAAATGAGGAAACTCTAACAGTAGATGATCCCACAAATGAATGGTACACACACAATAATAGATAAGTACATGCCATGAATAAAAGAGGAAATGGATATATGCGGAAGAGGAAAGAGTGATCCTTTGAAAACTGAAGATAAGAGTTCAGCTACTTATATAGCAAAGTACAGGAAGATGTGATCTGAGTTTGACTGAAGGGAAGTAAACTTCGGTGGTCAAATCCTTGGATGCTGGGCCAAGGTTTTGCTTGCACTCTGTCTGTATCTAATGCAGTGCAGGGCAATTCAGAGTAATGCATGTTTACTCTGCCTAATTGAGGAGGTTGGACACTAATGAGTTTTCTGAACACTGCAAAGAAGAATGTTGCATGTGAAAGGGAAACCAATGGGTACATGGAATTGAAAAAACAAAATGTCCTGGGAACGTGGGAAAGTCCATTCTGATGGGCTAAGAGAAGTCCAAACAAAATAGGTTTTAGAAAAAGGTGATGTGGTTAAAAGACACAAACTCACCCAAGCTAGAACTGAGCTATACGTGTAGAGTTTGACCCTGACCTCCCATAAATGATACATGCATGTGTTGACAAGCAAACAAACTCCCAGAATGTCACTTGATCCTGCCCATTATGTGTGCTACATAGAATTTCTGTGTTCACCCTAAAAATATAAAGACTACACACAATCAAAATAAAAAGCAAGAGGTACTTCAAAAAATTAAATTAAATTAAGAAAAAGTCTGTGCCCTTGGGGCATTCAGACAAGGCAATAAAAAAACATCAAAGAGACGGGATTGCATAAGCAAAGGGCTGGGAGTGCCTTTGGCCAAACACACTACAGAAGAGATGAGTAATCAGGGAAGGCCTCTGGGAAAGGGAGATGCTTGTCCTGAACCACAAAGCCTATGGGGATTCAAAAGGAAAGGCAAGAAAGTTGGAATGGCCCTGAGATGACTGGGAATATTCTAGTCTTCCATTGGTGTATAGCAAACTACCTTAAACCTGGTGGTTTTACACATTGTGCTTTGCTCCCAATTTTTGTGTCTCAGTAATTCTGACAGGGCTTCACAGGTTGGTTTATCTTGAATCTACAGGTTTCTGCTGGGGTTGGAGGGGACATTTCCAGCATGGTTTCTTCACTCGTAAGTTTGGTGCTTGGAGCCTGTGGTCTCGGTCTCTCTCTCTCTCTCTCTCTCTCTCTCTCTCTCTCTCTCTCTCTCTCTCTCCATTAAGGGTTCCAAGAGAGTGCTCCCAGGGGCACAAGCCAAAGTTGCAAGGGTTTCTATGACCTACACTTGGAAGATCCAAACATCACTTCTACTGCTTTCTAATGTTACAGCAGGACACAGGGGCCAACTACATTCAAGGGAATGGGAGTTGGACTCTATCTATCTCTCAATGGAAAAAAATGCGAAAAATGTGTAACCAACTTTAATCTACCACAGGGAGCAATGAACAAAGCAGAATGGTTTAAGTAAATGGTCAGTGCTGGAGAGCAGGGGCAATCATCAGAGCGAGAAACAGGGATGAGCACAGAGGCTTTGAAGGTGAGGTTGAGAGACTGAACACATCAGGAACAATACCTTTTTCTCTGGGCATGGTCTCTTGTGGAACTGCTCTCAGCCAGATGAAAGAGAGCAGCGTGATCTTCCAGAGTTCCCAGGCATTGGACTAGGTAGAACTGGACACTGCCATTCCCACCGGAATCTTTCAGACAGCAGACTTTCCAGTCAAGGCGCATGTGGTGGTGAAGACCAGAAACTCATTCAAGCCAGTTTCAGAGAAATCAAGACCTATTCAGAAGTACAATGAACAAGCCTAAGAGCACCCCAAGAATAAGGGGAGCTGGGTCCCAGGAAGTTTGACGAGCCTGATACCACAGAGCCCAGAACCAGGGATCCTGTCAGGAGCCCGAGGTTTCCCACTCATTGCTAGCTTTGATCTCTTGTTTGTCTTCACAGACAAGCTTTCTCCACTGACTCATCAGAGCACAGACAGCTGGCAATGGCTGCCCCCGGGCTTCCATGACCTTTGCTTCCTCTGTGACTGATATGTCTTTCATTCCAAGCACCTGACATTATCTGCCTGCAGACTGTGTCTCCTGATTCTGGAGAGGAGACATGCAAGTTGGATTAGACCAGTCCATGGTTCCCTTGAGTTCAAACTCAGGGTACGATGAATGATGGCTGCAGAGCAGGCTTAGATACTTAAAGAAAAGGACCATCGCCTAGCTCCTCCTGCCACCAGTTAGAGAGTATAAGTGAGGAACAATTCAAAAGAAAACTGTAGGATAGCTAAGTGGCAAGAAAGAAAGACCGCATTAAAAATATGCCATCCCAGTACTGGGACTGGGATAAGGACGGAACAGCTTTGTCCCCAAGTCATTCTTCATTCACATTCCAGACCCCTTCCCTGATAGAGTCAGACCCATTTCCTATTGAACTTGTCCTGGCAGCCTTGATGTATGAAGCGGCAGAGTAATGGACAGTAATGGATAGTATCGAAGCATCCTTTCTTATCTGGCTCTCACAGAGGATTTTAATGCGTATGATAGTATTGGGGGTACTGGCCTTCTCTTTCTACATTATTCTCCAGCATATATGTCCATACCCCCACGTCACGGGGGAAAGATGGATGGCATAAGTGTATGTGCCTTAGTAATTTCAATGAAAATTATTAATTTAAAAAATGAGTAAGAAAACAAATCCCAGTTGGAGAAAAGTATTAATGACACTTCATACGCCGCTAGAAAAATGCAAATCAGGATTTTCCCTTTCCCTAATTAGCAGGCATAAATCAGGATAAATTTTAAATTGATGAGAGCTCTTTCAACACCCTGACCTCCTTATGGTAAAGGTAAGTATGAAGTACATTAAAATCACCATGTTCTCGGTAATCAAGTTTACCTCTACAATAACTTTGGACTATGACTCTCCTTCAGAAATGCTGTCTGCTCAAAATTCTCCAAACAGCAGCACTGAATGGAATTCTGCTTGGGTAGGAGAAATGTAGCCGGGCAGTCAAAATCAATTTGTTCCTGTGATTGACATCAGGGCCCTTGTGTCAGCCAAGCTCTCATACCATCTGTGCTCTGATTATGATCAATAGGTATTTGTGATATGCCCAGGAAATGTGCTGTTTGATTACTTTTACATGGAGAGGAGACAAAAATGTCTCAACCACATGGGAGAGGAGACAAAAATGTTTCAACCTAGAGTCTCCTGATGTGGATGTAGAAGCTGGTTGATGAATTATTAGAATATAGAGTTTGCACTGATAAACTTTTGAACTTTCATTGAACTTGTAGATTAAGAATAGGCAGTTTTTCCAAGAGGAAAATTCACCAGACAACCAACAATTTTTCTTTCACATATTTAAGCGAGATGTTCGATCTGGTAAGGAAATAATAGTAATTTATGTCTTTGATAATTGAGAAGGATTATAGTTCTATACACAGAAAAAGCAACCATCACCCGGGCCCTCTGAGTCACAAAGCCATTAAAGAAGACGCTTCCAGCTTAAGAGCTGATGAAACCTCCGGATTTGGAGGGTGGTATTTTCCAAGAGGGAGTTAAGACACAGAAAAGAAATCCCCATGTACTTGTAAAATTAGGGCCCCATCTCTGCCTTCCTTCCAAACAACCATGTTGATGCTTTTCAGACACAGCTTGATATCCCATTCTAAAAGCAAAGCATACATACAGAATTGCCTCTCTCTGTGCACCTAGCTCCCCTTCTGATCCTACCACACCCGCACGCACATCACCCGCCATGACCCTCAGTGGGAAGCGACCCTCCAGCAGCAGAGACGAAGCTGCCTACTTCAATCTGCAGAGACCTATCGTTCCACAAACATCATTTGTCCTGTAATCTGTAGGAACTGCCTGGAGCAGATTAAAGGTTAAGAGGGAAGGTTGCTGACCAGCTGGAAACATGTATTTGGTACTATCAACTCACTACAAGAAATTATTTTACTGATAAAACAGTGTCAGCTGAGATCCGATTCCTGAGAGACGGGATTCGCTAATTTTGTTGCTATGACACTGAATAGCTGGTATTAAGAATACACGCAGGTTTGTGGCTCTTTTGCTTGGTTGGTACAATGCACCAGAGACTTCAACTAAATGCTAGCCACTCTACAGCTTGGTTGCTCTTATACTAATGATAAATCCTGTCACCTTCTTTCCAAGGTCTCTTCACTATAATGCTCTTGCTTCTCTGGAATTCAGTTTGAGTCAGCCCTACGTTATTTTTAAGCATGTACCTTGCTATATGATTAAAAAGGAGGACACAATTCTATCACAATTTGTCAAGAGCTGATGCTTATAGCATCACAGGTGTTCTAGTGTAAGGCTGGGAAACAGCCAATAAGAACAAGGAACGTGGTCTCCAAGAGACTAGAGATGGAGCCAGCTCCATTTGGGGGACTCAAAGTAGGCTATCTTGATTGCAAGGAATGGAGATTTCTGGAAGTTTTCAAAAGTAATGAGGGTTAGAAGATGTTATTATTAGAATCTACAATCTGGGAGTGAAAAGGAATTTAGGTCTAGGATCCCATCATCAGGAACTTAGGTCCTAGGATCCCATTATTCACTCCGTATATTCCTTTCATGGCATCTCTGCCACGTGGGCATATTTGTCCTCCCCTCCCATCTCTACTGACTTGGCTTACTCAAAGCCAAGTCTGTTTCCTCATACCTGTGGTTTGCATATGACCCCTCATGACCTTGACTCTGACTCCAGGTATTTTAGCTTTAGCTTTACTGCTAACTGCCCTATTTGAATTTGTAAAATAAAGAGAGATAATTTAATTGTTCCTGCTTAAATTTCATGAATCACTCTCAGCTTATTGGCCAGCCACCAGATGGGTTATTCTAGTGTTGATTACCCAACCAGGGATCTATCCTCTATAGTCAAAAAGATCAAGTCAGGGGGTATAAGTAAAAACACCTCTTCAGAAGCTCAATTTATAAAGGGTCTGGCAGGTGTTCTGAAGATTGGCCTGCCTGGTCCATGGTGTAACTAGGCAAGGTTCCACAGAGGTGGTGACACTTGAGATGATCATACAAGGAATCCAGAGATGGATAAGCAAAATATGGAGGAAAGGTGAAAACCAGAAATAGGGAAGTAGTCAAAAACCAGAAATAGGAATGTAGGGAGTCTATTTGAACTTTCATTTGGCTAGAATAGTACTTCTCAAACCATGTGTATGTGAATCACCTGGAGATCACCTGGAGAATTGGAAGAACTGCAAATTCCTATTCCTAGGTCCTCAGTGGGCCTGAAATTCTGCATCATTAACAAGTTCCCAAATTACGCCCACATGCTGGGACATACTTTGAGTAATAGGGCTGGAACAAAGAATATGTCAAAGCCTTGAATGCCAGGCTAAGAAAGTGGCACGTACTCTACCTCGGTAAGAAAGAAGCAGCTCTGAGAAGATGACATAATTAAGGTGGTGTTAAAGGACAATTGATTTGGCGATGCTTTACAGGATAAATCAGAAGAGAATTGGAAGAACAGCCACTTAGCAATCGTAAAAGCCAGTTAGGAGGGATGATCACACTGTGAGAGAAAAAGAAGGGACATAGAAGAAGACATATATAGCCAACTGAACATACCTTCCCCCTCTCTGTACCCAGGCCTGCTGCAGTTGACAAGAAGAGCCACTTCCTCAGGCTTCGTCTGCTAACATCTTTCCATGTCCCTTTGAGGGTGTCTGCTTTTCATTTCAAATCACATCTTAAGATATATCCTCTCTTTTACCTCTAACCCTTAATTTCATTCTCTCTGCCTAACTGCATTTGCTATTGTGTGCAACTTGCTGCATGATTTAACTATATTATAACCATGTAACTGTGTTATTTAGCTATTATTTCATTGTGTACCAGTAACCAAATTCAGTAACTATATTTGTTCTGCTGAGGAGTTTTGTAGCAAGCATATCTGAAGGGCACTAGGCAATGAAGTAAAGTCTATTACCGACTTTATCACCATCAGGAAAATGATCTGTTTGTTTGCAGTTCACTGAAGTACATAGCAAAGAAATTGAAAGAGAGCTTAGGGAGCGTCTAAGTGAAGTCCAGATATGGAGATGGATGGAAACTCTAAATACTATACTGTGTTCAAGATCCCCAAATAAAATAGCAAAGCTGATATGCAGCAGAGAAGTTTCCAGATCCTGTGTGGACGGGGAGAAAAAGGTAGGGAAGACAGACCCTGTATTGGAATTCAGAATCTCTATTATTATCCAGCTTGCCCAATCTCTACTACACAGTTAAAACCAAGCCAAAGATAAGCTTGGCGTTAAATACAAATTCCCTCTGAAATTTTCTTAAGGTTAAAGGTTTGATATATCCTAAGATTATGGATATAAATGAAGAAATCTGTGCTTACCTACTGGATTGTTTGTGCCATTTTGAGGTCAAACCCCTGATTGCTAAAATGGCTTTCCAAGGCTCCTGTGCATTAAATTGTTTATCCACCAAGCAGGACTTTTAATCCAATCCTTTTCCTTCTATTTGGATGGGATTTTGTGAACACATGTATGCTCATAACTCAAAAACTAAACCGTTGTTTCTGATCAAAACAAAACCCAAACAAAACAGCAATCATACCGGGTCCTGGCTAAATAAAAGAAAGAGAGAGAGAGAGAGAAAGAAAAAGGAGCTGTCCAACACTGGGGACTAGAGCTAGTTTGATTGCACAAGAACATAATCAGAGTCAGGAACACAATGGTGGAAACAGTCCCAAAGGAAATCAAGATTAAGATGCACACTTTGGCCTCTTCCTACAAGCACCAACCTCCCAAGCCCACAGGTCATTTTGTTTGACAATGTCACATCGATTCACATTTTACAATGTGCTCTTAACTTCAGAATCTTAATGTGCTGGTTGGAATTAGCTGCATCTTTGGAAAAGAGTCTCATCTTCACTGTGTTTCCCTTTCTGGTTTGTTGGAGGCACCGGCAAGATGTCTTGTTACTCTCCACTGAATGAAAACCCAGGAAGAAATAAATTTTACACATATATATATAATAAATGTACATGTAATCTATATACGTACATACAAGCATATGTGCTTATTTGTGTGTGTATGTGTGTGTGTGTGTATATATATATGTGTATGTATACATGCGTGCATGTGCTTATAGAGCTGCACATGTGGTGTCTCCTTGCAGGACACTGCAAAACTGCATTCAAGAGCACATGGATTTCTGAAAAGCATCCCAAGATCAATAAGAAATGAGATTTCCCATGTGCAGTGAAGCTAATCGTCATGGGTCAGATGCTCTGTCCCATTCTTAGAAAGAAAGTAGAGTTGCCACCAGGAGGCTACTAGAAAGAAGGGGAAGGCTTCAGATGAGTGTGTGAACCTGTGGGAGTTAGTGGGCAGAGAAGGAAACTCGGACATTGTCAGGCCCTCAGCTCCATTCAATGGTGGGACTCAGGAGTCTGGACACATTTTCTGCCATCTTGATAATCTCTGTTATCGCAGGAATTTCCTCCAAGGACAATCAGGAAGGAGATCCCCCATTGCCACAAATTCTACATCCTGCTTCTTCTTTGACACCTTTTGTCAAACCCATCACACCAGAATCATCTTCATTTTAAGAAACATCGTTCTCAGAGAGGTTAAGTGACTGGTCTATGATCTCACAGCTGTTAAGAGTCTTCAACAGAAAAAAAGGCCAGCCTGTTCTGATACAGATTCGCACATGATATTTTCTCCCCATCTCTGGAGCAGGATTTTCAGCAGCGATGTGGCTGCCCAGTGAGCCCTGTCCTCTGAGCTATGGGCAGGACACTGGATTCAAACCTCCTAGAGGAGGCTGATCTCACTTGGTACCTGCTGGCCAAGGTTGCATCCTGCTCTTCCCTGAAATGCCACCCACTAGACCAGTCATAATGAAACCTATCCCTGGATGTCAGCAGCACCAGCAAACATCTACTTCCCCTGAGAAGGGCAGGAGGGTTGAGATTGACAGACCAAGTGTAGATGCCAGTTAGAACATTTTTAATGTTAGGAGAATGACAGTGAAAACTCTTTGAGGACAGAATTGTATTTTAATGGCCCAATGTGTATTGAGAAAAATTCCCTGAGTAAAGTTATTGTGAAAGAATAAAAATTGGGCTGGGGTTGTAGCTCAGTGGTAGAGTGTTTGCCTAGCATGTCTGGGGCACTGGGTTTAAGCCTCAGCACCACATTAAAATAATTTTTTTTAAAAAAAGTATTGTGTCCATCTACAACTTAAAAAAATGTGCAATATGTCAAAATACACTCTACTGTCATGTATATCTAAAAAGGAAAAAAATTAAGGAATAAAAATGATGACAAAGAAACATGTCCCAAGTGGAGTGGAGATTCTGGTGGCATGAGGGAGAGCTATGGGTGTTGGGGAGCAACTCAAGCCCAATAGAAGTTTGCGAATTGAGGTGAAGATTCAGAGATATGTGGGATACCAGCCAGAAGTTTGATCCACTCTGAAGAGCCCAGGTGGGGAAGCTTCCGGGGGAGCCAGGGGTTGAGGACAGAACAGAAATGGCTGCTTAGGAAATGCGTGGTTACAGAGGCAGCTGCTTTACCCAGAAGACAGCAGCAAAGAGCCTGGCTGTCAGACAGGGGAGTCCTGAGCCCTCCATAGCCAAAGGTCAAATGCAGAGATGGTGGGAAGATGTAGAGGAAGCTGTGGACTAGCTCACTCAACTTCCCTTCCAAACACCCCCTGGGACTTTCTGCGCTGCCCACTCTGAAAATGAGACTCAAAGCTACAAGCTTCTATTGTTCCTTTGCTGCTAGGGTTCCTCCACCCAGATGTTCACTCAGGAGCCCAGGTAAGTGGGTGAGAAGCAGGGCATAAGCTCTTGACTCCGCTGGCCCAGATCTTGGAGAAACAGTAGTCCTGCAGTAGACATAGAGACTTGGTGTTCTCAGGCACATCAGAGTTAGGGTCATTCTGGGAACGGGAATCATTTCTAGAAGCTCCAACTTAAACTGCATGCCTAACCTTTCCAAAACGCTGTAGGCCAACTAATACCTGACCCATAATCCCCTCCTGTCTCAACGAGATGCATGATGCCTACAAGTTGTCTCAGTTAGCACAGGTGGTGGCAGGCCTGGCCACTGGACACCCAAATGCGTCATGTTTTGAATCTCTGCCTCTATATGATAAAATTATTTTCAGTGGTAATCAGATATTATTCTTCATCTCATGATTCATTCATTAGCTTTAAAAACAATAATTTTAAAGGAAAAAAATTTAATTTTAAGGATATTATTCAGGCAAACATTTCATGTATGAACTAAAATTTGTGTTTACTACGTTTTAAACACAAATTTAAATTCCAAGTGGTCACATGAGGGAATGACAGAATTGAATTGGGATTATTTTTGTCCTGGTTTTGTAATCACAGCACCCTCACCCTGTTTAAATGCCAGCATACCTAATGCCACAGGGGCTTTAGACACCTGCCAGGCCCGAGGCCAGCTTGAACCGTCTCGAGCTACTCTTCCTCACAGGGAGTTAGAATTAACTTTCACATAGAAAATATTTATTAAAGAATAATTAATAAAATGTTCACATCTGAAGTGTGTGTATACAGATGCATATGCACATATGTGTATCTGAATATACATATATGTTAACATGTACAGAAACATATATAAGTATATAATTAAAATTCAACAGTCACCACAGCAACTGTTTAGAAAGTGAACCAAAAAAGATGTGGGGGGAGGATTATTTTATCACTGACATTGTTTAGAATTGCTGGCCTGGGGATAATAAAAAGCAGACTGACTTACAGTCGATTTTATTATTGGGTTTAAATCCTCTGCACACGATGCAGCCCTAGATGGCATGCACTGGGGAGGACACTCCTTCCTCCCAGCCTCTGGTGCTGTGGAACCCCAGGGTGGGCCTGAGCCCACCCCACACTGAGAGGAAGTGGTGCGGTGCACTGAGATACTAGGTACCACCACATTGCAGGTCGCTCAGCCTAATCCCCTCATGATTCTGCAGACTCCCCAACACTGATGACGTTTAAAGACCCTTCACACTTGCCTTTGGTGATGAGGAACTGAGAGCCCAAAGCTGCGGAAACCGTGGTGCCGAGTTCTCAGTGGTGGAGTGACTCACCCACCCCACGAGATGGAAATGTGCGCTTCAGCAAAATTGAAAGTCATTTCACATCATGAGGGCGCCCACAAATAGTTGAACCTGTAAATGTTAACTCTGCCAGTGCCAAAATTCTACCTTAACTTACACCCTTGGAGCCCTCCTTTGCCAGGTCCAGGAACTGCTGGAGAGAAGGTTCCAGCAGAGGCAGGCTGCCCTGGCAAGGCCATGACACAGGGCACAGCCCGTAGTGACAGAGGCTTCTCTCTCATCCCCTCTGAATCCTGGTTGCTTTGAAATATGGAAGCTTTGTGAGGGCAAAGGCCAAATTTATGTCTAGTGTTCCTCAAGGTACCCACTGGGACAAGTCTGAGGAAGGCTAATTCCCTACCCCTAGGTTGAGTGGAGCTTGTCCTTTCTCCTCTAGATGAGGAGTTTTTAACATAAAGGTACAGACTCTCAGAGGGTGGCTAAAAACAAAGCAATTTTCTATCATGGATTCCAAGATCCTATGGGAACCTAGGGAGAATGTCTCCCAAGACAAATAAGAAAGCAGTACTCACCACCACACTGGGAGAGAGCACTGCACACTGGGGGACAAGATGCAGGGGGGCAGCGTCTGACTCACACCCACAGAGCCTCAGAAGACCGTGACCTTCCTCTAGAGAACAGCAAGCCAGATGCCCCTCAGCAGCTTCCAAAGATTTTCCCAGCAGTAAGGGCTGCGTGCCAGTCTTCTTGCCTGGCACTGCCTGGGAGGGTGCCACCAGCACCCCATCCTGCAGGACCAGTGCATGTGATCCTGCCCTTACATGGAGTGGTCAGGCAGGAGGGGCCCGGCAGTCTAGCCTCATGGCTCGTGCCTAGGTGTCTGGGAGCAGGAGGACATGCACTGCTAATACAGCTTCGGCACCTAAAGAGATCGCTGTATTACTGTCAAGTGATGTCAGGCAGCCTTATATCTAAGGACTATGGGCCTTAATTACTCCAGAGAACAGCCTGGTAGCCAAACAAAGAAAGGCTTGTTACAAAGGCCTCTTTGTTGAAAGGGCCTTTGTCCCAGGGAGGGGATGGCTCCTGGCACCTCTTACCAGTCACCAGCCCAGCATGGGGAGGTCATACAAGTCTAACCAACCCTCGGGTATTTCAGAAGACCTATCATCAAGTCCCAGCTGGCTCTGATTTGCTGGCTGTGGGATCTAGTGTAAATCACAGATCCTTTCAAAGCCCCTGTTTCCTTTTCTATGAAATGGAGATAATGGATGTGAATTTCACCCTCTTTTCCCCCCAGTGCCCAGGCAGGGCACCCCCGGGCTGTTGGAGGTGTGGGGCACCCTTGACTCATACCCTCGCACTGCTGAGCAGTATTTATGCCTAATACTATAGCAGGCAAAATCAATGTTTCCCCACCCTCAGTCATCCCACGTGCAGTAAACACACATGTAATAAGAAAAGGAATGGTTGGTGCTGGATATTTCTCCTCTTTCCTTCCCAAGACCCAAACACCCTGTCAGAAATGAGAGGCAGAAACTCGCCTCCCACCTGGAAGGCCAACAGGATAGCTACTCCTTCCCCTCACTGCCTAGAGACGGAGAAGCAGGCTGAACCCTCAACTGGCCAAGCCAGCACACCCACCCTGAACCTGGAATTGGGGCATGAGACGGAGGCTCAAGGAAGAAGGAAACTCCTGGTGATGCTGGTGGAGAGGAGAGTCCCAGGCAGTGAGGAGGGCCTTGGGCACAGTCCTCACAGCCTGTTCTGGGGGGTGGGGGTTTGGGGGCTAGACTATTGCCTCCCAACCCCTTGCTGCCTTTCTGAGCTTGGTTCTCCAACCTCCTGCCAATTCTGTAAGCTACAGAATTGCCTTCCAGTACATTCTTTCTCTTCTTAAATGAACCAGCCTTGGAGTCTGTGGTTTGCAACCAAGGGTTCTGCCTAATACTGTGAAAGATACAGCCAGGGAGGAAGTCATCCAAGATCCCCAGGATTTTTTTTTTAATGTGCTTATACAAATATATTTATTGCAGCTTCACTTAAAACTGTGGAAACTGAAAAGAGCTTATAGCTGATAGTCGTGACATGGTTAAATGAACTCTGTTTCCTTTGCTTGGTAAAGTGCAATCATTAGAGTAAGGGGTATAAAGATGATAGGGTGACAAGAGGCCCTCATGAGGTAGACTGATGAGTGGTAACAGGACAAGAAATCATATGTACAAGATATTTGACGCCCCTCCCAACCCAGCCAAGACTGTATGCTCCCTAAGGAGCTAGACTTTTATCTTTCTTATTCAGAGTCTCAGCTAGCCCCTGGCAACAATAGGTACTCAACTAATATTTATGGGATGAATGAATGAGTAGATGCACTATACACAGGGGAGGTGTAGGGAAATACCTTTAAACACTACTCATGACTATTATGGGTCAGTCAGAATTTTTAAAGTCCTTTTTTTCTTTCCTCAATTTCCAGCTTTTCCTATCATGCACTTTTATTCATTTTCCTGAGAAGAAAAAAGTTTTTCTTATTCTAAACCACTGGTAGGTGACCCAACTTCCCCTAATATTTATGTACCCTCTCCTGAGACCTAAAATGCAACCAAGCAGGGTGATAAGGGCAAAGGAAAATTTGCTCCCCTTGCCAAGGGGAAATGCTCAGCCAGAGCAATCCATTAAGGGGCCTGGCTCTGTGGCGGAGTAAACACCGCCTTCCTGTGGGCAGCAAGTGCCGAGTGACCTTCACAGCCCACAGCCGGAGCCTGCAGCAAGAGAGTCTGTCTGGGGCGATGCAGCGTCGCCAGGTGCCCTGGCCAAGTCAAAGGCCTGCCACCCGGCTCTCCTGTCATCTCTGCTTGTCATCATGGGCTTTGTCACTCGTCCTCACACACCACGGAGCCTGAATAATGGCAGATTCCATCACCAGAAGGAGTTCAAAGGAATCGACTGCCCCATCAGATTGGCATTCAGCTGAGGCTGCCACCAGCTTAGCAAGTGGGATCCTGTCCCACCTCTGAATGACTAAGCAGGGACGTGGAGGAGTCAGCACTCTGCTGAAGTCAGGAGGTTGGCTTCATGCAGCCCAGAGCTCTCGCAGACAGGAGAGGAAAGAGGATTTTAACCAGCCAGGTGAGCCATAAGGAAGTGAAATCTGCTGGCCGTGGACACCTGCTAAGACCACCACCAGCTTGCGCTCGCTGTGATAGATTCCCTCTCTCTCTCTTTACACACACACACACACACACTTTCATTATGATAAAATCCATCAATCACACAAAGGGAAACTCTGGACATGGAGAAAAGGAGATACACACAAAAGCACACACCTGCAAAGGCTCCGAGTCACTAACTTCATGCCCTTTTCTTTTCTGCAGCCATCACTTCCCCTTCTCCTGTCAAAACATGCCCTGTCCTGGTTTGATTCAACCCAGGGCTACCAGACCCAGGATCGAGGACACACCCTGTGGCATGTTTTGCTCTTTGTAAAGGGGAGCCCGCAGTGCAGCACCAGCCGGGTGGCAGCCCCCTCAAAGCTCAGTTCCCAGCCCTGCAGGGTCTTTTCTTCAAACTCTGAAAGTGCCCCTCCTTCAAATCCTGGGTCCCAGCTCTGTGTGATCCCTCCTCCAAGCTGCGGAGGTAACTGTTCCAGACATCTGTGTTCTGCTGTGCTGGACCCTCCTCGAAGTAGCCGGTGTCTAACAACCCCGGCCTTTTGCCTTTGCCTCTTCAGCCCATGGGGCCATATCTGCTTCCACAGTAGCTATCTCTGAAGTACCTCAGGATTCCATTTTTAGCCTTTTTGAACTGCTAATACTGGTTTAATTAATTCCCTTTATTAAATTCTCCCTGTTAAAATAACTATCATGATCAACTCCTCATCTTAATTGTGTTTACATGATCGAAAGACTCTTTGGAGTAGCATTAACAGTTTTGGTTTCCTTGGTTAGTTTCGCTGTATTCAGTTTAAACCAAAACTCATCCTATTTTCCAATGATGCTTTAATTTTATAATCATCATATGTGTGTGTCTTCCTGGTTGGACTCTTACTGATATCAGAAAAACTAGTAGGAAAAAAATCTGTCTAGTGGAATCTGCTCATTCATGAAGACAGGTTTCTAGGGCTTTGATGGAGTGATCCACCTCCTCCTCCCCAAGGGTGGGGAAGAGCTTTTCATCTGTCATGTTCAAATGGTACTTCCCAAGGAACTGTGTTCAAAACCTAATTGGAAGTTACCACCCACTAAGCTGTTCAAGTCATTGACCATTTCTCACTTAGATTCTAAGGAGTTTTACGTACAGTTAAACAGAAAAGGGCATGTGTCCTTGAACATAGCCAGGGGTTCCAGAAGAAAGAAAGGAAATAAATTCTGAAGAAAGAGAGTCTCAGTAAGGAAAAGAAGACCCAACTGGAGAAGAAAATGCCATAGAACAAATACACAGAAGGAGTTAAGCAACCCAACTCTTCCTAAAGACCAAAGGGAGGCCACCACACTGGAAATCAGGAGAGGGAGGACTATTAAAATCACAGGTGGTTGCAATAACCACACATACATTCAGTGCTGAATTTCCAATCCCTATCTCCTTACTTTGGGAGCAATTAGTCTCGGGTGAAAAATTGCACTTGCAGCTAATTGCACCTGCAATTACCTACTTCCGGGTGCAATTAGCCACTTGAACCTAATTCTGAGTGTGCAAGTGTTTAATTGCATATGTGAGGAGGTGATTCCAGACACAGTTAGTTGTGCCCTCAGTCTTTGCACCTGCAACTAATTGTGACTAATAAAACAAGTCTCCATACAAGTCAGGTTGAAGGCACATATGGTGACCCTGTTTGGGGAACCAAGAATTGGATTGGTTGAGCTGATAGACGTACAAGTGTACTAATGGGAACAAAGGGACAAATAGTTAAAATTGTCATTCTTTGGATGTATGATAACATTATCCACATCCCTTCATACATTCATGCTCCTCCTGGGCTATGGAATATCAACTCAGCTGATTAAAGGCAGTACCCTGCCCTGGCTGGCATAAATATTTGCAAAGATAGCAGTAACACTTCTGCTGACACTGAGGAACAGCCATAAGGTGAAGGTCAGGACTACATTGCAGCCAAATCCCCATTTTTTGGTTTAACTCTGATGAGAGGGGTCAAAAAACACTCAAGTACCAGGTATTTGTTGAATACCTATGTACTACTATGTGCTAAGTCACATAGCGAATCCAGAAATCAATAGTCATGGCTCCTGCCTTCAATTTCCTGTCAGTTCCACAAATAACTATTGAATACCTACCATCTGCTTGGCATGTCAAAGTGCTCATGAGTTTATTGGGAAAATCCATTTATTCTGTCTTTCTACAAATATTTATATATCAAGCCCTCATAGAACTCAGATTTAAGTTGGGAAGATAGATGTTAAATAACTATTTACTCAATTAATGTCCTCACTGCAGGGGCTATGAGAGTGCATGATTAAGGCCTGCCCTGGGCTGAACATTTAGGTTAGGATTCTCAAAGGCATTTATGCCTGAGCTGATTTAAGATATAGCTAGAAAGAGGGCTAGGGAGAGAGGGCCCCAGGCAGAGGGAACAAAGGTTCTGAGACAGAAAGGAACATGCCAGCACTGAGAATAGGAAGAAGACCAGCGTCACTGGAGCAGAGTAAGAGGGAGAGGGGCTGAAGTTTATGTAATAGGCAGAGGAGGTCCTCCAGAGTACCCAAAACTTGCCCCAGGAGAGAACTGGTGACCCCATCAAAATGAAGGCATTGTGTGATCTATCAACAGTAGCCAAGTGGGAGTCCTGATGTGAGATATTTTTTGCCTCTCTTGCTCTTATCTCACCAATACCCATTTGGACCTTGGAAGAGCTAGAGAGAGATGAGATAGAGGGAAGATCAAATGGCAAACTACTCCCTCCTTCCCAACTGTGCACAATCCTGAGCTTCAGCTAAGGTCAGTAACTGTGATTTGGAAGTGAGATTGAAGTTTTGCAATAAACTTGAAACTTAATCTCCTTATCAAAATTGTTCTAATAGTTGGGAGCAATTCAGAAAGCTAAAGATCTGTGTGAGAAGTCTCTTCAGGATGAGACACAGGAACTCACCTGAGCGGGTTTGAAGGCTAAGTGGGAGAACCATTCAGTGAGGAAGGATTCACATAACCCTCCAGAGCTGAGGTCAGAAAAGGCAGGAAGGAGCTGGGCATAGTGGTACACAGCTGTAATCCCAGTGGCTCAGGAGGCTGAGCAGGAGGATCACGAGTCAAAGCCAACCTGAGCAACTTAGCAAGGCACTAAGCAACCCTGTCTCTAAGTAAAATACAAAGAAGGGCTGGGGATGTGACTGAGTAGTTGAGTGCCCCTGAGTTCAATCTCCAGTACCAGAAAGAAAGAAAGAAAAAGAGGGTGGGGGAAGGAGGGAGGGAGGGAGGGAGGAAGAGAGAGAGAGAGGAAGAAGAAGGAGGAGGAGGAGGAGGAGGAGGCAGGGAGGGGAGAGGAGGAGACAGGAGGGGAGAAAGAAAAAGAAAACAAAGAAAATGCAGGAAGCTTCCATAGAGATAAGAAGAACCCAGAAGATTTGTATGGAGATGAGGGACCAGTCACTTAGGAAGAGAATGTGGAGAACATGGGGAATGGAGGCCATTCTCTCCAGGTGGGAAACCCCAGAAACTTGGCCTGGTTGGAGTACTGATGTGAGGTATGAGAAGTGGAGTCAGGTAGGACATGGGCTAAATCCCAGAAGGAACACTTGAAAGGTGGGCAGTGGGAGTTAGGAGTCAGGAGTCTCGGATGGGCTTTTTTCCAGCACCAAAATAACTTGGCTTCATCCTAAAATGAAGGATCATGTGATGAGCTCCCATCCAGGGCTGAAATTATGTCTTGTTTCCTCTCTTTCCTCTCTGTGTGTTGTCTTGGGGTTGGAGGGGGGTGTGGAAGTCATCATGGTGAGGACATTCCCTTCTTTTCCCAGCTCCTTCCTCCATGCCTGGCCAAGATGGAACCTGTGTGGGTTATCAAGTTTTGGAGGGAGAGTAGTAGAATCTCCTCTTTTTCTACCATCTCTCCCGTGGCACAGACTGGTTGGACACCATCATTCAGCAACTCCTTCTTCAACACCCAGGAGGACGAGTTCACAGCATCCCCACCCTCAGGTTTCGGTCATGCAGCTGGAATCTTGACAAGAGGTCACCCTAACATTCCACACCCTCTTCGCTTCCTCCCCTCCCAGTGCATGAGCAAGGGACACGAAGGACCTTGAGATGATGGAGGCACAGGCTGCCAAGAAATCTGTATCCCTCCTTGGAACTGGTCCACAAGGCCTGCATCTGACCTCAGCACCGGCAGGAGAGGGACACTGGCTTGGTGAAGCCGCTGGATGGGGACATCACTGGTCACTGCAGTGCAGCCTCACCCGTCTTAACGTATCTACCCCACTCCAGCGTCCCTGACCTTCTCACTGCCTCCCACTGCACTCTTCCCACAACTCCTTGGCTTCTGGCATCTTCTTGAAGCAGAGTATTCACAGTTCCAGCAGAGGTGGGGGAGGAAGGCCCACCCCAGGGAAGACTGGGCTTTCTCCTCAGGCCCACGGCGCACCTCCACTTGCCCTAGCCTCCCGCTTCCTGCAGTCTCTTCCTCCACCTGTTCTCTCAGGTGGCTTCTCCTCAGCTGAACTGACCCTTTTCAGAGAAGGCTGCTGCCACCCATGCACAGCCACTCACTGTCACAGCGCTCTCCTCGACTGCCTCTGAAATAGTCCTTGACTCATGAAAACTCCGTTTCTTCTCTTTCTCCCTGTAGGATGTCCTACGCAGGAGAACCGGGGTTAGGTTTTATGTGTTCCAGTTCCTTTAATGCCAGTAAATGCTTTCACCTTCTCAAAAGGGATAGGTGAATGAATGAATGAATGAATAAGTGAATGTCCATATTCCCACCTCCAGACCATCTCATCCCTTTACAAATGAGAAAATTGACCCTTTCCCCAGAAAAGAGGAAACACAAAAGCAGCAGAGGCAACTCTACTGTGCTGGAATGCTGAACTTGGATGTGATTTATTCAAATTAAAACTCTGGGGGAATTGTTTCAGAGGGATCCATAAAACAAATGTCATTTTCACCTGGAGAACTCACCCAACCTTCTAACCAATTTCAAATATAGTTCTTTAATGCAGATTTGACAAATTTGAAATCTCTTACACAAAGCCATTTATCATCTAATATGTGCCTGCCCTGCGCCACAGTTTAAGTTATAGCTTTTTAATGGGGTAAAACATTTCTATAAAATGATCAAAATACCTTAAACCAAAACTGCCTATAAGAAATTGATGAGTTTCAAGCATTGATTCAGCCCCTGGAAACGTCACCCTGGCCATTGGCACCGTGGGCACTTCTAATAAAAGCAGCTAAGGAGGTATAATGAATATCTAATGAACCATTTTGTATGTCAATGTGGTTTCTCGAACTGGAAATAAATCAATGAGCCTTACAAAATGCATATTCTAGTGGTATATTCATAAACAATAATCTTGTTTTTCTATCATGACTTGAGTGTCATTCTTTTATAACTCAACTGAAGAATTTATTATATACATCCGTAGCCCAGAGCTTCAACCAGGAGGGCAACCTAGTCCATGTGTGATTTTTACAATGTCCTTGTGTGTGGAAGCTTCAAGGGTCACAGAGGTCAACCAAAACATTCCCCATCTAGTAGCAAACAGGGCATGAGAATTCTAACTCATAAACAACGTTAAGGAAGCGTCCGTGAATACACCACCAGGAGAAGCCCCGATCAAGTACTGTGGGCTAAACGAAGGAGAACACTGTGACAACCCTGTCTCCCAGGCACTGCAGCTAGCCTTCTGGGCACGGTCTGCCAGAGGCAGGCTGTATCACAGGACTAGAACTAGCTCCTCTGGTAACAGCCTCCTAGTCTGTGCACCTAGCTCCTGCCAAGGGTTTTAGCTGGGCTGTCCCATCCACTTCCTTAACTGGAAATGGGGTAGTTGCTTCCCCTCCTGTTGGCTCAGACCCTGTGACCCAAAGCTGCCTCTCTATCTCAGTGACTTCCCTTCTAGAGGCCAAATATAACCACCCCTTTCCCGACTCACAAAAATTCCAGTCAGACTGCTGTACACAGTGACAGACAGCCAGAGAGCATCTCACCGGCCCAGCCCACAGCCAAAAATAACAGCCACTTGGTTAGCATAGGCTGGGGATTTTTTTTTTTCCTATTGTTAGGACTTTGTTGGGAGTTAACTTTTTTAGTTTTGTTTTGTTTTTGTCTTTGGAAAGTAAACCAAGTAAAGTGAAGATGTTGCTACATCAACTTCCCACAAGAGGCTCAGGGGTTTAGTTTAGCCAGGGTGGGTCATGACCAGGAAGGCATTCACCCCTGAAGTCTCCCTGAGGCCTACACAGAAGGAGAAGCAGGCAAGTGTTTCTCCTCCCCACTCTGTCCAGCACTACCTCCTGAATGGCCAAGGTCATGCTGGAACCTCACCAACAGGTTCCTCCTTCAGTCTAGCTGCATGAAGTCTGGAGGAGGCCCTGCTGCAGGCCAAGTGGGGACCTTTGTGTGCCTCTACCCATAATACACCTGAGCTGCAGCCAGGCAACTGTCAGCTGAGTGTGAGTACTCAAATGATTTAAAATATTAATTTATTTCTTTAAAAGTAGACAGTGTTCAACAACAACCAAGCCCACTTTTGATCTGCTTCATGTCACATAAGGCTCTTGTCAACCCTGTCTTTTTGCAGGCCAACACACACATCTTATTAAGTCTTACCTAGCGGGTGACATTAAAATGAAGCATCCTAAAGAGATCGAGGCAGGGAAAGATGATTTTCTCCATGCCCTGTTTCCAAATGCAATGAATAATAAGCAATTTTGCAAAACTATAACCTTCAATTGTTGGAACATCTTTGTACTTTTGTTCTTCAAAGGCAGAATGTTTTCTGGCATTATGTTGCCACCTGAGAAATAAAAACATTCCTTCAATTTCTCCATGTGCAAGCATATCACACAAATATATCTCATTTCTTGTCATGTTGTATGCTGTCCCAGAATCAATAAATAATTTATGCATTTCTCAGCTCCTCTGTAAATGTGCGCATGTGTGTGTGTGTGTGTGCGCGCACGCACGCACACACACACACACACACCCCTATAATCTTCTATGTACTAGTGTCAGAGATGTCTTCTGTATTAACAGAAAACAAGCAACCTCTTGGGTATTTCTCTACCATGAAATTAACTTTGCATCTTATCCAATATATGAGCAAAAAGTGATAACAGGTCCCTGTTCTTTACAGGAAACTAAGTGCTAATCTGCAAAAGGTGTTGTGCTAAGAATTTCATGTAGCATGTATTCTGAAATTGCTGTCTCCCCACTCCCAACCAGGAAGGTGTTTATTACTCCAGGACTACTTAGACTGTGGAGGGAACACAACTCCCTAAGTTTCAACTTGTTCTATTTAAGTTGCTTTTTCTTCCTTTCCCCCTTGATATTTATCATGCTTGTCATTAAGAATGGCTTCTGAGCATCTAACAGTGCCAAGCGTGGCGCCAGGTGCATGTGGTTGGCAGTCCTCACCTCCACTGCTGTCCACAGGCTCCAACTTGGATCTAAGCATGTCATCCTTCACACCCACATGGCAGCAGCATCTTGGGGTGACACCAACATGGGGACTAGCAGCAGGTGCAGACACGAGGACAGCAGCTGCTATGGGCAAAGTCATGTGACTGCACCTGGCACCTGCTTGTCTCTGTTCTGCCACCTCTCCCCACCCATCTCCCCATTTGGAAAGCTTTTATGTTTCACTGAGGTTGTGAATGAGCCACAGGAATGATAGAATCATAGAGGGAGGGATCCTAAAGATAATCTTGTCTAACTTACTCATTTGAAAGATAAGGAAATGGAGGCCCTGGGGGGTTAAGTTCCTTGGCCAAGTTCATGCAGGTGGTTGTCGGCAGAGCAAAGACCAGAATTTAAGTACAGTATTTAACTCACTTTCCAGTGCTTTTGCTATTATGTCAGTGACTTCCTGACAGTTGTTAATATAATACATGTGACCCACACATGTACATACATGTAACTAACACAAACATTTCCCAAAACAGTACTTACCTTTACTATGTGACACACTTTCATATTTTCCATTATAATAGGTTCATGTTAAAATATTCTGGAGCTTGCTTAGCAGCATGTACACTAAAATTGGAACAATACAAGGAAGACTAGCAGGGCCCCTGCACAAAGATAACATGCAAATTTTTCCATATTTTTTGTGCATTTACCAAATGGTACTTTTCTTTCCAGGGATAATATTTATAGGTATTCAATCCTATGGTTTGCATTTCTCCTAATTAGATACATCTACTGAATGTGTAAGAAGGTGGGGGCTGGGTTAGATAAAGCACAGGGTCCCTTCTAGTTCTAACCCATCACATGCTTGATCTGAAACTATCTTACTGTCTAATCTGCCCTCGATCCTGAAAGGTAGAATGATATATAAGAGAGAACACTGGACATAAAGTCAAGACCTAGCTTCTGGTCCTGGCTCCACCAACTACTAAATGTGTTCATTTAGGCGAGTTTCCTGTGGGTTCTGTTATCTCATCTGCAAGCTCTAGCTGTTGCTAATTGTCAAAGTTCTGAGAAGTAAATGAAATAATGCAAATTAAAGTAATAAAAAGCTCTATACACAAGTCTTGTCCTGGAATAGCACTGATGTTAAATTCTCACATTTCAAAGAAATACAGTATCTCAAGATGTTTCTGGATTCTCATCAAAACACCTGCATAATGTATTATGAATACATTTGGTAGAAGAAAGAAAAACTATGCCCTGAAACTCACTCATTTTGAAATACTTTCTGCAGGTGTTTGAAGAAGAGGGGTTGACCCTAAATCTTGAGGCTATTCAGCCTCAAAAAAGTAGAAGATATTGTGCCCAGAAATGATGTCACGCCCTTGAAAGGGAACCATGATGAGTCTCAACTTGAAAAACATTCAGGAAAGCTTAATTCTAGTGAATAGAAAGAAGAAGAGCTGAATGGACAGTCTGCAAAACAGTCTCAGAGGGCACGGGCACACTGGAGGCCAGGGGGACAAGCCAGGCTGAGCTAATGGAAGGGAGCTGAGGAGACGCTGAGCGGGGCTCTCGCTGATGAGGAAGAAGGATCTTCCAGGAAGAGGGTGGGCTTGGTTTCAGGGCACCCCCTCTTTGCACAGGCTAATTTCAATGAATAACTATCAAAAAATTGAGATAGAAATTATTTGTTAAGACATTCAGAATGCCTGCAATGACCTTGCCAGGAATGAAAGTCTGAAGGGCGCTCTCCAGCTGAGAACGCGGTAGAAAGCCCTGGAGCCGCGGGTGTGAAGCCTGCGTGGAGGTTTTGGGGCAGGGTGGGAGAGGCATCTGGAGCTGGCTGAGGTGGGCGGGGCTGACGTGCTGTGGTAGACAGCGCACAAGTTGTCATGCAGATCCTAAAGAGGAGAAGGACCCTGGCATGGGCGGAGTGGGTGGAGGTGACACGGGAGGTGGCTGTGTTCTGATTGCTAAAATAGTGCTGTTACCACTATTCATGAACGGGTTGCAGGAGTCGTGTTTCTCACCAATAATCTCTGAGAAATCACTTGGGGAAAAAAAAAAAAAGAGAGAGAGAGAAAGAAAAGGTTATGGGTTTCAGTTATGGGTTCCAGTTGATAAAGTCTATGAAGGTTATAGCTGTCATTGTCCATGCCTACAGATAACTTACTTTGTGTTTTTGAATGAAAAGACATTTGTACATTCCTTTTAAAAAAAAAAAAAAAGGCTCTGCTCACAAAATCAATTCCACAACCTTCCAAGCAAACAATCTGGAAACAGTGCACCTATGGGGTGACAGGTGGTGAAGGGCAGCCCCTCTCATCCCACAGCCTCCCACACCTGCCCTGATCTTCCCTGGCACTGGCTCCACAGCACCTCATTGCAAGGACTTTCCCAGTGCCCTCTGGGACCTTCATCCCAAGGTGAGCAACCCCCTCCACCTTGGTGGGGGACAGGAGGAGAAACGTCCTTTCTCTTCCTATTCTACTCCAGCAGAGCTCTCACGGGCCACAGCCAGTCCCACCCCACTTTTCCCCAGAGGAGGCACCTCACCCTCCCCTTCTCCCAGGCCCTTGCCCTTCTGAGGGACCGTTTCTCTACTACCTTCATGAAAATCTCCCTTCTCTCCCTTGTGCCTTCTGCTTGCCCATCCCTAGCCTGGATCTTCCCCTCACAGGTTGATAGCTTCTTTTCTATTCTAGATCTTGCCATTGCCTTGGGCACTTGCACAAGCCACACACTTCCTTCCACTCACCTTCAATCCTCCCTTCCCTGGCCTAACTTTGGAATCACCTGGAGTTGTGCCACTTTTCGTTTGCTCTCTGATCACAACTCACTCTCCTGCAGTCCCTGTTCCCGGAAATCCTCTAGACCTTACTTTCTGTCTCCTTGAGCCCCTCCACCCATCATTCTTTCCACATCCACCAAGATCTCTCACTCCTTATGGTTTTGCTTCTTTCCACTTCCAGGCTGGACGCAAGGACCCAGCATTTCAACCACACTTTGAATGATACACTAAACAATTCCATCTAGGAATTGTTCCATGATACACATCCAACAGCGAAGTGAAAAAAATAACGAAGCACATATTCTCAACATTCTTTTGTTTATTCATAAATTGCATTACTGGACTTTTTTTATATTTTAAAAGACATAACAAGAACAGAACAGTGTAAAATGACCAGGGGGTGAAACAGGTAAATAAGTATTTTGATATTCTCTGCCCATTCCCATTGGATCATCTTAGGCAACCTCTGATGGTATGCACACCTCAGTTTGGGAACCACAATCCTAAACCCTATCCCTCTCTTCTCCCTATGTCATATCCACCCTGAGAAGCCATCCCTGGACCCATCTAACCATGTTCTCTGCCAAGAGGTGGAATAGTGCCAGAAGACCAGCTCTATCCCAGTTAACTTCTCTGGACATGTTCTTTGAGTTCACAGAAATGTCACTGTTGGTCCTCAAGGGACAACAGGCAAGCCATCTGCAAGAAAACATCTTTCATCTTTATCACAATGCCCGGCATTTGCCAGTGATCCACAAATGTTCCGTGCATCAAGTTCTATGCACATGTAGCATTTACATCCTGCTGGCTGCAGGTTATCAAGACCAGAACACCAAAGAGAAATACCAACATGTCAGGAAGTCCCTGCTGAGCACATGCTTAGATCTGAAGCTGAGTGAGTGTCACTTAACCATCCCAACACCCCTAGCCAGTCATTGTGACCCAAATAATAGATCCGACCTTCAGAAACCAGACATATCACCATATCACCGTGGGTTCTAACTTAGCCTTGTCCAAGGTAACTGAGCCTTGTCTATTCTAGGGTTGCTATGAAGGTGGAAAATAGGACCCCTCCACACAATCTTCTCTTTACCAAAATGCTTGCAGCAACACTGGCTCAGGGCAAAGCTGCACCCCTACTTCCTTCAGATTCCCCCTCATGAAGGATTCCTATACTAGAAGGAAGAGATGAACAGAAGAGTGACATGTCTTAAAGGAGCTGCCTGAGGCTTAACCAGGATTTAAGCCACCAGGTTAAGCCCTTAGGAGAGGCACTGGTCAGAGTACGGGAGACTATTGTGACCATTGGGACGGACACACACACACACAAATACACACACAGACACACACATACACACAATGGCCACCTGGAGATGCAGCCCTAGGTAAGGGGGTCTTGAAACTGCTCCTCACTGTCTTAGAGGGTAGCAATGATTGCACCAAAATTTCCTCACTTCCTATCAGTTCTCTTTATCCCCTTCCTCATCCAATGTTTCCTAACAACTTGTCCATACACTGACTCTCTGCATCTTTAACTTATGGCCCAATATAAATGCAGATTCCTGGGCCTCATCCCAGATGGATTGAACCAGCAACTCTAAAACTGCCCAGGAATCTGCATTTAAACATTGTTTTGCCTGTTAACGTTTGAGAACCATGAAAAAAAAAAAAAGTATCTTCTCTGTTCTTTTCAAACCTTGCATCCTTAATCCATGGCCAACATTTCCCCTCTGCCCTCTGTCCTCCAGGAAGAACCTGGATAGAATAAGGATTACCATGGTTTTCTTCTGGGCTAAGAGCTATTCCCTTGCTGTGTCTTGACTTTAATCTATGACAGTTCCTCACTTGGTCCTCCTAGATGCTCTGCCTGCTTCACTGAATTTAGCCTATGTGCACAACATGAAAACTGGGAAAACCTGGGGACTTAATATGAATACTGGGCAAACCTGAGAACTTAACACATGGAATTCAAGTAGAGTTGCCTAGAGGAAACCCAGTGAATCGGGTAGCTTATTATTGGGTCTAATATTGATCTGTTTTGGGCCGAAGCCACCATCAACTAGTAGGGCTCTACTGATAGACTTACAAAGATGCTAAACAAGAGATAGGAATAGTAAAGACATTATGCCATCTACCTACCTCCCGGGGTTGGGGTATAAATTAGAAGTGACTCTGACCATGAAATATGCTAACCTTAGAGAAAATTCTCTGAACCATCTTTCCACTCACAGAATTTCTGCAGCACCAGTCCCCGTGCAGCTTTGACGGGTGAGCTATTTTAGTATGAGAACAAGTAGAGTTATTGTTATCTCTGCTCTGAATCAAAGATAAAAAGAAAACGTGGGGTGGGGGGGAAGAGGATAAGAGAGAGAAAGAATGGGGTGAGATACAGAAATACAGAAAAGCAGGAAGGACTTCAGATACCAAAAGAAAAGGAGCCAGGTGCTCCACACAATGAAGTAACCAAGGGCCCGTTTGTGAATCAAAATCACCACGGACTCCTAGTAACAGTCCCTCCCTTTGAATCTCACAGGATTCTGGAGGGACAAAGACAGCATGATTCACGTCAAAGAGCTTCCTAGTTTTATAAGTACCGCGCGCTAACCGATTGCGCCACTGGAGCTCCACCAACCTAGATGCCCTTCAATGGATGAATGGATAAAAAAAATGTGGCATTTATACACAATGGAGTATTACTCTGCATTAAAAAATGACAAAATCATAGAATTTACAGGGAAATGGATGGCATTAGAGCAGATTATGCTAAGTGAAGCTAGCCAATCCCTAAAAAACAAATGTCAAATGTCTTCTTTGATATAAGGAGAGTAGCTAAGAACAGAGTAGGGTCGAAGAGCATGAGAAGAAGATTAACATTAAACAGGGATGAGAGGTGGGAGGGAAAGGGAGAGAGAAGGGAAAATGCATGGAAATGGAAGGAGACCCTCAGAGGTATACAAAAGTACATACAAGAGGAAGTGAGGGGAAGGGGAAAAATAATACAAGGGGGACAAACGAATGTCAGTAAAGGGGGCAGAGAGAGAAGAGGGGAGGGGAGGGGAGGGGAGGGGAGGGGGGATAGTAGAGGATAGGAAAGACAGCAGAATACAACAGACACTAGTATGGCAATATGTAAATCAATGGATGTGTAACTGACGTGATTCTGCAATCTGTATATGGGGTAAAAAGGGGAGCTCATAACCCACTTGAATCAAATTGTGAAATATGATATATCAAGAACTATGTAATGTTTTGAACAGCCAACGATAAAAAATTAAAAAAAATAAAATAAAATAAAGTGGGAATTTAAAAAAAAAAAAAAAAAAGAGCTTCCTAAATGGTGAAGTGTTATCCACCAGGTGTTGGTGTGGACTCCCTATCTGTGACCAAGCAGCTACTACCTCTTCCCAACAGCCCCGCCCAAAGACTCCGCTCACCATAGACCCAAAGGCAGCTTAAATAGTAAAGCCTCCTCCATCAAGGGAGATACAAGGGACCTTCTCCCAGGGCTGGAGATTGCCTAGTGAGCTTAATGAGGGTGCTATTTTAGCAAGAAACCAAAAATGAGGAAAGACTGTGCCCTTGAAACATACTGCCTAGCTGTTTAAACAAACAGCCCAGAGGATGGTGGGAGCTCCACGCGCATTTTAAGATGCTCATGCATATTTATTTGGAAATCAGCAGGGCCCAAGTCACAGCTTCCTTCCTGCATCTGCCTTGTCAGCATTACAGATTTACTCCCATAGGCTCCTCGAGCTCCTTCTGGGGCTCTCCTTCTCCTCTGGGACTGAGATGACAAGTTTACCCCACCACTTAATGTGTTGACAGTCTTTAGTTCCTATTTCTGCCTCCCTCTTCTTAACAGTTAAGGCTGACTAAAGGTGAGCGTGTCTCCAGGACCTTGCCACTAGAGGGAGGCAGAGAGCAAAAAGGGCTAAACATTTCCCCAGAAAGAGGGGAGTCCCCTCACATCCCTCTCTCTCCTTCAAGCCCAGAAGCTGCCAGGCTTCCTAGCACTTGCCAATCCACTGAAACAAACATCTCACCTTCCTTAGTATAGTTCCTTAGTAAACTTATTTTCTTCTTTATCAAGTTTGGATAGAAAACAAAACAATTAATTTAAAAAGCAGCGCACAAGAACCTAAACATTATTTATGTCTCTAATTATCTCATTCTAGTGGGTATTTTAGTCCCTGTCTGGTCAGGACATTAATTATCTTCATAACTACAGCAAAAGTTAAATAATAAGCACCCAAGGCTACAGCACTACTGTAATGTGCAAGCTTAAATGAACTTATAAATTTTATTAATGGATGCTTTATACAACTCCATATATTATAAATCAAACAAGAAACCTATTTCTATCTTTTAAGGGTATGGTGAAAAAGCTTTAACATTATTGAGGATAATTTTTATTAAGTTTAAAACTCTCTTTTTTTTTTCAGTAATGAGACTGTTATGAGGATAATTTAATCTAGTTTGTCATGAGGCACCCCGGCTTGTTAAATAAGTTAATAAATGACTGTGCATTAATCAAAGTGACAAAGCTATGAAGAGCTGGGGATGGGAGACAATTCTGGTGATAGTATTAATTAGTATTTAATTAGAAACTTAGGGCCCATAAATAAAAAAAAATCATGGTAAAGACATTTATGCAAATTGCTTGGAGCCTGCAGAGGAGTTAGCTTTGCTTTAAAGAAACATGATTTTTTTCTAGCATACTGTACATCGCAGCACCATGGCCACATCACGTGGCTCCAACGAGCTCTTCTTTTGTTTCCAATTTGTTCCAATTACAGGCCTGTAAACTCGAATCATTCTTTGGACTGTGTTGATTGAAATGTAGAGTTTCCACGATTTCTGCTGGGTGTTCTTTCTTTTCTTCTTAATAAAAAAATGTTTTAAAGACATGGAAAAAGAGTTTAGGATTCTTCTCCTGCTCTTTTAATTAAGATGTGTGCCACCATTTTCCAAGAACAATTGTGGATGCCATTTGGAACACAAACAATGCCTCCTTTTTCCAATCCTGGTGCTCTGTAGCTGGGTTTCGTACGTTATATTACACCAAAGATGAAGTAGGTAAAACTGCCATCATTTTTATGATAATCACAGCACTTTTACCTTTTCTCTCAATAACATATTTTGATAAATGGGCAATTTTTGATGGCCCAAAAGGATAATAACCATTTGCTTCTGAACGTCACTACTCTCCTAAGGTACATGTCCCCCCTTTTCAACCTTTATTATTTGTTGCATTTATTCAAGAAAGGTTATCCACAGTAAAACTGCTTTTTCTATTCAACAGTCTATCTCTGTCATGGTTCATTTATGTGTGAGCATGACGGACTGAAACCCGTATTATCCACAGCTGACAAGTGTCAGGGCGACAGTTCAATCAGCCCTTCCTGGAGATGACGCCCAGGGCCCTGTGTTTGAAGTAGGACAATAAAGCAGGGGACACAATCAGGGGCAAACGGATCTAGTCCCTGTACATAAAGGGGATTCTGCCTAATAACATAGAGTGGTTTTTGTTTTTTTTCTGTCTCAAAACACATTAGTCCTTAAACAGTGACTTAGCCCTTAAGAAAACCTGTGACTGACATGAAAATGCTGAAGTTTTAACGTGGTTGGTTTATCCATAACCTCATGAGGCTGCTTCTTTGTGCACGCTGGTTTTGTCAAAGTCAGAAAAATAATGTATTCAGCGTCTGATCATTTTTAGGGAGTTGTTTGAAAGGGATTTTAAGTCAGACATTCTGATGTTGACACAGGGATCATTTTCTTGTCCTTTTGTTTTACATTTGTGGAGCAGATCATTTGCATCAGCTAATAAAATTAAAGCTCCAAAATGCATACAAAAGCCAGCTCCCTTCAGCAACCCTCCTCAATTCCCTCCGCGAGCCAAGTAAGCAGAGTAGCCAGGCGTGTTTCTTTACATGATGTGTCTCTGGAACACAGACTACAATGCAAATACGTCTACAAAATTAGTGCTCCTTTGGCTTGGGTAGCACTTAGACACAAATGCATATTAAAGCATTTCACTGTAAGTCCTGACAATCAACAGCAGAGCCAAAGTCGATAAAATGCTAATAACCCACAGTCTGCTCCTCAGAGGGACAAGGGAGTTTGTTGCCATTGCTCCTTTCTAGCCTTCAAGTCTCCACTGACGACAGGCAAGGGAAGGTTGTTCACCTCCTTAGAAGGAGCCAGAACACGAAATGCCTCTATGAGGGAAGAAGCCAAAGACCCCCTACAGCATTGTAAAACAGCCAAGGCAGAAGATACCTTCAGGAACATTGAACCCAACCTCCGTACCTTGTGGTGAGACCCAGGCACATTTTGTGACTTCCAAGGTCAAAGAATTTGTAAATGGCGGCACCAGGATAAAATCAACAACCACAATAAAATCCTCTGCATTTTTGCTTCTCTTTATCTAGCTTTACTAGGCAAGGCCAAGTTAGTTATGAGTGTCTGATGAAAAGCAGAGTCCAGATCAGACTGTGAGTCGTGGTGCCAAGAGCCACCAAACATGATTTATGCCAATTCCCTTGTGGAAAATTCTGGGAGTTCTAAGCAGTGTGTTCTCTCTGTGCTGGTTATTCACCCCTACAGTGCTCTGTCCCCATCCATCCATTGACCTTGTTTTAGTCAGCTTTTTTGTTGTTGTGACCAAAAGACCTGACAAGAACAATTAGAGGAGGAAAAGTTTATTTGGGGGCTCACGGTTTCAGAGGTCTAGGTCTGTAGATGACTGACTCCATTCCGTGGGCCCTAGGTGTGGTAGAACATCATGGCAGAAGTGTGTTGTGGGGGAAAACAGCTGGGAACCTGGCACCAGGAAGCAGAGAGAGCTCCACTCAATAAAATATAGACCCCAAAGGCACACCCCTAGAGACCCACCTCCTCCAGCCAAACACCCTACCTGTCTATAGTCACCAGTTAATCCCATCAATAGATTAATGCACTGATCAGATTAAGGCTCTCATAACTCAATCATTTCATCTCTAAATCCTCTTGCATTGTTTCAAACATGAACTTTTGGGACATACCTAATATTGAAACCAAAATGTCTACATTCTGCTCTGGGCCTGCAGACCATGTCACTCAGGCTCCATGTGCTGCTGGCTGCCAAATGGGTTCCAAATCAAGAGGAGGTTCTAATGGTCATCAAAGTGTAAAAGAAATGGTCAGAGTGTGCCCTCCTGCTTTGCCCCTGCTTTAAAGAAGCTGCATCCTTCCAGAATTTTGCTTCCACCAAGGGGCCCCTTCTCCAGGGCTCCAACTGCCCCAGACCCCCTCACCCATTTTCCTCCATTGGCCCTGTAGTCCTAGGAGCTAAGAGTGCCCCACTGTTGCTAGATGTGGTGTCTCCATTTCTTTTATTTGTTCACCTAACCCTGCCCAGACTTCTGAAGGTAGCCTCTTCTTTAAAGTCTCCACCAGTACTCTCTCAGGTGGGCTCACTTCCTGTTGGGACCCTGACTAAATATTAAGTCACTTGGATTCCTAACTAGAATCCTTCCCACCTCTAGTCCAATGGTTCTTAACCTATTTTGGAATGCCACAGAGAATGTGATGAAAGTTATGGGCTCTCTCTCTTGGGTGGTGTGAATCACTTACACACATATACACAAAATTTTGCATATTTTGTAGAGTACTCATGGATTTCCCAAGGTTACCTACAAAGTCCCTAGGATACCCCTCAAACCTCCAGTATCTCTGCTAAATGAACCTTCCTCAAAGCCCATTTAGGAAGGCATTCCATTTGATCCTACCATGTTCCTCCTTCAAAGCCTCCAGAGGAGCCATGCCAACTACCCTGAGCATGAGGCCAGACCCCTTAGCCCAGCACTTCAGGCTGATTCTGACAGGTTCCTACTAACAGAGCTGAGGAGCGAGGATTTAATACAGGGGAGCGGTTGCCAGGTGTTGGAAGAGGTGAAGAGACAAAGGGATGGTAAAGCAGCTCAAACAAATATTGGCACCAACAGGAAACCACTACCTAGGGCTAGAGGGACAAAGGGAAGAGGAGAGGGTACTAGAGCCCAGGAGCCAGGGATGCCTAAGGAGCCAAAATCACAGCAGCCCCTGGAGCCTAGAAAATGACCTGGCCTCACCACAGATGCTGCCCAAAGCAGAAAGAAAAGACGAGAACTCTCAGGCCTCCTCCTCTCACAGCTCTCCAATTCTCCACAGACCTCTCTACTCAGCAGCCAGGTGGCATGGAAGCCTGCAGGGGCTGGGTGCCTTGAGGTCCAGGGCAGGAGCCAGGCTGGAGATGGACCTAAGATCAGTCAAATGAGTCCCATGGAAGATTTCATGGCCTGGCGTCCCCTGCCATGGAGTCCTGACCGTACCTGGTTGCCCTGGGAGTTACATTCTCTTCATATCTATTATGTACCAACCATGTGCCTGGCACTAATTTCAGGAGGAAGGAAAGCTAGGGAATTCTGCCCAAGAGCTGCAAATAAATATTCAAGATTGAAGCTGGCAAATTGTTCAGGCAGAAAAGTAGTGAGAGTGGTTAATTAGAACAAAGGACCACAGAGGTTTTGCCAGGCTGGTTGGGCTGTGATAACTCAGGCAAGACAAGGTCAGGAATCAACTGGGATAGGCAGAGAGAAACTTTGATGGCTTAATCAGAGACGTTGGAAAATGTGATCAACAGATTTGGAAGAAACCAAGGAAACCACACCCCGGGCCTCTGCTCCAGTCATAGAGGGATCAGATGTACTGAGAGCAGTGGTCATACATGGAAATCCCCCTAGAGAGCTTTAAGAAAAATAAAGATGCAGGATCCCACCCACTGATGTGCTGAAGCCAGTTCTTAGCAGCTCACAAAAGACAGTAGTAAAATTTCTAGGAATTTTTAGTCAGTTGTTAATCATAGCCATCATTAAAAATTAGATTATATAAGCTTACAATTAAATGTTTTATTAAAAATAAAGGGAACAAATACTCGAGTCATACCACTTCATAATAATTTTATTCCCCCTAAGCTTTTGAGGCTGTTTACTGCATCTGAATGGTGGAAACACTAAATAATGATGTGTCGTTACACATGCCTTCCCAACTCCAAATTCAGTGCTACCACATTCATAGTTTATGGAATTGTTACACCACAGAAATTAGCAGATGCAATATAGCAGGGCTTGATTTACTGTGTTGTTAGATTGTCTAAATCAGGAGTTGGTAAACTACATACAGCTCACAGCCCAAATCTAGCCAGTTGTCTTTTTTTGTGTTAGCCACAAGTTTTTATATTTTTAAAGAATCATAAGAGAGAGAGAGAGAGAGAGAGAGAGACAGACAGAGAGAAGGGGAGGGGAGAAAGGAAGGAAGTGGAAGGGGGAGGGAGAGGAGAGGGGAAGAAAAGGGAGAGGAAAAAAGAGTAGAGGAGAGGAGAGGAAAGCAAAGAAAGAAGAGCATTTGCAGTCCACGTAGCATAAAATATTTATCTGGCCCTTTATTAAGACTTGCCGACCTCTGGTCTAGACTTATGAAAGTGATGGGGAAAATGTTAATAAAGCAAATTAAAAATTTTATCATGTCTATAACTGTTAATAGCACAGAAAATTGAGGAAATACTCTTCTAGTATTGACAACTATTATCTAATTAGTTAAAAAAAAAAGTCTTTCCTGTCGTTGATGAACAAAGGAGCTTCTATACATCTCTATAGTCTTACCCTCATCTTATTTGTTAATGGAGATGAAAAGAGCTACACTCGTGAGTCGGTGACTGAACTTGACAATAACCAAGCATTCATTGGACTTTGTCAAATCATGGTTAAATTGCAGCCATGGGTTAACTACCCACACAAGAGTTCAGCAAAAATCCCCCAAAAAATGTCATGTGAGAATCAACTGGCTGAAGATCATTTGGTGTCAGAGTATTATACTGTATAGTTTATTACCATTTGTAAGTTGGGTGCTGAGCATCCTTTGTATCAGTATATTTATAATAAATTTATGTGCATAAATACATGAGTATTTTTTCTTCCCTAGAGAACTAGTTATTAAACTTGTACAGCACACCACAGACCCCACTGCCAGAGTCCTAATTTGTTGGTCTGGCATGTAACCTTGGGGAGTTTTTAAAATTTCCCCTGTCACTCTAGTGTGTCGCCAACGTTGAGAACCCCTGGCTTAGGGGAAAGGTCAAAGTGCAAAGAACAGATCCCCTTAAGATTTTGTTTTCTTTAATCAGAAAATCCACTTTAGCATGAGCCAAGTGGCCTAGGGAGTGAACATGAGGGGTGTGTGTGTTGGGGTGGGAGGATGGGGGTTTCCTCCAGGAAATGGACACACCTCACTGAGCTGACCCTTCCCCAACTTCTCCGAACAAAATTTTCCTGGAGCAGCCTTCTCACAATCTCCTAGACCTGCCACTAGGATCCTCTCTCCCAGAGTTACTCTCACTGTAACTCCACCAAGGGCCCCTTCACTGCTCCTGTCTCACATTCCACATTAGCAGCTTCTCTTCGAACTTCCCCAGCTATGGCACTGCCCACCCCAGAATCCACTGACCCCTTGCTAAGAGAACCCTGATGTACTAAGACAGCACTGAGCCCTGCCAAATGCAGTTTCTAGACATTGCTGGCAGCCAGGTTTGACTCATGTGACACAGCTTTAGCTATTGAGACCTGAGCTGAGGGCTGGGTAGAGCCTGTGTCTTCCTGAGGATGTTTTAGGCATGGATCGGGCAGTCCCTCCCCAGTTCTCTGCAGTCAGAGGTTAAGAGTCAATAAGCAAAGGATGAAAGAATTGAAAAACAAAGGTGTGGGCTGAGACCATCACAGAGTCACAACACCAACCCCTGACTTCTTGCCTTGGCAAGTCTTAATCTTTGTGGAAAATAATGCCCTAACTGTTCAAGCCTCTCCAGATTAGATATTCTGTGGTTGCAACCAGATGTAATTTTAATAGAAATGCTGGTCCAATGACCTCACAATGACTGCCCCTCCTATGACTATACTCCTATGCTTGTATATTTGTTCTGCTCTCCTGTGACACTTTCCACCATGTGAATGGGTTATGTCCCAGATATTTAATTATAAATCATTTATTTAAAATTTGGATGCATTTTGCTATATGATCGAATTATCCCAGAAAATTCAGAGCAAAGATGGATAATATTATGTCAACTCTTGGAATAATTACGGTGATTAGAAACAAGATTTAGAAAGACTCATGTAGCTTCTTCTTCTAAAAGAAATGAACTGCCTAAACATCATTTGTACATAGCAAAGATAGAGTAGGAAATGATTCCCAAGGACTTGGCTTTTGCCTACAACTTATTTTTGAGGCAGGAGGAATGTGCGTTAAGTACAGCGTGAACTCCTTGGGTGCATGTGCTTGGATCAGAATGCAAAGGGCATAGAGCACACAGAGGCCACATCTGAGAAGTGCATGAGAAAGGAATTGTGACAACTGTGCACCAGGCTCAACAGACCACATTAGCAATAACGATTACATACACGGTTGCATTCTATTTTTGTATCACATTAACGGATATATTATTGGTAATTGTTCTTAATAGAATCACAGAAATGAGAGATGGAAATGCTACACAGTATGATGGAATGCCATTCCTTTACCATTGATCATTATAATAAGCCTGCTCAGTCATTACTCACAAACCATACTACAACTTTGCCAATGAGGCAGACCGAAATGAGGAGATAAACAAAATTGGTTTCCTTGCTAAATGTGAAGCCTAAGTTTTAAGATATTTTACTGAAGTTTTAAACTGATTGTCAATTAGTCAATGAGCTATGGCAGGCAGTGTATTTCTGGGTAATTAGTGTGTGTCTTAGGGGGGTTATTTGGCATGAGGCTGAGGGCAAAGTAATTTGTATCTCCCAGGAAGTGCAATAATTGCCTCAAGCTGAACTGCTTGGAAAGTGTATTAATTCTATTAGGAAACATTTATGTTATTTTATATGGCATCCTGTATACTCATGAAATGTACTCATAAGCCATGAATTATTCGTCTTAGAGGTTTTGCCATAAAAGTATGGCATCATTGATAACCAAGGAAAAGGAGGAAGAGTTGCTTGTCCAGTTGAAAAACTCATGAGTTGTCAGAAAAGGTGCACTTTGGCTGATGAAATCCATCTCAAGAACACTGGATCTTAGCAGGAAGAAGAGGTGGTTTTGAGAAAGGTAAGATCAAAGGTAAGTTCATAGCTTTTCAGGAAGTCAGCAGGCCTTCTATTCTGGGTTTTCTATGCAGCCTGCAGATAATATGATTGATCTTGGTACTTTGGGACACTTGCTTTCCCAAGGCTGTTCAGGAGGTTAAGGGCATGACAAAGTCAATCATTCTCTAATTTATTCAATAAATGTTTACAAATGGAAGTTCAGACAGCCTAGTTATCCATTGTCGCATAACAACATACTCTAAATTAGCACCTTACAACACACATTCATCATCTCACAGCTTCTGTAGGTCAGAAACCACAAATGGGTTAGCTAGGTCCTCACATTCTCTCACAAGGCCATAATCAACGGATCAGCTCAGAGTTTGTGGTGTCTTCTGAAGGCTCGTCTGGAGAAGGATCTACTTGTAACCTGAGCTCTAAACCCTCAGATTCTTGAGGGCTATTGTACTGAGAGGCCAAGTTCCTCAATGGATGTTGACCAAAAGCCACCCCCAGTTCCTTGTCACATGGATATAGAAGCAGTTTTCATCAAAGCATGCAAGCCACGAATGCAAAAGACAGCCTGTTAACAAGGCAAAGGTCACAGTCATTTGAAACTTCGTTACAGAAGTAACATTCTATCACCTCTGCCATAGTCCATCAATTCAAAGCAAATCTCTGTGCTCAGATTACACCACAGGAGAGGGCATTACACACACAGGTGAAAACCCAGAGTGTGATCTTTGGGTCTGCCTAACACACCGCCCTCTGCCTTCATGGCTTCCTAGTCTACCAGCAGCTCTGGAGTCGGACAGGAAGTTACAGGAGAGACTTAATTCAGGTGGGGTAAGCAAAGGACACTTAATTTGAAGCCTCCATAATGAAGAAAAGTTAGGTACAGAGTTGGGGAAGAGCATGACATGCCAGAAGAATTGAAACAAGACCTGAATGGGAGGGACAATGACAACGGGGCAGATGTGACAAGGTGAGGCTGGAAGAGTGAGCAAGGGCTAGGTGGTGCTGGGTTGGAGGTCAGGACAAAAAGGTGAATTTTATTCCGAGTGCAAGTGGGAAGCCCCTGGAGGGTTTCAGCACAGAGTGGCATGATCTAATTCACCCTCGCTTCTGCCCAGACAATGAACTAGAGGCAGAGAGAGTAGATAGGAGCCCCCATGGCAAGAGGCGGTATAACCCAGGCTAAGAAGATGTCCAGTGAGATGTGGGGAAAAGGATGCATATGAGATGAGCTTTAGAGTTTAAAAATCAGCATCCTCAGTGACAGTATGTGCACATCAAGTTGCCGGGGTCATGACTTGTTCTCCTTTTTGTCCATTTTTAAGAGAAAGAAAAAGAAAACTGAAGAAAGGATCATGTAGCCAAGAAAAGATCATGAAGAAGGAAGCCGCAGGTGGGCAGGTGGAGAGCGGTCGGAGGGAGGTGCACCCATCCCTGCACTCCAGCTCCCTCACCACGGACGCGTCACTCCATTTCCATGCTTCTATTTCCCCTACTGTAAAAATATCTGCCTTTCAGGATTATGGAAAGAATTAAATTAAATAACCTCATGGAGATCCTGGTAATTTTCTGCATGGCTCATTGGCTCACTTTGTTCCGATCTCTGCTCCATTGCCACTACCTCCCTGACCATCCCAGCTAAAGAGCCTGCTCGGCCCCTCCCCCAACCATGGTCGGCCTGCTTGAGCTGAGCCCCACCTGCATCGCTTTGTGCACCCAGGGCCTGGAAGACAGTTGTTCCTCAGTATTTGCTGCGGGTTGCAGGGTACAGTTGCTAAACAAGGGCATCCAGCTCAGGTAGGCTGCCCCAGTGTTTCCTGGTGTATCATAGACAATGTGAAATAACCTGTGTGGGACACAATGTAAGTCACAGCCACTTATGTATCTGAGTATAACCTGTTTAGGACTTCACGATGTACAAAAAATCTTCCTTTGACTCCCCTGTATTAAGCCTCTTAGCCAGTCCAGAAACAGTGGACAAGGGAAAGCAAACCAAGACCTTGTTTTAGTATAAATTCACTCCCCAGCAGGGAAAAAGTGGAAATGTTCCTCCCGACTCTCCAACAGGTGTACTGGCCCTGGCCCCCTGCAGTCATCCTCACCCTGCACATCTCCATCTCCTGTGCTCAGAGGCAGCTGCTGTACAGTTGCTGTGTGTGATACACACAAACACACCTAGTGGAATTGCTGGCAGTGAGACAGCAATTTGCTGGCCAGCCAACTTCACATTCCTGACTTCCTGTGTCTTGCAGAGGAACTCACTCGTGCCTCACTGCATGTGTCAGTTGAGTTTGATTAACCAACACAGACTTCTGGCCTTCCCTTTGGCTCACACACTCATCCAATGAGTACCGAGTGTCTGCTTGGTGTCAAGCACTGTGTCCTGAGACTCAAGTGGTCAACCAGACAGACAAGGTCTCTGCCCTTAAGGAGTTTTCATCCAGAAGGAAAAGCAAACTTTAAGAACAAATCATGACTTAGTAAGAGTGTGGTGGGCACCATAAAGAACAAGTACAGGGTGGCACAAGGGCATCAAAGGAGGGTCTATCCGGCCCAGCTTGAGGTTGGGGAAGGCTTCTCTGAGGAAGGGTCATTACCCAGATAGGAAAGACAACAAGAGTTACTCAGACAAGAAAGGAGAAGTACATCCCAGGCACAGAGAACTATCTACAGAGCCTGAGACCTGAATGGGCTTCTAGAAACTACAAAAGGGAAAACATGAACAGAGGAAGCACAGAAAGCCTGGCATCCAGTGATGAAGGAAAAGGAACCGCAGCACCTAGGAGGAGCTAGGCCCACCTCAGCTACTCCCCCCCTTCCCTCCCTACAAGCAAGAACTACAGGTCACCACCTCAGTCTCACTTGATAGCTTTGGTAGAAACATTGTGGCACTAATTTGTACCTAGAAAGATGCATAATTATATCCCCAGCCTTGTCAAGAGAAAGTGTGTCGCTTCTGTCTTTGTGGTACAGAATGGGTCTGTGATATGAGCCATTTGTGTCCGCTCAGCAGTCACATGCTTGTAAATGTGGTTGAGTGGATGCAGTCTGTCTGTGGCTCTTTCCAGGCAAATGCACCTTCTGCTCATAGCAGTGGGCTCTGATGAAATGTGTTTCTCTAAGCTTTCACCTGTGGTTGTTCTTCTTTCTCAGTTCCTCTAGGTTAGTGGTTCTCAGTGAGGTATAGTAGAGGCTTGAGGGATGTTTCCAGTTGCTTCCATGATTGGGAAGCATGTCACAGCTACTCATGTACCTGAGTATAACCTGTTTAGGACCTCACAATGTACCAAAATCTCCCCTGTGTTAATCCTCCTAGCCAGTCCTTGACATAGGTAATGTCCTCGTGTACAGATAATGCAATCAAAGGTGAAGGGAATTAATAAACTGCATTTATTGGGCAGAGACAGAGCTCTGGACCTTCTGCAAGTAATGCCCAGTGTCCCACATGACTTTAAAGTCCAACTAGAGACGGACATAAATGAAAACCCTACTCAGTTTCCTGAGACTGGTACCTAACTCTGTTTTGCACATAAACACATTTTTTTTTTTTTTTTGCAGTTTCGTTATATACTCAATTACCTAATAATGAAACTCTAGTGGAAGTTGGTGAAAGATGTACTTTGTTTTCTTTAAGACTTTCCCTAGGGTTTGTTGTCATTTCTAAAAGTCATATCATGGAATTTGAGTGACCCATAAGACACCTCTGTATAAATTTGTCTTTGAAACTGTCGCATTCACAATGATTACATATATATGTTGTATTTCAAAATGTCAGTTCTTAAGATAGTAATATTCAGTTAAATGTATTTCACTCTTCTTGGGTCTACATGTATTCATTACAAGAAGAGCAAAGCATCATGTGCTTCCTAGTTCCTCACTACTAGAGCGAGGGTGGTCCACAGACCAGAAGCTCTCCAACATCGTGGTGGAGCTTGCTAAGAGGGAAGAATCTCCTCTCCAGACCCCCAAAACTGAGTCTGCACTTCAATACTATCTCCAGAGGATTCCTGTGCACATAAAAATTTGAGAAGTTCTCTTCTAGATCCTGTAGGCCTGAGCAGTGGGGAAAGTATTCTTTTATTATAAATTACTTTCTTTCATTTCTCCTCTTTATTACCATTAGGACACTACATAAATTTTTTAAATTATATGTAAAGATGCATTATATTATCAATGAATTTCACCTCAAGAAATTAATGGGAGTTACAGAATATATTTTAAAGAAAGAGGGTGTTGGGTTTGATAGGTTGAGAACACTGCCCCAGGATGCCCAGAATTCAATAGTTAGCTGTGAGGAACTGTGGAGTATCTAAATGAGAACAGAACATCAGGGTCAAATTTCTCTGGACTTGGCCATTTATAAACTCTAATGACTCCTAAATCTGTATCTCCAGCTACTAAATAACAATGTTTCTTGCCCTCAGAGCACCCTGGATATATCCCTGCCTTGGAATAAATATCGACTGCATCACAGAATAAGTGCCCCACTGCTCCGGCAAGGTCAAGCCACGCTCACTGACTTATTCTAGAAACAATTGTGGGATCCCCTTCTGTGGGCAATGCAACCTCACAGGACTGTAAGGAACAGGAAGACAAAGCCCACCTTCCAGAACTTCCAGAGGGGAGATGAGAGGCTCACCAACAAGAGCAGAGTTGGAGAGTGATAAGCACACAAGGGAGGCATGGACAAGTAGGGAGAACATGAGAGAGACAGAGAGGACTTAAAGACAATGGGAAGGTCACTGAAAGTCAACTCATCCCTCTGGCTCCCCAACACAGCTATTTAAACCTTCTCCAGGATCCTCAAACCTAGGTCATCAATGGACCTTGTTTCCTTCTTCTCAAAGTGAATAAGTGACCAGGTGGGAATTTTGCAACTCCCCCACACACACCTCTCCAGTTCTTCCCCTTGCTCTACTATTGTGACCATAGCAGGGTTGTCTACCCCTGGGCCAGGCTCCTGTGCACCCCATCCCTGCATTCCACCACCTCCTCCGATGCCTCTCAACTACATGGTTCATTCCATCCTCTCCCCCAGAAGGTCAACAAAAACCCAAGTTTCAGTGTGTCCCAATGTCATTTTTTAACCCTCAAGCTTACCTTCCACTTAAGCTACCCTCTTTTACAAATGAACTTATTTATTTTTTTATTTGTTCTAGTTAGTTATACATGACAACAGAAAGCATTTTGACATATCATACACAAATGGAGTATTACTTCTCATTCTTCTGGTTGTACATGATGTAGAATCACACAAGTCATGTAATCATATATGTACATAGGGTATTCATGTCCTATTCATTCACTATGCTTCCTACTCCCATACCCCCTCCCTTCCCTTCACTCCCTCTGTTAAAAACAAAATGTGTCCACTCTATTCCCACCTCCTTGACTCCTATTCATCCTTCAACCCACTGCAACTAGCTTCAGATCACACCACTCATGGAAGACGCTTGTCCACACCACCAACAACCAACTTGCTACCAAAGCCATCTAACTCCTCTTTGCCTTAACGGCACTTGAACTTGCAGTGGCACTGGCCACTGTGCACCAGTCCCTCAAATAGTCTCTTCTCTGGACTCACATGACCCCACCTGCCTCCTGTCTTCCCCTGCCTTTCCGACTGCCGGCTCCTCCTCAGCCTCTCTATGGGCACCATCTTGGAAATATTGGTGTTCCGTGGAATTCTGTCCAAGGCTCTCCTGTCCCTCACACACATTCTCTGGGCTTGGTCATTTACATTCTGTAATGACTCCAAAATCTATAGCTCCAACCTAGTTCTCTCTTGGACAGACTTGAAGGAAATTCCACTTAAATATTCCAAAGTGACCACAAACTCAGAATATCCAAAACTAAATTAATTCATCATCTCTCACACCAAGGGATGCATTTTGTTCCTTAACCTCTGTGTCAGTGAATGGCACTCACAGTTCCCATCTGCCCAGGCTAGAAACTGGGGCCCCATCTTTGATTCTTCCCATGCTATCACCCCTGACCAGGCACCCAAAAATGCACACCTTCTCCTGCAGCCAGAGTCCTCTTACCTGATAATGTGATCACTTCACCACCATGATCCCCTCATCACTCATAAGAACCCAACACAGTGAACTTCCTCCCCTGCTTCACTTCCTTCTCATTCATCCTCCACCAGCTTGATCATTCTAAATTATAAATCTCATCAAGTTATTCTTGCCCCCACACTTCCAGAAGCTCTGTTGAATATGTATTGCCAAAAGGACCAAACCAAACATCCTAGTGAATAAGGCTCTAAGAGAAGAACACTGGGCACTCAGGTTGGCCAAAATGTTGCTCAGAATATCTGTAGAGCAGTGCTCTTCAAAGAATCGGGGAGAGGAGCTGGAGGGATATAGAACCAGGCAGGAAGGGCCTTGACTCCCCCAAACAAGGAGTCTAAACTCATCTGAGGGCAATGGAAAACACATTCTGGCAAGGTTTTAAGAGATTCTGCATAGATAGCGCTTTTGGAGCCTCACATCACCTTGCCTCTGCCCTCCTCTGACTTCAATCTCAGCCATGGCAGGCAGTTCAGTGGGAGTGCAGACTCCCCTTGATCAAGTCCAGCTACAAACTTGACCCACCTCAAACTGACACCATGTCCATTTCCTCTTTCTGCCTCAGTGATTCCTCCAAGACAAAAACTGTCACCAGACATATAAAAATGCCATGGAGAATTACACACACATACACACACACACACATACACACACACACACTTCCCAACAGCTTCATGGTAAGAGAGAGAGAGAAGAGATAAAAAGGCAAGGCTGAGTTCCATTGCTCGAGCCTGGCTATCTGAGAAGATGAGGATTCCACTGATAGAATCATGAGAAGCCTCATTGGGGGACAGAAGAGCAGGGGAATATCAAGTCAATGAACAGAAGAAAGAGAAGGGAGGTGACCAAGTCACAGGAGAGGTGCAAGTAACTCAGGGTGCTCAATCTGCAGGAGAGACAATGTGGGGAGGACACAAGAGTGCTCTTGGAGAGTGAGAATGCATGTTAAAAAGTGGAGCTGGGAAAAAGGAGGAGAGAGGAGGACTATGAGCAAAAGATGGAAAATCTCAAGCAGGTGGATTAGGGCTCAGTCTATGCACATGCTTTCTAAGCCCTGCATTGACTGGGAGGGAGGGAGCCTCCATCTGGATCCCAGGACTCCTCAAACAAGACCTTCAGGAGAAGGTGTGTCCAACTCTGAACTCTAGAGGAGGCTGGGCTAAGTGAGGCTGAATCCGGCCCTAAGAGTCTAGAGCTCAGTGCTCCAGACTCCCCTTTCCACTCACTCATTCCTGATGTGCCCATCTTCACATTCATGGAGCAACCTCATCCCACCTTTGGCCTCAGAAGCAGCTGAGCAAGATGAGGGAAGAGGAGATGCTTGTCCCAAGGACCCTCCACTCACTGCCCTCTCTAGGGACCTCTGCTCTCCCACTGGACCTCCCCTCAAGAGTCCCGGCACTAGCCTCCCTTCCCTGCAAGCCTGCCCTCCCACTGTGCCACCTCTGCAGGCTTTCTACCCCTTCAAAACACTCCTGACAACATGCCCTGCTCCAGGGTCCAACAGTCTGATAAATTGAGCTGTACTTTGACTTTATTTGTACAGTTTGAGACAGATCCACTGGTCAGGTGGGCTTGTGGCAGTCCCTCAACGTACCATGCACACCTTGTCCCCCTCACCTCCCCCACCCTGAAAGCTTCATGAATTTTTTCCAATAGTGCTTCTTGGAAAGAGCAAAGACTGCTTCTACCTTCTGGGTCAGACAATGTGGCTCAGCAATGTGGCCCTTCTTGTCCTTTTATCCTTTTATGGACAAATAGGGACCTTTGGCCTTTGACTCAAAATATTTGTTAGGAAAGCAATTTTCTCTCTCTTTCTCTCTGTCTCTGTCTTACACAGAAAGGAGGGGTGCAGAAAGCAATGACTCAAAAGCAAACTGGCGAATTCATGATCCGATCTTCTGGGACAAAAGTTTTATTCTGAACAATCTCCAAACAAAGGGAAATTATTTCAGGTCCTTCATTCAATAAATACTGTTTTTGAACACCTGCAGTGAACTGAGCACTAAAAGGTACAAAAGTAATTTCCCTTGCCCTGGGAAGAAAAGACACACACACACCGAAAGTCAAGTAAAAATACAGGCAACAAGATAAGGTGACAGCCAGGTGGCTGGCAGCCTAGTAGCCCTTAAACCCTACTTAAGAATTCTTGGGATATGGAGTCATTAAAATGAAGACTCCTGGGTTCTATTTGGGAGATCCAATTTGCTAGGTCTCTGGTGAGTCCCAGAAATCTGCATTTTCAATCAACTTTCATATGATTCTCATACTGGTGGTTCACAGATCACCTTTGGTGAACACTGGTCTAGCCAGCAATTCTCTGTGATGCTCAGACAGGAAGGGAAGCCTGCTGGGCAGCTCAGGGCAGAGCTATTTTTGTGTTTAGACATTGAAAAGCTGACGAGGAATCCTTTTCATTCCTCCTCTGCACGGTCGAGTGTTTTGAAGGGGAGCCAATGCCTTGCCCTTATGCAGAGGATGTATGTTGGTGCTAGGAATAAAAATGAATGCGTACAGCTAAGTTCAGAGCTGATGAAACCCGTTCATCTGAATCTGATTCAGGGCCTTTTAATGTTGAAAGGTGGTGTTATGACTCACTGAAGCTTTCACATCCATTGTTTTTCTTTTCCTGGGTAGCTTTGCCAAGGACCTTATAGATATCATTATTTTCAGATTACTGTTATTACACACATTCTTCTTGAATAAAATACTACTTTGTTTTTATCTCCATAGAGCAAGACCAAGTTTTACTTGTTTTCTTATCTTTTTACATAAAACAACCCCAGCAATGAAGTCTTAAACGGAAGAAAAATGCTGGGCAAAGATACCCAGAGTAAAGGCTCATTTAGTGGCTTTCCATGACCAGGTGGACAGGCTAGTACCAGTTCCCAGTACACATACCAGAAACTGGGCTTAACCTGCATCATGAGCCAAGAAAGTTTGATTTAAAGAAAAGGAGTTTCTGCAATTTAGCAGGAATGAGTGATTGACGAGTAACTCTATCCAGAAACTGACAGATTGTCAAACCTGCCTGCTACCCCTGGGTCATTTCAGCCATGGAATTTCTGGCCCAGTGAGAGCCAAGTCATTGCTTTCTCCCTCAGTGGGTTTCTCTATAGAGTGCTCAGAAGACAGAAGTATCTGCAAGCTTTTGGGAAGCCACAGGCAAACTACAGAATTTTGTGCATTGTGCCTGCATTGGGCTCCATCTCTGTCTGCACAGCAGCTCTAGTTATATGTAGTTATCAGGCTATTTGAGGCTCACTGGTGGGTGGCACTTTAATGAGCAAATTATAAATTAAAATTCAAAGTATGTTTGATGGCAAATGTTCTGCTGATCTGGGATCTGGCCTTAAAAACAGACGCTTAGCAGAGGTCAAGTAGAGGGAAGATACCTGCCTGATTTGCTTTGGCCTGAAACCTGAGTTTGTGCTGACCAACTCATTCTGGCCTACAGGGAGGGGTTAGATATACCACAGGATGCCCAGGTAAAGTCAAGCTTCATTCAAAAGAACAAATAACTTTCAATATACATATGTCCCATGCAGTATCTGGAATAAATGTATATTGAAAAATTTATTCATTAAGAAGTTATGCATAATAATAAGACAAGCTTTTCTGAAATTCAAATTTAACTAAGCAGCTTTTAGTTATATTTGTTAAATTTGGCAACTCCATCTATCATAGTAACTAAATACTGTATTTCCCTTGGCTCTTATTCAACACACAGACCCCCACTGGGCTTCTCAAAGTTGGATTTCTATAACTTTGGGACATCCTGGTGGATAAGGGGACCCTGTAAGGTGGAGCTAGTTATACCTGCTTCCAGCAAGAATGTAGGCAGATGCACAGTGATGCCCCCCTTGTCCGTGGAAGATGTGTTCTAAGACCCCCAGTAGATGCATAAAGCATGGATAGTACCAATCCCCCATATGCCATGTTCTTCATACATATGATAAAGTTTAATGTATAAATTAAGCACAGTTAATTATTAACAACAATAATACTAATAATAAAATAGAACAATTATAACAAAATATGTTGTAATAAACATTACATAAATGTTTGTTTTCTCTCACACACTCTCTATACTTATGTCCAAATATCTGATTGTACTTTTACTTTTTCACTTCTAGCAAATACTTCACAACCTCTCTTTGGCATATCCAAATTGCTAATATCACTACTCTTGTGCTTTGGGCCATTATTTTAAAAAAATAAGAATTACTTTGGGCTGGGGATGTGGCTCAAGCGATAGCACGCTCGCCTGGCATGCGTGCGGCCTGGGTTCGATCCCCATCACCACATACAAACAAAGATGTTGTGTCCGCCAAAAACTGAAAAATAAATAAATATTTTTTAAAAAATTCTCTCTCTCTCTCTCTCTCTTTAAAAAAAAATAAGAATTATTTGAACATAAGCACCACGATACCACAACACTCTGATAACCTAGAAGGCTACTAAGTGACTAACAGGCAGGCAGGGTATATAGCATGGAAAGGTAGACAAAGGGATGGCAATTCATGTTCCAGGTGGCAATGGAGCGGGATGGTGTAAGATTTCATCATGCTTACTCAGAACAGTGTACAATTTAAAACTTATGAATTGTTTATTTCTGGAATTTTCCATTAATGTTTTCTGACTGCAGTTGACCACAAATAAACTTCCAAAACCAAAATCAAAATCATAGATGGGGGAAATATAGTATATTTCTAAAAGCTCTCTATAGGGCAGGCTGGCCTGACATAGGAGTTATTATACAAGGCCAGATTCAAAGATCATCCTCTGTTCTATGGCCAAAGGTCCCAAAGTACAGCCCATGGCTTAGCCTGACACACTTCATATGTTCATCTTAAAAATTGAGTGTGCCTGGTTCTCTAGAGGAGACAATATCCCAAAACATTTTTGAACTTCCACTCCTACACTATGGCCTGGATCCCTAAGAGTACACAGCTGACCAAAGCATCCCTTTAAACCATGCTTTCTAACCCATGCTCCTGTTCACATTTGCTCTGTGTAAGCCCAGAGGCCCTAGAGCATTCATCCACCTGCTCACCCTTCTTTTCTTATACAGTCTTAGTAACCTGTCCTGGGCTCCTTGTCCTAGGCACCAAATGGCTCTGTCCTGGGTACCAAATGGCTCTGTTATCAGAATTAATTCTGAACTCTGAACTTGCCACCTCAGCCAGCCTTATTGCCAGATCCTGCTGGCCTACTCACAGAGAGATGGGACATTATAACTATATAGTGTCTGTCCCTCCATACCATCTCCTGAAGCCACAAATGCTATGCTCTGCTAACATGTTACATAAATAGTGCTTCCCCCATTTCCCTAAAAAGAGTCCCTTAGGTCAGGTATGGTGGCACATACCCGTGATCTCAGCTACTCAGGAGACTAAGGCAAGAGGATCACAAGATCAAAGCTAGCCTGAGCAACTAGCAAGACTCTGTCTCAAAATAAAATTTTTAAAAAGGGGTGGAGATGTAGCTCAGTGGGAGAATGCTTGCTAGCAAGTGGGAGGCCCTGGGTTTGCTCCCCAGTACTACCCAAACAGCAACAAAAAATGTCCCTTAGTCAAGTTCAACCCCTATATGCTAGTTCAGAATTATGTGACCATCCCATGTTTGCATGATCATCCCTTGGCCTTGACAGCTGAGGTTTGATGATGTAGAAGCACTGGAAGACCCTTCAGAGATGAGGCAGTTCAGGCTCCTTTTTTGCAGGCCCTCTGATATGGGAGGCATCCCATCTAATGGTCTTGTCTTCCTGGCAGGAACCACCTCTCACAACCACTTGGGGTCTGGCCTCTGGACCCTCTCTCATCCCATCTCTAAACACATCATCCACAAATATATTAGGAATTCCTCAGGCAGTTGAGCCCTGCTTTGATAGAGGGACGAGGTAAGGTCATTTTTCACCTTATTATCATGAAAAAGCATAAACCTGCCAAGTTTAGGAGACCGAATCATCTTCTAAGCAGACAGTATCTCCTCGCTGACCCAGTTCTCTCTCAGAATCAGGGAAACCAGCTCCTCAGCAGCAACAGACGGGCTGCTGTTTCTGGGTGTTATTTTCCAGGGCCAAAGCCACAGTTGTCCTGATTGGGCCTTTGCTTATTATTTAATTGTTTATCTTGACACACAGGTTTGTCCCAGAGGGGAAGGTTTAAAAAGTGGCATGTTGGCGGTATAGAAAGAAATGCAGCTCAACTTACCTCAGCCTCCCTCCTGCCAGACTCCTCCCAATTATTCTGCAGGCCTCTTTGCCCTGAGGGCAGTTTGCAGCTCCAGGGGACTGGAATTGGCTTTAAAAAAAAAAAAAAAAAATTCTTTCCTCTCCGTGCCCCATGTGAGGGGGCATTGTGTGCTCTCTAAATAATAAGCCTAGCTTTGTGTGACCTAACTGGACCAGGCCCTTTGAGAGATTTTTTAGTTGCAGAGAGCAGTCAGCTGCACCCTAGGAAACCAAGAAGTTTCCAGACCAAGGAGAAAAGTCTGTGACAGCAAGACTTTTTTTCCATAAGTATTGTGAACTCATTCCTTTCTCTTTCTCTCTCACTCCCACTAGTGTTTAGCATAATTAGGTAAAAGTGCAACAGAAGAATCCAAAGTTATATTTTGGATTGAATAAATAATAGTTTTTAATCCGGTGCTCACCCACCCAACTCCTTACCACCAAAGAACGAACAAGCAACAAATCATTTTAGAGCACTTATTAGGTGCAAAGCATTGTCATCGATGAAGATAATTATTATATTTATTGATTTCCTACTCAGGATCCAGCAATAGCTAGAAGCTCAAGGGTTAGAAAGAAGGAGAACATATAGTCCTTGCCTCTGGCTTACAACTCAGAGTACTACAAAGACCAGAATAAACCACCCCCCAGACCAGAATAAACCACTGTGCCAGGCATGGTGCTGGGGATTCACATGCACAGATTACCTCCTCCAATCGCCTCAATAACCCTGTGAGAAAGACAGTCTGCCTCTATTTCATAATGTGGAAACAGATCCACAGAGTAAACGTGTAGTGCAGAAAATGATGCTTCCCTCACTCAAAGACCTGAAGTCTGAGATACTTTATCCCAGATGGTAAAGAAGTCTTTGCAGACATAGTTAAGGATGTGGAAGTGGGGAGATTATCTTGGATTATCTAGATGGGCCCAGTGGAATCTCAGGGGCCCATATAAGAGGTGGGTAGTAGGTCAGATTCATAGTGACAGAGATATGACTAGGAATCTTCCTCTGAAGCCCTCTGAACTATTTTGAGTTTCTGATCTCTAGAACTAGATATAAATTTGTGTTATTTTGAGTCACTGAGTTTGTGGTAATTAGTTGCAGCAGTAAGAGAAAGCTAATCCACTGTGCTATTCACACCTGCCCCAACTACATTCCACAGTAGATTTAAGCTGGTCAGAGAAGCTTACTCCAAAGTGGTAGAGCCAGGCAGGGCTGCCATGATGGCCAACTGGCTCCTGGAATTCTATAAGCAGAGGCCCAAGAGCAGGATCCAACTCAAGTCAATGAGTCCTTAAAGTCCATGCGTTTTCTTCTTTGCTGATCCACTCCCTAAAGATAAAATTTTGGGGCAAAAGAAATGAAATGCTAGAAAATATTCCATAACATGTTTAATAAGTAATTAAGGAATTCAGGACATGAGCTAGTTGTGAAAAAGAGCTTCTGGTGTGTGCTGCAGTGGTCAGAGAAGACTTGGTAGAGCAGATTCAACTTACTGTGGGTCCTGCAGCATGAGTGGACTGGAGGGAGCCCCAGAGGCAAACAGAAGGCCTTGCAAATGGAGGAATGACCTGATATAAGAAATGCCCTGCCATCAGAAAGGATAAACTCCCTTCCAACTCTGCATTTCCTCTCCTATCCTCACCCCACCCTCTCCCTGCGGATTTCATCAAATCTTCCAACCAAAGTCTTGGCAAAGGCCTTGGACAACATACTGTGTCCCTTACCTTATGGATGGCAAGTCCTGACCCAAAGGGGTATCCGCTGGTCTTTCTTTCCCATATTACACAACAAATCAAGTCTCCCGTTCATTGTTCTTCTATAATCATGAACAAAGTTTTAACGGTTCTTCTTAGTCCATGAGCACACTCTTTGTTGGTGGTCAGTTTGCTTCAGCATGTCCCAAGGAAAAAATTTGGGGTTAGAATTCCAGATTTCTACCTCTACAGGGAAATTTTGTTGAATACAAGATGTTATGGTTTAGATATGAGGTTTCCCCAAAAGAAAACTCTTGTGTGAGACAATGTAAGAAAGTGTAGAGATTGGATTATAAAAAGTTTGACCTAATCAGTGCATTAATCCCCTGATAGGAATTAACTTGGTGCTAACTGCAGGCAGGTAGGGTGTGGCTGGAGGAGGTTGGTTGATGGGGGTGTGCCCTTGGGGTCTATATTTTGTCCACAGGTAAGAGGAGGTTTTTTTCTCTCAAAATCAATCTCTCTCTCTCTCTCTCTCTCTCTCTCTCTCTCTCTCTCTCTCTCTCTCTCTCTCTCCCCCCCTCCCCTTCCATAATGTCATGTCCTGAGCTGCTTTCCTCTACCACATTTTTCTACCATGATGTTCACTCCCACCTCAAGCCCCAAAGAATGGAGCCTGCTATCTATGGACTGAGACCTCTGAAATTGTGAGCCCCCAAATAAAATTTTCCTCCCCTAAAATTTTCTTGTCAGGTCTTTTGGTCACAGGGACAAAAACGCTGACTAAAACCATCAGTCCAGAGATACACTTTTAAACTACCTTTAATTTATGACTAAGTAAATTTTGAATGAAGCAGCAAAAGAATCCAGTCTTCCTGTTCCTGGGTTCTGTTGTCACCTGCAACATAACATTGAGCAAACTCCGTTACATCTTCTGTGAAATGAGAACTTGGTCTTTAGATTCCCTCAGACATTTGAGATCCTTTGGGCCATGGGGCAATACAAACCCTGATTCAAAATGATTTGAATGTTAGGGGAATGTATTATCCTGTGTAACAAAAAATTGAACAACAAGGTTGCTTAGAGGTTGATTGATTCAGTGGCTCAGTAATGTCAACAGGACATGGGTTCTTTCTGTCTTTCTGTTCTTGCCACCTGAGTACCAGTTTATACTCCTGCTGATAGTAAGATGGCTACTATAGTTTTACAGTCACATTCAGGCCTGAGGCGTTCAAGGAAGAGACAGAATCCTCTAGAAGACATGCCTTCACAGAGCACTGGCCATAACTGAGTCACACTTGTGCATTTCTGAATCAATTTCTGGAAAGGAAACCCCTTCAGGACAGAGTGTTAGGCCTGTCCTGCAGCAAGTGGAGAATAACTAAAGAAAACCAGAATCCTGTGTGGAAGGGAAGTTGCTCCTGGATTGAAATGTATAGTGATCTCTATTCCTTCCAAGGTTCCTTCCAGCTTCAAAAATGCCATAAATTAAAAGTCATTTGGTTGCCTGGTATGGTTTCAACCCAGACTGCCAATCTACATGCCTATGTAGAACCAAGCCCTGCGCTGGGCACCAGAGATACACCAGTAGGCAAGAGCCATGGAGCCTCCATGCATGGAGCACCTGGTCCAGGAGATCTGACCACCCTCAACTAGACAATCAGCCGCACTGCTTCAGCCCTTGTAACTACTGGTCTCCAGCAGCGGTCCTAGAGGAAGGCTCAGAGTTTAGGTTGAATAGATAAATGAGAGAAATCTGTTGCTATTATTTTTTTTCAAGTTATATTTGAAAAGTTGGCCAAATAATATCCCTGTTTCTCTACCCTCAAACAATCTAAAAAAAAAAATAATCTGTTGATGTGACACAGTAGAAGCGGGGTGGTAGGTGGGGGTATTATATTTTTAAAAACGACAATTCAACTTGGCTACTGGAGTTATTGACCTCACATTGACCATTGGCAGGTTGTGTCTGTTTAAACTCATTTTCAGAGTACTTCAATGAGGAATGACATTTTTCCCCTATTGTAGACTTGGTCCCTAGAGTCATTTCTTACAGCCACAATGACTATTCTAAGGAAAGGAGAAAATAGAGACGGATGGATGTTTGATGGGGAATTTTACACTTCTCGTTAGTCTTTTTTGTGAGGCTCAGTGTGTTTGCTCAATTCCAATTACCTGTGTCTTTCTTCTCTGGCTGGATTAGTAGCTATTCAATTCAACCAAGGCATAGAACAGTGTCACTAAAATGATTGTTCTTCTCCCAGCAGGATACTTAGGTTTTGACTGAGTAATCAAACTCTGTACAAAATTTCACCAAGATATTTATTATATCAAGTAATGGGAATAGGAGGTATGTTTTGTTATAATGTATTGAAACTAGCTAAAAGAAATAGACAAAATACCTTCCTTAAACATGAAAGTCACACTCTCCATCTTCTTTAGCATGTGTGGTGATAAATTTATGTCCCCCATCTCATGGCAGTCTTACCAAATGACCATGAGAATAAGAAGTTATAAAGCCATAAATATATCTGAGTGAGATAATATAGCATTTTTCAAGTTCTAATTTATCTATTAAGTCATTATTGCCAGTTGAACTAGGGGTGGGAAGGGCACTCTGCTCTTACAGGGTTTGAATTTGCCTTACATGAGTGGGCCTGGCCAGGACACAGAAGTAAATTTCATAAAACCTGCAATAATAATTCAAGCCTCTCTTTCCCTCCACCAAGCTGCTCAGCCAACCTAACACAGATGTCACTGCCTCCTATGAGGTTTATTTCTACATCTCTTCCTTGGTCAGGCTGCTAGTGAGCAGTGAAACCATCAAAACAAGGAGAACAAGGGAAAAGAACCAAGAGGGAAACAAAAGCCTAGAATCTTCTACAAGCGGTATAATGCAGAGCTGAAAATGGTGGTCCTGACGGTAACCAAATGAGAGAATAGGCCAGATTTGTCCATTTCTTTCAGACTCCCATGTCAAGACCTAAGGGTATCCTATCTTACCAACTATCTCATTAATAGGAAAAGCACATTAATTTGGTGGAGACTTCTTACTTGACATCCTTAAGATCTTACAGAGCATTGACATTTTTTACAACATCTTTTGTTTTCCTGCTGAGGTTCTCCCTTGGGTGGAAGGTCTCTAAAGTTCTGTGCCTTTCATTCTCTCAGGATTCATGCTCTGATTCTCGATGCACTGATTATAGTTCCAACAGAGAACAGGTCAAATAACTCTACAGTCAAAACCCATAAACAAATGGTTCCTTTATTCCAAGTGAATGTAACAACTTGAAGGTCTCCTATGGCAATGGGCTTCTGCCTAAAAGTGAAGGGATGTCGGAGTCAGATGGCTAGAATTCAAGCCCACAAGTCAGGCTTGAATCATGGGATCTCTGCTCAATTTCAGCTGAAGGCCAAGTGACTGTGTCATTTTCTAGCCACTTATTTGCTCCAGGGGATGCTGAAAAGAGAAATGCTTGAGAAAACTGTGGGTAGACTGAGCACATTCTTCAAGTGTAAACCTTGAACTACCAAGTACATCAGTCCATCTGATGTCTTATTAAAAATGTGCTTTCCTGGATCCCATCGCTGGCACAAGGATCAGCCCTGGAATCTGCCTTTTATGCTCACTGAAGTTTGAGAGCCACTTCCAGACTCTTGCTGTAAGATTGATTCTGAGATCAGAGCAACGGCATCATCTGAGAGCTTGTTAGAAAGGTAGAATCCTGGGTCCTCCCATCCCAGACCTACAGAATCAAAACACATATTTTAACAAAACCCCCAAACAATTCTTTAAAGCTTGAGAGATATTTTGCTAGAATAGTCTTGCTGGGGAGAGAGAGGTGCAGTTGGCAAGAACAATGTGAAAAGGGACTTCTCAATCCTAATCTACATGTTATAATCACTAAAGAACTTTTTCACAATACTGATACTGAGGCCCTATTACAGACTGATTTAATTCGGCCTTCTGGATATGGGGCCCAGGCCTCTACAAGTTTAAGGGCTCCACAGCTAATTCCAAAATGCAGCCAGAAATGAGAATCACCATTCTACTAAAGCAAATTCAGAATCAAATCTTTAAGCCCTACATGCTGAGTATCTGGCCAAGCCCTGCTCTGTCCAAAAGCCATTAGACATTTTCCTACTAACAAGAGATTCCTAAAATATTTGCCCTTTTCTAAAAGGAGTCAGCATCAGCTTTTTTGAATGGCTACTCATTGTCCATGTCTCATAAAAATATTCTGGGCCTCCACTGCTGGGAGCTCAAGAGCAGAGTTCCTAGTCCCTAGTTCAGGGCCTCCCCAAGATGGGATGTGGCTCCTTCTGAGGCAGCATTTCTCTTCATTTTCTCTGCCCCTGGGATTTGTGATTCTGGACAAGGCATACGCCTTCTCACCACGTCATTTTCCTCATTTGCAGAGGGAAAACACAGTGTCCATTGATTCCTTTGGTTAGGCTGACTGGTGCCCCTGGCTCGTGTCCAGTGACTATTTCCCTGCAGCAGCCCTTAGCTGGGGGCAAGCCAGGCAGGGAGATGGCTGCCCACTTTGAGCTCAAACCCGCGTGCTCTTTGTCCTGTGAGCTTTCCAGATGCCAGCTCATTCAGCTGATTCACCTCAATGCAGACAGTTCCAGCAGAAAGCCTTGGAACCAGTTTGAGAAAAAGAAATACTAATGGAATCCTTTGACATGTGTGTGTTTAGTGCAAGTCTGGGCTCCTGTAGAGCCAGGCTTTAGAAATGTAAGGCCTTCTTTTCAGGAGACCCTCCTAATTAGCCAGATAAGCTCTCTGGAACTAAAGTGCATGCACTTACCACCTTTGTGTCTATAATTATTGAGGCAGTCTGTATTTCTTTGTAACATCTCCATGGCCCATGCTGTTGCAGTCATTCTTCCCATCTTCTCTCTAATAATATCAAGTGTTTGCTATGTGCCCAAGTGTTTCACATTCATATTGTCACTTTATCCTCACCACCATCTGGAGCGGTAAGTACCATTTTTATACCCATTGCATAGACACAAAATCAAGATTTAAATAAGTAATTCACCCACAGTGAAAATGATAGAGACTGGGCTTCATCCATATCTCCATGATGTGATTCTAATATATGTGGGACCCCTTTCCTGATTTTGAGATGTTTCTCAACTCTTTGTTTCAAGTCTCAGTATTTCTTAGAGGCAGTGTTCTCTGATGGTTCTACATTCTGGGCTTCCCTTGTTTGGGAATTGATTATAGTGTGTGGCAGTGTCAAAAGAATTCAGATCCAACAATGAAGGTGGGGGAGTAAAATTAGAAACAGACTTTATACTATATGCCAAAATAAATTTTATATGAATTAAAAATAAAACAATGGAAGCCTAAGAAGAACATATAGTGAATAGTTAGCAAATCCTGAAATAAGAAGGGACTGTACAGAATGACACCAAAGGGAGAAGCCATGAGTTACAATATTAAGAATTTTGACTGCACAGAATGTTAAAGTATAAAAATGCTAAAAGAAATTGACAAATTGGGGGAAATTGCAAAATGTATGAGAAAAAGTTAGTAGATTGAATATACAAAAAGTTCATAAAGCCAGTGAGAAAAATAGGAGTTCTCCAACTTAAAAATAGGCAAAGAGAGAAGAATAAAAAGAAGACTAACATTTATGACTGATGAGGACAGAACTCGGGCGATAGACCTTTTGCATTCTCTGCAGGTGGGAGTGTGAATTGACATAACCTTTTTAAAGGTCGATTGGACAAAATGTAGTAAAACTTTTTAAAAATGCACAACACTTGACCCAGCCATTTTGAGGAATAGATCTTAAGGAAATAATTAAGGGCCTGCATAGTGACCCAGCAGGAGAATGACCCTGGAATGATTGGGCAGAGGTTTAAAGAAAAAATGGCAACACCCTAAAAGACCAGAAAAGAAATGGCTGAAAATATCACACTACAGCCCTGCTACAAAAGTACTGCATAATCATTAAGGAGATAATATATTCGTTGAACTGTATTCATTGGAAGGATGCTCACATGGAAAGATATTCACAAAACTTTGCTCAGAAAAAGAAAAGGCCAGTTACCCCAAAGAATAACTGTGTGTGTACTCAGGATATACAAGAAAGGTTTGTCTCTAGGTAATGAGAGTATGTTTATTTGTTTTTACTTTCTTCCTTTTGTATATTTGCATTTTTCATTAACTCTATAGTAACATGTACTGTTTTTGTAGTATGAAACAAAACACAACAGAACATATAGAAGAGGAAACATCACAGAATTCCAGTCTCATCACTGGGTGGCTTAAAGTGGGAGGGCAGTGATTCAGTCTCAGCCTTGACCTACATCCTTCCGAGAGGAACCTCCCACCAGCACCTGCCAGAGGAATTGTCTGGCTCTGTTGACAACCTCTGGCCCTGTGGATGCCTGTCTTCCCTGAGGCCAATAAGCCATCCTCACCAGCTCTCTCCACCTATCTTTACAGAGATATGGGACCCTACTCTGTGCCTGGGACTCCAGGCCAGGTCCATGCCCCATCAGACACCAAAGAAAGTGGAGGTGCAAACATACAGCCTTTGTTGAGGAAGATCCATGCGATAGGTAAGACCCATAAATCCAGTTTGGGCCCCTCTTTTGGCCATATTGTGTTTTTTTATATTCCAGGGGTAGGTTTCTTTCTTTTGACCTGCCTAAAAATACCCTTGACTCTCCTGCCCTTGATTAAGTTTCACTCGTGACCCAAGGTGGTCGCCTCTTTGCAAGTATTGACCAACCCACCAGCCCATCGGTTGCTGCCTCTCACTATGATCCCTCCAGGGTCCTGGGTCAACCCCAATTATGCCTCAGATTACCCCTAGGAGGCGCCAGAGCCGACCAACAGAATGGCTGCTGGGTGAGGACGGTGTGCAAGGGCAGGGCTCTGCAGATTGGTGGGAATTCATTTGCATCCCAGAAAGGGACCCAGGTGGAATTGGGAAGATGTCCTCCCCTCGACTTGGGTTCACAGGGATCCCGTAGAGACCTGTACCCCCAGAGCACTGGTTCTCATCTCTGGAACCCCAGGTGCCCCCACCCATCACCGACATTTTCCTGATTCTCTGGCAGGATTGTATTGGACACCAGTTCCGCCAACCCTGGGTCCCCCGGACTTCCTGAATTAGGAAAGCAGATTGGTAGGAATCCATTTGCATCCCAGAAAGGGACCCAGGCGGACGTCGGGTGGGGACAGGCGAGGACCTCAGGATAGCGGACGCTATGCTACTGCCTTGGGTCTTCGCGTCTCCTCTTAGCCAACCTCGGGATCTCGAATTAAGTGCAGTGACCAGCGCCGCTCAGATCGCGCTGCCTCCTCGGGGTATGGAGCCAGCTAAGCCCTGGAGTTTCTGGGGAGCCCAGCCACAGGGTCAGGCAGGGGTGCAGCGGAGCTTCAGGTCGCCGTGTCGGGTTGCTTGGGTGCTTCTACGTCCCCGACCGCGAGGGCAGAAGGTCTCTTAGCAGCACAGCGTCTGCCAGGCGCGCATGACCGCCCTGGGCAGTGGAATGCGAAGCTGGAAGGGTCCCCAGTCCCGCCGGCACCAGGCCGTGGGTGCGGAGGAGCGCGCGGGGCGAAACGGACACAGGACTGGACTAAAGGAGGTGAAGGTCCGGCAATCGGGCCACCTCGGAGTTGCTGAGCTCACGGAAACCAGAACTAGTTTACTAACAGAACAAATTTTAAGAGGAATTTGGAGACAGAGAATGGCGCAGGGAGTGAGGGTTGAATCACGCTTTTTCACGCAGGGACTCCGATTTTGCAATAGCATTTAATTAAAATATATTGATGCGGTAGGCAAGTCGCGTTCCTAAGAAGGTAAAAATACAGTGGACTCCCCCACACCCCAGATGCTCCACCTGCCTGCTGTAATTACAGGGCTTCAGAGAGAAGGGGAAAAACACGACAGAGAAATCTGCTTGCATATTTTTCTTCTATTGTGCTCAGCTCATTTGAATTATAATGTGTTGCAGGCCAGAGTAGGAAATTTTGTGCCTTGAATAATGAATCCCCCTGGAGCCCACGGTACCTGTACTTCTTTTTAGTGTCCACTGAGAATAACGTGTTCGACATTCAAGTGACAACACAGGATAGGATTTCAAAGCCCCGGAGCCCCAGAACGCTGTACATCCCGACGGCTCTTCTGCCTGCCCTCTCTTTGCCTTCCAAATGCAGCAAGCTCTTTCTTTACTTAAAATGTGTTCATCTTTCTCGCTAGTCCTGGGTGTACTGCGGAAATACCGTACAAATAGGCAGCGGCTTGTCCGTGTATCTGAGCTAGTCCCGTCCTGCACAAAGCTTCAAAGCTGCTAAGGTTCAAAAATACTGTCCAGATTTTTTAAATGGAAAAGCTGGGAACAGAAAGGCTCCAAATCTTGTTCCAAGCCAAAGCAGGCTTTTCTAGTGTCAGAATCACTTAGGCTTAGGTGGGCTCTCCATAGAAAAGAGAGTGAAGAGTCTGTTAGTTAAAATCGGCAAGGTTTAAGTCATAGGACGTATCCAAACCTTTGGATGCTCAACGTTTCTGAAGAGCTATTTGACAGAGGTTTAAGTTAAGGGGCAAATGAAGAAGAAGAAGAAGAAGAAGAAGAAGAAGAAGAAGGAGAAGGAGAAGGAGAAGGAGAAGGAGAAGGAGAAGGAGAAGGAGAAGGAGAAGGAGAAGAGAAGAAGAAAGAAGAAAGAAGAAAGAAGAAAGAAGAAAGAAGAAGAAGAAGAAGAAGAAGAAGAAGAAGAAGAAGAAGAAGAAGAAGAAGAAGAGGAGGAAGAAGAAGAAGAGGAGGAGGAGGGAGGGGGAGGGGAGGGGGAGGGGGAGGGGGAGGGGAGGGGGAGGGGGAAGAGGAAGAAGAAGAAGAAGAAGAAGAAGAAGAAGAAGAAGAAGAAGAAGAAGAAGAAGAAGAAGAAGAAGAAGAAGAAGAAGAAGAAGAAAGGAAGGGAGGAAAAGAAAGAGAAAAAATCTCCAGATAAGAAAACGAAATCTTTACAAAATGATAAAAGCAAGTGACCTCACATTCAAAACTTTCAAACTTTTTTGTTTGTTTGGGTTTGGGGTTTTTTAGGTGAGCATTCTTTCTGGTTTGATACAGATTCAGAAGTCTTTTTTAAAAAAAACAAATCACTTTTAGCTAACGATATTAAGGTATGTCTAAATAATGCCAGAAAAACTGTTTTTTAAAAAAGAAAAGAAAGTTCTTTACTGATATTGAAGAATTTTCATCATAACATTAGAAGGTAAAAAAAAAGCAAATATACTATTTGTATAGGTTAAAAAAAACAAAAGAAATATATAAATGAATTTGACATTTCTATTTCTGTCTATCCATATTTGTTTGTATAGTCCTAGATTATCCCCAAGTGGATCTTGTCTTTGGGAAGGGATGGTTTGGGTGGATGGAGGAACTGTTCCTGCTTTATGTTAAGTCCTTTGTTTTAGTTCTTTGTGTGATGGGGATTGAACCCAGGGCCTCACACATGCTAGGGAAGGGCTCTACCACTGAGCTACACCCCAACCCTTTTGTTTTGTTTTTAAACAATATAAATGAATTGTTTAAAAAATTTAATGAAATATAATGAATACTGAAGTCATTCCTGCTGTAATGCAGCCAAGTGAAGACTTAGTGACAAAGACAGGATTAGGTCTTGAAGCCACTCCTTCATCTTTTCATCATGACTTTCATCATGACTTTTCATCATGTTCCTTCCCAAAGGAACCTGTATGCAGTTTTTGCCCCTGCATGCCCTCTAGGCTAACATAGGTGCCAACAGTCAGGGAAATGCGCCCAAAGTGGGATACAGGAAGAAACAGGAAAAAGAGGTAAGTCTAAGTTTCAGCAAGATAACAAAGGGCAACTGGCTACACTTGTTCTTTCTGAGCTGGGACATTTCCTTTATGTTCTAAGAACTAGAGTGGGACCTTTTGAAGTCCCCACTTACTAACATTCTAAGAGCTTAGAGATGAAGAGCAGAGAATCCTGAAGTCTAGGAAAGACAAGAACTCTGCCAGACCTTTCTTTGGGTCCTATCTAAACCATTTTGAAACAGCTATTTAGACTCTGCTGTGCCATTTTCAACAACCATAAAGAGCAGGGAAATGAAGAGTATCATCTACATGGTCTGAGATGTTCTCAAAGAGCACTACTTTTGAGCAGCTCAACCCCACAGTCCATCTGACACCCAAGATGCCCAGAGAATGAGACCAAAGAACCCAGCAGGGGATCACCCTCCAACTGGTGACCAACCTCCTCAAAGAGAAGAGTGTGGAAACCTCTGGGACAGGCTGCTCCTGCCCAATGAAACAAAACAAACACAAAAGTCCCTCTCCCCTTTTACCTGCTTTCTTATTTCTTTTAACTGACTGTAACTTTTTTCCATTTAGAACAACATTTTGCCATCTCAGCACTATTGACATTTTGCACCAAATAATTCTTTGTGACTGGGGGGGTGGGGGGGGGGGCTATGTGCATTGTATGATGTTTAGCAGCAATATTGGCTCAGCTTCTGTGCACTAAGGGCCAGTAGCATCCCTCCCCAAGTTGTGATAACCAACAATGTATCCAGACATTGCTAAATGTGGCCTGGGGAGGAGCCAAATTGTTCCCAGTTAAGAACCACTTAGGGGGGGCTGGGAATATAGCTCAGCTGGTAGAGTGCTTACCTAGCATGCACAAGTCCCTGGGTTCAATCCCCAGTACTACAAAAAAAAAAAAAAAAAAAAAAAAAAGAACCACTTAATTCAAGGCCAATATTTATAAAAGATGTAATAATGTGTGTGTGTTTAATAAGGTGGTAAAATGTAAATTATATTTCTAAAAATCATTACCAGACAAATAAAAGTAGAATAAAACATCAATAAAACATCAAAACTGTTACCATACCAGGGTGCTGGGTTCATTGTCTCTGTTCAGCAAAGAATTGAGGAACAGTACACACAGATAGCAAGCAAGAAGTATGTTTATAGGTTTATGCAAAAGCAATAGAGATTGATTTCTCTGTACAGAAGGGCCCCTCTTCCTCCAGAGCTAGGAATCCAGTGGGGGAGTTTGGTCTCTGGAATTTCCTCCTTTCTTTATCTCTTCCCCTATCCATGCAATCCTCACAATTATTGATTTGTGCCCCCTTTGTCTTCGCGTTTGTTTTAGTTTTTCTATTGAGTCCCTCACTTAGGAGCACAAGTACAGAAGCGTCTGTCTGACTGGATCCCCTCCTTGTGTCCATGAGCACTTTCATCAACCAGATGTTGACCTCTTCAGAAGACCCTCTCCATGCTCCTTTGTTCTGGCGCTGCCCTGACCTCCTCACTTGCCATCTTTCCCTGATTGCCTAAGCCCTTCTACATCTCCATCAAAACTGGAGGGGGGTGCCCCCCCCAAAAAAAAACTAATAAAAAACATGCAGGTCATTGAGGGTATGTGTATCTGCTGGGAATCAGAGAGATGGTGGAGCCAGGTAACACTAGATGTTTGGCTGGATATATTCCTTTTACCCCGTTTACCCCTTCAACTCCACTCCCTGCTCTTCTCTACCCTGTTCTGTGCCTAAAGAAGTTGACTCTATGGACCACATCTGCAGACACCATCACAAGCACATGCATAATTTCTCTCTCCCTCCCTCCCTCCGTGTGTGTGTGTGTGTGTGTGTGTGTGTGTGTGTGTGTGTTTTCTGGCTTTGGTTTCATTAATGGAAGGAACTGGACAGTGGGGGTGGTTGTAGGAGGACAATGAGGTTGACTACTTTGGACGCCCTTGGCCAGATCATGTTGGGTTGGCTGTTTCACTCTTCCACAGGCCCAGAGCCATTGGCTGCATCAGGGAATCTCTCTAGCATGCAGAGACTGCTTCCTGCCTGTGGCCCTTCAGGCTTAGAAGTAGTAATGGATCCCTGTTGTTGATGCTCCAGTTTACTACACTGTCCCTCTCTGCTTTCTCTAAATCCTGCCCATGCTTTTGTAAGCCATCACTTTATTAAAATCTCCTCTGATTACTCAGTTTGGGGGTGCTGTTTCCTGTTTGACCCTAACTGATACAGATAATATGAGAAGTCACTTAGTCTTGTCAGTCTAAGACAAGTTTGAGGAATTCTTGGGCCCTTTGACCAAACACCAAGCTGGCCAAAATGCCCCAAACCAGAAAGGGTTATGGTATCCCTTCTCTCTGTACTTCTCTGCTGGAACCAAAGCCAGGATTGAGCTCTCCTTGGCTACTTGCAACAGGAGAAGGCATTTGTCCCCATACGGAGAGAGTACGTGGACATCTAGGCCACCTCCAGCCTCCTCAAACAATCATGATCAGGAACAAAAAAGAGCACCCGCAAAACAGAAAAGGTAGCAAGTTCTTCCCCTAAGAAGTCACACTGTGCCTGTCCCTTTATCATTTAAGCTACAAGGATGTGATAAGCAAAATGACATCTTTATCCCTTTGGAAGCGCACTACCTAAAATGAGAGCAAGTCAGCACCAAAATTCTTATTCAGGCATAGAGTGCCTGTTTTAATTCCAACATGAGCAGAAGGAGAAGTAGAATATGTCTGGCATGTGGAAGAGGTGGGGACCTCTGCACTGGCCCCTGCTCTGTCTGGTTTGTCCCGGGCCTGGCTGCCAGGAGGTAAGAAGGAGCACAGTTCCCATGTGGTCTCTGCCCTGAGCACCCAATGATGAGGAGGGATGAGCCCCAGCCAGAGCCAGCTCTGCATCTGGCAGCGATGCTTCTGGGCCAGGTCAGGACAACAACCTCAATTGTCCCTCCCCACAGTAGCTCTGCTGATCCTGGAGGAAAGAAAGCCATGGGGCCATTTGGACCGAGCCTCTGCAGGAAGAATGCTGCCCTTTCTCTGCAGCTCTGGATCCCACAGTCATGGAATCAACAGCTCAGAAGCTGGCATCCCCCTCTGAGGCCTGGGCAGCCTCCCCCATGGTCACATGGCCTAAGACACTCTGTTCTTTGTGACAGCTATTTGGATGGGTGGACCAAGGACCTCTGCAGACAAAGATGCTTCAGGCGTCCTTGAACCCCTGGAAATTGATAAAGGATATCCATTCATTGGCACCCCCAGTATGCCCAACTCACCTGACCCCTAGGCCTCCCCATGACCTGAGGCTTGACTGTTATTTACGGTAGAGACAGAGATGGCATCAGATTCAGGGCGCAAGAGGACAACACAAACACCTTCAGGGTTTGCCTCCTGCAGCTAACTTCAGCGATGTTTTACAAAAACAGGAATGGAGGTCACGTTGCTTCTTGGATAAAAGGAACTTTGCTTCAAAGAAATTTGCTTGGTAAACAAAGCTAGGAAAATTGCCAGGATATCACCAGGCAGAACCAGCTACCTTTGAGTTGCCCTGTATTTCCAGAACCAGTATTTCACACTGGATCAGGGATCCAAGACCTGATCACTGAGCCCCTGGGGTCTCTGGTTGTCTGCTCTGTCAGAACACAAAGGCTGGACTAAACATACCCACACTGTGTCCAACTCTACAGTCCATGAAGATTTAGGAACATCCTGTCCCTTGGCATTATGAAGGAGAAGTTAGCCAAGAAAGGAAAAGGAAAGCAGCGGAACTGGAGCCAGACTGCCCAGGTTCCACTAGTAACCTTCTGGGCATGCTGGCAAGTCATTTTATTTCCCAGTGCCTCAGTTTCTACATCTGAAAAGTGGAGATAACTTTGATTCCTGTTTCATAGGGTTGTCATGAGAATTAGATAAGACCATATGGGGGAAGCGTTTAGAACACACCCAGCACAGGACAGGCACACTGGTAGCACTTGCTATCTTTATGGCTCTTTTCACTTTTACAGGCCACCTGAGCCTTTTCCTGTCACTCATTCAGTCTTGCTAAAAGGAGTTTGGCAAACAGGTTCACGCGGCGCAGGGAGTGGTATTTCTCCGGAGAAATTGAAAAGAATGCCAACTTTGTTCCTTTCTCGGCTAGCATTCTGCTGCGCTGGGAGGGAGGGTTGGCAGGGGCTCTGGCCTTCCCTACAGAGTTAAGCAGGACACCATCTCTCCCGGACTGGGGAGAGAAACAAAGCACAGAGGCTCCATTTGAGCCATGGCCAAGGCTCTGTGCAGACCCTGAGCCCACACTAGAATCTTCTACCACCCGCCACATCCCCCAGCTCCTAGTAAGAGCACCCCTCCCCTCCACCATGTCTCTGATTGTTGCTCAAAGTGGTCACCTCCAGCAAGTCATCTCAGATCATTTCCTGACACCCAGAAGCCACAGCCACAGCCAACTTAGGCAGCAGTGGAACCTGGACGGAACCTGAGGAACCCCCATCCCTGGGGGCCAGGAAAACCACCACAGAGGACAGGACAGGTCTCCAGTCCTCTGACAACAGAGTGAAAATGGCTCACACCAATCATTCAGGTCCTAAGGGTCCCCATCAACCAGTCAATGGCCAAATACCCCATCAACAAATGTATGCTAGGCTAGTCACTGGCTATAACCTCTTTACCCCCTAAACCTCCCTCTACCTTCCCTATGTGGCTCTACCCTTGGTAGAAAGCACCTCTGGGTTCCCACGCCCTCTAGCTTCTGGTTGGTTTGCCAATAGGAGGCAGTAACATGAGAACAAAGGGCCAACGGGAGGGAAATCAGGCTATATGTTTCCCTGACCCCGCTCTCACCCTCATGCCAGGTCCCCTTATCAGAAGCTGAAGGCACGCTCCTATCAGAAAGCCGTTGCTCCAGCCTTCATTCCCTCCTCTTGATTCCTTGGGGCCTGGAAGTCAGTAGGACCCTTCCAGCCCTGTGCCCTGTTGTTTTCCCTCACCCTGCTCTTGCCTTTGTCAATAGCCCCTACCTCTCCTCAACCAATCCACTGGAACATGCCATCTGATTCTTGTGGGACTCTGAGATAAGCTAAAGGCACATCACTCTATCAGCTTTGCCTTCTCTCTCTCTCTTTTTTCCATTTTTGTACCACAAAAAAAATAGCATGTGTGTATGTGTGAGTGTGTGTGTGTGTGTGTGTGTGAACCTATGAAGCCATCACTCATGTTAAAATCATAGAGCAGTGTTAACACCTTGAACTGTTCTGTGTGTTTCACGGCCACCTCCCCATCACCAGAGGCATATAAGCAAGTGCTACACACATGGACACGATACACCACAGCAGAGGGCTGGGGGAAAACGGTCACCTTCCTTTCCTTCTGGTCAACCCAGGGATCACCTCCCAGCTGTTCCGAGTCCTGGGATTGCTGTGCAGCCTGACAACCATGCAGAGTTAGCACCTCCATGGGCAGAATGCTCACTGTGGCTGGGAGCACTGCGGTCATTCTGACCATGGCTTCTGCCTCCTAATGGAAAATGAGGAGAGACTGCCACACCTCCACAACTTGGGGTAGCTTTCCTTCCTTCCTGCTGTGATGATCATTACTGTATGCAGCCCAGCAATTTGGCGCCTCAGCAGCCAGACTCCTGGTAGGTGCCTGGGCTTGACCATTACAGGGGGATATTATGATCATGATTACAGGATGACTGAGCCGTCCAGCAAAGTGACCGGTAATTTGCAATCTAATGGCATTCAGTAGTGGGTAATATTATGGACCTTACCCTGCAATTGTAAAACAACCAGCCCTCTCTAATGTAGCAGTTTTCCCATCAAAAATCCAGCCTTTGCTTTTGATTTCTGCTAATCAGTAGCTGTGCCAGTTTCAGCTTTAGATTTGGAAAAGCTAAACAAGGGAGCCTGAAATGATACACTCCTCTTTAGAGCCCCTGAATGGGAAGTTTAGGCAGTTCTGTAAGTGGAAGGGGGTGGGGGAAAAAAGTGAAAGAAGCATCTGGAAGGCAATCTCATTTCTTAAAAGAGCAACAGAAGCTAGCCCCTCAAGCTTTGCAGAATAAGTGTTGCCTGGAAATCTGGGAGACCAACAATGACAGGCATGAGGCACTCAAACAGCATGTGTCCGGGTCCAGTTAGGTGCATACCACAGCTCACGTACCCTTATGTGCATGAACACACACACACATGCGCACACACACACAACACACACAGATAAGAATACAATTTCCTAATCCTACAGGGTTGCTTGCTGACAGACACCAGGTTAGATTTTGAAGGTCCCTCCTGCATGCTGTCCACAATTCTGCTTGAGGGCACAACCCAGTGCTACTGTCTCTGAGGTCAACAGCCATTGTCCAGAGGGAAGACAGTGTGATTAGAGGCTCACACTTGGATCACAGTCTGCTGGGACTTCTTATTTTATGCCACTCCTCACAATTATACAACATAGCCAGCAGGAACTGCTGGGTGCTCATGAGTTCAAATCCATCACAGGGGACCCACCTAACTTTGAGGGGTCAGCCTCAGCCAAGTTTGCATGGAAAAAGGCAGGGAAAAGAGTCAGTGACGAACTTGCTGCATGGCTAATGGCTTAGTTGTTCTGAACCTTAGGTTCCTCACCTGTCACGCAGGAATGATAATATCTTCCTGGTATATCTCACAGCAGATGTCCTTCCGAACCTTCCTTCTAAACCCTGCACCAGCTCACTCCCAAGCAAGGAGTTAGTGGAAGCAGGCAGTTGAGTAATATGGCTTCCACTGGCTGGTGGTGGTGGGACTTAGAGATGAAAAGTTTCCTCCAGTTCTGGTTATAAACTATCCATGTGGTCAGAAAAGAAAAGCAAGAAGAGGGAATTGTGACCTGTGAGGTTCAGCTCTGAGGTTCAGCTCCAGCCTGGTCAGGTCCCTCCTTCTCTGACCTGCCCCACTCAGGGGCATGAGACTATTATTAAAAGCTTGCCCTAACAGAATAGGAACACACTGCCCTGAAGGCAGATGGGTCAGGCCAAGAGAGACGATGAACAAAATGTGATTCTTGTCATTCCTGGTCTCAATGAAATCTAGATGTGGGGTCCCACCTGCAATTAATTTAGAAGGGGCTTTCAATGGAGGTGTAGGTAGAAAATAAAAAAGACAGTTGGCAAATAGCTAAGAAAAAGAGAATTACCAGACAGCAAACACAATCATCCAAGACTAGAAAACATAAAGAGCATTGGGTTGACTCCTCCAAGTGCAATCCAGAGGTGAATCTAGACCAGTCCAGTAATCCCAATGGACATATGACTGAAGGGGAATCTATGAGGCGTGGGAGGAAACTTTTTCCCTCTTATGAGGTAGGGGCAGTCTTGCTTCCTACTTTGGACATCAGCACAGCCACATGTGATTCCTGGGACAGCTGCAAGCACCTTGCTAGCAGCTGGATGATGAAATCAATATCAAAGATGACTCAGGGGAGAAGCACAAATAATGGGTGCTTGCTGATGTCATTAGTCTAAGAAACAACCAAGGCTGGCATCTATCCAACCTGGATCTTCAAGTTACATGAGATAATATGTGGACTCAATTCCTTGTTTGAGCCAATCTCAGTGAGGTTTATATTAGTTGCAGCTTAGGGTACTTTAATTGCTATAAGAACCCAAATCAAGGGAAACGGGAGCATTCAGGCCAGAGTGGACCTCCAATAGACTGAGTGCTTACACACTGAGAGCTCTTTTCCCCTGACCCTTGTAAACCCAGGAGCAACCCCCAAGCAGCCTGGAGCAGCTGAGTCTCCAGGCATGGCGTCTCCAGCTTCAACTGCCACTCAGAGTTGAGAGAGCACAGAGCCAGCCAGACCATTATAGGATCCGTTCAAGGACTTCTGGAAAACAAATGTGCAGGCCAGTTGGGCACTTTCCTTCCACCTGGGGCCTCCCCCTCAGCCTCCTCATCAGCAGGCCCCACAGCTGCCAGGCATCGAGGCTGACTCCAAATGGCTGACTCCATTGAGCCCCTCTCAGAATGGTATATCCCCTGACAGCTGGGGCTTTGGGGCATCTGTTCCCCTGGGAAAACCACTCATTCCAGAACAGTGGACATGCACATTTACAGACATGGTCTCAGACCCCCTACTTGGCATGCTGGGAACAGTAGAAATGTCAAGTTGAAGATGATTTTGGTGGTGTCAATATTTCCGACTCTCAGTTTAAATGCCTCCTCGGTTCTTAGCCTATTTGTGATCGACACTCTTCCAACAGGGAGGGCAATCCAACAAATATTGGACTTCAGCATCCTTCAGAGATGCATAAGATACCACGAGTGGGAAAGCTTAAAAAGTACAACTCTTGGTTTATAGGTGAATAAATGGAGGTCTAAGAAGATGAGAGAGGTGCTCGTGGTGCCTCATAACCAGCGATTGAGGTAGGCTGGGGTTCAGGTCCCCTCACTCATGTCCAGTGTTGTTTCTTTCTTTAGCTGTGACACAAGGCCAAGGTGGGAATGTTTAGAATGGGCTGGTAATGCTTCAAAATGAATGGTGCTACTTCCCAGAGGCCTCTAGGGATGCAGGTCCTTTTTCACCACGTAATCATAAATCACCAGCAGCACTGCGAGTATATCATGTGGCTCAGTGGCCAACAGGAACAGATGCAAGTGACAATTACTTCCTAATTTAAGAAAGAGGTGAAGGGATTATTTGTCTGTAAGTGGAGAGCCCCAGCACCAAGAATTGTGTCAGCAGGAGGTGTGGGCAAGACAAGGGGCATCGTGGTCTGCAGGCAGTTGCAGACCAGAATTCCTTGAGGGAATTTTGCCCTGCGGCCCACCCCAGGCCACTTCCATTGGAATCTGAGTAGGGACCAGGCATTGAGACTTCTCCAAATATCCCCAGGCTAATCTAAGATGTAGCTGAGGGACTACACATCTAGACGTGGGCAGTGTGGAGAGGAACACCCCAGCTTCCCAGGAGGAAGAGAAGGAAATGGTTCTTTCCAGGGTCTTTACACTTGTGACAAAAGTGTTTTTCTGACCAGTCTGAAACTTGGTGGGGACCACGTATGCCCTGAATAGGCCTTCTGCCAATTACAAGTGAGAATTTGGCTTGGGGAGGAGCACATACCTTCCTGGCATGGAAGGAAGGCATTATGGAGTCCTATGCCAGCCCATGGTATATAACCTTGTTCCTGCCTCTTGATCTATGAGACAGGGTGAAGTTTGCACCTGAGATTCTGTCACGCAGCCTGGCATCACAGGACACCATGGGAAGGTGAGAGGGAAGTTCCCCAACATGGGCAGCCCTCACTACAGTTCCTCCTTCTCGCCTTCTTCCTAATACCACAAGGAGCTGCACAGAGGGGAAGTGCAATCTATGGACTGCTCTAATCCTTCCTGAGTGCAGACCTTGAGGACTCTGAGAAGGGCCAGGCGGGGTTCTAGTATAGAGTTCAAGACAAACCTGCCCCTGCAGTGTCAGGGGTGTAATTGCAAATTCAGGTTTCCTTGCCGGACTCCAGAGACTGATTGAGAAGGTCTAGGAGTTGCTTGTTTAATAAATTCTGCAGGAATTTTGCCCCTGCGGCAGCCAGCCAGTCCTTCCACAAGAAGTGACCTCAAGGCTCAGAGATCCATGCCGCTCTGCTTGGGAAGGCACAGAAGGGCAGAGTTGAGGGGCCATGAACTGGTCTTTCTGATGGGTCTGGAATATCAGCTCCACCACTCACTGCTTGGGAGACTTTAGTGAGTCTCCTAACCTCTCTGCCAGCATCTCCACTATTAGAAATTTCCAAGAGGCTCAGATTCCCCCACGGTGTATCATAGCACCAGACTGGAAGCAGTTCATCAGGGAACAACCAGTCGTGAATCACAGCACATGTGTGCTGTGAAGATTCTAGAAGGAAAACAGCTAAACAGTGGCTCTGTGCCTGATGTTGTAGAGAGTGAACAAAGCAAGATTGGGCCATTTCTAATATCCTCACCTCCATCCCCCTCCTGCCTCCTTAGTGGTGTCTTCTTTCTCTTCAACTCTCACATCCAGGAGAAATCCTTCACCTGGGAGACTCCTGGTCACTAATGTCTAACTCAATGCCCTTCCATGCCCATGGCACCATCCTGTGTGCAGGGAGCCCCACCACAGCTCCTGGACAGCTCTCCCTGCTCCAGCCTCACCCTCCCAGCTGGCCTTCCATGCAGATCTGATCTCTCCTCTCCCCTCCACCATTAAATCTCTTCAAGGGCTCCCCATACCGAGGGTAAGCAGGGCCTAGAAAGCCATTCCTGCCCCTGCTTACTTCTCCAGGCCCTCATTGCAAAGTCCCATTCTCCCCCCACCCCCCACAGAACTTTCCGTTCTTAAACACGTCACGGTTCCTCTCTACTCCAGACCTGCTGCTCCTTTCACCCCTCGCACTGCTATGCCTCACCATAGCCGCACACTCTTCACTCACCTAAAGTGTCTCTTCCTTCACAACTTTCCCTGACTCCATACCATCCTCTGGCCTCCCTATCACAGCAGGTTTCTTGCCACTGTTTGCCTGATTCTGGCTTTGGACCTTTCAGTGTACCCTAAGGTCTGGGAGAGGAGGGCCTCGGCCTATTTGATACCTATATCTCCAGTGCCCAGCACTACCAGGAAGTAGATGCTGAATAAATATTTGTCCAGTGGATAAATAAAAGTGCTCAGCCCAATGTATTAAAAATTCCTTTACAGTTTGAATCTTAAATGTCTCTCAAAGGCCCATGTGTTGAAGACTTTGGTCCACAGCCAATGGTACCATTGGGAGGTGAATCTTCAGGAGGTGGGGCCTAGTGAAAAGAAGTTAGGTCACTGAGGGTGTGCACTTGAAGGAGACACGAGACCCCAGTCCCTTCCTGTCTTCCTGTTTGTTTCCTGTCAATTCTCCCACCATGACATTCTGCCTCACCACAGGCCCAAAAGCAACGGGCCAACCAACTAAGAACTGAAACCGTGAGCCAAAATAAACCTTTCCTCTTTTTAAGTTGAATGTCCCTGTGATAGAAAGCTTTCTATCTAAACATTTTTGAGCTCACCAATGATGAACCATGTCCTCAGCACCTGCTGAGGACAGAAAGCTGAATGGGATGGTGTCTAGAAGAAGAAAAACTAAAAAAAAAAAAAAAAAGAAAAAGAAAAAATGTCAAGTGAGTTCAAGGAGGCTCTCCTCTTGTTGTATATTCTACCACTCCAAGTGCTAATCCAAGGTGGAGAGACACAGAGCATCAAGCATCAGGAAGTGGGTTGAGAAAATGGACGAGACCATCACGCCTGCCAACAAACTTCATCAGTCACCAAGTTCTCACTCAGAAAATCATAGACCACATTGAGAATCAATAGTTTTTTTTTTTTGTTTTTTGTTTTTTAAGGAATGAGTATACCTTAAGAAAAATGTTATTTGTAGAAGAATACAAAGTTACTTGTCATTTGTTAGTGTTCAGGACCTGTGTTCTTCCAGGAATGAATAGGAGCCTCTTCTCCTTTTTAAATGCACTTATCACTTTGCAAACACATATTTAGTTAAATATTAAATATTTAATTATCCTTTAATTTATTCCTGTCCTACTAGAGTTAGGACAAGAATCATGTTTTTTTATGTCCCAGTACCCTCCATAGTGTTCTAACACTTAGTATGCATTCAATAAATAGTTTTTTAACGAATAAATAAATAACACATGGAGAGTACTGTATGAAAGCTCACTCATCACTGGAAAAATACTATGCATAAGATAGGAAAATGCCACCATGACAAATCCATGAAGCCAAAGAGGAGGAAAATAAGGATCAGGGATAAACCAAGGACACTAATGAATCAGAGTTTAAAAAAGAAAGGCAGAGAAAACCAAAACTATGCAAGAGAGAAGAGAGATGCTATGATGTACCACTGGCTGATAAATGCAGAACATTGTTACACACTGAGCTGTGAATAAAATCCTGCTTACCTAGGCCCTGTTAGCAAGTTTATGCATTGTTTGTGTTTTGCTTAGATGAGAACACCACAGCTGCCCAGTCAGCCTCCATGTTCAACTGTCCCGATCAACTGCCAGCTGTAATTAGGGAGCGCTGGGAAAGGACGTGGGAGAGAAATCAGCTTGCATATTTTTCCTTCCATTGCGGCTGGCTCATTTGAATGATAATGGATTGCAGTCTGGGGTGGAACACTGACTGCTTTGAATAATGAGGCAGCCCTGGCCTCCCAGTACCTGAGCAGCCGGTTAGTGGCCAGTGACAAAATAGGAGCAACATCTTTGAGCAATAAAAGGATGATGGCAACGTGGCAGGAGACAGATGCTGGGAAATACCCCATTGCAGGCACCATCAGGAGCTTCCATCATTGAGAGCTTCATTTGTTTTATTCTAGTCGTTTTTTCCAGCTGAGAGACCTTAAAGGCATCTGGCCAGTGGCATCCTGAGGTGATAAACACTAGGGTAGCCATCCAAAAGAGGTGCAGAGTCCCTATCCCAGGGGGCTGCCTAACACCCAACGAGCCTGTTTTCCATTTGCAAGAATGCAGGGGTAAACTTGGCTCCACTCAAGGGACAGAACCAGATGACAGCTGGAGGACCCTGTAAGTTTTGAGATTTTCTTTCTTTCTTTCTTTCTTTCTTTCTTTCTTTCTTTCTTTCTTTCTTTCTTTCTTTCTTTCTTTCTTTTTTATTCTAATTTGTTATATATGACAGTGGAATGCATTACAATTCATATTACACATATAGAGCACAATTTTTTATATCTCTGGTTGTATATAAAGTATGTTCACACCATTCGTCTTCATACATGTACTTAGGGTAATGATGTCCATCTCATTAATTTTGTTAACATGGAAATCCCTCTACAGACACCTCCATGTGTACACACCTGGCTCTGGACACCTGAAAAGAGGTACTAGAAGCAGTACAGTAAATGATGAGAAGGGCAGACTCTGAGGCTGACTGTCTGAATCTGAAGTCTGATCTACCACTTTTCAGCTGCAGGACAGCTGTGTGCCTCAATTTCTCCACCTATAAAATGGAGACATAACAATAACAGCAATTTCTCTCATACACAAGGTTGCTGTAAAGTTTGATTGTGAAAATCAGCACAATGCATTTAAAATGATGCCTCGTAGATAGTAAATGCCCAATATATATTTGCTATTATCAATATTACTCTGTGCACATGTCAAGAGACACCCCAACTACAGGTGGCAAATCATGATTTATTGAGGTTTGTGTAGGCTCTGGAATTAGACGATTGAGTCATCAGCAACATACTAGCCCTATGACCTTGGGCCAGCTGCTTAACTTCCTGAGCCTCAGTTTCCTCAGATGTTAAATGGGAATACCTAACAGTAACTGCTTCATAGGGTTGTTGTGAGGGATTAATGAAATAATACATGCAATTAAAATACTGCACATGGAACATACTCGATACTGAATAATTATAATAATAATATTAATAATATAATACCATTATTGTTATACTATTTGTATAATATATTAATAATAATTATATATTGTATATTACTAGAATGACAATTATAATGATATATTTCTAATAATATTATGGTACCATTATTATACTATTTATATAATAATAATAATAATTGTTTTATATTATATATCATTATTGTAATAAAATAATAATGGTATTAATATTACACCATTTTTAAAAATTATTATTATTACAAACCACCACAAGGAGTTGGTCTTTAGAACGTGGACAATGGAACGGGATGAAACATTCGTTGGAGGACTTAGCTATCCATGTCTGTGTGCTTGAAATCTCTGGCAGCAAGCTGGAAAGTACACTGGAGAGGGTGAGTCTCAGCAGGGAGATGAGCTAGAAGCTTCTGCAGGGGTCAAAACAATTAAGGCAGAGGATGACAATCACAACATCATCTTTAAAACTTCCTTCAAGAACCAGAACCTAAGTACTTGCAATTAACTTACTTTATTCCTGCTTGTTTCTCCGCTAGCCTTCCCTCTCCCCAGGGGGTGCTGGAGGCCGAGATCAGCTTACTTGGGCACTGTGACCATTGCTTTCTCACACACAGCCCTCACTGCAGTACATATTATTTAGTGTGTCTCCACTGAAACACGCAGATGGACTCTACTAATAATATATCACATCAAGACTTCTCAAAACCTTTCTGGAACAAGACAGGATATTTACACACAGATAAATCATATCAGAGATGTGGGGTTGGGGAGCAGGGAGGGAGTAGCAAGGTGAAGCTGGCTTGGGTCTGTACCTAGATGCCAACCCTGATAAAGGCATCTTGGGTACCAATCCACCAAGCCTTCAGGTCCAGTCTCAGCAACCTCACGGGAAACAGGCTGCAGCTGCTATGCTCTTCCCCAAACTGGCGCCCCCCTCTCCCTCCTTTCCTGGATCATCCTTTCTAAGTGCTCTTTCTTGCAGAGGTTTGGGCCCAGCCCACTCGTTCCCACCATGCACGGAAACCCCCGCACCCCAGTGACAGGACACACCTTCTCCATGGATCCTCGGCTTGTCAGTGAGCCGGGATGCATGAATGGCAAAGCATGCAGAACTGGATCCCAGACAGTGCTCATCATCCTGTCACCAGGACAAAGGGAAGAAATCCCATTATGTCACCTTCCACAAGCGAGAGACAGCGACAATTTCCCCCATAAACACGGCACTGACACTGTTATGATGTATCTCAAGCACTTCTAATCAGTATGGAAGTGGAGAGACTGCGGAAGCTCTTCAGCCTGAAAGATGCCATTCAGCTGGAACTGCGGGCTCCTGTTGTTATTGAAATGACCTGGCTGGGAGCAGCCACCACTCCTCACTGTCCCATCAAGTCTAAACACATACATGGTTCTCCAGCTGCTCAAAGTATGTGCAAGTGAGTGGCAGAGTCAGGAGCGTTTATAGTCAGTTTCCACAGGGCCACCCGCCCACCCTCATGGCCCTCTCTGCACGTTTTCCCCTCCAAATTTTACAAAGGGGTCAGGGTTTTATTTCTTCAGAAAGTGCTTTCTCTGGTTTTGAAGGGAGAAAAGGCTTTTATTTCTTGAACTTCTTGTCAACGGCAGCAACGGCCTTGCGTTTTAAAAGTGTGGTCCACTCTATCCAACTAGCAACAGAGTTTTAGTTTGCCATGTGTTTGTTCTCTTCCTGCACATTGTTTAGCCGTTGCAAACAGGGACCGGGTGACTTGCAGAGAAGAGATCTGGTAGAATGCCATTTAAACCATGTGATCAAACTTAAGGTCACCAGTAATGGGACAAGCTGATATCACGTGGTTCCAAACGTGACATACTCAGGACAGAACTCTTCCTTACTGGGGACAGGGATGGGAAGTGACACAGATGCCTTGCACAGGCCTGGGCTCCTTGGCTAGTGGCAAGCCTGCAAGACAGAGGCTGTGGGCACACAGCCTGTGGAGACGACCTCAGGCAAAGCCAGGGAAAGACCACTGCAAAATGCTCAGGGCTGCAGCCATGCTGTGCCTGCCGCCTGTGCCTGTTGTTCTGGTTGCTTGCTCTTGTGGAGAGGGCACTGAGCATTGGACGGCCCCAAAGGGAAGGCGGCTCCAGTCTTTCCAACCAGGCCCTTGACACTCCTGTGCCATTCGTCACAGGACTTTCCTGATCCAAACATGCCAGTGTTGGGTCCCTCCCCCTCAGGTGACCTGTAGTGATGTTTTACCTCTCAGGTGCTCCGTGGAGGCCACAGGGTTCTGATGGAGGCTTGTGAAGACAAACCTTCCTGGAAGGCAGAAGTGGAGGAGCTTTCTGACCAGGTTCTTTCTGAAATGCCTGGTGCCAGGTGGACTCCACTCCTTCTGAAAACGGCCTATGGGTTAGAAAGCTGGGACGCAGTTGCACAATTTCCAACACACCCAGTGAAGCTCCTCACCTCTCACACATTCTCCTCTGAGGTGGAGTGGGAAGACTGACTTCAAACCACGCTGCCTCGCCCTCTACCTGTGCCCTTGGGGGAAGTGCTCAGCCTCTCTGCGGCTCACTTTCCTTCTCTGTCAAGTGGGGAACATAGTAATTCACACCTCTCAGGATTCTCTTGAGAATTAGATGTGCATAATATGCATAAAGTGCTTTCATAGTGTCTGGACATAGTGTCTAGAAAATATCAGATACTTTCAGTATTATTATTCCTAATCACATATGTTTGTGACTAAATTTCCCCATCACTTCCTCATGAAGCATTCCCTTCCATCGTCCCTCTTAACGACAAGCCTCTTATCCAATATAAAAGTCATCAGGCGTCAAGGCAAGCCTGTACTCTAGGACTAGAGGGTTAGGGTCCAAATCCCAGCTCTGCCACTCAACAGCTGAGTCACCTTGGGAAACATGACAGTTTTTCCATCTTTAAAAAGAGGGTAACAATAATCTAGGAGAAATAGCATAAAAATATTTAGAATAATGCCCAGCACATAGTAATGGCTCACTAAATCATATGTCTTATACTATCTTGGGAGGACTAGCTGTTAAAAATGGGGATTGAAGAATTACTTTGAATACTAATTAAATTACTTTAAATTTTGCTTCATTTGACTGCAAAGACACTAATGATAAGATTTATCATAGAAAGCCTGCATCTCTTGTTTTAGGAAATTTCTGATGTATTTTTTTAAAGTAAAAGTTTTGTCACCAGTTACTCTAGTGACCAGTTATTCATATCTCCATAAACTAAATGTAATAAAATATAGTCCATAAAACTAAGACGGTACTACACTACTGGGTTCTCCAAGGCACAGAATAAACTGGGTATTTATCTATCTATGTATCTATTTGAACTAATCTAAGGAATTGACTCATGTGACTATGGAGCCTGGTAAAATCTCCAGGGCAGGTTGTCCTGCTACAGATCCAGGGAAGACATGATGTCATGGGAGGTCAGTTTTTTCTTACAACCTTTATTGGGAAGAGGCCCACCCATGTCATAGAGGGCAATGTGCTCTACTTAAAGTCTACTGATTTAAATGCTCATCCTATTAAAAAAAATACCTTCACAGAACCATCTAGAATAATGTTTGATCAAGTATCTGGGTACTGTGGCCTACCCAAGTTGACCCATAAAATTGATCACCAATATGAAATATAACATACTTTTTATACTACATATTCCAATGACCCTAATTTCCACACAGAGTTCATAACCCTGTTTTCTGTACCACCTTTTAAAAATCCAGACCCTCAAGAGAGGACCAAGACTCTGGCCCTTTACCTCCTGCCCTCTCTGCCTCCAGACCCTAAAGTGGACTGAGGTCCCAAGGCCCTTTAGATCTTCACCCAAGGACTATCCAAGCACAGGCTGAATTATTATCACTCTGCTTTGGGGTTGCAAGCTCCACCCACACCAATTCACATCTGTGCTTTCAGTTCTTACACTTGTGATTAAGTGGATCGTCAACCTGAAGAATCACATTAGAACCACTTCTCAGGAAATGAATCCTTAAGCCAGGACCCTCGCTCCCATTTGCCTGATGTATCACCAGACACCTATGTTCCTTCCCAGGATTCTGGCTAAGGAGGTCAAGAGAAGAGGTCAATAAAGCCATTTACCAAGCAGGCTCCAGTGGGTTAGGAAAACTGCCCTGGACAGGGAGGATTATGCAAAAGGCAAAAGGTGAACAGAAATCACTGTTGGTAAAGAAGAGAAACTGAGAGAAGGCAGGAGAAAGAGTAGCAGATACCAGCATTTTGTGAAGGTGGCAGGAGAGCCTGGCTCAGCCAACTGGGTGAGGGCCTCACCCAAGTCTTCTGAAGGCAGCAGCAGACCAATCAGGGCCCCAGTGGTTTCCTGGGTCTTCCTGCTTCTGGGAATTCTCTGTCTCTTGCAGCATTAACAGGTAAGCGGGGAGGTGGCTGGGATTAGGGTCGTCCAAGCAATAGAGAGAAATGGAGAGATTCTGGGGATGTAGCTCAGTGGGGGAGTACTTGCACAGTATATGCAAGGTCTTGGGATTGATCCTCAGCAACACACACATACACACACACACACACACACACACACACAACATATAAAATGGAGAGATTTAGATGTCCATAGAGAGGGTGGGGCAGAGAGACAGAGGTATCAGGGAGAGGGTGGTCACTCTGAACAGGTGCTCACGTGAAGTTGTCTCCAGACATTTCTCCCTGCCTCTTAAGCAATCAAATCCAGGAGTCTATGGCTTTCTTTGTTTGCTACACACATTCCAACTGCCACTTCTGGTTAACCCGAGCAGCAAAATGTATCTCCACCAGAGAGTAACAGGCAGATGCCCAGGAGGCTGGTCCTCTCCATCGCACAGGCACCTCATGGCCCTACCCACAGGTCTGGCAAGAATCGGGAGCTGGAGTGATTCTGATTTCCTCAGGCAGCCTTCAGAGCCAATTCTAAGAAGGATAGGGTCCACAGGGTCCACAGGGTCCACAGGGCTGGGCTCTTGGCCAAAAGTGCTCCTTTCAGAATTTTCTTTTTCTTTTATTGCCTTCCCACAGAAAGCTGAAGTTTGTGAGTTAGATTACTTTCATCCATAAAATAAAGAATATAAAATCTTTTCACCCTAATCAGAAAAAAGCATCCCTTCGTCCCACTATATCCATCAATATGTCATATTTAACAGTTACAATTATTGACAGGTATATAAAACATTTGGTGACAGAGAAAATGGTTTCCTATAAAGTGTTTATTCTTTTTTATTGATAATAAGTTGGCTTCTCTAGCCCTACCAAGAGAATATGGACCACTAACAAGAGATCAAATCCATTTATATGACTTCCCACAATCACTCCAGTTACTCTGGGGCTCTGGTCTAGGCCCTGCCTTTTAAATTTCAGCATCAGTGGGAGGTTGGAGCCCCAAAGCAGGGTCAGATTACTTCTGTAATGAGGAAAGTATAATTCTAATAGCATCATTTGCTACACACTTTCATTTTTCTTCTTCAAGACAGACAGTAGAGTGCTTATGACTTGAATCTTTAAAATAGAAAGAATTTAAACTGCAGAGGAATATTAATCAAAGGATCTGTCTGATTGTGGAGCCAGGTGGGTTCCATGCATAAGAATCATGATAATAATGTTTTAATAATAATCATAAGTATAATGGCTACTTTTATTTAATGTATACGGTGTGCCAGGCATTTGACCAAGGACACAATTTACAGTTGTGCTGTGTACAAAGGTGTCTGAATAGGGGTGTGGTGGAAACTGAAATCCACTTGCCAAACCGCTTGTCCTTGTGCAGGGGTAACTTTTTGGAATGTACTTATGATATGTGCTAGTAGGTGCCTTGCTTATTTACATATTATTTCTGACCCTGACTTGAAAACCCATAAGCTTTCTCTCATGCAACATTGCCTTTCTATAGAAAGAGAACTTACAAATAGGATTATTATTTTTAATTCTGAGGGAACATCAATTAAAAATAGAATTGATTCCAGTAGAAGTGATTTATTCTATTTCACAAATACTTATTTGATCTATATAATAAGCCATCTATCTATTGATCTAAGAAAATTGATCATCAGTTTCACAGATACCCATTCATGCACGCAGTAAGTGGGACTTCAGCTGAGTCTCTGGAGACCGACAAAGTTGCAACCTACCGAGGTCGCCAGTCTTGCATTCTCCAGAGAAAGACTGTGCAGGGGCATAATTGCAATCCCAAAGAGGACAGGAGTTCAACAGCGGGAGACATTTCAGCTCTGAGAAGCTCAAATGGCATTTGAGGGAACCCTGGAAGGTTGAGACTATTGGGTACACAGAGATGGGGGGTTGAGGGACTCTAGACAAAGGCCAGAAATTCCATGCACGAGACGAAACAACACCCCCCATTATCCTGTCGTGGCCTCCACCTCCTGGCCACATTTCTCTTGGAATAGCCAGGTTCATCTTTCTGCCTCTGAGGCTCTCTGGTCCATCCCTGCCCCATCACACACCCCAGCAACACTTCTGCTTTGTTGGGCCTCATGCTCCTTCTTTGCACACACACCTGTCAATTGACGTCTGTGAGAGAAGAGTTCCAGGGTGGTGCTGACTGAGTGTGCTTCCTTCAGTGTCCACTTGGTCCCAGACCCTCAGTAGCACCTTCTGCCCTTAGTTGCTCTCTTCCCTTCTCCATAACTGCCAATCAAAACTGCCTTCCCCTCAGGCCACGCCTCTGGTCCCCTCTCTCCCAGCAGGGGCAGCGGGTTCCACTTCGGGCTCTCTCTCCTAGACTCCTGCCCTCCACACTTGTTTTCCAGGTGTCCCTGTGTCCTGGCCTCTGGCCTTCCATCAGAAGGAGGGCTGGGTGCCTCCTCCACCCACCGCTGGGACTCCCCCTCTCTGGCTCTCTCAGAATGTTCCTGGGGCTAATTGATCTCCTCTCTCACCTCCATTCCAGTCTCTTCTTTCACTTTCCTTTAGTCAATCAATTATTTATCGTTAATAATATTGCTAATTATTATTCTACATGTTAAACATTCCTCTGGGGGCTTAGGATACAGACAAAAAAGAACTAAGCAGCTGGGGCTGGGGTTGTGGCTCGGCAGTGGAGCACTCACCTGGCACGTGTGAGGCACTGGGTTCAACCCGCAGCACCACATATAAATAAAGAAAGGTATTGTGACCACTTACAACTAAATACATATATATATATATATATATATATATATATATATATATATATATATATATGAAAAACTAAGCAGCAACAGTGCTTGTGCGCATGGGTTGACAGTCCTACTGGCCACCCCACTTGCCTCTTCCTCTGAACCTGCTCCAGTTTCCCCAGTTGCACTTCTTGGCCTCTGATGCCTCCAACCTGCCTTGCTGGCTCCATCTTTCCCTCCCCCCACCCCACCCACCCCATCCCGTTGCCTTCCTGCCTCCCTCCCCAGAGGACCCTGTGTGTGCTCTGACCTGTCCCCAAACAGCATCACTCACCTGCTTCCAGACACACCTGCCTAGCTTCCTGTCTCCCCAGCTATCTCCAGAGATCCCTGCAGCCACACATGGGGGTATCCTTGGTCTTCCTCTCCCTGCCACTTGACAAAGAACTGCACAGTAGCCATACCATGCTAAGAGAGACTTTACATATTTAAACTTAATAATCATATCGATAGTTCTCCCATGGAACTATATATATCACCTGTGGTTCTAAACCTAGTTCTGAGCATGTTATCTTAGTTCATTCAAGATACCACTGAAGTTATCTCCACTCTTAGGGAAGAAGAAACAGGTTTAGCAAGGCTAAGTAACACACCCAGTTCACACTGCTAGAAAAAAAGTGGTACCTGGATTCTAACCTCTGTCACTGAGAACAAACTCTCACATGGACGTCTCTACATATTAACATAGTGTAAAGAATGTTTTATAGACAGCAATTAATGAACCAATGGCTTAACACTTCAATGCACTTTGCACCAGTACTTCATATACATGGTCTTATTTAGTTTTTACACTGTGTACCACAATCCTACTTAATATTACTATTCAGGAACTTGACTAATTTGACTGATAGTCTCAGAAAAGTTAACAGATTGACTGAGGTCACCCGGCAAGCAAAGGGTTGGCCTGATTGAAACTGGGGCTCATAACAAAACCCTCTTTCCAGCACAGGATTCAGCACTCCCTGGCAGGCAGTGGGGTCTTGGCATCTTCTGGGGTTACATGGGTTAGCCCAGCACTTTGGAAGGGTAGAATATTCTCTCAATTTCTGCAGCAGAATCAACTCCTTTGAAAATTCCTTTCACATGGGGCTTGAAAGGAAGAGAAAGTTGGCCTGATTCTTTTCCTTTTCACATGTTTATTTGGTTTTGTTTTGCTATGCTTTTTGTGCTTCTAATTCTTAGCATTTTAAATACCAAGACTTGTGCTAGACCTCACTGAGTAAAAACACAGACTTCTGGTGTTCTAAACTCTAGTTTCTCTGCCTTTTGGAGGCATTATTTTGTCTGCAATGCACATCGTCACCCTTCAAACACTGGACTGACAGATGACCCTTTTCCCCACCTGCAGATGCCGACTCAGGAAGAAGGAAGCAGAGCCATGAAGCTTGCTCCACGGGGCTCAGACTGGAAAGAGATCAAAAGTGCACAACATGGAGACATTTTTAAATGAGCAAGACAGAGCAACCACCAACAGACAAAATATGCCTACCCATGCTTCCAGAGGAGTGGGAAAGGGTGGAAATGCTCATGGGCTCCTCCGGGGGATGTCAGGCTGACGATAGAAAATTAAGAAGCTGCAATGTTTGGGGATGCTGAGAGCGCCCCAAGCCTCGCCCTAGTTCAAGGTTAACAGCAGGATGAACCTGATCCGGATATGGGAATTTGCCTCCCCACATCCCCAGGCGCTCTTGCTCAGACTCTCACATCCTCTCAACCCAACTCAGAGGGGCACTCAGTCCTCTGGCTCAGCTCATGGAACCCCGCCCTGCCTGGAATAGGGCGGAACTCCACTGCTCCAGGAAGTGAAGTTTTCCTCATTCCCACAAAGTGAAAATGTCATGAGAAGTACAGGGTCGTGCTTGTTGAGACAGGCCAAGTGGTTACATGCACAAGTCCTTTCCAGCACAAGTGGGAGCCCCTAGTCACCAGGGGACCCAGCTCCAGTGAACCCGAGTGTACCAGCCGGGGAGGGAATGGCAGGCTGCACTGTGCTAAGCACTAGTGCTGAGCAGAGGCAGGCAGGCGTCCCGATGCAGCGGAGTCTGCAGGGTTTCTCAACCTTAGCAAGCAGCAGACAGACTTGGAGGACTGGTTAAACCCAGATGCCAGGGCTCCATCCCCAGGGATTCTGATTCAGCAGTTCTGGGACAGAGGCCCATGAATTTGCATTTCTCCTAAATTCCAGGGCTGCTGCTGCTGCAACTGGTACTTCTTCCATGCTTTCAGGAAGACTGCTGTACTACTACAGTCTGTCCCTCAGCCTAGAACTACAGGAATTTGTAGGGCATTAAAACATTCCAAAGGCCTGCCTTGTGTGGTTTTACAGGTTGTGCATTGCCCAAAGATGCCTGGCCGAGGGGATGAAGAGGGATGGTAATCTAGTTCATGCTCCACTAGCCAAACTGTATGCTCTGCTGAGAGGCCTCTTTGGCCTAAAAACGGGGGGCTCATGTGTTGGGAGAGGGCATCTTTTAAAAGTTCATCCACTCAATACCTTTTTGTAATCTGCAGTAAAACACATGGGCCGTGGTAGCTTTGAATGAATGCCCTTTGCCCACCAGTGCACATAACAAGACATCAAATGCATTCTTACTCTGAGATCCTTAGAAAAGTCAGAAGGTCACAGGAGAGTTCAGCCTACAGAGGGGCTGGGGGAGGGTTGGCACCCCAGCCTCAGCTCTGGTCTCACATGGCCATTCTCAATCACATGAGGATAAGTCACTTCCAGGGTCTTAACAGTAATCAAAGCATGTGGTTCTGTCACTTCCTGCAAAACCTCAGATCCCCAGGCAGGGAGTAGCTTCCACCTTGCATCTGTTGCCCACAGCAGGCTGACCCTCTCAGCCGGCACATCATTGAGCCCCAGGGATGCTCACACTGTCTCCTGCCAGCTGAGCCTACACCAACCAAGAGGCAGCCCTGAGCTCCCAAACCTCTAAATGCCAACTGTGTGTGCCATGGCGATCACACCTTTTGATCAACCATCCTATAAACAGGCAAAGTACAAAACAAAGAGAACTTTGTGTTTCCATGAAAATTAAGTTGATTGCTTTGGAAAAGCTCAATGAAGGCAAGTTTCTGGGGGAAAAAAAAAAAAAGATTACTATCAAATTAGATAACAATGGAGGAGACAAATGCAAAAGATCAAGAAGGGCCAGGTCTAATAGAATTCCATACTCAGTGGGTTGCCACCCATTTAACTTTTTTCCCCTCTAAAGACGACGGAGTTAGAAAAGGATAGAGAGGCATCCTGGGAACAAGATGGAGGTGAATCTGCAGAACCCATATCTGAAAAACAAGGTTCAGCCCTAAGTCAAAGGAGGGGGAGTGGATGTAGGTTCATAAGTGTTAGGTAGAAATGCTCTCAAGGCAGGTGGCAGAGAAAGACTGCTGGGAATGGCTAGATGTGGGTGCCCAGGGGCTCTGCCCCTTTTCAGTTCAGCAGCATTGGACAAATAACTGTTCTGAGCCTTGGGACGCTCACCTGAGAGACACAGCTTCATCTGAGGAAAACCGCAGCGCTGAGAGAGACGTGGCTGTGTGCTGTGCTTGTCAGCGGACACTGTCACCCTCCTCCCTCCAGAGGACTGTCCACTTCCCCCACTCCTCCCCCACGTCAGCCTAGGACCTCCCAGGAGCAGAATACCTGCCTCAGGACCAGGGGTTCCCCACCTGCCACCTGCCTCCTGCCTGGCCACCACCTTGTCTCAAGCATAGCAAGGAGCTCAAGTCTGGCCAGTTGGGGCCAATGAGAACCAATTCCTCCTTAATTATCAGGGAACTCACTTCTCTCTTACCTTGGTTTGGTGGGAGTGATGATGTGAGGCTGGATGAGGGAGCAAAAACAGGCCAGGCAAAGCCAAGAGAGGAGTTGCAGGGAGGGCACAGCAGACTTCATTTGACCTGAATCAAGCCAATCCTGAAACCAGACTTTCTATTACAGGAGCTAATCAATTCTTTTTTTTTGTTTTTTTACCTTCAGTCTAATCAAGGTAAAAAATGCAACTGCAGACATTTGGTTCATGAGATGACCCCAGGAAACATGAGAAGAATGCGGGGAGGGGACCAAAGGAGGGGACTCAGAGGCAGAAGTAAGGAGACATTACCTAGCAAGTGGCATGTGAGTGACTGCAGCACCATCCTGTCGAGGAACTCTGGAAACAGGGCAAAGCACACCTCCCCAGAGTTGCCCCGCTGAAGCGCACAGGAAGGGGGCTTTATCCATCAGGTCCCATCTGTCTTTGGTGGAGGGCTACTCCAGAGTAGGGATGAAGGACATTACCTCCCTAGGACTTCCAACCTGAGATAAACACACACAGTGGACTTCTTCCAGAGAAGTTGCAGGATTGCTTGCTAGAAGCTGAATTGGCATGCACAAAGAAGACGGGACTTGGATGGCAAGGCAGGCTCCGGCCCCATCTGCTATATTTGGGTTCCTATCACTGACAACAGAAAAGCCTCGCTGTTGCTACCTGACACCCGGTGCTGAACATCTGGCACGTCCTAAGCACTTAACAATTGCAATCCTCATGGACATAATTATTATTGCTACTGACCAGTGATGGCCGCTGTGAAGACCCAGCCAGGTTTGGGGAATTCCACCTCTGGGCTAGGCCTCCTTGCAGCAAAGAGCATCTGAAGCCCTGAGCCCACCAGAGCCAAAGTCCCTTCAAGAGTCACTTGTCACTAGGCTTCTATGGAAAGCACAGAGAAGAACATGGGGAAGTGGGTCGGGAGCAGGTTGGTTATAAAGGTTGAGAAGATGAATGTGAAGAGACTTTTCGGTCTTCTGCCCCACCCCCACCCCTTTTACCAATCTTGGTTGTGGTTCCTGCTTTTCTTCTTAAAGCCTGAGTGGAGTAACTGACAAATGAGGACTGTGACTTGTGAGTAGACACACTGAAATATGTTAAAGGTTTGGCATGAGGGGTTTTATCTACAATGTTCAAACTTTTGTCAAGAAGGAAGATTGGGCCTTCCTGAGATCTCCTCCACTGGCTCTGTTTGGGTCTTGAAAGAGCTACGTGGTCTGACCTGGGCCGCTCCCTCCCAGGCTACCTGAACAAGCTACCCTCTCCCTGCATTTTGGCCGCTCCCTCCCAAGTACCCAGACACATGCCCCAGGCATTTTTATACACATTTTATTACCCTGAGAGGTAGGGTCTACTTACTAGTGGCCCAACAGACGAAGAAACTGAGGGCCCAAGGGGCTCAAGAAGTGAATGGTAAAGCGAGCACAAGGCTTCTGCAGGCCCAGGCTCAGGTTTAGAGCAGTAAGCTTTGAACACGTGGTTTAAGGCAAACTGTTCCCAAAGGCCCCTGTGTCCAAAGCTTGTTTGCAGTCCTGAGGCCTCTTGGGAAGCGGTGGAACCTTTGGGGGTGGAGCCTCATGGAAGGAAGTTAGGTGATTGGAGGCGTGGGCTTGGTTTGGATATGAAAAGTCCCCCAAAGGCTCGCGTGTCCCAGGCTTGGTCCCTGTCCTCAGGGCAGCTTGTTTAGCGTTGGGGCTTCGGGGAAGTGATCGGATCCTGAGGGCTCGGGTCTCATCAGTGTCTTAGCCTACTCAGGGGTTCATAATTGAACAGGCTATTGGGAGATGGTGGGAACTAACTTTAGAAGGTGGGGCCTGGTTAGAGGAAGTGGGTCACTGGGGGCGAGGGATGTCTTGTCCTTGGCCCCTATGCTCTAGCACTCCCACCCCCCTCTCTCTCCCTCTCTGCTTCTCAGCTGCCATAAAGTGAGCAGATTGGCTTATTCATGCGGCTTGCCATGATGTTCTGCCCCACCACAAGCCCAGTTACAAGATCAAGTACCTATGGATGAAAATCTCTGAAACCATGGGCCAAAATAAATCTCAACCCCTTTAAGTTGTTTTTCTTAGGTATTTTGTCACAGTAACAACAAGCTTACTAACAGAGTATTTGAAGGAGATCTTGAGATCTTAGCGCCTTGCGGGTAAGCATCTGTCTCTCTGCTTCCTATACACCATAGGGTAAGCAGCTTTGCTCAACTGTACGCTCCAGGCCTTGGTGTTCTGCCTCATCACAGGCCCCAAAATGACAGAGCCAACAAAGCATGGACTGAAACTTCTGGAACTATAAACCAAAATAAACTCTTCCTCCTTGAAGTTGATTCTCTCAGGCTTTTTGTGACCATGAGGGAAATCTATCACATAAGCCCTCTCCACCCAGCCAGGAGACTGGCCATGTCTTCCCCTAGTCCCTCTCTGCCTGCTGCCTTCCTTTACTCTGCCTGCTTAAAAAAAAAATGGTGAACCCTGTTGGCATACTCTATGTGTCCCTTTGTGCTGCCATTACAGGGGCTACCTTTTTTTTTTTTCCCACAGTTTTCTCCTACAAACCTTGGCTGAGTCAGGCACATTCAATTCCATTAGCTTCCTGAACTGTGTATGCTGCACAAAAGTTGCACATCCCAGTTCTGAAGCATCAAGGCAAAGCTTTTTTTTTTTTTTTTTAATTTTTTATTGTTGGTTGTTCAAAACATTACATAGTTCTTGATATATCATATTTCACACTTTGATTCAAGTGGGTTATGAACCCCCATTTTTACCCCATATACAGATTGCAGAATCACATCAGGCAAAGCTTTTTAAAGAACTCAGGGAGGAGAGAGGATATCGGTAGTGATTCCAAACCTAACAGGGAAAGCCACGGTGTTGAAAGTCAGTGACATTGGGGGGAAAAAAACAGTTTTTCAGAGCCTTGATTTATTCTCATCTGTAAAATGTAAACCACAGTGTCTTCTTGACAGGGTGGTGGTAAGATTGAAGTGAGACAGCCTAGGCAAGGCTGGTACCAAGCACGGGGCATGGCATTCATGTTCAGTTCTCTTCTCTCTTGGTAGAGGGAAGAAAAGGGGCATGTGGAAGGCTGATTGTCCTCTAATTCCAGGAATAATGGAAGTGGTTTTGCTGATGTCATGGGAAGGAGAGCCTTACTGGGATGGACCCTGTCTGGGGAAGAAGCTCGGCTCAGCGTCTGCACACTATGTGGTGGCTGTAAATATGACAGCGGTGGCTGATTTGGCAGGAGAGCAGGGAGGGAGAGGAGTCTCTGCTCGGGTCCCCACATCCTCAGCCCATACCGCACCTCCTGGGACTCCAGCTTTGGACTGAATGTGAACCCTGCAGTTTGTGAGTTTGTTTGCTTTGGGCAAATAATGACTTCCTGTTTCTTAGAAAACAGAGCAAGCTTCCCAAGCTCCTCTGCCAGGCGACAGTTCCCTCCATACAGCAGGAATGTGTGGGGTAAACAGAAGGAGCCCTGGTGAGGCCCGCCCTCCAAGCGGCCCCCAGAAGCAGAGCTGGGCTTTGAGAAGCAGAAAGGGTGTTTTGGCTTCCCAGCCTCCCAAGTCCTGATGGAATCTCAAGAGCAGCTCTGAGGCTCGGTCCTCGCCCACACACATGGTGCTGCTCCGTGAGAATCTCACTGGACCTCCGGGAGTTGGCACGGCGATTCCTCTGCCTCCCATACCACTTGGCAGCTCTTCCTGCCCATCAGGAAGTCTGAATTCCTCTCTGTCCACATAGGATGCCAATCTCACTCCCTTCTCCAAGCTCCATAAGTTGTCCCATTTGCCTTCCCATCCCAATCCAACTCACACCTCCCTTCCTACAGGAAGTCCTCTAGGATTGTTCTTCAGAGCTTCTTGTTTGCAGCCCTAAACACTCAATGCTGTTCACTAACATTTAGTCTCTTTCCCACAGCCCCAGATTGTAAGCTGTCCAATGGCAGAGGTTTAAAAAAATAGCCAAGCTGGGTGTAGTGGTGCAGGCCTGTAATCCCAGCGGCTCCGGGTGAGTGGAGAGGATCATGACTTCAAAGCCAGCCTCAGCAACTTAGGGAGGCACTTAGCAACTCAGCGAGACTCTGTTTCTAAATAAAAAATTTTAAAGGGCTGAGGTTGTGACTCAGTGGTTAAGCACCCCTGGGTTCAATTCCCAGTACCAAAAAAAAAAAAAAAAGCCAATATTTGGGAAGAGCTTTTTAAGCTTGATTTCATTTAAATCTTTACAGCCTTGTAAGGTAGGCACTTTTGTTATCCTAATTTTGCAAATGAGGAAATAAAGGCTCTGGAAACATAAATAACATAACCAAGATCACACAATGAGTTTGTGGGCAGAATCAGGCACAACCCGGCTCTGATTCTGGCTCCTATTCTTGTGAGTGCTGCCATCAGTGTTTGGTAACCATGTGGTTGACTGGACAAGTGGTTCTCAAAAGGTGGCTCCCCCCAGTAGCATCTGGGAACTTTTTAGAAATGCAAATTCTGGCCTACCCCAGACTTCCTGAACCAGAAACCCCAGGGCGGACACAGCAATCTGTTTTCAAAGGCCTTGCAGAATTTACTCCTATTTGCTGGTGTTTGAGATAAACGGACTAGACCAGGGACTGGCAGACTTTTCCCTCTGAGGGTTTGCTGTGGCTTGGATAAGGTTTGTGCGTGTCCTCCAAGGGTCATGTGTGAAAGCTTGGTCCCTGGTGTGGTGGCTGAGGTGGAGGCCTCTTTAAGAATTATGGCCGAGGGCAAGGTAATTAGGTCACAAGGGTGTTATCCAAGCAAGGGACCAATGTGGGTCTCATGGAGTCAGTTAGTGCTCAAGGGGGCAGGTTGTCATAAAGGGAGGCCATTCATGGGCCTGGCCACTTCTGCACGTGGCTCTTTCCTTTTCTTCTCCTCCACGTGTGACACCCTCCCTCTGGCCACCATCATGCCCTCTGCCACATTGTGATGTAGCCAGAAAGCCCTCCACGGAAGCCAAATAGATGAGGTCAATCAATCTTGAACTTCCAGCTTTCAAAATTGTGAGCTAAATAAACCTCTTTTCTCTAAGAGTACCCAGCACCAGTTATAGAAACAAAATAATGAAATAAGAAACACAAAATAATGAAATAAGACAGGGCTAAGTAGTAAAAATTTTAAAGTTTGTAGATCAAGAAGTAAAATTGAGGTTCTAATGGAGACACTTGCATAAAGAGAGGGCAAATTTACAACTTCTGTTGATGAGATTCAAAATATGGCAATAATCATTGAGTATGATTTCTTATGTAACACAAATAATAATGAAAAGGATGAGATTCATTTGGAGAGCTATCATTTGGCTTAATGGGGGTTTGGAGTTAGTGTTTCCTATCATCAAATTATTTGCAAATGTTCATGTGTAAAAAACCTTTTTTAGCTCCCTATACAAAGTGGGTGGTGGGCTGAATCCAGCCTGCCTGTGGTCAGCAAGTCCTGGAATAACCCACTTGAGCTGAAGCAGAAACTCTGGGTACATTTGGGTCAATTCTTTCCTAAACGAGGAATCACTATTCACAGACAATTTGGCGATTCCACACGTCCAACCCCACTCTCCTCACCCCCCAGAACAGTTGCTCAACAGAACTGACAGATTGGACCAGGCATTTTGGCATCCTGTAACTCTCAGCGAAGCTGTGATAAGTCAGACAGTCCTTGCCTTACACAGCTCCCTGATAGGGAGAACAGCTGTCCAGCCAGGTGGCTGAGCAGCTGCAGGAAACCCTGAGCCCTGCTCCTGCCACCACCTGTGGCTTCTGTCCCTTCCTCATCTGGTCCCTCCTGGACTTCCCTGGAGCCAGCACCATAGAGTTAGCCTCTCTCTGCTTGCTCTGAGGAAGGTGAGTGTCTAAGAGGATGGGAATTGACCTCTCCCTGCCACACTGATTTTTCTCTGTGGTCTGACTTTTTCAGCACCTGTCTGGAAGCCTGTAAGGAGCAGAGACATAGAAGCAGCAAGAAGCCTAAGACCTGTACTGCTCCCTTAAAAAGATGGGTATAAATAACAAATGAGTGAAACAGTGGGCATGAATGGTGTTCCCCAAAGCAGTATGTTCAAGTACTCCCAGTGCCCATGAATATGGCCTCATTTAGAAATGGGGTCTTTGCAGATATAAGTAAGTTACGATGAGGTCATACTGGATTAGGATGGGTGCTCAGCCAAAGGCTGATTTCCTTAAGAAAAGGGAAACGTGGACACAGAGACACAGGGACAGAGAGAGAACACCATGTGAAGACAGAAGCAAATATTAGATGCATCTTGAAGCCAAGGAACATTGACAATAACTACCAGATCTAGGCAAACAGCATGGATACCCCCTCAGAGCTTCCAGAAAGAACCAATCATGCCTAAACCTGGTTTTGAACCTCTAAGCTCCAGAAATGCAAAGGCATATATTTCTGTGGCTTTAAGCCACCAAGTTTGTGGTATTTTGTTTCATTCTCTTGAGGAAACTAATATAGCTGATAATAAGGAAATGATAAAGTAGAGCAAGGGACATCAGAACAATGAATAAGGAAAAATCATTATGCTTTCAAGAATTCTTGGCATTTTGAGACTGTGCTTATGTTAAGTAAAGAAGCAGATTTCAAAACTTATTCTGTAATTTTAAAACTTCCATTTATATACACATCAATACATAAACAAAAGTTTGGATAAATAAATTATATTGTTATATTGTGTACGTTTACAAATATGGAACAATAAATCCCATTATTATGTACAACTTTAATGCACCAATAAAAAATGTGGGGAAAAAATTAATATGATTTGCATTATTTATCTCTACATGGAGACTATAACTAACATGAGTTCATAAAATGGTAATTTTAAAAAATTAATGATCTGTGTTTACCCTGAACAACAGAAAGAAAAAGTATGAAAGCAAAAGGACAATTGTCTAGAGCAATTGTGAAATGGGTCTGTGTGTGATAAGCCTGAAGGCTAGAATTCTGAAGCCGTGCCTGGGAAGCTAATGAAAGAGCAGCTCAAATAAAACCAGATACCACAGTCACTTCTCAGTCCATACTACACATCAGAATCATTTGGGAAAGGCGTTTTTGGTTTGTTTGTTTCTTAGGAAACCAATGCCCCAGTCCTACTCATGCCAACTGATGAAACCAGAAAAGCCTGTCTAGAATAGTATGAAATTTAATATACATTTTACTCAATTTTTGTTTTTAGAAATTTCTTTAGGAGAAATTTCTACTTCTCCTTCTTACCCGCATTTGGCTTCATATATTGAAGGGAGAGGACATTATTAACAATAGGTAAGGACATTTGCTATCTGTTTAGTACTATTACAAATTACCCACATGGACGTTCTTCCATCAACTTCATAACAATATTGTTATCATAGTTGCCATGATTATGCTCATTTTAGAAATGAGAGAACTGAGACTAGGTAATGTCAAGTATCATGGACAGGGTAAGACAGTTCGTAAGTGGCAGATCTAGAATCCAAAATGAGGAAGTCTAATTCTTCATCCCCATGCTATACTCCATCTTTAGAGCTTGGAATGTGATTTTTGTAAGCCAGGAATTGGGTTAGGAAGGTTGTAACTGCTCAAATGCAGATTGACACCTGGAGCCCTACTCCTCCTAAGCTTTATTCAGCACATGCCAAAATGTTTCCTGCCTGGGTCTTGTGTGTGCAGTTGATTTCAAACTCCAAGTCAATTAGGTACCTGGGGAAGGTTTCCACTTTTAGAACTGAAGATGGTGGACCTCCATCCTTAATGATCTTTAATGATCAGAATTCAGTATTTATGGCAAAACACCAGAGAAATTTCTCTGTGGTCTCAGGACACAAGACTATAGGGTTCTGAGAAATATGCTGAAACACTCCTGCCTCCACTTCTTCTTACCTGCATCTCCCCACTAGCTTAATTTACTCATCCATTTATTGCTAACTCTATTTTGCCTTTTTGTATTAGCAGCTAAGAGTGGGACTAGGCAGGGATTATTTAAAACTTGTCAGCAGAAAATGAGCAACTACCAGTGTTTCCAAATTCTTTCTGGCAAAATGTGGGACAATAAATAAGAAGAATATAGCCTCAGATCATATCAAGGTTGCAAAAGCTCACTTACAATCATTATAAGTGTGGATCATATTTTTAAAATATTCTCCTTGCCCTTTAACCCTGAATCCCTTGTGCTAACAAGGGCAGCTGCAGAATTCTGCTGCTCCCGTCTGCTTCTCTTTGCATCCTCTGGCCTCCTTCAAGCCAAGCCACCTGCCTCTTCTCATTCAAAAGCCTCCTCCCATCCCCCTAATTTAGGGACCCCCCCCCCACCATTTTCCAACATCTGTGCCTCCACCAGGGACTTGAAGAACAAACCCAAAACCACAGCACACCACTCTTCTGTAATTTGCTGGGCTGCCAGCCTAAAAAAGAGACTAAATATTCCCTTTTTTGTTGTTGTTTAAATGATCTGTGAAACAAACCAAAGTTGTGGTTTTGTTTTCCAGAAACAGTTTAGTGAACTAGTTTAAATGCAGAGGCAAAGACAATATACTCATGTAACTATATAATTTGAAAAGAAAAAAATTCTCCAAAGAAATTTCAAATTACATTCACTTTAGACAAACCAGATACACACATACATGAATAAAATGGATGGGTTGGAGAGAAAAAAAATCAAGCATAAGAAGGGCTAATCTTTGAAAAGCACAACAGAGGAGCCCCAAGGACAGAAGCACAAATGTTATCTGCATAGTCGGGACACCCATATAGGATGTAACTTTTGGTGACTATGAATCTGCCTCCTAACCTCATGGAAACCCTTACCATCCATCACACCCATGTATTTCTCTCCTATTTGATTCTGTCATGTTCTCCTCAAGAAGCAAAGCTGAAGCCCAACTCACTGTGGGCCAGTCACCATCCAGCAAGTGTTTGTTGGTCATCTACTCTATCCCTAACTCTATTCTGGAAGCCAAAGAAGGGAAATTTTACTCACTCAACTAGCATATTATTGAGGAACTGCTACATCTTGGTTCAGATTGGGGACTGAAGAGATGCATAGATAAGGTCCCCCATCCTCAAGGCACTCATGGTCTCATTGGGAGCAAACCTGGCATAGCTGAGTCGCAGGCTGCATTAAGTCCTTCAGCAAAATTCATTTCTTCTAGGAGCCAAGCCCACTCTGGGGTAGACAGTTCATGCCACGGGAAGTCTCCAGGCCAGTGTAAAGCCAGGCTGGCACCACATGAGAGTAAGGGTCAAATGTGTCTGAGAGGACAGGGACAGCAGAGGACAGGGACAGCAGACCCCAGCCCAGCTCTCTCCACCTGGTCTTGGCTTCACCCAGTCTCTCCAGTTCCTCGTGCCTTTCTTCCACTTCTCAAACTCTCCTGTCTCTTCCTAGACTTAGAGCCTCCCTGCTATCTTTGCTATCCCTGGTTGACCTAATCTTTTTAGGTCTGACTTTCTCCTTCTCATCCCTCATGACTCAGCTCAAACATGTTCATCGGTTCATGTTGGGTGGAAACTCACCCAAATGCAAGGCATTGCTAATCTCTGTGTCAGCTGGTTGCTAGTTCCATTCTTCATATAACCAACTTAGATTTATTTTATATACTTATCCTTGGATTCATGTCTGTTTCCTCCACTTAAAATACATGCTCCACTGGGCTTAGTGGCTCACACCTGTAATCCCAGTGGCTCAGCAGGCTGAGGTAAGAGGACTGCAAGTTTAAAGCCAGCCTCAGCAACTTAGTAAGGCCCTAAGCAACTTAGGGAGATCCTGTCTCTAAATAAAATACAAAAAAGGGCTGTGGATGTGGCTCTGTGATTAAGCACCCCTGGGTTCAATCCCAGGTCACTCCATCCTGTTCCCTATGTCTCAGTACCTAGCACAGAATCTAAAAACCTGATATGTGATTGTTATTCTTTATGTGTTTATTGACTACATGAACACGAATGAATGAAGTGATACAAACCCAAATGTGACCACTGATGACGCTAGTCATTTAACCAATGCAAGTGCCAGGTACAGATCTGGATGCTTTATAATTATTAACTCAATGTAATAATATATTGAGTCTTAAAGGACATATAGAAGTTTCCAGGAAGAGAAGAAAGGTAAGGGTGTTCCAGGTAGAGATAACAGCATGTGCAAAGGTTTGGGGCTGTGAAAGCACACAGCACAATCAGGAGCTGACTGACAGGTGGCAATAAGAGGAGGAGCAGAGCAGCGGAAGTGGACAGAGACAAGCTGGAAAGAAAAATGCAGAAAAACCAAGGAGAGGTTTGGGGAGGCAAAGAAGTGATTTCATCCTGATGGCAAAGTAGAATGGCTGGGGAAAGGATTTGGAGACTCCCCTGTAATTTCACAGTAACTGGTGCTGGTGGTTCATCTTCTTGTGCTTTCTGGGAATAGTTCTGCACTCCAGAGCCACCCCAGCCATATACAGTGTCTATTGTGATAGTTCATCTTACATATCAACTTAAATGGGCCACGGGGTGGTCAAATATTATTCTAGGTGTGTCTGTCACGATATTTTTAAATGTGATTAACATTTTTTAATGGGTAGACTGAGTAAAGCAGATGGCTTTCTCCAATGTGGGTGGACTTTATCCAAACAATCTAGGGCCTAAGTACAACAAAAAAAAGTTGAGTCTCAGGGAATTTCTCCTGCCTTCAGATTGAAACTGAAACAACAACTACCCTGGGTCTCTGGCATGATGACTCACCCTGCAGATCTTGGGACAGGACCCGACAGTCTCCTTAATCACACGAGCCATGTCCTTTTAATAAATCTCTTTCTCCGTATATACACATGCTGTTCTCTGACAAACCCCAACTGAGTCATTCCTCAGATATTGATATTGGGGTGCAGGGATGAAGGCAGAATGTTTTAGTCAGCTTTTTCACTACTGTGACTAAAAAGACCTGGCCAGAACAACTGTGGAGGAGGAAAGGTTTACTTAGGGGCTCACAGTTTCGGAGGTCTCAATCCACAGACAGCAGACTCCATTCCTCGAGGCTTAGGCAGGACATGGTGGCAGAAGAGTGTGGCAGAGGGAAGCAGCTCACATGAAGATCAGAAAGCAGAGAAAGACTCCACTTGTCAGATACACAAATATATACCCCCAAAGCCACGCCCACCAATTCCCACCTCCTCTAGCCACACCCTTCAGTTACCACTTCAGTTACCCTCTCAGGGGATTAATTCGCTGATTGGGTTAAGACTTTCACAGCCCAATCATTTCTCCTCTGAACCATCGTGCATTGCCTCACACATGAGCTTTTGGGGGACACCTCACATCCAAGCCATAACACAGAGGAACTCAAAAGGAGGAGGGAGGAGTGACATAGGAGTGATGAGACAAGGGTAGAGAAGGCAGGGTCAAGCAGCCAGAGGTCTGGATCTACATCTTACTCCCCAGGCCACTCCTGGGTCCCAAGCCTGCACTGCTGGATGGATGCAGGCTCTAAATGCATGAGGAGCAGGCTGATCCGAACACCGCCTGAGATTCTACATGGTGGCCCTTGCCTCTACTCCATCAGGGAGCTGGAATCTGACCATATTTATGAGTGGGACTTCTGGCCTTTGACTGGGGCCGCAACTGGAAATGAACACCTGATTGTAGACACCCAGCCCCCAGACCTCCAGCCCTTCCAAGGACCAGACTTCTGGCACGAAATAAGTTTCCAGGCATTCTTCACCATTTTCTGCTGCTCTGTCCCTCATTCTACTGTTTCCAGCATGTGGAAGTTTGGTTGGTGGGGGAGAGGGCCAGAAGGCAAGGAGGTAGAAAGGGTGCTCCTTGTAGGGGAAATCAGAACGGGTTGTGGCTCTGGGACCTGGTCTCATCTGTCTGAGCTCTGGGTCCTGAGGCACTGCTCTTCTTGTCTCTGAGTCTCTGTTAATGTGTTCTCTAAGGTCCCCTCTGGGTCCAGGAGCTCAGTGCCAAGTCTGGCTCAGGATCCTCCTGGAAGGCTCAACTCGCAAAACTTCTCAGGATTTTAGGAGGAACTATCCACTTTTTGCATCTGGAACCTAGAATAGGGGACCCTATGGTTTGTATGAAGGGACATATTTAACTGGAGTACAGGTGTAGGAATAACAATAAAACCGTCAGAAGAGGAACCAGCTCACCCAGAGGGTCCCACACTCTTTAAATGACCATGAAATCACAAAGTGTAGTGTACAAAACATAGCCCCTCCCCCCCCCATTTTCTGTGTGTGTGTGTGTGAGTGTGTGTAAGAGAGAGAGAGAGAGAGAAAGATTTTTATAAAAATACCATATTTATTTATTTGGATGGGAGTATAGTTCAGTAGAATGTGAACAAGGCCCTGTGTTTAATGCCCAGAAACACACACACACACACACACACACACACACACACACCAGATATTGAGTCAACAAACTTGTATTTCAATTCAATTCAGTCATGGAACTTGCTCATTAGATAACTTAAAGCAAGTTGATTTTGTGCTAAATATGTCAAATGAGGCTCTAATACCTATTGTAGTAGATTAAAGATGGCCCCAGATTCACTGCTACTTCTCTCACTGTGAGGGCAGTCCATTTCCCTCCCCTCAGATCTGAGCTGGACTCTGTGACTTGCTGGGTCAATAGGATGTAAAGGAAGTGACACTCATTATCTGCCATGTATAAAGTACATGGAGTCTCAAACTTCCACCACGGTCTCAGAATATTCACTCTTAGATGCTCCCTCTCAGGACTCAGCCATCAGATTCTGAGAAGCCCAAGCCACATGCAGAGGCCAACAGTCAGCTTGACCTTCCATGTGAATGTGCCACAGATGTATAGGCATTAAGTTTGGGAAGTTTGCAGGACAGTAAGGGGTCATCAGAGCACCTAACTTGCAGAGCAAGTGACCAACCTGTGAGATTACTTGCCCAGATTATAGGAAGCACCTCATAAACCATCAAGTGCACCACAAATGTAAGGAGGCATGGTTAACAGCATGAGTTCCTATACTGCCCTTGCCATCCTGTCCCATGGCCTGTTCTGGGCCCTCATTTCAGCCCATGGCAATTCTTCCTTGGCTCTATGCCTGAGCACTTGGGTTTTCCAAGTGAGCTTTTCAACAAGGCCAAAATTGCAGAGGGATCCTGCAGGAGCTTTTGCGGTTGCTTGCTGGAGCTCTTAACCCATGTGCCTAAACTCATCTCATCATCTGCTCACAGCTGACATTTCAAACCTGGGTGACCGAAGAAAACTGGAAAGAGATGTCCACTTGTGCCCTCAGGCCTGGATGCTCTAAACTGTTCCTGAAACTAACTTTCTCCAACCAGAATCTGGATAGACACCTCCTGTCAAACAGAGGGTGACAGTGTCAGGACAGTGAAAATGCAACCATAATCAAATGACTCTGACTTCTTCTCTGATGATCTTGATAAAACCTCTGGTAGAGAATTCTGAGACTAATCCCTCAACAGGTTTTGCTCACTCACACAGATCCTGTGGCCTTGACCCATCTTCAGTATAGGTCTCTATACTCCCCAAAAGGCATCAAACATGAGAGTTGACAGCAGACTTTTTAAAATATCCATTCAACTGTTAAAATTTCCTGGTTATCTTCAGTAGAAATAAATACATGCTATTTTTGATCTAGAATCTACTTCTTAGAACATACAATTAACAATTATTTCTGAATAGCACACTAGATTGGTGTTGGGTTTCTCTTGTCACCTGTTCCTCCAATTCCTCAACCCGTCAAGTACAGGCTGAGGACAAAGCATCACCTATGATGCCTCACAAACCTGATGGCTTCATCTTCTCCTGCAGGTGCAATGCCTGGGTCGTGGTTTGTCTTGTGCCATCCTGGCTAGCTGTGCCTCTGACTGGAGGATGGAGCCTAGTGGGGACAGAAGCCTGCAAACATTTCCTGGGTCAGTTCCCATGCCAGCTGGATTGTAGGTTCTGGCAGGAAACTGGAAGAAAAGAGTGTTATGGTCTGGATGTAAGGTGTCCCCCCTCCCCCAAAAAATAGCTCATGTGTGAGACAATGCAAGGTGGTTCAGAAGAAAAATGATTGGTTTGTGAAAGTCTTAACCAAAATCAGTGAATTAATTTCCTGATAGGGATTAACTGGGTGGTAACTAAAGTGATAGGGTGTGGCTAGAGGAGATGGGAATTGGGGGTGTGGCTTTGGGTATATATTTGTATTTGTCGAGTAGAGACTCCCTCTCTGTTTCCTGATCACCTTGATGTGAGCTGCTTCCCTCCACCACCCTCTCCCGCCATGATGTTCAGCCTCACCTCGAGCCCTGAGGAATGGAGCTGGCCTTCTATGGACTAAGAACTCTGAAACCATGAGCCTACAAATAAACTTTTCCTCCTCTATAATTATGCTGGTCGAGTCCTTTAGTCACAGCCACAAAAAAGCTGACTAAAAGAAGGAGGAAGGGAGAAGACATCTTTTTATCCCTTCTTCTGGTATTATCAGTGGCATCACCCATAGCAGGCGAGGGGGCAGTCCTGGGTTCCTGGAAGTAGTGGGAGCAGCTTTGGCAACTCAGTGCTTGTGGGCTCTGGCTCCTGTAGCAGCACTGGCAGGGTGATCATCTCCAGAAACCCAGGGTCCTGCAGAGCCAGTGAGGGCACAGGCTTCTGGCTTCCTGCAAGTTGGCAGCAGCACGTGTTCCAGAAACCAGGAGTTTGGCAATCCTGAGTTTGGGGTGATACTGTTCCTTTCTGCAGCCGCAGCCCAGCAGTGGCATCTTGGACAGTTCCTGCTTCCTGGACCTCCTCATTGTCCACCCTGCTCATCCAGCAAACACATCCGTACATTGAATCCCTCTGCTTGTCATACCTTGAATAGATTTTATTTTCCTTACTAAAGTTTGCTGGTACACCGTAGCCTAAGCGTCTGTGGAACAGAGTATTCATTACCTACTCCACACACACACACACACACACACACACACACACACACACATCTTTCTTATAAATGGGACTCCAATTTCTATCAGAGCAGTAAAATTCCCCAATAAAGTTTCACTTTCTCAGTCTCTTTTGCAAGCAGGGTTGGGCCAATGAAATAAAAAGAGCTTTCTGGGATTTTTCTCTCCCAATAAGATGAAACAGGAAAGACTGAGGCTGCCTCTTCTCCCTCATTTTCTGGGAAGACATGATGTTTGGACCTGCAGCCACCCTCTTGCTTCCGTGAGTCAAAACATACCAAAACCAAAGGCAATAGTCTAAGGGTGATGTGGTAGAAAGGTAGGAAGAAACTGAGTCCTTGATGGCATCCTAGAGCATGGGCCAGGTATAGTTCACCTTAGCCCTAGGTCCATGCTTCGTACCATTTTTGTGACGTTCTGAGTTCTACAGCTCTCCTCTAAGGCCCAGTTCTTTCCAGAAGTTTCTGCCTTCGTTTGACTACATTGGAAAGTGGCGTCCAGTTCCTGCCTACTGTGGCTTGCAAATACACTCAGACAGGGATTCTTCAAAGAAGGGAAAGGGGCAGATTTAGTAACTAAATAAAGAAATATCCCCACCAACAGGGAAGCTGGCAAGAGGGTGAATCCGGGCGCAAATCTGACAGGAGCAGCCTCACAGTATTTGACCTCCCCATTCTCATTTTGAATTGCCCTTTATAAAAGCTCACCACACTATTCTCATTAGAGCCCCTGAGGTAAGATGGAGTAGGTCAGAGGCAGATTATTTGGGTCATGGCCAATAATACAATATCACAAACCCTTTCCCCCTCACCCTACGTTTCCCCTTCTCTCCTCCCTCCCCTCTCTTTAACCAAAATTGGCTGTGGAGCTCTCCCCTCCCTTAGGGGCAAACTGGTGCTCCCTGCTGCCCCCTGTTTCTGTGGGCCGCAGGTCTGGCGTGCTCAGTGGTCAGACCCAGTCTTGCTGAGTCCTTCTCCCTGGGAGACGCCCGCCGCCGCCTCCTGCCCGTGCTTTAATTAAGTGGACATCTCGTTCCTGCAGAGGTGGTACAGCTGCTGTGGTTTGCTAGTATCTTGCAGCCAAATTAGAATTTTTGAAAATCCTTTGCACTTATTTGCTGAGTCCACTGATCTCTTGTGGGAATCGCAGCCCTCCTGCCCTTCTTGCCTCCCCCCTGCCCCCGTGGTTCTTTAGGACGCGTGGCCCAGGGCAGGTGGGCGGGGCGAACTGGTCACTGGTCCTGCGCACCCGCCTGGTTAATGAGGCCCCTATTTGTGAAGAAAGGGGGGGGATGAGGAGAAACCTCATTTCTCTCCTTCGATTTGTTTTTTAATCAAATCAAATTCTTAATTACATTTGGCTGGAATGAAATTATGCTTCTGAAGAGCTTCCAGATGGAACTAGGAAAGTGACTTTAGCCGAGCTCTGCAGCCATTTTGGTCAGCTTTCAATGTTTTCTCTGGAAGAATCTGCAGGCTGGTGCCTTTGCTCTGAGGGACAATGGACACATTTTTTTTTTTTTTTACCATCTCTCCCTCCAAATGTCGCTGAGAGCTTCTCTCCTGGATGGACTAGGGGACTTCTACATTTAGAGCTTTCTTAATAAGCTGGCTGAGGACCCTTGAAAGGTGGGTGTCCCATAAAGAGTTTGGGAGATTATCAAACAGGCCAGGGTTCAAACCATACCTTGCCAGCTGTGTGATACTAGGCAATGCCAAACCTCTCTGAGCCTCATTTTCCTCAGTCACATTTTCTTACCTCATAGGATTGTTGTGAAGATTAAATCATATGGTTTGTGCAGAGTATTGATTTACTCTGCTTTTCTTATCTTCCGGGCCGTTTTCTTCAGAGAGAAGCTACACTCTGATGCAAATGGCATAAAATATAATCTGCTGCTTTATTTAAAGAACCTTTCTTTAAATTTTTTTGATCCACTATTTTCAAGATTTTAAAAAATGGACAAGCAAACAAGAATACCAGTTGTCTTCATCTCTCACCTGCCCTAGTACCACAGGTCCTGACCTTCTGCTATCCTCAGCCTTATGAGGGACTGACGCGTCCTGGACATTCTCTTCCCCCGGATGCATCATTGTAGCCTACCCAATGCCATCTCCTGGAAGTTTTATTTTAATAAAATGAACAGAGGTGTAGCTAAGAGAAAACAACTGGTTGGGTAGCCTCTGGGAACCCAAGAACTCCCCCTTGCCCACTGAGCAGGGGGACGGGAGGAGAGGCAGGGAGGAAGCAGAGAGGGTCACTGGGGCAGAGGAAACACATTTTAACCACTGGATTCCTGTGATATGATGAATAACCACCTAACTGAAAGTGGAGGCAGTGAGACTGATGCGATCAAGTACCAACGCCCATGCAGACCCCAGCAGGCTGGGAAGGGTGATGCAAAAACCTTCAGAGGGCAGCAAGCATCTTATCATACAAACTGGCTACTCTGTTCCCATGGCACATGTCACCATGAGCACATGTAGAATTCCGAGGGAGGACTCACATTCGAATAACCGTACAGAACACCTCCTTTCAGATGTTGTCTGGGGCTTATGCCAAACCACCCTGGAGTCACTCATCTGTTCCTCGATTGGTCCAGTGTTATCACCAGGAGGAGCTGGAAGTTAGAGTTTGCTTCATTCTCTCAGGAAAAAAAAAAAAAAAAGGAGATCCCGCTCTTTTTCTTTTCCCACCATCTCTTTTACTTCTTAGCTCTTAGTTGAACTGAAACATCATGAAACATGATGCTTCTTAATCACACATTATGAAAAGTCCTATTGGGATACCACTGTATGCAGAACATAACTGTTGCAGGGTCAGCTATGAATCTCTGAGTTTAATTCACTGGTTTATTAAAAACTGAATGTACAATATGACTTTTTAAAGAATTCCAAAATTGTGTCCAGAGTGTTGCAGCAGATACTGTAAAAAGGCCTTCCTTGATATGCAATCCCAACCACATTTTTTCTTATCTTTCTTTTGAGTTCTGGAAAGCTAAATACCATACTCAGTTTTCCTAGTCACCTTGCAGCCAGGGATGGCCATGTTCTGGGCCAAAGAGATATGAGTGGAAGCCACAGGGAAGCACTTCCCTTTTCAACTAAAAAGACAAAGCTTCTCAAGGAGAAGGCTTTGGCATTCCCCTTCTTCCTGCCCGGAAGCTGCCTTACAAACAGGAAGCTCAGAACTGCATACTAAGAATGACTGGACAAGGAGATACAAAGGAACTGACAGCCTCGCAGAGCAGCTGTACAGCCCTGGGCTGTCTACCCCAGACTTCTTGTTTTTTGAGGAAAGTCAATTCCCACTGAAAAGTTTAAGTCTCTTATAGTTTGACTTCTTTCTTTCTTTTTTTTTTTTTTTTTTTTTTTTTGCAACAAAACATTCCTACATTATACAAGAAGGATCCCATAGAGATACCGAAGATTCGGCACATTTCTTTCCTTCTGATTCCTAAAGAATCCCAAACTGTGAAGTGCTAAAGACTTGATTTGGTGGTATGGGAAAAGGATCAAAGAAAAAGAATTCAAAACCACCCACTATCTCTAGAACTGGGGCTAGAGCTGCTGGTATTGGGCTGTGTGGCATAACAGACTTTCTATTCCTGTTTGGGGGGATTTTTCAAAATTTGGTATTTAGAAGGCTGAAGAGATTCAAGTCTCCTGACATAGAAACATGAATGGTTTCACTTCTCAAACATTTCAGTTGAATGTTTGCCAAAGTTTTTATCTCAGGGAAACTATTTGCTGAGTTTCTAATATTATGTAAAATATTGAAGCAAGACTTCCCCCAGGGGATTATATTACTATTTAGTTTTATATTTCTTCTGATGTCTCCAATAAATCATGAACTTCTTTAGAGATGTCAGAGGGCAGCCTGTCTCTTAAACTGCAAATGACAAACCATGAATAATGCACAAGAGTCTCTTGCAGAGAGAAACCCCAACCATACAGCCTGTTGCTTTGGGGTTCTTGTTTGTTGTTAAACAGTTGCTCAGTGGATCCTGATTTCCGAGGTGTCAGGCTGGTCAGTCATTATAAATCCCTTGAGTCAAGCCCACCACCAGGAAATCTGGATTATCAAGAGGTAGTTGCAACTTCCAAACTGAAACCAAAAAACTCCAGAGAAAGCAACCCGTGTGACCGAATTATGTCAACTAGACTAAAAACTCCTTGAGGATAGTCTTGGTTCCCTACAATTCCTAAAGTATGTGTGGACCTTAACAGTGTCTTAACAAATATTTATTGGGTGGGAAGATGGACATATAGATGAATGGATGGATGGATGAGCTTCCACAGAAAAATTGAGAGAAATAGGACAAGTACATAAAATCATAATGAATAGAACAATAATTAATAAAAACTTACTTACCAAATGGTAAATCAAGGGAAATATCATGAAAATGGCAAACAGAGAAGAGAGCGAGTATAACATGACTTTACATATCAAAAAAGAAAGCTTAAAGAGCCCACTCAAAAGTAGGACAGATTCTCTAGCTAATAACTACTTTCATCGTTTTCTTTCCTTTTCATTTTTCATGAATTCCCAAAGGAATAGTGTATACAAGTATGTTATAATCTGGCCTTCCCCTTGCCCAGCCATCTGAATCAGCTGTCCAATATCTCATTAATGGCCTCCAAAGTACAACGTCCAACCTCTTTGTCTAAATCATCTCATTCTCTGACTACGAGAGTTTTGACCTTCCCAACCCCTCCTCAAATTCCCTTGTGTTTCCCTTTTATGACTTCTACATCTCTGTACTTTCTGACCCCTTCATGCTCTCTATCCTTACTCTGTCTTCTTCCTCAGGTCTGCCAGCTCCTTGGGTACACCCCTTCCCCTCCTTTTTTTTTTTTCTCATGCTACACTGCCCTGGTGATCTCATTCACACCTATGACTTCAAACATCTTTCTTTTCTAAATAGTCCTCATGTCATGTCTTTGATCCCTGGGTCTAGACTACATCCACCCATTTATTCATTAATCACACATCAATTGAAACCTTATTGTGCACGAAGTCCATTGCTAAAAATTGGGGTTACCAGGAAAATATGTTTTTTTTTAAGGCTATCAAAGTTTAGAGGAGACAGTAGTAAAATTATGAAAAGAGGATAACAGTTGTCACCACAGAGAAGGGCCACTTGGGAGACCCCAAGGGTAGACTAAGTGGAGGATGGCCCAGCAGATGTGATGGCAAAGAGAGAAAGGCAAGGGTACGGAGACTCGACAGACCACACACTGGACAACTTGCACTTAATGGTTTCTATGTGCTAGATGTTTTCACCAAAGAATATTGCCTCACATTGACTCAATGATATCAAATATCAAGCACTTTTCTAAGTGCTTTTTATATAATATTTTATTTAATCTTCATAGAATCCTCAAAGATAATATATTATTACCTTCATTATACAGATGAAGAAACCAAAACTGTCTGTAAAGTGAACCCAGCAACTTAGTTAAGGCTTACAACTAAATGGCAGAGCTGGGAGCTTAAGGATCAATAGTTTAGCCTCATGAAACATAGACTTCAAGCTAACTTAAGTAAAAGTGGCTTTATTATAGGGATGTGTCCTAGAACCCAAGGGTAAAAGCTATAGTCAAGCCACACTAGGAGCTGGAACTGGGCCCAGAGAACTCTCAGAGCAACACAGCTACTTTCTCCTTTCAACAGATTGTCCCTCATCACCGCTCCTCTCTGTCAGTTCCACCTTCCTTGTTCTCTGTATCTGCAGGCTGGCTCTCTCCTCTTGCTCATCACGGCCTATGGTAACATCATAGAGGCTCTATACCAGCTCCCTTGTCCCCCAGACAATAGCACCTTACAAAGTCAATACACAAAAGACTATCATGTCATGTCTACTCATTCTAAATTCTCAGGAGAGAAATTCTGATTAGCCCAGTTCATATCAGGTAAACCACTCAGGGAGTGGAAGTAGGTTAGAATGGTACCAAACATGGCTACAGGAAACACAATTGTTGGAGAAAGAAGGATGGACTGGGCACACTTCATAAAACATGTCTTCTGTATTTACAGTTGATCTTCTCTTCTAGGTGTTCTGAGTTGAAGTCCTATTTTTTTAAACTCTTTCCTATACTACCTTACCTTACAAACTCAACATCCAAACTCAAGATATATCCCCTTAAATAAGCCCCTCTTATTTCAATTAATGACTTAGCATCAGCTCATTCCCCTCCCCCTTTAACATTGCAATGTTAACTTCAACGTCTCCCTCTCTTTAATACCCTACACCTGATATTCTGCCTTAATGATATTCAGAAGTCTCCCAGGTTAGCCACTTTTTCCATCCTAAAAGATCAACCACTGTGATTCAGATTTCAACAGTGACCAGCATCACCCAAAAAGGATGAGATTGACAAACCTCTATTCTGCTTATAAAGCCCTAAAGTAAACTTGATGAAAGATTGATTAACTAAGCTATCTTGGACTGAATCAAGAAAATTGTAGGAACAATTTTTAAATTTTTTAACTCATAAACAAAGAAAAGTATGGGCTGGGGCTGGGGCTCAGTGGTAGACCGTTTGCCTAGCATGTGTGAGGCCCTGGGTTTGATTCCCAGCACCACATATAAATAAATAAAATAAATATCTGTTGACAACTAAAAAAAAAGAAAGAAAAAAAAAATTTACAAAATAAAAGTATTAGCAGATGCAGAACAATCCAATGAGTAATTTTTGTTAAGTGATGAGATGGCACTGAGTTTGTCTATTAGTTAAACCTAAACTAATGACACTATGGGGAAGGAAATAAAAGATTAAATGAATGAGACGGAACTGGTAGTAGAGAACAAGTAGCTAAAGAAAGGAACCTGCCAAGATCAATAAACAAAAATGGCCTATCAGGATTGATATTCCCAGCAATGTGCTGGAAATATCTAACACTGACTGCCCAGGGAGAAAAGGAGCTAAATTTACATCAATTTATATGGTACAAATATTACCTCCATGGCCAATTTCAAACTACTAACCTCATTCAGTGAGGAATTTGGAAGAGATGCTTGCAGTTGACTCTCCTGAGCCAATAAAACCTGGTTCCAGCCCTGATATATCCACCCTTCCTGCCTTTCATCATGTCCTAGAATGGAGGGAGTCTCAGTTCACCCAAATTAGAATCCTTTTAGAATGAAGAAGCCCTCAGCCAAAGTAACTCACCCCAAGGTCTTTCTATTATTAAAAAGAAAAAAAAAAAGCTATTCTATGTTCAAACACTTCTTCCATCTTGCCCTAAATCAACTTGTAATCTAGTACACATTCAAACAAGTGTGAAAGGCAAACTTTGGAAAGGGGACTTGAAGAACAGAGGGAAAGACAATCCTAATGACAGAAATTTGAACAGGATGTCATGGAAGAAGAGAACAGGAGAGGAAGAGGCAATTTCAGGAAAGGGACTAAATTGGGACTCTGTAGGGGGAGAGGAAGATCACGTTTGGGAGCATAGGTATCTGTGGACGGGTAGAGAGGTGAGCTCAGAGAAAATCAGCTGGATCAGCCTGGGATGGGCCACGCAGGTTTGTGAAGCACCCTCTGGCCACAAAGGGCCTTGATCAGGACTGCACTTGTTGGAGACCACTCTAGCAGCAGTGTGGTCTTTGGTTGAGGTGGCAGTCTGTGAAGGAAGAGAGAGACAGGGCGGGGGAGGCAACATTGTGTGCATACACATATTGGGGTATTGTGTTGATCAAAGTCATAAGACTGTAGCAAAAACATGAGTCTTTGGATTTGAAAGAGGTAGGAGAGGGAATGAAAGGAAGGCAATGGGTTTAAGAGACTTCAGCCAAATAAAAGCAACTGATCAAGATTATAGAGGGATAAGAAACTCTATAAATGCAATAAAATTGATAGTGTGTGAGGTACAGTGGGAACTGGAGAGATATGAGACAGAAGCAAGAGTGAAATGCTGCAACATGTTTAATATTTGGGGATTTTGAACAACAGAAATATTCTATAATTAAGAAATTAAATTTTCAAAATAAAAATTTCAGAGATAAAGGATGAGCAGAAGTGTCTAATGTTTTCTGAGTTTGTTCAAAAGAGCTCAAGATAGATCTCCAAAACATTTCCAGGTATGAAAATTCCCCATCACGGCCAACTCTGAATGGGTTGCAATGACTGTATCATTTTGCAGGAGTGTAGGTTTGCATCTGGACTCATCTATTAAAACTCAGAATCCTGGGTCCAAGAGTACTCTCTCTCTCTCTCTTTAACCTTCTTCTCTGAGGTCTTGCAACCATAGACCTAGCTACCTCTCTTTTGAGCAAAGTCTCTTGAGCACACTGCTTCCTTTCCATTCTGTTTAACCATAGGCCTCTTGCCCCACTCAGGGACTCAATGCAGCCCCTCTGTCTGGAATTATCTCTTCCCCTCTTGAACTCCCCATGCACCAAATCCAAATCAAATTCCAGCTCTTTCATGTCAGCAGGGCTTTCCTTTCCTCTGTTGAAGTCACCTTTTCAAAGTCTGCCTCACACAATTCCTATAAAGTATACACCTCTAAAATGAATGTACAGTGAAGGGACCCGTCTTGTTTCTCCTGACTCAGTACCTACTTGGCAACTTACATATTGAACATGCAACACAGAAACTGCTGATTGTTCCTTAACATCCATTCTCTGCTTCTCTATCTTAAAGGCTGTCTTTAAGCTGTGCACATGGCCACCTACTACCTGGCAAAGTCTTCATTTCCCAGCCTCCTCTGCATTAGTTCTGGCACTGGGCTTAAGTTCTGGCCAACGGAAAGTAGACCAAAAGAGTATGTGCAGCTTCCAGGTGTTCATCTTAAGGCGGAGAGGGGTGCTTGCCCCTTCCCATGTTCTCCACTTTCTCTAGCTGGAATGCAGATGTGGTGGGCAGCCATGTTGGTCCAGCAGAGGTGAGCAAAGCATTAGAACAGGACAGAGCAAAGATAAGAAAGAGCTCTCTCAGACTCCACAGAGCCACCTTCCTAGCCAGCTGAGCTGCTTGTGTGTACTCAGTTACACAAAGAGAAATACTTTTCCACTGGGCTTAAGCCACTGTTACTTCAGGTCTGCCTTAGAACAGCTGCATTTATATTCTAACTAATACAAGGTGCTTAATACGTGTTTGCTGAATAAGGTCATGGGAGGTGGATTTCAGGTTTGTACAGGAAATAAGAAAACCTAAGGGGATCTTCCTTTGTGTGTTTAGGTTTAGGTTTTAAGCAGCCATACCTTGTAGGGCCCCTCCCACAATGTCCCTGCCAAACCAAAAACTCCTTAGAAACTGAGCTGACTCTATAGCTATTTTATTGATTAAAGCCACTTATCTCAAGATCAATATCCCAGTTGTGCTACAGATAAACGTCACTGGTAGGCCCAGCAGAGTGTCACTCTTCTCCTTGACTGAGGAAGTCAAATAAAAAATAAACATTAAGGGTTGGGAGTGTAGCTCAGTGGTAGAGCTCTTGCCTAGCATGTGCAAGACCCCCAACACCATAAAAAAGTAAACATTCACCAGAACAGTGTGCCAAGTGTGACTACTTAATCAAGGGCCCAGCGAGTATCCTTTCAAAAACTCCTACAACCCAGAGTGTTCTTTGACTTTCTTCGGTGTTTAATCTGATTTTCTCAAAAGTGGCTGAGTCCCTAAAGAATCTGAGCTTCACAGCAAGGAAGGGTCATTTTCTTGTCTGAATCCTGCCAGTGCTCATCCACCCTCATTTTGGAGCCCATCCTCCAAGATGCTTGCAAATGAGCAGGCAAATCCCAACCCAGACTGCTTTAGGGTATGGGATGAGGGGCCAGGAGATGGGATGTGCCCAGTCACTTAACAGAAGGCACCCAGGCTTCTCTGAACTGCCACTTCCCCTAACCACTAGGCTTGCATCATGCAGTTTACAGGAACTGCATGCCACATGTCGAGTGAAATAGGAGATACAGGAAATGAGCCAGATTCCTGGGCTTCAGGGAGGGCGGGCTCCCTGTTAACCAGAGGGGACCAGAACAAGAGCAGTCACACATGGCACTCCCAGCCCTTGGCAAACATCTCAAAGGAAGTCTGTGTCCTCCCATTCTAGAGACAGTTTAGGGGTTGGATTCTGATGGACTAACTTCGTTTCTTCTAAGCACGAAGCACTTAAAATTCAAAGTGGTTTCTATGTGTGTGTTAGTGTGTGCGTGCATGCACACACGCACACTTTAAACATGGCTGTCAATCAAACAGTCTGAGGGTTCTTGTAGACACTTAAGAGACTGACTTAAGCTCACAGTAGACAAAGCTAATTCTGGAAAGAAGTCCAAACTGGAGATCTGGGAGGTACCCCTGACTCAGCAACTCAAACCACACTACCAGCCACACCCTTTCAGAGCCGGATAGTGCCATTTAAACCTGGGGTGAAAGGTGGTCTGAGCATCAGGCTGGAGGTTGCCCACATAGCCTCATCCTCAGACCTGAATCACTGAGCCCTGGGTCCAGACCCTCCTAACTCTAAAATATCACAAGAGCTTAAAGCATCGTACTACAGGGACACAGCCACATCAATGTTTATATGGCTCCACAATGTTTATATGGCTCCACAATAGCTAAACTGTGGAGCCAACCTAGATGTCTCTCAGTGGGTGAATGGATAAAAAAATGTGGCATTTATACACAATTGAATATTACTCAGCATTAAAAAAGAACAAAATCATGGTATTTGCAGGTAAATGGATGGCATTGGAGAAGATAATGCTAAGTGAAGTTAGCCAATCCCAATAAAAACAAATGCCGAATGTTTTTTCTGATATAAGGGGGATGATTCATAGTGGGATAGGGAGGGAGAGCATGGGAGGATTAGATTAATTCTAGAAAGGGAAAAGGGTTGGGAGGGAAAGGGAGGAGGAAGGGGATTAGCAAGGATGGTGGAATGTGATGGACATCATTATACAAAGTACATGTATAAAGACTTGAATTGGGTGTCAACATACCTTATATACAAACAGAGATATGAAAAATTGTGGTATATATGTGTATTAAGAATTGCAATGCAAAAAAAGTGCATGTATAATGGCATAAATTGACATGAACATACTTTATATACAGAGATACGAAAAATTGTGCTCTGTATGTGTAATAAGGATTGTAGTGCGTTCCACTGTTGTGTACTTTAAAAAAAATAATAAAATCAATTAAAAAAAGAAAAAATATATGAGAATTAAAAAAAAAAATAACAAGAGCTTGACTTGGGCTTTCTTTAGTCTTCTCATTGCCCTTTTATCTTCCTTTTCATCAAAAATCACACCCATGGTCTCAGCTCTTCTGCTGGGACTGGAAGCCTCCTAGGGACAGGGTCTTCAACGTCTACTTCATTCTGTGTTGTCTTGCATGATGCCTAACACAGGCAACTTGATAAATACTTGATCAGTCAGTTTGATTTTCTGCAGAAGGGTCCTCTTTCTCTCTGCTTTACAAGACAAGGATGATTCGTGCTAGGCCCACCCCCCACCCTCAGGTCCAAGAGGCGCTGGCTGCCTACTGGCTGTTTGTCACTGTCCAGGAGCAGGCACAGCAGAGGAGCCCAGGCCAAGGCTGCCTTCGTGTGACCCAAAGCACACCTAGACTTCCCTTCCTTCTCTCCAGATCCCCTGTTTCTGGAAGAAACCAAACAACTCAGTGATGATTACTGACCTAACAATTAGAAGGGAAATTAAATGACAATAAATGACTTCTTCCCCGCTGCTGGTAAAAGCTCAAGCACAGGAAGGCCATTGTTATCCAGGGACAACAGTAGAGCCTGAGTCCTTGGAAGAGTTGAGCCAGCCCCACTGTCTTTCCCTGGAGGCTGCTCAGCACCCTAGACACCCCCAGAGCTCAGCCACCATTCCTGGGCAAACTGGCCTGGGGCCAGGGGAGGAGGGACCCCAGGGGACAAGCACTTCTTCCTACAGGGGAAACACACGGCTCTACACAAAATGGCTTCCTATCAGAATTGGAGGATTAAGAGACTTTTGTCTGGTGACATCAGAATAACATCGGCCCCTTGATTTTTCCTAGTAGGTAGAGAAACCATTTTCTAAATATCTCCAGAAACTGTAGCCATAGGTATAGCATGTACCTGAAGGGGAACTGGGCCTATTTCTTGGTGGTGTTCTTGACCTGGCTTCTGTGTTACAGGAAACCACAAGGAGCCCTGGGGTGTGGACTCGACCCAGGGTGTGCATGGCTTTATCCTCTCTCCTTCGCTGGCTCCATTCCAAGTGCTCCAGGCTCCTACGGTTCCTCACATAGACCAAACATGTGCTGGGCCTGGGCCTTTGCTCTGGTACCCTCAGCCTGGAATGTGCTTTCCTCCAAGATCCTCATGACACCCTCTTCCCCTCATTCAGTTGTGCTTGGATATCACCCTGTAGAGAATTCTTTGCTGAAACTTCTCCCCTCCCTGTCCTTATTCCCCTCCCGAGTTTCATTTCTCTCCATGACATCTATCACTGCTTGATGATTGTCAGTTACACATTTAGTTTACAGCCTCCTTCCCCCTCTAGAATGGCAGGTCCATGAGGGCTGTATCCTCAGCACCTAGAACAAGCCAGGTAAACAGATGCCCAAATATGTTAAAAATATTTATTAAATAAATGAAGAATTATTATCCCCTAGTATTGTTACCACATGAGTGTGTAAGTTACCCCTGGCCTCAGCAGGGGACAATAATTCACCCAGGAACTGCTCCTCCTAGGAAGATTTGTCTACAGTCCCCCGAGGCTGCACTGTTGTGGCATGCTCAAGGCCCCGCGTTCCATCCCCAGCAGTGTGGGGGCAGAAATCCCTCCTGCTGCTTCTCACTGTATTAATCTGCTAGGGCTGCAGTGACAAATGACCACAAACTGGGTGGCTTCATGACAGAAGTTTCTCTTCTCACAGTTCTGGAGGCTACAAGTGTGAGATCCAGATGTTGACAAGGTTGGCGCCTTCTGAGGATGGTGAGTCTGTCCATCTCTCGTCCAGCTGCTGGTGGCTTGCTGGCACTCTGCTGCTCCTTGGAGAGAAGAATCACTCATCCCCACCTCCATCTTCCACCCATGTCCCCACTGTGTGCATATCTGGGTTTGAACTTCTCCCTTTTTATAAGGACACCCGTCATCTTGGATTAAGGACCCCCTAATGTCCTCATCTTAACTAATTACATCTGCAATGACCCTATTTCCAAAAAAAAAAAAAAAGGTCACATTCTGGGGTCCTGGGAATTAGGAAGTTGATACAGGCATTTAGGCGGGACAGTGAATGCGGGTAACAGTCCAATCCCTAACATGCGTCACCTTGCCTAGATTCAGAAAGCTTGCCTTTTTGGCAACATCTTCTCTCGATGCCCCTCTCTCTGCTTCTCAAGGGAAGGAATAGGGACATCAGATGAGGCTGGCCCTAGACCAGCCTATGGGTCTGTGCCCACCTTCCCCAGACCCTCCCCTCAGATGACCATCGCCTAGGTGTCTGGGGAGTGTAGGCCTCCTGGGCTTCTACCTCTGCAACCCACTGATTCTTCAGCCCCTAGGCAGGATCCAGGTTATTCTCCAGGAAGGACACCTCAAGGCCTCTCTGTGTCCAGCTCTGTCCCCCAGGGGTGGGAGCATGCCCGTGTCCCAGCATACACAGTTCACATAGTGCTCCTCAGCGGATCAACCACCCCAAGAACGCAAACATGGAGAATAAACTCAGGTGAATCTCTCCAGCAAGTGGGGGCTCAGGCAAGGAAGTTGAAACAGCATATATGGCCACAGCAGGGGACAGCCGGGAGAAATTCCCCAAGAGCTAGGCAGGTGATATTACCAGCACCTAACTAGGGCACCTTCCCACAATTCCTGATGTGAACACTTTGAGAAATAGAAGTGACAAGATTGACCTCGAGCAACAACCAATATATCCTCTCCAGATGGCATACAGACTTTGGAGGCCTCAGTGGGATTTATTATAGAGCTGCCCATTAGCATCGGCACATGGAAGCCCATATCAGAGTGTCATTATGAGCCCCATTCTGTGTGATTTATAAACTACAGTAAACCTGGGATGTTGGAGGGAGCTCCTAGAGCTTCATCCAGGTCCTAATCCATGAACATTTCCCCCTGGAAAGGGCACTAAGGAACAGGGGGATACTGTCCTGGCAAACCATGACATGTTGATTGTACCAGAAATAAAACAGGAATATTTGAAACCTTATAGTGGAAGCCCTGGTATGTGACCTCCATAGAGTTTTTGAGTCCCAGTTGCCCAGTTCTGTCTAGAAAATATGATTTCCTTCCTTCCCTCCTAGTTGTATGACATAACTATGTGCCCTGCACATAGTAGGTGCTCACTGAATGCAAAAAGGATCTTAGCTGAAGAAGGAACACCCTCCAGACACAGGCAGGACCAGGCAAGCATCCCATGTATTGGGGCTGTTTTAATCTCTGCAGCTCTGATGGTGACTACTGCAGCCAGAGGCAAGAGACAGGAGAGTCACAGGTGCCAGACTCCGTGGGTGGAGTGCAGTCTATGGCGCCTGTTCTCCTGCCCAGGTTTAAATTAAAGTGCAAAATATGCATTCTGTCCCCTCAGGGCCTGGCTTAGTGACCAAAGACTTAGGTTTGAAATACTTCTGCTCCAGGGAACTGCAGGTTCAAATCCCTAAGGGATTTCTGTAGGCCTGGCAGCCTTCTGAGACACATCATTTGAATAAATGCAATTTAGTGAAGGCAGACCTTTCAGAGGAGGCCTCTGCAAAGGAGATACGGAGAGCTGGTAGCGGGGATAGAGGGTCAGAGTTCTATCGGGGTTTTCCTCCACGTCCTTGCCAAATGTCAAGTGGACTTGGAAGATTATGGAGAAACCAGAGAAGGCTCATAGCAGAGCTAAGTGCCATAGCCCAACCCCTCCTTGTCTTCATTGTAAAGCCTCCATTATTTTCTTGCTTCCCTGCCTTCCACGTGGGTGCTTTTTAGGAGTGGGAGTGCTTCTGCCTAAACTCTTACAGTGTGGCCATGGGCCTCACCCTCTGCAAGTCACAGTCCATGGGACGGCAGGGGTAGGGGGGAGTCTGCTCAGTGGATGAGGCTGTGGGTTCCAGTGTCAGCTGACCTGCCTGTGACTCCTGGCTTTTCTAGGTCCTGTTTATGTAACTTGGAACATCCTCTGTGGCCCCAAAGTATACCTGTCTCTGCATTTAGAGAAGCATCATAGTGTTAATACCTCTAAGGCATCGCCACAGTGCCTGCTGCCCTGGGCTTGGAGACTTTTGGATAAAGAGGACTCCAACAAAGCTCCTCTTCTAGCTCTCCAAAGCAGAAAGCAGTGAATAAACCTCAGAGTGACCAAGGGCTTCATAACATGAGACACACCCTCAAAAACCACTTCTCTTAAACTATCTTCCCAGAGTTAACCACAGGCTGATGAAAATTTATATGACTTAAGAAGCCATTGCTTTCCAGGCTCTGATCTACATGGGAACAGTACAGAGGGCTATGGAGACAGACCAAGAGGTGAAGCAAGAGAGGGGCCCGTCCTGAGTTGGATCCCCCAGCAAGGATAGAGATCAGCAAGCAGCGTGTTCCTGGGGCAGAGACCTGTGCTCATCACCTGGAGAAGAGAGGGGCAGGAGGCAGGTTGGGCACAAGGAGCCTGGGTGTGTGGTGCAGCCTCAGCAGAGCCCCTAGCTGACTATACCAGGCCCACTGGAACTGGAGAGGCTCTTCAGAGACCCAAGCTGGAAAAGAGAGCCAGACCTTCATACCCCAGGATCAGCCACTAAAGGTGGGCTGCTATAGGGAGCGGACCAGGCTCTGGGAAGGGCACTGTCCCAGTGGAGGCAATTCCCAAAAAGACTGCTAGTGGCTGAGAGCTCTCTTCCCACAGCACACAAAGCAGCCCAGAGTAAGTCCTTGTATTCTAAAGAGGTTAACAAGCCATACGTCATGGTGTCTACTACAGCCCCCACAGGGACCACCTCTTCCTTTTTCTTTTTTATTGGTGCATTATAATTTTACATGGTAGTGGGATTCACTATGCCATATTCATACATGCACAGGCCACAATTTGAGCAATCTCATTCCCTAGTAACTTCCCTTCCTTCTACTTCCTGATCCCTTTACTTTTTTAGTCTCCCTTCTATTTTCATGAGATCCTTTTTTTTTCTGTTTCTGTTTCTCTCCCCGTCCTTCCCTCCCTTCCTCTCTCTAGCTTCCATGTCTGAGAGAAAAGATTTGATCCTTGACTTTCTGAGTCTTGCTTATTTTACTTAGCTTAATGTCTTCCAGTCCCATCCATTAACCAGCAAATTCTATAATTTCTTTCTTCTCTATGGCTGAATAAAACTCCATTGTGTATATGTACCACATTTTTTAATCCATTCATCTGTTGATGGACACCTAGGCTGGTTCCACAACTTGGTTACTGTACATTGTGCTGCTATAAACATTGTCGTACATGGATCACTGTGGTATGCTGGCTTTAGTTCTTTTGGATAAATACTAAGGAATGAGTGGTATAGCTGGGTCATGTGGTGTATTCCATTCCTGGGAATACCTCTTTATTTCTTACTATAAATATTACTCACTACCTTTGGGTAACCAGATCTTTAGAAATTAATTGCAATTAGAATATGGAGTTTTGGGGCTGGGATTGTGGCTCAGCGGTAGAGTGCTCGGCTAGCACATGTGAGGAGCTGAGTTTGATCCTCAGCACCACATATAAATAAATAAATAAATAAAACGAAGGTATTATGTCCAACTACAACTAAAAAATTTTGAAAAATAAAATAAAATATGGAGTTTCATTTTGAAATGAAACGGCTCAATCCTGCCATTGCATCTGGAATGAAGCAGTAGTCACCAAATTCATGTGCAAATGGTGGGATTTCAAATTGTAAAGTCCTTGAATCAGAAAGAAATTGAGATGTAACCTTATTGAACTCTCACCAGGAGAGACCCCTTTGCAATCCAGCTAAAGCTGTCCAGTCTCTGTCAGAGGATTCCATTGCCTCGGCTGGGGATGTCTCCCTTACCACAAGTCTGGACAGTGCCACTCATTAACTGGAACTTCCTGATGGCAAGTTACTATCAACCTCCAGGAAAGATCACTCATACAGCACAAAATAAATTTTCTTGTCATAGATCATCCTCCTGCTATTTAAAGATAAATATTTTGCTTCTTTGCCCATTATTCCAGTGACTCAAGGTAGCCCTATAGTACATATAGATGCTGACTAAGTGCTTAATAAACCATGAGCAAAAGAAATAATGAATGACCCCAAAAGGTTTGCACATTCAAGGCTTAGACCCCAATGCAATGATGTCCAAAGGGCTATTAGGAGATGGGTCCCAGTTGGAGGAAGTAAGTCACTGGGGGCCCACCATTGCCTCCTGAGCATTTGCTCACTGGCTGAACAAATGCTGCCTTCATGCCTTGCTGCCAAGCCATTTCATGTACATGAAACAACTCAGCCTTTGTAAGAGTTGTCACAAGGATAACATGGTCAGCATTACTGTTGTTGGTTCCTGTCCTGTGAAATCAGAAAAGGAGGACATTGGGTTGGGTCTAAAAAAAATGAAGAGGGAGCTTCTTATCCCAGAGGGGACAGCATTTTAGTTGGAGTATAGGACTAATGAAGACCTGGAGCATCCAAGAGAGCTGGCATACTGGGGGACAGCTCTGGATACAACTAGCTCCATGATTCTTAACTGGGGAAAGTTGCTCCCTGGGGGACACTTGGCTATGTCTAAAGGCATTTCTGCCACAACTAGGGGTGGTCACTAATGACATCTACTAGAAAGAGACCAGTAGTGCTGCTAAACCTTCTACAATTCACAGGGCAGTCCTCACAACTAAATATTATCTGGTCAACAAGCATCATATTTCTGAGTGTATTAGTTAACTTTCTGCCACGATGACAAAATACCTGAAAAAAAATCAACTTGGAAGAGGAAAGATTTATTTGGCTAACAGTTATTAGTCCAAGGTCACCTAGCTCCATTGTTTTGAACCTGAAGCAGGCAGAACATCATGGTGGTAGGACCATGTGGCTGAGTAGATTACTCACTCTCATTTCACTTTAGCCACGAAGCAAAGAGAAGAAGAGGCTAAGACAAGATACACCCTTCAGAGGTGGGACCCCAATGACTTACTTCCTCCAACTGGGACCCATCTCCTAATAGCCCTTTTGACATTATTGCATTGGGATCCAAGCTTTTAACACACAAACCTTTGGGGTCATTCATTCTTTCTTTTGCTCATGGTTTATTAAGCACTTAGTGAGCATCTATGTGTACTAGGCCTCCCTTGAGTCACCAGAATGATGGGCAAAACACACCCAGTCCTTGCCCTTGGGGATTTTATGATCTGAGTAGAGAAGGGAGTTACTATTTGAATAATCCCACAAACACAACGGCAGATACAATGAGGTAGCAATAAGAGAGAAACAATAGGACTGACCGAGGAAGTGTCCAGGAGAAGAAAGGCTGAAGATGAAGAATCCAAGAAGGAGATCAGATGAGTGTTTTCAGGGCAAAACACGAGGGAGCATGAGCCAAGTCAGGGTAACTGTCAGAGGCAAGAATCCATGGGACTTCGTAGCCTACTTGTCATAGGTGAATGGACAGAAGTCAGTGCCCAGCCTGGATTCTGGTTCCAGGCACTGTGTCAGAAATGGTGGCCATATCATGTTGGGTGAAGAAGAACCTGGGAGCTCAGATTGCTACTCTCAGACCTGTGAGGGACAACTTTCCAGCACAAGGTGTTTCCCAGAATGCCTTAGGCCCTAGGACACAATGAGGTAGTCCAGTGACAGCCACCTGTTGGAGCTGCCTTTTTTTTTTTTTTTTTTTTTTTTGCACTCAGCTTATCTCTTTCTAATGCTTTTGTTTCTGGAAGAGTCCTTAGAGATGAAGCCCCGTGACTCAATATTACAGGTGAAATCCCTAAGATCTTCCCAAGTCACCCAGATGGTCAGTGGTTTGGACAAAGCTGGTCCCAAACACCCAGTCCTGAGCACAATGAAGACAGAGCCCCATCTGCCAGTCCCCCCGGCACATTCTCCACACGGGGGGCACCCCACCCAGTTCTCTGTCCAAGGAATCTTGGGCTAAATGGATTTAGAAGCATTTTGTCTCCACTTTGCCTCGTCCTCAGCAGTGAGGTCATAACAGGAGAATGAGGGGATCTCAGGAAGGATGAAGTCATCCAGGAAGCAAAGACCAGCTCAGGAGGCCTGGGGAATTCCATGGGTGAGAGGGCACAGGCGGCTGCCAGCCCCCTGAAGTGGTTAGAACACCGGGGCAGCCATTGTGGCCCGTCATGCCCTGAGGGATACAGAGTGTCCCTGGGCATTCCTTGTCTAACCAGCTGTTAAACAGGACTCTTCCTGTCTCTGAGTGTTGGCTGAGGCCCCACAACTGAGAACAATGGTTGCTCAAAACCCCCACTCTCTAGAAAGGTGTTGGATCCTTTAGACAGCAGCCTTCTCCTGTCTATAGCCTGGAGGGTGATGGCAAAGGTTAGAGATCAGGAAAGTTGGCTGAGCCTGTTGAAGGGGCTGGCAGGGAGGATTTCTTCAGAGAGGGTCAGAGTCTATCAGAGGCTGTCTATAAGGAGGTAGGGGAGAAAAAGTGAAGAAGAACTTGGTTTATGTGTCTCCTGGAATTAGGGAGGAGGCAGAGATTGATTCCCAGCTCAAAAATGCAAGGGGATAACACTTTGACCAGGTGGGGTGGCACCTGCTTCCAGATGGGCCCTGGAATGGGGACAACTTAAGAAAGCAGGGAGGGGGGAGGATACCCCAACACAGGGATGGGATTCTTCAACCCAGAAGTAGAAGGAGGTCCACCTGAGAAGTGTTGCCCATGGTGCACTGCTGCAAGGAGGAGACCCCAGAAAGGGATGAAGCATCCCACCCTTGGGCACCCCTGAGGGCCCTGGCCCCAGGTCACAGCCCACGTGGCTGGAGTTGGTGCTCTCTCTCTGGCATTCTCGCTTCCACTGCGGCTGCACCTGAAGGGGCACAGAACAGCAGTAGGGTAAGAGAGGAAGTGGGGTAAGGAGGTGGGCCCCTCCCACAACAGGATTCCAAGGTCAGGCCTGAGCTCCGTGTGTGCACAGATGTGCCTATGTGTGTGCATGGGGTATATATGTGTGTAGTTGTGAGTGAGGCAGGGAAAATATTTGAAACATATGAGGGAATAGAGTTTTGATTTCAATGGACTGAATTTTTAATATCTGGGGATGATTAAATGATTTGGGACAATGGAACTGAGCTTGGGTGGAAAAACCATGAGACCATCCCCATACGTGGAAGAGCCAGTGGAAATGTGAAGGGACAATGTTTGCACCTCATTAAGTCCAACTCAGTCAGTAAACGGATTCATAGAGCCCGTTTCTGGGCTGGTTGCACCCTGGTAGGGCACTGTCACAGTGGCAAGGAAAGGCCCGCCAAAGTCAGAAGGAACAGGCCCCTATCCTGGGACACATTGTGGCCTCTCTGCTTGTCATGGAAGGAGCCCAGATAACATCACTGGGCCTTTGAGAAAGAAGATGAAAAGCCAGAGCCGGGTTTTTCAGAAAGACAATTGCCAGCCTGGGCACTAGCATAGCCCACCAGGAGACCCCTACGCTGGGTCACTCCCTGCTGGGATTTTTGTTTCCTCTCTTCACGTGGGAGATGGGAGATGACAGTGGAAACGCCCTGGCTTCCACCCCAGCTCCCTGAGAATTGGCTGGCTATAAGCCTTCTTGGGATGTCTCCTTCCTAGGAAGTTGATCCTTCACAGATGCAGAGGACTTGGAATGTGGGGGGTCAAGAGTGCAGAGAAGGGGTCAGGGCTGCAGGACTGATACCTCCAGACCTTCATAGGTGCTTCTACCAAAAGTCAAAAGCAGGTCATACTCTGACCAGTAATGTGACCATGGAGAAGTGGCCTCACATCTCTGAATCTTGATCCCTTCCTCTATGACACCATAAAACACTTTATTGTGATGTCATTGAATGGTCAAGTGACCAATGGTATGGAGATGGCCAAGAGCACATAGGTGCATGGAAGGCATTCAGAAAATGTTGTTAGGTTAAAAACAAACCCACAGACTCATTTCCTTGGTCATCCCACTATATGCCAGCTTGCCTGTTGGCGCATTATCTGTTGGCTGTTCTCCAAAGGCCACGTATGACTGTTGGAAAGACAACCTATGGCCAGGTATAGGGTGTTGTCAGCCCAGTCATCAACAGACTCACAGTGCAAAGCCTGGACCTTGTCCTTCCAGATTTACCACCAATCTTCTCCTATATCCCAAATGACCTCTCTGTGATGGTGACTTAAGTATAATCACATGTGGCCCATGGATAAGCCAGATTACCACTATGTTGATATCAGAGGCAAGGGTGACAGAGGAAGAGGTGGTACCTTTCCAATGTCTGGAACTCACTCTGTCCAGGACTCTGAGGTCCCCAGTTCCAAGACATTCTCTCCCCTGCTCAGAGGAACCCCGCTATCCTTTCTTCCTTAAGGTGCCCCTCCTTCTAGGTTCCATTGCAGATTAGATACCCTTGTGCCTTCATCAAATGTTTTGCTATCACTGATTGTATCACTTGAAGTAGATGTTTCTATGGGCCTGTGGAGATCTCAGTGTCCCCTTGTTATATGTTGATTTACTTAGTTTAGACTTTTACTTTCCTCGAAAAACTGATTGAAAGACTAGGAATACTAAACGTGGTCCCAGTCTGCTGAGGCCCAGAATGTTTCCAGCTGTCAGCTCTTGGAAATCATCTGTGCAAAGATCTGATCCAGCCCACTAGAAGGGACAGGACAGTCAGGCCTGTGAGCAGACATGGCAATAGCACTATATCAATGTCTAAAGAAATAATCCTCTGACTTTTTCTAAATTGTTATTCCACACATGCCATAGGCAAGGGAGGACCCAGGGGCCCATTAACAGCAACAATTTGGGGGACCAGAGAGGAGATACTGGAGAAGAATTTAAAGGGTACAAAGATAAGAGTTGAGATCAGAGGCTGCGCAGAGTGGAAACAGCTCAAACTTGGTGCTAGGTTGTGTGCCTGAACTCAGCCACTGGAAATGAAATACACATCTTTTGCCAAGTTGCAACAATAGTCAGTTCTGTGCTGTGGAGCATTCTTCTGTCTTCATTCTAAAATCTTATGTCTCTGGCTAGGAATTCCAGCTACTTCCCACCCACTGGGCTTCCCCTGCTGGGAAGGCTCTGGAGCTGGAGCAAGGGTGCAGCACCCATCAACACAAACTTCAAGGGTAATGTTCTGGTTTGAATGGGTCCCCTTAAACCTAGGAGTTACCAATGTGATAAAATTAAGAGGTGAGGCCTTTAGGAGGAGATTAGGCCTTGAGGCTTCCTCCCCCGTGGGTAAGATTAGATGTTATAAACAGTCTCGACAAAGGGAGTCCTTCTGTCCATCTGTCTTCTCCATGTGAGGACAAAATATTCTCCCTTCCAGGGGACACAGCAATTTATGCACCATCTTGGAAGCAGAGAGTGGCCCTCACTAGACAACATTCCTGACAGTGCAGTGATTTGTAATTCTCAGACTTCAGAGCTGTGAGAAATAAATTTTTCTCCTTTATACATTACCCAGTCTCAGGTGCTCTGAGATAGCAACACAAACAGACTAAGATTGGTATGGTTTTCCAACCCAACACTGTCAGGAGAGTGGTGATAAATGGTGCCTCTGGGCAGTTCAAGAGCTCAATAATTAGCTCATGAGCTATTCCTGATGGATAAAACCAACAGGAAGCTCACTGTAACCCAAGAATGCACTCAGGCCTTACAAATGAAGGCCCACGCAGAGGGTCTCAATGAAGAGGAAAGATGGGAAAAGCCCATTTGTCATCTTAGAGAGAAAATCTGGACTAAGAGCTGCTTCAAGTCCTGACAACCTTGGTTCCAGTCTGAGTAGAGCCTGTAGTCAACACTGCTCTTCTGAGGTGACAGGTGTGTCTGTGTTCCTTGATATGACAGGGACCCTCATCAAACCCATGTCAGCCAAAGAAATAACAGAAGACTAAGAACTCTTGAGCCCCTGCTCGTTTCCACGGCTGTTGCTCTGTGGGCTGTGCCCGTTCTTTGGAAACCAAGTGTTGACCATTTATTGAGCACCTCTCAGATCCTGAGGGGTCGCTCCCATTAAAACTTTATATTCTTCATTTCTCATAAAATCAGGTGGGGTAGATCTTTGTTCCACTTTAAAGATAAGGAAACTTTATCAAAATGACTTTAAAACAGAAAAGACAACCCATGGCTAGAACACTCGTACTTTACTTGTAGGAATGTAAAATGGTATGGCCACTTTAGATTTAGCCGCTCAGTCTTGCTGAGTTGCTTCATGCCTCACTAAGTTGCTGAGGCTGGTTTAGAACTCATGATCCTCCTGCCTCAGCCTCCCAAGCTGCTGGGATTACAATCTAAAGATTCGTATAAATGTTAACCAGAGGTACCACATGACTTGGAAATTCCACTCCTAGGTATAATCCTGAGACTTAAAAACATGTGTCCATACAAAACTTGTACATAAATGTTTATAGTATTATTCATAATAGTAAAAATTTGATAACCCAGATGTTCATTAGCTGATAATTGAACAAAATATATCCATTAATGGAATATTACTGAGTAATTAAAAGGAATGGAGTATTTATACACGCTACAACACGGGTAAACCTTGACAGTGTAGTATTTTATGAAAGATGCTAGACACAAAAGACCACATTTAATTAATTTTACATGAAATAGGAAAATCTGTAGAGATAGAAACCATATCAGTGGTTACTTAAGGCAGAAGATGGGAAGAAATGAAAGGTGATTATTAATGGTTATGGGCTTTATTTTCGGAGTGATGAAATGTTCTAAAGCAAGATTATGGTGTTGGTTTCACAACTCTACAAACACACTTAAAACCATAGAGTTGTATACTCCAAATGGATGAATTTTATGGCATGCAAATATTTCTCAATAAAACTACTTTAAAAAAGTAACATGTTGGCCAAACCCTAACAGATACCTATGCCTACAACTAACCTTTGAATCTAATGTTCAGGGCAATTTTCTTTCTTTCCTTTCTTTTTTTTCATTCTTTCTCTCTTTCTTCCTTTTTTTAAAAAAATTTTTGGTACCAGGGATTGAACTCAGAGGGACTTAACCACTGAGCCACATCCCAAGTCCCTTTTTATGCTTTATTTAGAAACAGGCTATTGCTGAGTTGCCTAGCGCCTCACTAAGTTTCTGAGGCTGGCTTTGTGATTCTCCTGCCTCAGCCTCCAGAGCAGCTGGGATTACAGGCATGCGCCACTGCACCTCGCTCAGGGCAAGTTTCCAAGAGCAAAGCCAGGCTGCTCTGTGTGTTCTGGTAGAGAGCACAGAGCTCTGCTAACAGGTGGATATGGTCCTGTGTGTTCTTGAGTAAGCAGCTTCATCCTCTGTGCCAATTTCTAAGACATTTATGAAGAGAAAACGAGATAATTGTCACAAACTTCTGTGTCTACTTGTGGTTGAGTATATGTTCATGATACCTTCCCTTTTCCTACAAGGACAAGTCAAAAGAACAAGAACAGGTCCAGCCCTGAAATGGAATGAGGGTGTGAGTGATGGGACCACAGCGAGAACTAGTAATAAAGCGGAAGCCCATCGTGACTCCTGGACCCCAGTGCGAGGACCCGGGCTCAGTAACAGCTCTAAAATGCAAGACGTGGGTACAACCAAGAACCGAGCAGTGATACTCAGCCTCAGGTTGGGAGAATCTGAGATGTTTGTCCTAGTCCTGCAATTCATGGGAGAGCTGAGGAGACCATAGGGAGTGGAAGACGACAGAAAGAAGCTTAAAGGTGGCACATTATCAAAGTAACTAACACCGAGACCTGTGTAATCTTGGTCCTTTAAAAATTTACCTGGTCTGGGGTTATGGCTCAGGGGCAGAGCGCCTGCCTTGCACATGTGAGGTACTGGGTTTGATCCTCAGCACCACATAAAAATAAATTAATAAATAAAGGTATTGTGTCCAACTACAACTAAAAAAATATTTAAAATAAAAAAAATTTTCTTCTATTTCCTGGTGGGCATTCAAAGCTATAGAGACCTGTTTTCATTGTTTTGAAATGGTTAAAAAAAATACAGATGGGAGAAAAAAGGTGGCTTTGCTTAGATTATTGATAGCTTTGAACTTTTCATTCAAGCATTTCTTCCAAAAGATTACCATTCCCAAATCCAAATGCTAGGCCAATGACCCTCAGAACATTCCTTGTCCTCCAGACTTTGGGGGACAAAAGAGGAGGCAGTGTACCTCTCCATCCAGTCAGCAAGCACTCTAATCCTTCTATTTTCTACAGTATCTTTAGCACCTGTCCTTTTTTGAAAGAGATGGGGAAAGAAAAGAACAAAATACAAGGGTGTATGGTTAACACCCGGCTCCTGATTTCCAATTCCGTCAGCCCACTTAAGATTCAAGAATAGTACATGCTTAGTGATGCAGGAGCTAGAAATAAAGTTAATAATAAGCACCTCAAAGGACGTGGAGGTAGAATAAGATGGTGACCCAGTTGAGCACATCGTAGATTGGAGTCAGGTAGAGACAGGGCCTACGTCTGAAACTTCTTTAAACCTCAAACGCCAACCTCAAAAGCTGTTATGAAATATGACTTATACAATTCCTTGTGCAGCGTCTGGCATTTATGGGTCTCTGTGAATGGTAGAAGTGGTGAAGCACTTTACCCCAGTGATGGGGACAGTCATAGTCCAGGCAGGGGTCAGAGAGCAAGGAGGGAACTGAAAGGCAGACTCGAAGACCCCAGGGGTGGAAGAAGCCACAGGAGAGCTGGTAGACAGGCAGGTGGCCCACCTGAGAATCTCACACCAAGATCTGGCTTCAGACCTCAGGACTGAGGCAGTTCCTCAGTCTTCTGGCTGGAAGCTTCCAGTAGGGGAAACACCACTCCCAGGGTGCCTTCAGGAAGGAGCCAGGTGGTCCATCAGGGGGAACCAGACAGCAGGCAGGAGGAGGGAGTGTGAGGTCATGTACAACAGGTGACTAAATGCCTGACCGTGGTCAGCAATATTGACCTCACTGGGCAGCCGTTGCTCCACCCGGCCTGTTCAGAAAGTCCAGAATCCCAGAAGGCTCATCCAAGTGCAGAGGCCCATCAAGGCCCATAAAGTGTACCACCCAACTCTCCCAGTCTCAGTCTTAGGCTTCTTTTGAGCTCCACAATTCAATAATAAACAGGCCACTGCCCACATCCCAAGTCTTTTGTGTGTGCTGTTCCTGACTCAGTGGGTTGCAGGTTTTCTGCAGAGAAGAAAGACAGCCACCTCTACTAATCCTGTTTGTGGTCCTCAGCTTTTCCCAGCTTTCTTGGTGACAAGCTTCTCTCCCTCCAGTCGTGCATATCTGTCTCCAAATGCAGAGAGGAGAGGTTTTCCTGTCAAGGTAAAGGGTCCCTGGTAAGAGGCCTTAGGTGAGGTGATGGGCTGAGGGAGCTAGGAGGACCAGGAGGACATCATTTTGGGGGGATGGGAGAATTCTCACCAGGGCCTCAAAGCTTCTATGATGAAAACAGTGCATGTTTCTTCAGGCAGCTCCCATGGTGACCTGGAATCTCACTGAGGGAGCTCAGAACTAGATTGAACAAGCCAGGGAGCCAGGAAACAGACAGAAAAGGGTTGGGGGTAGGAGGCGGTCGTATTGCAAACCTGAGGCTCAGGAAGATTTATCTAAAGCCTGGGTAAAAATGATTTATTAACTAGTTCCTGCGAGCACATGGTATAAAATTCTAGAGATAAAAGTGAAAAGTTAAATTCCTCTCCTAACACTGTATCCTAACCAAACAGGTCCGCTCCCTGGAGTACCAATTTAGTACCAATTTCTTATATATTCCTTAGGAGCTAATCTATGCACCTCTAAGCATAATGTGTGTGTGTGTGTGTGTGTGTGTGTGTGTATTCCTCCCCACCCCTTACATGGTAATATGTGGTACATATTGTTCTGACTTCCCTTTTCTCTACTTAATATATCTAGGAACCCTTCAATATCCATGTAATCAGTGGCACTTAACTTACACTATTATTATTTACCAGCATTTAAAAATATTGCTTTACTTCCCGCTCTCAAATATTTGGAAATCAGTGCTTGCCTTCTTTTTTCCTCCCAGAACCTCACGTCTTGGTAAATACATAATTCTTACATTGAAACAGCACATCACATTTGCATTCTGTTTTACAGGCACAGCTTCCACAGATGTTTTCATTCTTAGTCCGCAGTTGAATGGATTCAGTGCCAACCACCACTTCCATTGCCACTTTTTCCGCCCATCTCTTAGTGGACTGAGATTGAACTTGTAGTTTTCAAATCGTGGTCAACATAGCTGCTGGTCTGGCGTATTTGCAAATCCTAGTCTTCTGTCTTTAAATGTAATCAGCATGTTTGCTGGGTATAAAATTCTTAGATTCCCCACATATTCTTTTCATGATTTGGAAAATATGTTGGTTAATACTGTGGAGAAGTTTAACAGAAACCGATCAATGTTTCTTCCTGATAATTTTTCCTTTATCTTGGCCTTTTAGTCACTTTACTGTGATTTGAAGCTTAGTATGTCACTTCTCCTTGGGACACGGTATGCCCTTTCATAGTGTAAATCCAAGGCTTCTCTTATTTCTGTAAATATTCTCGAATCAGCTTTTTGAGTATTTATTCTTTTTTATCTCTTTTCTATAGAGATGCTCTTTGTGGCTCTCATGGGACTAACATTCCTATCTAGGATATTCACGGTTCTTGTCAGCTTCTTCATTTCGGATTCATTTCCCTTGCTTCTCCATCCTTTCCTTCCTGTCTTTCTTGTATTTTCATCAGTATCCATTCTCTTATGTCCTTATCCCAGAGTGAGCTTCGTTTCTCTGTCTCCTTGGGGCTCTCCTGCTACCTGGCAGTGTAGCATAGTGGTTAAAGATGAAGGCTCTGAAGTCAGCGTTGCCAGAATATGACTCTCATCAACTTGCTTGACTTTTGGTACTTCATTTTTTAAAAAATAGGTGAGATGAGAGCATTTGCTTTATAGAGCTGGAGTTATATGGAGTTACATGGAGGAGTGAATACATAAAATCCCTCTGAACCACGATGGGCACGTATTAATATCTGAATTAACATTAAAAGGAAGTAGTAGTAGTAATGGCTCTTTCTTCCCTGGACTTTCATTTCTCTGCTTTGAGCTCTTAGAGTGATATGTAACCCTTTTTGGATCTCTTTGATTTTTCATCTACTCGATGGCTGTCAAGAGCCATCCATGGAATATGTGTGGACCAGATTGGCATGGAAGTCCACTGAGTGGGAAATTCTGGTATCTGGGAACTCACTGTGACAACCCTACTGTAAGATGGCCCAAGTACATGAGAACTCCGACCCAGCTCTGCCAAGTTCTGGCACAGCACTTGAGATGGGGTGACCTGCTGCAGCCCCACAACCTCTCTGAGATGGGTATAACCTGCCAAGATGTCAATCAACCTGTTGATTGCAAGACCTCACCAAGCAAGACTCCACCCCTGGAGTCTTATCCCTGCCTTTGATGTACCCCCTTAAATAAACCCCAGGAGCCATTTTCTAGTTGTTCAGCTCCAGCTTCTGGGCGGGCTGGACCTATCAGGCACTCCAACCAAGCTCCCTTTAAAACTATTTTTTTCTGACTCTGTGTCTTTTGTTTCTCACTAATTATTCTACACTTTAATTTTTCTCCCGTGGCTTACACTCTCTGCAGGCAGGAAGAAGGACCCCTTAGCAAGGCGCTGGCTGACTCCCTATAGACAGCCACATTTTTCTGGTGCATGTTTCTTTTTTTTTTTAATCATTTATTTTTCTTAGTACTTCCCTCACATGTTTTCTGTAACATAGATCCTGTACTGATTTTTTTAAAATTACTTTTTACTTTTTAAATTATCTTTCAATGAGGCTAGTTCCCTGGACTGACCCTTGGCAGAAGATTCCTATGAGACAGGCTGGCCTGTGTTTCAGGCTAGCAGAAACTCCCTGCACAATCATAGAGCTGTGCATGTGAGTGAGTCATTTTGTCCTTCACAGAAATCAGCAGTTACATGACTATACCGTTTGGTCTCTTTTGCTCATCCTCTTTGACAAATTGCCGCCTTCAGAGATAATTTGTGTGTGTACCTCATTCGACCTCAGTCCCTGCCAAATGCTGGTTTCAAACAGGGACCAGAGAAGATCCCCACCCCCTGATCTGCCTATCACCACCATTTCAAAGAAGGGAGGGTCTGTTATGTCTTTTTCCATGTGGACATGATGAAGCATGAGTTTCATGCTACTTCTTGGTTTCCATCTTTACTTCTGGTGGGGTCATGGCTTCCGTGGCTTGTGAGAGGAAAGGATGGAGACTCTGTCTCCAACCACATGGATGAGGAGCTGATCTGCCATCCTGTAGCCCTACCAGTGCAGGAAGGTGGCTTCAGTGGACTTAGTGTCTGAGGGCTTCTGTCATTTGTAAAGCCACGGTCCCTGCAGAGCACAGCCCACCTCACCATGGATTAATTTAATCATTCAGAGATTCCCATCCTGCTTAAGGTGAAATAGGCATTTTTCACATCTTACCATCATATTGTACTTAGATGCCTCACAATTGTAACAGCTGTCATAGCTATTGGAGAATCAAGACCAACTAGGTGCTTTGCCTGAGTGACTTTGTTGAAAGGTTATATTTACTCCCCGAATAGACCAAACCTTTCTACCCTTGGAGTTACCAGAACCAGAAGCACCAACTGACCGGGCAATAATCAGATGAGAATTTTAAATACTTCCTTAATTTAAAAACAAATGTGAACAAGCAATATCCAAGTCTGTCTGGCTCCTCTTTACTGCCTTGACAGGACAGTTTGGGACTCCTGAGTTACCATGTCAGAAGGCAGGAAGTCATTTGTTACCTGGTATGAGGACATTGGTTGAAAATGTCTTGCAAATACAGGAAGTCGCTTTCTTTGTAGAGGTTCTGCACACAGCAAGACCAAGTCCTTAGTCTCAGAAAGGTCTCAGAGGGTGCAAACCACCACCACAAAGTCATCGCCTTTATAAAGTGTGTGGTGGAACTTTGAGGCTGTCAGACAAAGTGCTTAGAGAAAGAGGCACTTGAGAAGGTCACGGGGACAGGAGCACACCTCCCCCACTTCAATTTCACCTGGACCACTGGCAGGGTACTCACGAAAACCCAGTGGGACCTGAAGGGCAAGGAGACCTTGAATGTGAATTCTCTGCCTAGCAGTTAAAAGAAATGTTTTTCACACATCATCGTCAGTTCTGAGTCTCCCAGATCTCCTAGAGTGACAGCAATCAAAATTGATTTGGGAAATTTCATCCACAAATTAAATTTACCGGTTCCCAATATGGAAGCTCAGTGGCTTTGTTTTGCCGCCAGTGAGGGAACCTAAGGATTTGAGGTATGACATTTAAGACACAAAACAAAAAGGCATTTGATCATCAGGCACAATTGAATAGTTTTAAAGTGGGCGCAGATGCAATTTCAGCTCTGCGAAGCCAGCTTGGCAGGGCCACCTCAGTCAGCCCTTTGTGTGACTGACTTAGTGGGATTTTTAGGGAGGCTCATGCCTTCAAAGTTTACTGCCTAATTTTCTCCAGGCGTACGTGTTTTTGTTTTGTTTTGTTTAGGTGCTGTGTGAATAAGCTAATGCATTAATTGCCTTAAGATGCCATCCGTGCCTAAAATTTTGTTCCCAGACAGATCTTTCGCTGGATGCTCTCTTTCTGCTCCTGGGTTTCTCCAAGAGAAAGCCCACTGGTGTCCAGCCCACAGCTTCTCTGTCCTTCTTATATGTGGCATCTCTGTGCAGCAGTGCTCCTTGCTCTGGACACCGTTTATCGGGGTGGCAGGAGGGAAGGGCAAGGAGAAGAGGGGTGCTGCCACACAGGTCTCTCAGCAGAGAGGAAGCAGGGCTCAGAGTATAGGGCCATGGTCCTCTTTGTCCAGAATCCATCCTCCACACCTTCTTTTCCATCACCCTTGGGAATAACACTTGGGAATGTTGGATGTGAAGAGCAAAATAAAAATGGTCTCTAACACTGAGCTTTTCCCTATACAGATTCTTCCTGCATCCCCTACCAAAAAGAGTCAAAAAACACTGAGCTGGGTTGGAGGCCAGGAATGAGTGCATCTGACAGTCCCTCGGGTCATTCCAATGCAGCGGGTTCATAGAGTGTGTTCTGATAAACACTAATATGCTAGATGATTCAAATGCCAAGGAGATTGAAATGTATTTTGCTAATGTGAAAGCAATTACTGGGCCTGTACTCCCCCTCCACTCTCTGTTGTAACTACTTGCTGGGATGCACATTGATAGCAGAATTTAGATTAGTCACCTTGGACCCAGAGATGGAGAATGTGGTTGTGCTCTGGACTGCCTATCTATCTCTGGACTGCTAGGTGAGCTAATACACTTCTATGAGATTTTCAACATACACATACATTCATGAACATCTGAAATTGTATTACCTTGACTAGGGTGAAGATAAAATTGATCATGTCATGTTGCTCCATTGAGCAAAATGTGAAAGTTCAGAAGTTGTTGCAGTGTTACACCCACCACCCCTCACTCAAAAATTTTTAAGTTCATCTGGGCCATTTACCTGGAAGGTCAGAACTCTTTGTCATATTTCTTTGGGTCCTCTACAGTGCTAAGAGCATAGCGCATTTTCAATAAATATAATAATCCCTTGAGAAGCAACAGAACACAATCAGCTCTGAGTGTGGCTTAGGAGCCCATGGCCTCAGTTTGAATCTGCTACTTACTAGCTGTGTGACTTTGGAAACCTTTCTGTGCCTCAGTTTCTTCATTGGCAAAATGGGGCTGCTAATAACACACATCTCACAGGATTATTGTAAGGAACATGTAAAGTATATGGAAAGTGTCTCCATTTTGTCTCTGGGGGCAAAGAAGAAAGAGGCTATTGCCTTCCCTCCTCATTTTGGTTCCAGTCTCCTGTGCGCGAGCCATTCACTTCAGCAGGGCCCAATCTTTTACTCAGAGGGTAAAAGAGGGAGACCGAGGAACAGCTCATGCGGACATTCAGGAAATTACAGCTTTCATTTGATTACTCCCTCAACCTTAATGTTTGCAATGTTCAGAACAAAAAGCTGGGGAAAGGAAATGAAAACAAATAAAAGTAGGAAGTGACAGGGATTATTGTTTTCTTATCTGACTTTAAAGCAAACAAGACTCTCCAAATGTAGAAAGTATAAAATTCTTGCCAAATGACAGCACAGGTAGGGAAAGCCTGAAATATCTGTAAGGCAGTTTGTAAGATCTGCCCGTCAGGAGGATAATTATTGTTACTGGCAGAGAAGTCGCAAAATGATTGCATAGTTGAAGAGAAATCTTTCTTCTCTGGAATTTCACACCACAATAAATAGGGCTCCCCTACCTGGCCATGTCTGTGCCCCCTGACCTGTCCACTGTGTCTGGGGCCAAGTCATGACCGGTCTTCCTTGGGAGTTTTCCAAACTAGAACTCACCAAAAGACAGTCCTTCTCTGGTGGAGGAACTGAAATGTGAGAGTCAGAATCTTGTTTTCCATCTATGGAGAGACTATTTCAAGAGAAAAAAGTCAGTCTGCAGACAATAAAGATAAGATGCTTGAAAGGCTGAGTGCTAGAACTAGCCACCACTCAGAGGTCAGGGAGACAAGGAAGGACCTGCAGGGGTTTGTGTCAGACTGCCAATTCAATCGAGGAAATGATCATTTTCAGGACTCTCTATTTTGGATCAAGTTACCTTCATTCACTTCTTGTCTCATAGGCATATATAATATTTTAATACTAAAATGCTCAAATGTTTATACCTCGCCCTGGGCTTTCTCCTGAGCTAAGTCCTATTTGACAGCTCCACTTGGGTGTCTTACAGGCAACTCTAAAAATTTAAACTGTTTGAAACTGAACTCCTCCTAGTATTCCTCCAAGAAACCTGTTCCTCAGCATCTTCTCCATTTGTTATTGGAACTTCTTCCTTCCAGCTGCTCGAATTTAAGATTTTGGGGTCATGATCATGCTTATCTTTTTCTCACATGCCACATCTAATGTCAAGAAATGGCCGAGATTTCCAAGATATGCAAACTCTAACCTCTTATCACCATCTCCACCAACCCCACTGCAGATAAGCCCGTTCCCCGCCCCCCATCCTTGGTATTGCCTCCTGTTTCTCTGCTTCTCTGTTGCTGTTCTAACCGTGAGGCAGCCAGCAAGTTCTCATTTCACTCAAGCCAGATCATGATTCCTCTTTACTTTGGATCCATGTCCCCCTAGGAGGGACAACTCTCTTGGCCTCTTTAGTCCTCCCTTCTCTTCCAATCTCCGTCCACCTCACCATCCCTCACTCCAGTCTGCCTCGACAATCCCTTCTCTGGTTCTTCTAGATTAGCACTTTCCCACACTTCTACCTTGGGGTTGCACTTGCTCTTCTCTCTGCCTCACACATCTGGTGGACATTAGCATGGCCAGCTCCCTCATTTCCTTCGGGGGTATCTGTTCATGTTTCACATAAGAGGTCTTCTCTGAGCCTTCTACCTAAAATTGTATGCCTTTCCCTGTTTTTGCTTGTGATGTCACCAACTCACTCATCATTTCTCCCTCCCACTAAAATCTATGTTCCTTGAGTACAGTCATTTTGCTTTTCTTGTCACTTATTAGTGCCTAGAACCATGCCTGTCACATGGTAGGCCCAAAGTTTATGGCATGAAGCACTCCCAATTCTTCCAATACATGCTCCCTCTTCTGCTTCAACTAGACTGAATTGGTTCATATACTGGTATAAAACAGTTCATCTTAAATCTTACCTCTGTCCTGTCTTATAATAAAATGTATCAGATTACTTAATGAAAATGTTTTTGGTCTGTATTTTTCTGTTTTATTTAATTATGGAACTTGCTGCCATTTAACAACCTTCTCAGCAATATAGAAAAGGCTTAGTTCTCCTTTGCTACTGTATTGTAGTTATAATATTATGGCTACAGTGACTGTGATTCATTTTTATTCAGTATTTAAAACTTATGAAACTTTCATTCCCTCTCCAAACTACAGCCAGTATTTTCAAATGAAATCCAGTAAAGAGCACAGAAATGTGGAATTTCAGTCCAGGCCCCAATTAGGAACAAATTCTTTTGCCTTAGAATGATCTAAGCTCATCCCTTCTCCTATTTCTCTTTCCTGCTATTCAAACTTTAGGCATCTCAGGACATTTTCTAGCAACAATCCATAGGAGAGGAGAAAACATGAATGTATCAAATCAGTTTGTCAACTTGACCGGTCATAATAAAAGACTCCAATGTGTGGTGGCTCAGGAATGTTCACTAAAATGGAGATGGGAAAGAAATCCTGGTCCGCTTCGTTCTCCTAAAAATCCATGATAATTGTTAAGATCTCTCTGCAGAGATGGTCAATAAACACAGATTAATTTCCATCATGGAAGATCTCAAAGTCTTGGCTACTAGAAGGCACTCTTCTTCTTTTGATATGTTGTCTCCTTTTGAGCAGTTTATTTCATTAGGAAGTGTCCTAGTATTTTAGCAGATCCATATGAATTTCTATCTGCCCTTATGCAATATCAATCTTCTCAAAAAAGAATAAAATTGCAAAAAGGAACCAACTTCATACCATTTTATAGTTTTTATTTTTATTTCTACTTGGCATTAATGGAATTTTAAATGTCACCATGGACTCATTTATTTTAACTTCCACCTATTGGCTTAACCTGTTGACATTTGGAATTTACTATTAAGGCTAAAAGTCAAAAAGAAACATTGAAAATATTTTAAGAGAGTAAGTATTCTGAAAATTGTAGCCACGCCCCCCCCAAAAAAAAGAAAAAAAAAAAAGGATTTGCTGACTGCACTTCTGAGTATATATAGCCACAAGAATTTAAAGGAGGATCTCCAAGAGTTAATTCTATGGTTCCTAACAGCATTATCCATAATAGTCAAAAGTAGAGGCAGCATAAATGTCTGTTGATGATGAAAAAACAAAAGTATGGTATGTACTGTCCATTTGTACATATAATGGGATACAATGCAGCCCTAAAAATGAAGGAAATTCTGTCACATGATACAACATGGATAAACCTGGAGGACACCATGCTAAGTGACATAAGCCTGTCACAAAAATCAGATATTGTATGATTTTATTTATAGGAGATATCTAAGTCTAAAGTAGTTCAATTCACAAAAATACTAAGTAGAGTGGTATTTAGCAGGCACTAGGGTTATTTAGTTCAATTGCAGTTGAGTTATGCAAGATAAATTCCAGTGATTTGTTTACAATAGTACAATTTACAAATAATGATTTACTGAGCTGTATACTTAAAATGGTTAAAATGGCAAATTTTGTGGTTTAATAACCATACGCAAAATGTATTTGCAACTTTTTTCATACAGATATTTGATGGAGGTGCAGGTGTCTATATTAGAAAATTTACTCCTTTCATGTAATTTCCTTTTAAACACACACACACACACACACACACACACACACAGCCTCTCACCAACTTAGCATTACACATACTTAAATTACGGTCATTAAGAAGGAATGGCCATGCATACTGTCTGAAAATAAACTAGCTATTCCATCTGTTGTTTTATCTTTGTGATTATCTGAATTATGTCTGTCTTCTCCACTAAGCAGACAGTAAGTTCCAGGGCCTGGTTTTGTTTTTGTGGTGCTGGGGATTGAACTCAGGGCCTTATGCATGTAAGACACGCACTCTACCAACTAAACTATATCCCCAGCCCTAGGGCCTAGTTTTGTTCTCCATTGTATCTCCAGGGTCTATTACAGTGCCTGGGAAATGGTAAAAAAACATTCTGTAAAGCAATGTATATAGTATTAAATACTCAGAGAAATAGTGATGCCCAGGTCTGTAAGATCATCATATTCAAGTACAGTAAGAGACAGAACATAAAGGAGGCAGCATCAACTTTCAAAAAACTAATTTTAATCAAAACAAAAATTGTTGATCATTAACAAGTTTATAAAACAGTGATTTAGTTACATAAATAAATTGATATCAGTGTATCAAATCTTAATTACTTTCAACTTCATGAGCATGTTTACATGGGTGATGAAGTACAACCTTTTTTTTTTTCTTTTTACCTATTATAATAAATAAAATGGAGCGCATGAAATAGTTCTTCTAAACAAAAATACCTACAAACATACTTCTAGCATGTTCTCTAATGAAGGGAACAAGAGACACTGGACAACTTTTGCACCAAAACATAAAAATTGCTTTAAAAAGCACAAGGTTACAGAACCATCAGCTAAAGTAAAGACACTATACTGTAACCAAAGTTGGTATTTTAATAATATAATGAACAGTTTGGTAGTTAGATCTCCAGTTTGGTTATTTTAAAGCATTAAGACAAGGCAAGATAGAAGGCTGCTTTTGTTTTGAGTAATTCTAGAGAAAATAAAATATATTAAAAAAAAAAAAAAGAAAACTGAAAGTAGAACAGTCATACCTACACAACTTTCTGTCCTGCACAAAGTCAAAATACCTATGCAGAATAGATATATAATATATATAATGTTATTTGTGCACAAAGGTTAGCTTATTATTAGCTCACTGCAAAGGCGTAATGTATCATATGTCAATTGTTTTGGAAAACATTTTGCGTTTTGTGTCAAAAGGATATTTCTTAAATTTTAAGTTTCCTAGGCTAGGAGGCACGAACCCCAATTCCGGCATACTGTATATTCTTAATGCTAAGGCTTGCTGCTCTGGCTGTGTATTTTGTTGTCCCTCTTCACTCTAGTGCCTGTTACAAGCATGTGTGGTGTAGTGGTAGTTGTTGGTGGTGTGTGTCTTGAGTATACATATATATATGTATACATAAGTTGTATACATATATATATACATATAGAACTTCTCCCAATGATCTCAGTCCAACCATGCAATCCAAAAGGTGGCTCTGCATAGATGCCCAGCATGAAGTTCACCACCTGAGCCAACCCTGAAGCAAGGCGCACTTTTAGTCCTTCTGATAGGTTTTCTCTCAGTTTTTTTTTGTTTTTGTTTAAAACCAAGCTACTGCAGCTTCAAGTATTTTGCATTACATAGAATATTTTTTTATAAATTAGTTAATGTTATATTTTCAATATTCAGACATATACTATAATATATATACAGTACAATAAATGCTCTCATTCTTTTTTTTTTTTTAATTTTTCTGGATAAATCCCTGAGAATGTATGTTGACAGTCGCTAAGTTTCCACATGCACGAGCATCGTGTGCCATGCTTCTGGACGGACAGCACTGCAAAGCCACGTGAGTCAGCCTTTCACTACTAGTATTTCATTTTGTTGGTTTGTTTAAATATGCTGAAAATGTAAAGATGAGTTACAAAGGAGTAAAGCTGAATCCATTCGAGGTACTTATCACAGGATGGAGGTGTTTTGTTTGGTTTTTAAAGCCATTTCAATTATTTTTTTTTTTTTTTGAGGCTGTGAACGTATACAGAAAACAGGAGAGCTATGTGGACTTTTGCCACTTGACAACATATACTCAGTGTAAACCAAACCTTTTTAACCTCTCTCTCACACAAAACCAATAAAAAAAAAGAATTAAAACATAAAAGAAAGAAAAAGGGAAAAACTGAAAAACACACAAACTTTCACAACATGACAATTTAGTCTGCAAACGCAATATAACTATACACATATAATACCGGTGTGGCTCTGTTCTTTAAGTTAAAAAGGGTACAAAGGCAGGCTCAAGTAAAAACAAACCATCCCTCCCCTCCCCACCCCCCACCCCATTCATACAAGTTCTATCAACCAAACCTCTCCCGAACCAACATCATCAGTTTCTTTTTGCCTTTGTAGATTTGTTTCAGGTTGTCAATAAACTGTGTAAACTGAATGTGTCCATCATGCGCCATTAGGAAGGTCTCTCGGGCCTTGCTGAGGAACTCAATAAACTCACTATAGTGCCGAGGACTGATGTGCGTGAGTCGTGAGTGTGTTGTGTTGATGTATGCCCCAATCGTGGCATCCAGGAGTTGCCTCAGGGGGGCTTTGTCCAGTGACATGAGCTTACCAGAGTTCCTCCTTCCATGAAGTCCCACCATGCCAGGAGTGGTCAGAGTGCACCTGCGCAAAATGTCTGACAGTACCGTTGCGCACTTGACACTCTTCACCACCAGAGGTATTATAGCTGCAAGCTCATTTTTGCCAAGGGAGTGGCTGAGCGCACAGGCCCACAAAACGTCATTAATGGCAGGGTGCGTGTCCTGATTATAGCTCAGGTTGAGATGGGTCATGGCCAGGGTGGCCAGTTTGTAGGCCCTCATGGGGTACCCGCGGTGCTCCATGTACCGTGCTATCGTAAAGAGCTGTGTGTAGCTCATGCCAGTGGTAGCAGCGTCCAGGACGATTTGGTACGCCGTCTCAAAAGCTATGTGATCCTTTTCACAAAGGGTTAGCGCAGAGAGGGCACAGTTCTGTGGGTCCTTCATGGCGCACTGCAAGGCGAGTGTCCGGGCGCTGCTGGCCAGCTTTTCCTGCTGGTGGCAGTCCAGATGGAGACGGACAATGGTGCTGTTGGACATCACGGTAGTTGCAACAATACTTGTGGCCTCGGTGGGAGTAAACAGAGTAAACCAGCTCTGCATGATGCTGTCCAGGGCATAAACACCTGCAAGGAACAAACAGGTGCTATTACTGAGGAGAAGTCTGGCTAGAGGTCTTATTTCCACTTTCATAGTCAATGCTTACATTGTTAACCATAACAGGACATGAGCTAGGCCAGAAAATCCTGTAAGGTAATGTGCCTAGGAGCAACCTTTTAGAATAAGGTTATTGTGGGTTGTTATTCAGTGAGATGCCTTAAAGGAACATAAACTTCCTACAATAAGGAAGTGGTCCTTCAGAAATTGGTATCTGTACTGTACTTTTTGCCATTTCACATAGTGGCTTTTTGCTAATAAGTGCTAGTTCACTGAGGCCTCCTGTTCAGTTACCCACTATAGAGCGAGAGGCAGACAAAATGCAACCTCAACCAAATAGGGACTTTATGTGTGGTGTTTTTAAGTTTTAAAAAAACACAATACAGAATTTTAAGACACATTAAGAAGAAGATGTTACCCATAATCAAGAGAAAGAGTTAACAAGTGGACCTACAGATGACTCACATGTTGGAAATGGCTAATAAAGTCTTCAGCCATTTTAAGTACACAGATCCAATTTGTAGGGAAATCCTAAAAGTGAATGATGTGAAGAGAAGAGACTAAAATCTCAGAGAGAAATCAGGTATGTATCTTGGTGCAGGAATAGGAGTAGTGTGGCAATTCTTAAACATACATTATCTTTGTATGACTTCAACAATCCAAGCACAATATATTGAGACCAAGTTCCCTTTTCCCAAAATAACCAACCATTACACATTAATGAAAGAAAAATAAGAAGAATGAGTTTACAGTCTCTGCTGTGTCAGTATTTAAACACTGAGATGGCAGTGTCTTCTCAGCAAGAGGTGTATATCCTTTTCTGATGCAAATAAGAAGAAAGAAAGACAGTTTAACCAACATTTATTTTAAATAGCCACCATTTTGTTTGTGTTGCATTCTTGCTGGGGATGTAGTTTTCTTAGTAATGATCTGCTGCTCTACTGCAGCAAAGGGAAATAGTAGGCTGATAGACCTCACAAAGAGCACCTTATGGCCAAACAGGGAATTTTCTTAGGGCCAGCTACTATTTCTCACACATCTGAAAATCCACTGAAACCACACACACCCATCATTTCTCTGCTGTATAGTCAGATGAAGAAAGAAAAAACCCAGAGTAAAAGAGGTAACTTTATATGAAGTAAACAAAAATTATTTATTACTGATATTATCTCATTTAAAATAACTGGTTAGAGTCCACAAACATGACAGTTTAGAATAAGAACAATGCCAAGTGTGTATGACTGAAGGATGGGTTTGAGGTGTGGGAAAGGGAGCCCCTGCAGATGCTAGAAGGGGCAGGAGTCTTGGAGAAGTCAAAATAAGAGAGGAAATATTCTTGGATTTGTAAATGACAGGTAAAATCCTGCCATGAGGCACCTGGGAAAGCTTCTTCCCCAGAGATTACCTACCAACTTCAGTAGCACATGTCACCAGCCACCTCACCATCTCTCGCCGTCGCCAATTTAAGGTTGACAGTGTCATGCGCATAACCTGTAAAGACAAGGAGAGTAACATGTTTTGGAGGATTATCCTAAATCAATGGAAAAAGAAAATTCATTCTAAGGAATAAACTGGTGGGCAGACTCTCTACTACCAGGGGGATGAAAAGTATTTTATTTACAACAAAGATCTATATATGTATCTGGATCTGTCTAAGATTCCCCCAGGTTGACCTTGTCACTGCCTAGGAGGCAAGAGGATCACATTCTACTCTTGGTGGGTCCACTGACCAGATGTGATACCCTGGGCAAATCAATCTCTTTTCTCATATGAAAAATCCGACTGAGCATTAAACACAGACCAGGTTGCCTTTCTGTAGCCAGCTTTAACATCCCATGATCCCATGGTTTGATTTCTGGGGATTCTTGCAAATTCATTCAATTCTTCAAAGAATTTTCATTGGGCAAAAAGGTTTTTGTTTTTATCTTTGTGGCACTAGGGATGAACCCACGGTTGCTCTACCACTGAGCTTTTACCTTTTTAAGGACAGGATCTTGCTAAGTTGCCAAGCTAACCTTAAACTTATGATCTTCCCTCAGCCTCCTGAGTGGCTGGGATTACAGGTGAACACGACAATGCCCAGCTAGATAGATACTTTAAAGTAATAATTTTTATTATTTTTTCAACCTCTTTTAAGTCAACTTTCTGGTGACTATGAAGTTAACCCAAGGTCTACGAAAAGGAATCATCTTTGGCATCATCAGAGGTCCCAAGTCAAACTTATCTACCTCCTGGTATTCCTCTCATTCTTTAAGATTCAAAACATCAAGGGATATAATACTCCTAAAGCCTTAGAAAGATGCTGTGTGATTCCTTCTTGGGATCTAGAAAGAATGAGGCAAAGGACTAAGCTTTCATTAATCTGCTATTTACTCAAAACTCCAATAACAAGAAAGCTCACATTAATGTTTATTTCTGCATCATACTTTTAATATGTTGAAAGTGAAAATGAAGTAAAAAAAAATATTTTTAAAAAGAAATTACTAAACGGTCATTGTATAGCTTAAAAGCAATCTCCTAATCCCTGTCTCGTACAGAACTGCTTTTACAATGATCAGAATATTTTCCTGTGATCCAATTCTTTAAACTTTATTAACACAATCACTATAAAGAAGGAATCTAGGGTTTGGGGTTGTGGCTCAGTGGTACAGTGCTCTTCTAGCAAGTGCGAGGCCCTGGGTTCGATCCTCAGCACAACATACAAATAAATAAATAAAATAAAAGTTGTTGTTTTTTTTTAAAGGAATCTATAATCAGAAAATTGAGTAATTATCTAATCCGGGCATTCTATTTCCCATATTTCAGGTACTTAGGGTTTCACAATTTCTTTCACTACTTTTTAATAAGAAAAAAAAGCAGCAAATGTTAACAGAGCTCTCATGAAAAAAGTGGAAAAAAACTTCGTAGTTCTCGGTTTCTGCAGTAATTGTTCAAAAACTATAAGGAAGCAAACATCTATCTGCGTGACTAAACTGGTGTTGCATCCTACTGAAATCTGAAACTGGACCCTTGCCTAATCATCCCTTTTACCCTAATTTTCTCAAGGTTATAAAAAGGAGCTAGAACTACCAAATGCAAACATGAATAAAAATTCATCTTCCTCTAAAAACTTAACCCTCACACTGAATCTTTTATTACACATGATAGCTTCACTCAAATCTCTTGCTAGCAATAATTCTTTTCCATTTATTCAAAGAAATGTGACATTAAGGTAGTAATTCAGAGAATGGATTTTTTTTTTAATTGAGAAATGCAAACAGGGCTTCTAAATGTCTAGTCCCTGTACCTCAAATAGTATGGTTCAGCTGAAAGTGACCCCAGCTCTGAAATACAGTGCTCTTCTGAAGCCTAACAGATTTGTAATCTGAAGAGTCATTTAATTGCACTGAAAAACCCCAAACATACATGTATCCCATGAGATGCCTTCAATTAGCATCGGGAAAAACCACCAAGCACATACCTGCAAACCCAGCTCCAGAGACACTTTCAAAAGAGTGATGTCTGGCAAACTGTCCATGAGAGTTGCTATTTTAAATGCATCTTGGGCGAGTTTGAAGATGTGTGATGAGGAGTGAATATTTTTCTGGATGGATTCTAATACTGTTTCCAGCCTCCGAACATCACCTGCAATGAACAAGGGAAAACTAACCCAAATCAAATCAAAGGTAAGTGAGGCAAAATCAATGAAAACCCATGAAACCATAAATGCATAACAAGAGGAAAAAAGAACACAAATAAAGCAAAGCACAAGTTAGTTTACCTGAAATGTTCACAAAGTCAATGGCACAGCTGGTACAACTATGTTACTGTAATGTCTATAAATCTTGAATTCACAAAAAGATACACCCAGACACACCCTCAATGACTAAAAGCACATATGATCCAGAACCAACATGAAATAGTAAACAGCTCTCCTAGTTCCTATTTATGAATTTTTGGTGAATATTTCAGGTACAAAAAAAAAAAAAAGCAAACAAACTTTTTGTTTCTAAACCTCAACCATTTGCACCCCCTCCCCTTTTATTTGGCATGGTAACTAACCTAACTCAGCTAGCACCAGGTTTAATGATACAGGTAAATAAGGAAAATGCCGGACTCAAATGAACAGTGTCTGTTTTGCCTCATGAGCAAACATAAAGCTAGCATCTAAAGAAAAGGACCCCTTTACAATGTCTGACATGAACACCACTATTGAGAACTGGGGAGTGGGGGTGGGGTTAAAAAAAAAAAGGCAGGCAAATTAACAAAACAGTTACAAGGCCTCAGGACATTAGAGTACCTTTGGCTGCAGTTAGCATGGTGGATGCCAGCTCACACTGCTGGGATTCAATGTGGCTTAGAGTGAACCAACGAGGGTATCGGTTGGGAACAACTGATGCAATGTGGTGTGGGCGGGTGAGGTCTCCCGTTGGAGCAGTAGATTCCAATACTAGCAACCTGTAATGAGAAGATGAGGAAGGTGGCCTCTAGTTATTACTTGTCTGTTACCCTGGCCACAAGGACTGGCCTACAGAAGCCAGAGGAGTGAGTAGATGCTGAAAAATATTGTTCAGGACCTTGGTTCAAAAAGAGCTGGGATAACTACTGTCTGCTGCTTGGACACCAAAGTCATACTGTTATTTGCTCATCTCTCAAACCTAAGAGATCTCCTTTCTTTAGCATCATTCAGAAAATTGTAATATTCAGAGAAACTAAAATACTTAACATTAATGAACTTTGAAACACAAGTCTTGATGTTTAATTACTCTTTTTCAATCTTATTCATTAAAAATAAAAATTAACAAAAACAGTAAAAATGGATATTTAAGACAGATTACGACAATTGGGGATGAGTAGGTAGCTCAGATGAATAAGCTTAACTTATTAAAAAATATAAATAAGATGGAAAGCAAATAAATATGACCTCCTTTATATATTTTCATAATTTCTGCAGAATTATGACAACAGAAGTTTAAAGTTAGAATATGTTCTATCTGAACCAGAGAATATGCAACAGATGAATGTATCCCTAGACAGTTCTACAAAATTATGATTTCTAGTATTTAATTCTATCTTTGATTAACAATATATTGACAAATAAATAATTCTTGAAAACAAAGCACATGCCAAAAAGATGGGTAGAAGTAGTACAACAGAAATAATTCCTTTACAAATATCAAAATTCAGGATAGGTATGTAGCTTAGTGGTAGAGTGCCTACTTAACATATGCAAAAAGCCCTGGGTTCAATCCCCAGCATCACCACCACCACCACCAAAAAAAAAAAAAAAAAGTACACTAATCAAACACTGGCCTTACTTTAGGTATAATAGGGTTAGAGACTATAGAATAAAAGTTGGAAATCAAGTTATTAGCAGGGGCTGGGGAATATAGCTCAGTTGGTAGTGTGTTTGCCTCACATGCACAAAGCTCTGGGTTCAATCCCCAGCACCCCCATCAAAAAAAAAAAAAAAGTTATTAGTAGGGTAAGGGTGAGATACTGGCCTCCTGGCCTCAGCCAAGAGTAGTTACTTCTCAGGTAAGCCAAATGGCTCTTTTTTTAATCTAGGGACAAAGAAAGGTTATCATTAGAAAGGGTGGCAAGATAGGCAAGTAATAAGAATTTTGGCAGGATTGCTATTTAACTTTTTCTTTCTTTCTTTTTTTTTTTTTTAAATTTAGTGTCCCTTCAAGGGGTAGGCATATCTTGGCAGTTGCTGTAGAGGCAACTAGTCAACATCCCTGGGAAAGGGAGAAAATGAATGCTTCCTCAGCCTCCCTCTTCCAGAAGGAGTAAGAAGCAAGCAAGCTACACCTCTCTCTCCCTTCCTGTTCCCTTGGCTGCCTTAAAATGCTCTGGTAGGTTACATTACCTCCCTTCCATGGCAGGGGTTCGGCTGGGGTAGAAGTGGCAGGCAGAAGAGAAAGGTGGAAAACAGTTCCCCTGTCCCCTGCTAGTATTCCCCAGGAAGAAATTGCCTGGGAAGCAACTAAAGGAGAATATAAATGAGCTGAGCTTCTGAGCATTCATTAGAAAAGCAAGGCTTTCTGCCTGGCAGACACCGTTACATAAGCCAGAACCACACAGAAACCTCATGCTATTTTACTCTTAAATTTACCATTGGTAGTAACAACAGCATCTGGTGGCATCATAACATTAACATCCTTCCCTTTACAAAAAGAGTAGAGTTTTTAGGAGTAGAATAAGTTTAGAGTGGAGCAGCTGTCTCCAAAGAAAACTTCTATTTCAGCTTCCAAAGGGGAATAGGAATCTACTTATAAAAATGTGCTCAAAAATACAAACCAAGTAGTATAAAGCAATCTAGTAGAGGACTATTGCTTATATTAGTTATTGATTTATTTTTTGGTACTTTAAAAATAGCCAAGAGAATATTGTAAGGTTTCTCTAATAAGTTACTCAGAAAAGCATGCCAAATTAAAGGATGTCAGCCTTGAAACACTGACACAGAGGCATTGTACACCCGAGCATATGCGCACGCGCACACACACACGCTCTCACCCCATCATTTCATAAATATTAGATAAAATATTGAGTGTAGCTTATATCTAAGAACAGAGTTAACTTTGGAGACACTGGTAATTTATAGGCCAGAATTTGCTTTTGAATCTTACACTGATTACAGACATAGAATCTATGATGAAAAGCTTTTTATAGGAACAAACTATTCTTCAATATCCTCAAGCTTAAAGATCTACACGGGGCCTGTAACTTTAGTTAATCATAATCATGTCTAATCAATACTTTCTCTTTGAAACACAGGGGGTGTTCTATTAATTTTTTTAAAAACGAAAAAGAGTAAAAGCAGATGTTTCAATAAGAAAGGTACATATTTTCTTTAGGTCCTTAAACTTTAATAGATTACATACAAGATTAATAAATATAATCTTAAACTCATTAATAAGTATTCACCTTAAACAAATTCATGATAAAAACAATTATTTGCTGAAATTAAAAAGGCATGTGAAAATAAGAAGGTGCATGACAGAGGAGGAGGTATTCTAACTGCCGTTATTGAGAGGGAGGGGCCGAGGAATGCAGGCAGTCAGAGGGAGGCCCAGTCCTTGAGGGCCCTAGTAAGCACTCTCTCAACAGCATACACATCCCATCTTCTCTTGGCCTTGAGATGATCACAAACATGTTCTAGTGGGTGACACAGTAGCCTTCCTGTACTACTACTGATGGAATGTGGAATCAAAACAGGTATAAAAGCCTTCCTTGGTTATTACATTCAAGTCAAATACATTCCATGGTTTAGAGAATCTAATTTTTCAAAATAAATATTCAGAAGGGGTTCAACTGTTGTGGTCTCACAATTAAAAATTCTGAAACTCTATTTCTAAATTCTAGCTTAAAGGAACAGAGGAAAGAACCATGATGGCCATAAGCATGACAATGGTTGGAGATGCAATTCTTCCTTCACTTTAGAACAAAACCAACCTGGGGGCCCTTCAACAGATGAATGGATAAAGAAAATGTGGTGTATATACACAATGGAATATTACTCAGCCTTAAAGAATGAAATTATGGCATTTGCAGGTAAATGGATGCAGCTGGATAATATCATGCTAAGCGAAGTAAGCCAAGCCCCAAAACCAAAGGTCGAATGTTTTCTCTGATAAGCAGATGCTGATTCATTATTGGGTCAGAGAAGTAGGGAAGAATGGAGGAACTCTGGATTGGGCAGAGGGGAGTGAGGTGAGGGGAGGGGGTATAGGTGGGAAGGACAATGGAATGAGATGGACATTATTTACCCTATATACATGTATGAATAAACTAAACTACTGGAGTGACTCTGCACCATGTACAGCCAGAGGAATGAGATGTTGAGCTCCACTTGTGTACAATGTACCAAAATTAATTCTACTGTCATGTATAACTAATTACAGCAAATTTTTAAAAATTAAAAAAGAAAGAAGAAAAAAACAAGCCTTCAAGCAGATCACCTCCACAATAATTCAGGAAGCATTAAAAGAAAAAAAAAAAAAAAAGAGTTTCCTTAGCTTTTCTGTCGAATACAGTCAGTAAACAGCCATTTCTGCTGGTGGGGAATATGGACTGCCTCTGCCTGGCTGGGCTGTGAATACGTACCGCATTGCTCTCAGTGCAATTTTGTATGCCAGTTCAGCATCATGAGGTAGGAGAGAGGTGAAGAGATACTTGGCAAATGTGTGCATTGGAACGCTCTCCCGGTGGATTATTTCGCCTAAACCACTATATGGCCCAGCTGTGGGAAGAGAGCATACATGTTTTACTTTCCTAAAACACAAACTAACACTTCTCAAAAAGCATACCTCAACATTTTTGTGTAAAATTTCAACACACGTAAGCTAATTTAGGTAAGAATTTAATCTGACAGAAGAAAGGAATAAAATTTTTAGTCAAAAAGATTCCACAGTGTCCAATACAGACTTTAGTTCATGAACAATCTCTCCACTATCCCTTAGCTAAAACAAGAGCCACAGAACTAAGGGGCAAAGCTCACTTACAGTACAAGTACCTCAGAGAAAGGAACCCCCTGAATCACGAACCCTCTCAGTGTGTGACAACTGAGCAACCAGATATGCAAATGCACAAAAGACTCTGCAGCTTAACCATGGACCCAGCCCATAGATCCACGCAATCATAGGGTACAGCGACGCCAGGTATCAATTCAGAGACTTTATATGCTGCTGCTTCTAGTAAGCAAATATAATTATTCCCATACAGTGATTAATAAAAAAGTTACCAGTACTCAGTATAGGCAAAAGAAAAAAATAAAAACTTAACTAGAAATCTACTACTGTTTGGGCACTGGAAGGTCAATTTAAAAAGCAAAATTACATTTAAGCTGTCAAAATTCATTTCTTAATAAATTCTGATAGGCACAGCAGCAAAGCAGACTTCCCCTGTGTGCTCCCTGAATGCTACTCTGAGAAGGCAACACAGACTTCTAAAATAAATTTTGAAAGGAAACCACAGTGGTTAGTTCAACCACTTTGCACTTAAGCACTCTGAGGTTTAGTTACTGTAAAGTGTTTAATAAATTAGTTTCCATGTCACCTTTGGGTAACATCTGTTTCATGATTTCTACAATTATGAACCATGACACTACTGCTTGGAGGACATAATACATTTGTTTTTCAGGAGAAAAATCAAGTCTGTCAAAGAGTTTAGAATGCAAGAAATGCAGTTCAAAAGAAATGGGAGAGGAGTAACTGAACCGGGTGTGGGGTAGCTGCATGATACATTATAGATCATTTCAATGGAAATTATTTTTTAATACTAATATTTTGGTAGCACTTGAACTATTCAGTATTTAAGTACTTTAAATATCACACAAACAACTTATTTTTCATTTAAACAAATATCCATCCTAAATTACTAACTTTAACAAATCCATTAAGATTTTTCTTTACTTGAAAACATTTTAAAATGTCTTGGTGATCCAGTATTCTTCAAAAGTTGTTAACAGCATTATACTCTCATCTTTAGTTCATATAACAAGACTACATTAAGTAAGTTACTATCACAGACTAAATACATGTCTCCCCAAAATTCATGTTGAAGCCTCAGACCCCAATGTGATTATATATGGAAAAAGAGATTTTATGGATGTTATTAAAGTTGAATGAGGTCAGAGTGGGGTGCTGATCCAACAGGATTAGTGTCTTTATAATAAGAGACACCAGAGAGCTTGTTCTGGCTGTGCCATGTGAGGACACAGGGAGAAAGTGGCTGTCTTCAAGCCAGGAAAAGCTTCAGAAGCAGTATTGGCCAATTGTGGACTTCCAGCCTCCAGAACTATGAGAAATAAATTTTTTTGTTTAGCCACACAGTCTGTGGTATTCTGTTATAACTACCAAAGCTAAGACACTAACTCTATTTTAAGTTAGGACCAACTACAGAAAATTTGTTATTATATATATTCTTCATTTCGCCTTCATGTCTTTTCATCCTATCCCTTTAAAGCAAATTACCTTTTGTACTACTCAGGGAAAACCAGATGCATAATCACTTCTCTATGTCATTTCCCAACAAGCAAAATATTAAGTCAGGTGTCACAGAATTATTTATAGACTAATTAGTGTGATCCCTGAACTCAAGAGTACTAAATAACAAGCCACGTACTGTGTCGCAAGCCTGTGATCCCAGCATCACGGGAGGCTGAGGCTGGAGGATCACAAGCTCAAAGACAGCCTCAATAATTTAGCAAGATCCTAAGCAACTCAGCGAGACCCTGTCTCTAAATAAAATATAAAAAGGGGCTGGAGATGCAGATCAGTGGTTGAGCGCCCCTGGATACAATCCTTGGTACCAAAAAAAAGTACTGAATAAAAACAAAACAAAACCCAGACATTTGGCACTAGGTTTCCCTAGCACTAGGTGCTTTTCCAGTATGCCAAATAATCCATCCAATAGTGTGGCCAGAAGAGTTCAGCACTCAGCAGCAACACAGGGTTACTTCTCCTTCTTCAGATCTGTTATTTAATTTACTCCTGTTAGTTAATTTACTCCTGAAATTTGCAGAGTATAAATATACGAGACATACATAAATTTTGACTTGCAAAGCTCCATCTTTTGGAGTTTATAGAAATGATCCCTGGGTTTCCCCTGGGTCTACCTCCTGTACTACCCCAACAAGTCAACAGGGCTCCTTCTCAGGTAGTTTCCATAAAAGGATGAAATAACAAAGACTAAGACAAAGATCAAAAATATCCATGAATGATGAACATGGTAATATATTTAAAAAGATAAATGATAAACAGATATTACACATTGTCAATTTTGAAAACCACACATCCTCTTCCTGAACTTCAATTTAATGGAAATTAAAAGTCACTACAGGGGCTGGGGATGTGGCTCAAGCGGTAGTGCGCTCGCCTGGCATGCGTGCAGTCCGGGTTCGATCCTCAGCACCACATACAAACAAAGATGTTGTGCCCACCAATAACTAAAAAAATAAATACTAAAATTCCCTCTCTCTCTCTCTTTAAAAAAAAAAAAGAAGTCACTACAGCTGGGCAACATGGCTCATGCCTGTAATCCCAGCAAGCCTGAGAGGCTGAGGCAGGAGGATCACGAGTTCAGTTCGAAGCCAGCCTCAGCAAAGGCAAAGTGCTAAGCAACTTAGTGCTAAGACACGGTCTAAATAATATACAATATTAAATAAAATACAAAACAGAGCTCTAAATAAAATACAAAATAGGGCTGGGGATGTGGCTCAGTGGTGGAGTGATCCTGAGTTCAATCATCAGTACCCTCTCTCAAAAAAAAAAAAAAAAAAAAGTACAGCCAGTAATAGTCAACCTTTAAAAATGTTTGTGGCTAACAATACTGTTTATAGTTTAAAGGAATTTCATGGAAGGAAACTGAAAGAAAACAACTAGGATTGCTCTATGAACTTGCAAAGATGGGCTTTTTAAAAAAATTTTTTTTTCCAAAGATGGGCTTTGTATCTTTAGGGAAAAATAACTTCAGAAAAGTACTTCAAAATTAAAATTAGGAATTTTTATTAAAATGAAGGATGCTATTAAGAAGGCTTGCCTTAAGAATATTTTCCCTTTAAAATCCATTTCTAAGATATACAAATGTGCATCTTTACAGAAAATATTTTCTTTCAAATAGATCTTTAGTTTAGATAAACAAACAAGGTTCAAAATGCTATTTTGTTTAAAACCCTTCCTTCACGTGTATCAATCCAGGATAAAAAATGAAGACACTATGCTTTCTCAACTGGTCAATCTCAGAAAATCCCATGATAACACACATGGACTGGTGAGAGAGAAGCTATTTTATCAATTAGACACCTCCAAAATTTGCACAAAGAATAGGTTATTATACTAATTCCATTTATCTTTTTGAGGAAAAAAAATCTGAAAAACAATCCCAACCAAAATCTGTTAGGCCCTTTAAATCTTGAATTTAGAGAAAAAGGAGAACATTTATTTGACTTTCCCTTACAAATTCTACAAAACTTTTTCCTTGGTCAATCTATGCCTAGTGAATCCTATGAAATTAGAGCTGTGGAAAGTCATTCCTGTAGCCTTTAGTTTTTTGTTAGCATGTGCATGACATATTAAAAACAGATATCAGGTAACAGTCAAAAATTTGCAGGAGTGCCAATCTTTACTTTATTACTTAACTGATTAAGCAAATAGGAACATGACTACCAATAACAACTCCTTAAATATAAAAATCGCATTTATCTCAGGAATTACTCATTAATAAAATGGTCCTTTACAAAGCTTGCAGCATTCAAATGAGGTTCATTTCTAACAGGCTATACTATATTACAACCTAAATGATACAAATCTAAACATCTGTACTTTTTTTTCAGTGATGCTATTTTTTTGAACAGAGAACATGTTCTTGACACTTAAGATCCTATCAGTCAGAACAACCATATTAAATGCATTCATACAGGACTATTAACATAAGAAAGATTAGTACCTAAATCAAATTGGCTAACTAAGTGGAAAATTTGTCAAACTACCTTCTAATAGGAAGACTGCTTGCTTGCGAAAAATTTTCACCAGTGTATCATCCAATTCAATTTCCTGAAGCTTAGAAATGAGCTGCTCCTCATTCCGGCAAACTTTCTCTTGAGTATACAGCCCATCAGGCATGATACGCTGCTGTCCCAGCCCTATCAGGGCTACTTCCACGGCCAGGGTTAAATAGGATTCCCCTTCTTCTAAAAACTTATGTGCAGGTAGATGTTGGTATTCCACAGACTTGCAGTGTCCCATGTTTTCTATAAAATGGAACAAAGGAAAAAGAGTCAAACTACTTTTGCAGCAGGTAGTTTGATAGGCACAAATATTTATTCTACCTAGTACTAGAATAAATTATTGACTTAATTCTAAGAAAACCAGAAACGTGTTTTTTGGTTAAAGTGCATAGTTTTCCAATCTTTCTAAAAGAGACCATGGGTGACTAAGTGTGTATGTTTTGAAGGATAGAATATTAAAAATATTTTCTCCCACTAAAAATGAGTCACAAAAGAAAACTATGCATTATACTAAGAATCCTCAGGAATGAAAAAAGACTTTAAACATGATAACTACAATAACACCACTTTTTTTTAAAGACTGGAATTAAAAAAGAAAAGTTTCCATTGTTGAAATTTATAATGAAAAGAGTAATCTAACATATGTTACTCAATTTTAGGGTCTTTTGTTTTATCCCAGAGTTTTCAGTTATCATCAGAGGACTGATTCTTTGAGCATTCTCTTGACTGTTAAGATGCTTTTATTACAAATTGTAACAAATTTCAATCATCTAACTCCCAAGGAAAGTGAACTCATACCCATACCTTCTTCAGTCCTGACAAAGAGTTTGGGGCACCCTTAATCCATAAAAGCAACCACTACAGGGGAAATTATGAAGGGCAAGATAATTAACCTTCTAAGTTCACCAGCTATGGGAGTAACAACAGAGCAATCCTGTATCCCTTCCTTACCTCCACCATGGGTCTTGCAGGGATGATTCTTAGTGTTCAAGGGGCCAAGAGAACTCTCAAAATACCACTTTAAAGGAATGTGTGATGTAAAACAGTTATAAATGGCATTTAATACTCCCTTTAAAGTAGATTTAAAATATTTAAGTCATTTTAATGAAAAGATAAATTTAATAATCAACTAAATTAATTTTTATGGCTCTAAATGCTATGGTGTCTATCCTTACTTTTTATCTTTCTGTTGGAAAATAGTCATAAATGTAGATAAATTCTTAGATGCAGACCTACTGGCCATAAGAAAATAAACATCTTGACATATGCTGCCTGTTGTTGACTCTAAGACCTTTCTCTGCTTGTGGAAGCCTGGCAGAAAAGCCTGAGAGTGCCTATTTCCTTGCTCTCTTATTAATCATGGGTATTGTTAACTACATGGTTTCATAAAGCACACTATAAAGAAAAGCAAAGACTAATGCCACTCAGGGTTTCAAAACAAACAAAATCATCATAGTAATGCCAATGGCTTTACCTGTAAAATCTGAGAACCCAGAGAAGTTTTCATCATCAATGTGGCAAGCTTCCATAAGGCTACTGAAGAGAGTCCCCACAGGGTCTAGGGGGTGTCCGACCCAGCCTTCCAGATTGGTTATTGAGGTTATGCTTTTATGGGGTAGCTCTGTATAAGAAAAGAGAATTGAGAGATAGGGAGGGGAAAGGAGGGAAGTAGAGGAAGGAAAGACTTTATTGTTTAATAGTAGCATCCTGACAAATCAGTACTACTACAGATGGAAATCCCCCTTTAATTAAAAAAAAAAAATCAAAAGGTACCATAATCCCTAACTTGTGAACCATTCTGAGTTCTAAAAGTTTACATGTAAATCAATATAAATGGTACTAAATTCCAGGACAGCTCTCAAACATTTATTTCATTCATGTATCCAGTGTACTGGTTTAACATTACTACTCACATTATTAAATCATGTTGTAAGGGGATTAATAAATTCCAAATTTTATTCTGAGAAGGTAGTGATATGAAGACCTCTGGAATCATCAAGTAGTTAACTCTACAACTACATCAAGAAGCTGTCTTCAGGAGTCAGCACTCACTGGATCATCTAAATTAAGGACTTAAAGGTCCTGGGTTAGACACAGATTTCCATGGTTTAATATCATTAAATCACTCCCTTTCACATCACAGAAGTCCTCCTTATTATGGATCTCTAAGTTATTTAAGACAGGATCTTTGTCACAAAGGTGAACAGAAGAAGATAACACATATGTGGAAGAAGCATTTTTCTTTTCATTTTTTTTCCCCCAGAATGTTAGCACTGTTGAGTTACGGACTTCAGTTACGGACTTCTAAGGAAAAGGTTGCAAATGTTTTAAGATATATTCCACTGCTGTAAAATATTAACTGTATCTAAATGTTTTCTAAGATAATAAATAACAGTAGATCCTCCTTAAAGGAAAGCATGAAAGCTATGAGGAAAAATAAATAAGAAAAAAATTGACTTATAAACAGCCAAAGAGTCATTTCATGAATTCATCATTCCTTCAGAAGTCTTCTGGTTTTGAATTATTAACTATGAATACACATAAATGAAAAATGGCTTGGCACAATGTATTAAAATTTATTTGTTTGGTTCTAGATTTCCTGGAAAGGTCCTTCCCTTTGGTTTCTACCACTGGTTTTCTAATACATAACCAGCATTAAAAAAAAAAAAAAAAAAGGAAGAAAGAAAGAAACATGAGCATTACTCTTGAGAATAGTCTAATATTGGGGGGTAAAAACCTGTGTTAAGGTAAGTGCTGTGTTTATACAAACAAATCAATTGTCAAGTGATAGAAACTGAGGAAATGGAAGAAATAAATCAAAAAAAGAAAGGACTTTGTTTTCAGAATCAAGAAGCTAACAAATCATGCTAAGAAACACTGATAATGTTGAGATACTACATTTACTAATCTTGGTCCATTAACAAGCAACTCTTATGGCATTTGGATTTTTTTTTAATATCTTTTTTTTTTTTTTTTTTAGTTGTAGTTGGACACAATACCTTTATTTTGTTTGTTTATTTTTATGTGGTGCTGAGGATCAAACCCAGGGCCTCACATGTGCTAGGCGAGCGCTCTACCACTGAGCCACAACCCCAGCCCCGGCACTTTGGATTTTTATGATAGCTACAAAAGTCTATTCTTCAAATATGGATGTACAACAAAAACAAGAAAAAAGCAGAGAAAGATACAGGTGTATTACAAAATCTTAGTAATACTAAAGACTAGTATGAAATAGAAATATTCACTGCTTGCATGATAAAAGAGAAAAGGGTCTAAGAATGGTCTAGATTTAGGCTATAGTATTATATCAAAGACAGTCAAAGGAGTCCAAACTAACATGCTTTCTAACTTAACTAAATGAACTAACATTTGTATACTTTGTATTTTTTAGCTAACGCAACATTTTACTACACAAAATTTAAAAACCAACATTTCTTAGTAAAATTTATATGATTTTTTTAAAAAACCAGATGATCATCATGAGTTAGCTCACTTTGCACTATATAATAAATGCTGTACTCTTTCCTAGCCTGAATATTATCCTTTATACTAAACAGAAGTAAATGCTTTTGGTCAAAAATCATGTGAATATTTAGGGGAAGAAGAATTTCAGAAAATTTTTCCAAAAGTTCTAGCAATATTTTTTGCAAACATCAGTAATGATGTGAAGAACAGGAAGAACTGAACAAAGTAGTCACATATGATGATTACTTACATTCCAAATCTATCTGAACTTTTCATTCTTTGGCTCAAACTGAAAATTTTGATTTTGATTTTATTTTTTTGCTGTATAAATGATAGTGTTAACATTCATAATAATTCCAATATAGAGGGTACTGAAAGTTTTGGCAAACACATGTTCCAAACACCAGCCTATTTCAACAACTTTTAATAATTTAGTTACACTCAAAGTGTATGGTGTGTAATAACCTGAAGAATAAAAACAAAAACATAGGCTGGGCACAGTGGGTGCACACCTGTAATCCCAGTAGTTCAGGAGGCTGAGGCAGGAAGATCTCAAGTTCAAAGCCAGCCTTAGCAAAAGCAAGGTGCTAAGCAACTCACTGAGAGACCCTGTCTCTAAATAAAATACAAAATAGGGCTGGGGATGTGGATGTCAAGTGTCCCTGAGTTCAATCCCTGGTACCAAACAACAACAACAACAACAACAAAAACACATAACCAAAAGGAAAAAAAAAAAGTCACACAGCAACTAAACTATCCTTCTTAATAAAAATTAAAACAGAGTAAAAACAATACAAACTGACCAAAGACACAATAAAAATTATATTTTTATGATTTATAAACAAAAGTATTTAATTTCATAGAAACAATTTTATGAATATAACAATTAAATTTATACCTACAGAACAACAGGTACACAGATCAATGAGAAAAAGCATATATAAATTTCACTATTTGATGATTAAGCATAATACAACCTTCTGGGATGACCATTATACTGCTTATTCAAAATTTAAAAGATTATGGGCTGAGTGTAGCTCAGGGGTAGAGCGCTTGTCTCACATGCGTGAGGCATTGGGTTTGATCATTAGCACCACACAAAAATAAATAAATAAGATATAAAAAATTTAAAAGATTAATAAACTAAAAGAGAAGTTAAATGTGTTCTGTCAGCTGACAGTTCATCAGATGTCATATACAAAACTTGAAAAAATCTAGGAGTCCTGTTACAGTCACTTTAAATAAATAACATGTCCTCATGTACAAATCATTGTTGCTAAAAAGTTTTAAAGTTCTTAAAAATCATGCCAGTCCTGTTTTATGTAGTTTATAGACACTAACTATTTTAATCTTCTCAATGCTAAGAGATAGGTCCTCTACTGAGCCCCATTCTACAGAACAGGCATCTAAATCACAGAAAAATTAAGTCACTGTCTAAGGCTGCTCAGCTGGACCTATTACTGGGATTCAAACATAAGCAGCCTATCCCCAGAGTCCTATTATAATTATTTTACTTTCACAATATATTTGGCTAAACTACTTGCATGTTAGATAATCCATACATATTCAACAGTTACTCAAACAATGAAAAATTCTTCTTAAAACATTAATCTATGTTTTTTGTATGTGGTGCTGAAGATGGAACCCAAGACCTCATTCATGCTGAGCAAGTGCTCAGTGCCCGCTAAAAGATGTTTCTAAAATTTTCTCTTACAATATTCTACCAAGAAAAAGGAAACAATAACATTTTTTTACAGCAGTTATCAAATATTTCTACAAGAATAAAGCCATTTCTATGGCTCTAATTTCAAAAGCCATCTCTCCCAGAAGAATACAAAACCTAGTGAGGTCATCACCAAGAATCCCATTCCAATGGAAACAAACTCCTTCACATTCACCTTTTTTTTGAGTCCGGAACATTTCCAACTGTTTCTGTTGCTGTCGTCTTAATGTGTTAACAATAGCTATTGCTAGTCTCAGTGCTTCTCTGGGGTACCCATGAGAACGTAATGCATCCACTCTTGCACAGGCTGTAGGAACATGTTCTAAAACAGAAAACCATGGGGTAAAGTTGCCACTGTCTACAAAAACAGATTTAATAGTAAGATGTTTCTCCCAAAATACTATTAAAAAGACATGAGAAACCATTTCTAGACTTGGATTTGAATGAAAAACCCAGCTCCTATTGCCAAGCATTCATCCATCTCCCATTGAATCCCTCAATTCTCCACCTCCCACTCTAATAATGCTATAGAAACTAGACAAAGAAGTAAGTCATGGAAATGTCTTTCCGGTTTGGCCACTTACCATGCCAGAGGGGCCACCCGCGGGAGTCAAAGAGGGAGTTTTCAGTGTCGTCATGGTAACAGTAGTTGGTGTATAGGTCACTGCTGATAATGTGCTGCAAATGGCTATCCTGCCAGTGGAGATCGCATGCCTCGATGGCTCGTGTGAACACTGTCCGATGTGGCCTGTTCGATGAATCTGTTTTTTCCACAATTCAGAAAGCCGTGTCAGCTATTGTTCACATGTGAATAAATCAGTCATACCATTCTGTGGCCAGATGTTCATGAACACACCCACACACAATGTCCTGCACCCCCTAAGCAGAAGGGCGAAGGGTGAATTTTCTCACATCCTAAGTACTAAGAGGCAAGTCAGCCCAAAGAGCCACCATTCACTCACTTGCTTTATCAAACACAAACATTCGGCAGCCATTAAAGCTAAGGTTAAAGGCATCCTGCAAAAAGAACTGTCAAGTCTACTTTCCATGCCAAATACACTTAAAAGAGGCACTCGGTACAAAAATCACGTGAAAACTCACTGCTCCCCACTTCTGAGGTGCTGTGGTGGGCTGCCCCTGATGGGATCAACAGCTCTCACAAACACTATGCAAGAGATGTGACACCAGCCATGGAACCTTTCAGGAAGATTCATTCAGCCTTTAAAAATACGCATAAGGGTTGTGCTTTTGGTTATATTTTTTAACTATATTGTGCGGTTTTGCACAATTAAAACTATTATGCTTCTCGGGATATAATGATTAAATGCCACTTTATATCCCAAAGGGCATAAATGCATATATTTAACATTTCACAAAGCCACACAACATAGCTACAAAACAAACCAGCGCACTTACCTTGCCCCTACAGGCTGCCTCCTGACTCCTGGACAGGTTCCATGACTGGTGTGATGTCCCCAGCATAGTGTATGCCAGGGAATCACAAAAGAGCAGAAGCATACACTCCGAAGAGGGTTCAAGTTTCAGGACCTGACGAAGAAAAGAAATGTTTGGGGAATAAAGGATACTCTCACCTCAGCTCATGGGATATTCAATTCCTAAAAATTCCACCTACTCTCCCACCTCTTGGGTCCCCACTCCAAACTTACCATCAATGGTTCACAAACCCTAGCAAACCTCAAATGAAAATCAGGGTAACAAACTATTTTTATTCATGTGTACTTAACTTAGCTCAAATGTTCTGAGACTCAAGTATAAGCAAAATATGGAATTTCCTTATGATAAGGTTTCATCTTCCTCTCCCTAGACCTTTATGTGAGCTCAGACAAAGCGAAAACATAAAAAAATCAAAGAACAACTAAGCTAAGAAGAATGGCTCCTGGAGCACTTTTTTAGTCCAGTCTCTATTCTGTTGGGAGAACTGACCAGAGCAAGGGAAGTAAAGTGACTGCCAAAGTCATATGGCCAGGTGGTGGCAAAGGGATCAAACCACAGATATCCTTACTACAAATTCAGCTAATTCAACTATTCAGAAAGGCTCTTGAAAAGTCCTTAACAGAGACATTACTTCAGCTTGATCTCGGGGCAAGTTAGATATCTTTACCTGAATGGCAGACATATCAAAACATGTGGAATACAGATAATTTAAGAAGCATAAAAAAATCACGTATCACCTACAATGGCCCCTACCTAGATTCCTTGCTGGCAGCTGAACGATATATATATATATGAAGAGTGGAACAGTGTATCCTGCATTCTTGAACCTATTAGGGTTTTTTGTTTTGTTTTTGATTTTTTTGCTGAGCAGAATGAATATGTCTATACCCAGGATGACACTGGTTCCATAACCTCTTGTTTCAGTTAATTTGTTTAGCTCAAATTACAGAAATAGAATTTAAAACTAAAAAGAAACTTTAAGAGCAACTTAGTATTACGCATTTATTAAAAGAACAAGAGCTCACAATCTGTTGTACTATTAGTAAAAGCAAGCTGTAGGGGCTAATTTCATTAGAAAAAAAAAAACATGAACTGTTCACCTATTTATATGTGACTGTGGGAACACAGAGAAATGTAGAGGACACACACCAGGCATTTAACATGGATAACCTCTAGATGAACAATAAAACAAATGGTAACAAAAAAGGCTCAATTCTCATAAAATGATATTTAAAAGAAAATGAAGGCTATAAAGTTCTGTCATAACATGGCAACACATAAGAATTGATTCTATACACATATACAAGGGTTAAAAAGATGTGAAACTGAAAATCTGATTTGATTAGGTGTCAATTGATTAGGTGTTTTTTTTTAAAACCTTGGATGTCTCTCTGGTTATTCAATTACTATAGTTAAGACTGAAAAAAAAAAAAGAGAAACAGACTACCCAATTAAAATTAAACTTGGGAAATTTAGAACAGTAAAAGGGAAAAAGTCTTAAGTTTTTTACCAAAACAATTAAAAATAAGACACTGGCTGTTATTCTAGTATATTTTTTAAAAACACTCTTTCAAAATATAGATTCTAATCTTATTGTTCATGAATTCTAACAAAGGACCTCATAAGAGGATTGCCTCTAAGCACTATACATAGTCACTTTAATGTGTAAATACATCAAATCCTGCCATGGCCTGTGGCATAGGCACATTCAGTCCAGGTGGAATGGCACAGCTGCTGGGTTCTGTTGGCCACTGCCAACTCTCTCCTAGGGAAGAGAGCACTGAGGTACTGCAGATCTGAGCCCCAGCTTCTTCTGACAGTCAATCAGGAGGGTGTGGGCATTCTCCTCAGAGCAGGTGCTCTGGTGCCTTCAGGTAAAACAGCTATGAAACCAGGACCTCTTAGGCCAAACTGTAAATGAAATGAACTGTGGTATGAGGAGGCTGAATCACTTCTTACCAGTTTTCTAAAGCCTATGGAATATTCATGTTTAACCAAGAGTAACATAATAAATGGAGAGTAAAAAGTAAAGTATAAAATATTAGAATGGCCGTCCCCCAAAGGCAGGAAGTGAAACATAGAGAATCCAAATATGAAAATAGAAAGAAATCAAGATTGCCTGTGAGGCTGGGTGTGGTGATACACGCCTGTAATCCCAGTAGCTCGGGAGGCTGAGGCAGGAGGATCACAAGCTCAAAGCAGCCTCAGCAAAAGCAAGGCACTAAGCAACTCAGTAAGATGCTGTATCTAAATAAAATACAAAATAAGACTGAGGATGTGGCTCCATGGTTGAGTGCCCCTGAGTTCAATCCCTAGTACCAAAAGAATTAAAAAAAAAAAAAAAAAAAAAAGATTGCCTGTGAGGTGTCAGTATATCCTTTCTTAGCGACCAACAGAATAAATATTGCACAGCCAAACTTGAAAATTCTGAGTGTCTGGAAAAAAATTGGGGGCCTAAGGGGTACTTTTATTTTCTTTGAAGTTATGAAATAAAATCATCATGAGCAATAAAGACAAAATGTATTTCAAATACTGAATTCAAGGCAAATATCCCTACACAAAGCTGACAGAGCTAGACAATCATCTTTCTTTTTGATTGGATAAGTCTCTAGAGAGTAATACATACCATTTTCTTTCTTTGTAAAGACTAAAAACACTGGTAATATCTCATTTGAACTCAGCACATTGCCAAACTCTTTCTTTTTAGTAGTACCAACTACTTATAAAACCAGCACATAGAGGATAGTTTTGATTCTAGATTCTCCTCATGTAATTTAATCCCAACTTGCTTCTGTAATGACTTTAAGGTCTTTTAACTTTTCTCCAAAAAAGACACAAAATCATGCAAAAGTAGTGGTATAAATTAGCGAATGAAATCTGTATTTTCAAGAGTTATTAGCTAGCTAAGAATCTGGTTCTGAAAACAGAAAACCCTTTAGTAGCTAGATAGAAAATAAGGCCAAGGAAGATTTTGTTGTTGTTGTTTTGATGAAGAGGGACTTGAGCTAAATGGATCAATTCAATAGAAAGAGATTGGCTGAAAAAGCAGGATAGAAACGAGAGAGAGAGAGAGAGAGAGAGAGAGAGAGAGAGAGAGAGAGAGAGAGAGAGAGAGGGAGGGAGGGAGGGAGGGAGGGGGAGGAGAGGGGGAGAGGGGGAGAGGGAGGGAGAGGGAGGGAGAGGGAGGGAGAGGGAGGGAGAGGGAGGGAGAGGGGGAGAGGGGGAGAGGGGGGGGTTCTTCTGAAACACCTGGGGGCATTTTCAGTTGTTCCACAGATTGGAGGGCACAGTTAGCCTTAGAAGACGGAGATAAGTATACTAGACACTTCTCAGTAAATAAGTTTCCCAGTCCAAATGCCCAAAGCATTACAGGCCCCTCAGTCCAGTCATAAAATGCTTCCATGCTACTTTCTAAAATGAAGAATTTTTAACATATTACATAGTAGGACAAGTATGAATTGGGATAAAACACATAGCTTCTCAAGCATCTCAATAATTTGTTTTACAAAGTAATCTAATACCATTCTACTCTGTAGTTTTTTTTAATTAAAAAAAATTCAAACTAAATAATTAATGGCCCATTTTTAACACATACTGATATGTGTAAATATTACATATATCTGTATTCTGAGAATCTTTTAAAAAGCATACAGAGATCTCAGGGAAAATTAAAACACACACATTCACAGTCAAAATATATTAAGTCCTTGAGTTATAATAAGCTCTGAAGTGGGTAAAATCAGTTCCCTAAATATAGTCTGTTATCCTTATAAACACATATATACAGTGAAGTTCCTAAAAACTGAGCGGAACATTATTGTAGACTCACCTTGGTTGGCATTTGCACCCTGAGGCAGAGCATTAGTTAAGTTGGGTAATTCGCTGCCATGATTTCCATCTTCCCATGGACAGACATCAACACTGTTCCACTTTTTCAGCTGTTTTAGCCAACTCGCTTTCTGCTCCAACTTGCAGTGGGGATTTAAAACTATACACATCCACAGAGCACCTAATTTAAGGTAGAAAAAGTAAATTTTTTAAAATGACAAAAATCTCCAATTCTTATGTAACAGCTAAAGATAAATTTTAAATCACTTCAAGATAAATGCAAGTTTGCCACTGTTATAACTCAGTTCTCCTAAAGCAAGCCACAAATATAATATAGAATTAAATAGGGGGAGGGCAATAGGTCCCAACTCTGAACCTAGGATCCAAATACTGTTAAACATAAAGAGGAAACATATTTCACAAGTGACAATTGTAATCATCTTCCTACTTCTGTGACATCTTAGGGGAAAAGTCAGTAATATACAGAATCCTAAGATTTAGTTTACAAAAGATTCTATACTTGGATGCTACAATATACCATTTCATGGTTCTGCATGAAGTGGCAACTTTCTAAGATTATTTGTTTACAATAAAATAATAAGGTCATACAATGGACACAAAAATAATTTCCCAGTCTCCCTACAGGAATTTCAAACTTTATTATGTTTATCAATTGGTATATATATGTATATGCTTTATGAACACTAATATGGAAACAAACAAAGGTACTAATTGTGGTGTGTATAATACATACACCATGTATCGTATATAACAACAGTACAAATAGTTTGGGTAAAAAAAAAACAGTGAAATATCTTTTAAAACTAAAATTCATTTAAACCAGTCCTTAAACAATTAAACCAAGAACCAATCTTTACATAAATAAAATCACTAAATGTAGTTTTTTGTATAAATTAAATAAATACTAACCAAAATTTCACTAATCTTTCAAAGGAAAATCAATAAAGAATTTAAAGTAAAGGGACAACTCATGATCTACATTCTTCAAAGGTGGTTAATTCAAGCAAGTATTTTATACATTTTAAAAGTTCAAGTTTACTACTTTTAAAACATGATAGCAGTACATTCATAACACTTTCTCTTTGAAAAGGTATGTGTGCATGTCACTGTGTGTTTCAATCAGTTTTCTGTTAGGCACCTGAATAATGGAGACAGAAATGATCACTGTTTAAGCTTGATTTGTCCAAAAGAGATTCTTTACATTCTTTCATATTTACAGCATTGGATTATCTTAAGTATGAAGTAAATTTTACTAACAAAATTTTTAAAAAGCCATAACCTAAGCCACAGATATTTACAATCTATATTTCTGTATTTTTAAATGCCAATTAAAAAAAAAAACAACAGTCAATTAAGATGGATTATGCCCACCACCTCTGCCAATGATTACAACTAATAAAACTCTGAACAAAATACAAAGAACAATAACCTGAGGACTCTGAGAAGTAAACACAAGGAAGCAGATTGAGAGGGAAATAAAACTTGAAGAAGTAACCCGTACTATATTTCCCCTGGTTTTGACAACAGATTAACCTCATTAAGAAACTCTGTAGAGGGCTCATGCAGCAAAACCTTGAGAAAAACTTTATTTTCCTGGTATAAGAACTGAAAAAGAGACCCTCAATTCAGGAGAAGGGAGGGGGAATCTTTTAAGTCCTGGTCACATCTCATGTGCATGAGACAGAACGAAGGCAGCACAGTAGCACAGTCAAAGCTCTGAAAACTAACAGACATCATCACCTGAAGGAAGGGAAACAAGGTATGATCTAAACCTATTGTGATTGATTTGCTTGCTTAAAAAAAAAAAGTATTGTAATCTCCAGAGGATTTTAATAGAACCCAGACTCCACAATACAAAAATCAAAATCTTCATGATTTAAAATTATTCAGTTTACAAAGAAACAGGAAAATGTGACCAATTCTTAAGGGAAGAAAAAAAAAAAAAACAAAACAAAACAAAAAAACCAACAGATGCCAAGCAAAATAAACACAATGTTAGAATTATCAGCCCACACAATTTATAGTGATCACTAAACTCTTCAATGAGATAAAGGTACATTATTTAAAAAATTATAAACGTAATTATCAGAAGTGAAATACAATCTATAAAATAGACCTGAACAGAAATTTTAGAAGTGAAAAAAAAAATATTAAAAAAAATATACCAAGGGGGATCAATAGCACAAGAAGATGACAGAGGTTTCCTTAGTGAACTTCAAAACAGAAATTATCTCCTCTGTTCAAAATTGAGAAGAGCAAAAGGTTTATTAATGTTTGTATTACTAGGTGTCCATAGGAGAGACAGAAAACTCTGGAAGAAATAATTACTAAAAAACTTCTCAAATTGGAAGAATAATTTGAACTTATAGATCCAAGAGGCTTAGTCAACCTCAGGAAGGGTAAACTCTTAAGAAAACCATGCCCAAACAGACCACATAATCAAGTCACACTGGAAAGCAAAGACAACAGGGGAAAAAAAAACAAACAAAAAAACCTTGAAAACAGAGAAATACAAAATACCTAATATAGAACAAATCTTCAAATAATTGCAAATTTCTTACCACCACTCATAGAAGACAGAATACAATAGGACGCTACATTTAAAGTGCTAAAAGAAACTGGTGTCAACTCAGAATTCTATAACCAGCAAAAACATCACTCAGGAATGATAATGAAATATAGGCATTCTTAAATTGGGGAAAACAAAGTATTTTTTGGTAAAGACCTATTCTAGAGAAAGTTCTAAATAAAATTATTCAGACTACAGAGAAATTAGAGCAAAAAGAAACAATTTCAGGAATAAAAGAAAAGTAACAGAAATGATAAATATCTGAATACATATACTATTTATGCCTTTCTAAGTTTTGAAAATAAGCATGACTGTTGAAAGCAAAAATATAAACACTGTCTTACAGAGTTTAAATGCATGGATATGTAATACTCATAACTATAACATAAAAGAGAGAGTACAGTGATTTATACAATTGTTAGATTCTACATTCCTCTTGATGTGGCAAAATATTTATTCAAAGTAGACTGTTAAAACTTAGTATATTTACTATAATACCATAAAAAAGGATATCAGCAGATAAAACCAAAAAAAACAGAAGTTAAATTAAATCAAAATTAATTTAAAATACTTAGATTCAAATAATCTTTAAAAAGGCCACAAAGGAAACCAAGAAACACCAAGGGAATAAACAGAAAGGAAAATTTAAATGTGAGACCTAAATTCAGCTATATCAATAATTTTATACAATATAAGTGTTCTAAACATACCAATTAAAAATAACAGTTAAATCAGATTAAAAACCAAGAACCAACTCTGTGCTTGTGTAAGAAACTCACTGTGAATATAATGACAAACTGAAAGGATGAAAAAAGATACACCACAGAACACTATCAAAATAAAGCTGGAGTGACTATGTTAGTATCAAATCAAATGGCACATTACATAATGATAAAAAGTTCTCCGAAAAGATGTACAATCCTAAATAAGCATAGGGCACTCAATAAGACTTAAAAATACAGAAAGCAAAAACAAATGGAATTGAAATAGACAAATCTACAATTATATTTGGAGACTTCAACTTATAGATCCAAGAGGCTTAGTCAACCTCAGGAAGGGTAAACTCTAAGAAAACCAATAACTGACAAAACAAGCAGAAAGAAAATTAAGAGAATACCTGAACAACACTATCAACCAACTATACCAAACTGTTATTTATAGGATACTGCACCTAACATTAACAAAAACTTAATCTTAAAATGCACAATTATCAAGAGCATCTATATTCTAAGGCCATAAAACAAACTGACAATTTATAAGAGTTGAAATTATATAAAGTACATTCTCTGACATAATAGAAATAACCTAGAAATCAGTTAACAGGGAACTTTGGGAAATCCCCTAATGTCTGTAAATTAAACAACACACTTTCACTCAAAGTAAAAGTCAGTCACAAGGGCTGGGGGTATGGCTCAAGTAGTAGCACTCTCGCCTGGCATGAATGAGGCACTGGGTTCGAGCCTCAGCACCACATAAAAATAAAATAAAAATATTGTGTCCACCTAAAGTTAAAAAATAAATTAAAAAAAAAGAGAAAAAAACATTTTATGCCTGAATGAAGATGCAATAAGTGTATTAAAATTTGTAGCATGTGGCTAAAAATGTCTTTAGATGGAAATTTATAGCAGCAGATGCTTACTTTAGAAAAAATTAGTATCAATAATCTAAATATCCACCTTAAAATGAAAAAAAGAAAGAGAAACTAAAGGCAAAGAAAGAAAACAGCTTCAGAAATCAATGTAACTGAAAACAGGAAAGGGAGGGGGTGGGAATCAACAAAACTCAAAGATGCTTCTTTTAAAAAAGATCAATGAAATCAACAAAGCTAACCAGACTAACTGCAAGAAGCCACAACTATCAGTATCAGAAATTAAAGAGGGCACACGATTACAGATACTAGCGGTATTATAAAATTTATAATATAATTATACATATAATGTAAGATACTCTTCAAGAGTCATAAGGAAATACTTTTGAACAACTTTATGCCCACATAAATTCTACAAAATGGAAAAATTTCCTGCAAATAATAAAGTATTAAAGCTTACTCACATAAAGACCTAATAACCTGAATGGTCATATATTTATTAAAGAAATTAAATTTGCAGTTGAAAAATCTCTAATAATGCAGGTCCAGATGCCTCCTTGGAAAAGTTTCCTTAGTACTTCAAAAATAACACCAATTCTACACAGAAATGGGGCCAGCATTACCCTGATACTAAAATCAGACAAAAAACATTACCAACTGCAAAGAAATATCCCTGGTAAACACAGAAGTAAAATTCCTCAACAAGATGTTAGCATGTTGGCTGGCCACTTCCTGTTTAGCCATGGCAGCTAAAAATGCAACCGCTAGAGCTTGTGGACAAGTATATAGGATCAAAAATTTACACTGTGATGAAGAGTGATAACGAAATTGTTGGAACACTTCTAGAATTTGATGACTTTGTCAATATGGTGCTGGCAGATGTCACTGAGTTTGCAATCACACCAGAAAGAAGGAGGATAACTAAATTAGATCAGATTTTGCTATACGGATATAATATAACAATGCTGGTTCCTGATGGAGAAGGACCAGAAGTGTGAACAAATTTCCTTGACTTATGATAGATTCCATTTTGTTTTATAATGGCAACAAAATAGATTTTTTAATAGTCTAATGTTTAGACTATGTAAAGCCAATTTTCCCATTAAAGGGAAATGCTTTGAAGATATACTGTATGACCATTTTTCTAAGTTAATCATGATTATCATGGAAAAAGAAGAAATTAGTTTGTTTTTTGAAGACTGAAAAATAAAGGTGTTTTTGGTTAGAAGAAAAAAAGAGATGTTAGCACATTAAATAAAGCACTATCAAAAAGGTAAAACCATAAACACACAGGGTTTATCCCAAGAATGCAGGGCTGGTTCAACATCAAAAATCAATTTGTGTAATTCACCACATTAACAGATTAAAGAAGAAAAACATGTAATCATGTCAACAAATGCAGGAAAAGTTCCTTATTCTTTCATGACAAATAAAAGCTCTCAGCAAACAAAAGAACAAAAAGTATAGACAAGAATAAAGGACATCTGCAAAAATCCTCACAGTTAGCATCATAATGGCAAAAGATGAAATGCTTTTCCTTTAATATCAAAACAAAACAAACAAAAAAAGGCCAGTTTTTTTTTTTTTTTTTTTTAGTAGTTGTTGTTTTTGGGTGGGTGGTGGCTTTTTTTAGTTATACATCACAGTAGTAGAATTCATTTTGATATTATTATATAGATGTCACTGAGTTTATAGTTTCAATTTGCATTTCTCTAATTAACAAAGAAGTTGAACATTTTTTTCCATATACAAGCATAGAGTATATCTTATTCTAGTTAGGATATCATTTTTATGGATGTACCTAATGGTGGGATCCACTATGGTATATTCATATAAGTACACTGGAAAATTATTTCAGATTAATTCCACTGTCTTCCCTTTTCCCATTCCCCTTTCCTTTTTCTCTTTCCCCTTTGTAAAGTCTACTGAATATCTAATTCTCCCCCCATCTTCTCCTTATTGAGTGCTAGCTTCCACATATCAGTGAAAACATTTGCCCTTTAATTTTTTGGGATTGGCTTCCATTTACTTACAAATGTCATAAAGTCATTCTTCTTTATGGCTGAGTAATATTCCATTGTGTGTGTGTGTGTACAGAGAGAGAGAGAGAGAGCATAATTTTTTTTTAATTTTTTATTGTTGGTTGTTCAAAACATTACAAATTTCTTGATATATCATAATTCACACTTTGATTCAAGTGGGTTATGAACTCCCATTTTTACCCCATATACAGATTGCAGAATTACATCAGTTACACATCCATTGATTTACATATTGCCATACTAGTGTCTGTTGTGTTCTGCTGCCTTTCCTATCCTCTACCTTCCCCCCTCCCCTCCCCTCCCCTCTTCTCTCTCTACCCCCTCTACTGTCATTCATTTCTCCCCCTTGTATTATTTTTCCCTTTCCCCTCACTTCCTCTTGTATGTACTTTTGTATAACCCTGAGGGTCTCCTTCCATTTCCATGCAATTTCCCTTCTCTCTCCCTTTCCCTCCCACCTCTCATCCCTGTTTAATGTTAATCTTCTTTTCATGCTCTTCCTCCCTACTCTGTTCTTAGTTACTCTCCTTATATCAAAGAAGACATTTGGCATTTGTTTTTTAGGGATTGGCTAGCTTCACTTAGCATAATCTGCTCTAATGCCATCCATTTCCCTGCAAATTCTATGATTTTGTCATTTTTTAATGCAGAGTAATACTCCATTGTGTATAAATGCCACATTTTTTTTTATCCATTCATCTATTGAAGGGCATCTAGGTTGGTTCCACAGTCTTGCTATTGTGAATTGTGCTGCTATGAACATCGATGTAGCAGTGTCCCTGTAGCATGCTCTTTTTAGGTCTTTAGGGAATAGACCGAGAAGGGGAATAGCTGGGTCAAATGGTGGCTCCATTCCCAGCTTTCCAAGAAATCTCCATACTGCTTTCCAAATTGGCTGCACCAATTTGCAGTCCCACCAGCAATGTACAAGTGTACCCTTTTCCCCACATCCTCGCCAGCACTTGTTGTTTGACTTCATAATGGCTGCCAATCTTACTGGAGTGAGATGGTATCTTAGGGTGGTTTTGATTTGCATTTCTCTGACTGCTAGAGATGGTGAGCATTTTTTTCATGTACTTGTTGATTGACTGTATGTCCTCCTCTGAGAAGTGTCTGTTCAGGTCCTTGGCCCATTTGTTGATTAGGTTGTTTGTTATCTTATTGTCTAATTTTTTGAGTTCTTTGTATACTCTGGATATTAGGGCTCTATCTGAAGTGTGAGGAGTAAAGATTTGTTCCCAGGATGTAGGCTCCCTATTTACCTCTCTTATTGTTTCTTTTGCTGAGAAAAAACTTTTTAGTTTGAGTAAGTCCCATTTGTTGATTCTAGTTATTAACTTTTGTGCTATGGGTGTCCTATTAAGGAATTTGGAGCCTGACCCCACAGTATGTAGATCGTAACCAACTTTTTCTTCTATCAGACGGCGTGTCTCTGATTTGATATCAAGCTCCTTGATCCATTTTGAATTAACTTTTGTGCATGGCGAGAGAAAGGGATTCAGTTTCATTTTGTTGCATATGGATTTCCAGTTTTCCCAGCACCATTTGTTGAAGATGCTATCCTTCCTCCATTGCATGCTTTTAGCCCCTTTATCAAATATAAGATAGTTGTAGTTTTGTGGATTGGTTTCTGTGTCCTCTATTCTGTACCATTGGTCCACCCGCCTGTTTTGGTACCAGTACCATGCTGTTTTTGTTACTATTGCTCTGTAGTATAGTTTGAAGTCTGGTATCGCTATACCGCCTGATTCACACTTCCTGCTTAGCATTGTTTTTGCTATTCTGGGTCTTTTATTTTTCCATATGAATTTCATGATTGCTTTCTCTATTTCTACAAGAAATGCCGTTGGGATTTTGATTGGCATTGCATTAAACCTATAGAGAACTTTTGGTAATATCACCATTTTGATGATGTTAGTTCTGCCTATCCATGAACAGGGTATATTTTTCCATCTTCTAAGATCTTCTTCTATTTCTCTCTTTAGGGTTCTGTAGTTTTCATTGTATAATTCTTTCACCTCTTTTGTTAGGTTGATTCCCAAGTATTTTATTTTTTTTTGAAGATATTGTGAATGGAGTGGTTGTCCTCATTTCCATTTCAGAGGGTTTGTCGCTGATATACAGGAATGCCTTTGATTTATGCGTGTTGATTTTATATCCTGCCACTTTGCTGAATTCATTTATTAGCTCTAATAGTTTCTTTGTAGACCCTTTTGGGTCTGCTAGGTATAGAATCATGTCATCTGAAAATAGTGATAATTTAAGTTCTTCTTTTCCTATTTTGATGCCTTTAATTTCTTTCGTCTGTCTAATTGCTCTGGCCAGTGTTTCGAGAAGTATGTTGAACAGAAGTGGAGAGAGAGGGCATCCCTGTCTTGTTCCAGATTTTAGAGGGAATGCCTTCAATTTTTCTCCATTCGGAATGATGCTAGCCTGAGGCTTAGCATAAATAGCTTTTACAATATTGAGGTATGTTCCTGTTTTCCCTATTTCTAGAGTTTTGAACACAAAGGGATGCTGTACTTTGTCGAATGCTTTTTCCGCATCTATCGAGATGATCATATGGTTCTTATTTTTAAGTCTATTGATGTGGTGAATAACATTTATTGATTTCCATATATTGAACCAGCCTTGCGAGAGCATAATTTTTTTATCCATTCATTTGTTGAAGGGTACCTCGGTTGGTTGCATAACTTAGCTATTGTGAATTGAGCTGCTATAAACACTGATGTGGCTGTTTTACTGTAATATTCCAATTTTAAATCCATTGGATATAAACTGAGGAATAGTATAGTTGGGCTAAATGGTGGTTCCATTCCTAGTTTTTTGAGGAAAATCTCCATACTGCATTTTCCAGAGTGGTTGCACCAATTTGCAGTCCCACCAGCAATGTATGATTGTACCTTTTTCCCCACATCCTTGCCAATATATATTGTTACCTGTATTCTTGATAACTTCCATTCTGACAGGGGTGAGAATGGAAGTTATCTCAGTGTAGTTCCAATTTGTATTTTCTAATTAATAGAGAAGTTGAACATTTTTTTTCATATATTTGTTGATCACTTGTATTTCTTCTGAGAAGTGTATGTTTATTTCCTTTGCCCATTTATTGATTTGGGTTATTTGGTTTTTTGGTGCTAAGTTTTTGAGTTCTTTATATATCCTGAAAATTAACACTCTATCTGAGGTGCAGGTGGCAAAAATTTTCTCCTTTTCTGTAGTCTCTCTTTTCACGTTCTTTATTGTTTCTTTTGCTGTGAAGAAGTTCTTTAGTTTGATGCCATCCCATTTATTGATTCTTGATTTTACTTCTTGCACTTTAGTAATCTTGTTAAAGAAGTCTGTTCCTGAGCTGTCATGTTGGAGTGCTGGGCCTACACTGTCTTCTAGTATATGTTGGGTTTGAGGTCTAATTTCTAAATCTTTGATTTAATTTGATTTTTATGCAAGGTAAATGATAAGGATTAAATTTCATTCTACTACATATGGATTTCCAGTTTTCTTTAGCAACATTTGTTGAATAGGTTATCTTTTTTCCAATGTATATTTTTGACGCCACAACTCTGTTCTTACCAATTCTATTCAGCATCACACCAAAAGTTCTAGCCAAGCCAATAAAACAAGAAAAGGAGGTTAAAGGCAGTTGGAAAGGATAGAAAGAAGAAGCCTTTGTACATAAAGACCATTACGTACAAAAAAAAAAAAAAAAAAAAAAAAAAACCTTCTAAAGCTATTAAGAAAGTTAATAAGATCATATGATACAACATATGATACAAATTCAGAGACAAAACAAAAACTCCTACAGATATATATGCTAAATAGAACCAACCAGATACCACAAAAGTACCCCCCCCCCAAAAAAAAGTATCATTTATATTAGCACCAAAAATCATAAAATACTTGACTTATAATTCTAACAAAACATGTACAGCATCTCTATCTTAAAAACTGTTAAACACTGATGAAAGAAATCAGAGATTCTTTTTTAAAAAATGGAAAGTCACTAAATTCATGGATTGGAAAACTCGGTATCATTAAGACGTCAATTATTCCCAAATTGATCTATATATTCAATACAAAAACTCTAGCTAGTATTTGTGTACACACTGAAAAAAATAGAATTAGCAAAACAATTCTGAAGAAGGACAAAGCTGGACTCTGAGTACCTGAACTCGAGATTTCCTATAAAATTTGATTGTTACAGTAATCAGAACAGTGCACTATTAGCCAAAGGAGGGCACAGAGACCAATGCAAAAGAATAGTAAATTTATGAAAAGACCTACACAAATATTGTTAATTCAAGGTTGAAAATCAATTCAATGGAAATAAGATATGTCTTTTTAACAATTGGGACAATTAGATAGTCATGTTGGGAAAAATTAAAGAATCTAAATTGGTATGACATTATCTTATTTAATAATGAACTCAAAAATGAGACCTAAACTTAAAACCACAAAACTGCTAAAAAATATTCATAACCCTGCAGTAGGTAAAAGTATTAGATAAAATACCAAAAGCATTATCCATAAAAGAACTGATGAAGTGGACTTCATCGAAATTAAAAATTTTCGCTCAACAAAAGACAACAGAATGAAAGGACAAGTTATAGACTAGTAGAAAATACTTGCAAATCATACATGTGACAAAGGACTTCAACCCAGAAAAAAAGTAAAACCTTCTCAAAACTAAGAAAAATGAATGAACCAATAAAAATGGGCAAAAACTAAAATGAGCTCCTAAGCCATGAAAAGAGATGGAGGCCTAGTACTAAGTCGAAGAAGAGGTTCCACACTATATGATTCCAACTATTCAACATTGAAAGAGGCAAAACTATAGAGACAGTATTTAAAAAAAAAAAATCATAATTATCATTAGAGAACAGAAAGGATGAATAGATTTTTTTAGGACAGTGAATTACTCAGTATGATACTATAATTATAGACATGTCATTATACATTTCCCCAAAACCACTGAAAGCACGGTATCAATAGTTAGTCTAATGTAAATTATGGATTCTGGGTAATAATAATGATGTGTCAGTGTAGATTCATCATTTGTCACAAATGGACCACTCTGTTGAGGGAGGGTGATAATGGGGGTGGCCATGAATTGAGGCGGGGTAACTAGTATACAGAAAATCTCCATGCAATTTTTCTGTGAACCTAAAACTGCTCCAGAAAACTTGGTAATTTTCTTTGAGAAGGGAAAAGAAGTCTAGAAAGATACTTCATCAAATAAGATACATAAGATGGCAAACTGCAGACAAAAACATGCTTGCAATTGTGTAACCATGAGGAAAATCAAATTAAAATCACACAAGAGACTGGGGCTTGGGTTGTGGCTCAGTGGTAGAGTGCTTGCCTAGCACACATAAGGCAAAGGGTTCAATCCCTAGCACAACATAAAAAATTTAAAAAACAAATAAAAATTAAGGTATTTTTAAAAATCACAAAGAGATAATATCACACCCATGTTTTAATGGCTACAATTAGGGAAAAAAAATTAAGTCTGATAACAAGTACTGGAGAGGATGTGGAGCAACTGGAATGCTTATAAATTGCTGAGAGTGTAAATTCTCAGTACATTTACTATATGACCCAGCAATACAACTCCTATAGATTTGCCCAAGAGAATGAAAAACTTATATTCACACTTACACTAAAATGTTTATAGCAGTTTTATTTGTAGTCCCAGCTGAACACAATTTGTAATGTCCTTCAGTTGGTGACTTCAAACTCATACATTCATGCAAGAAATTATCCTTCTGAAGTGACAACAAACTAAAGCACTGATAAATACATAGTATCTTAAATGTATAATGAAAAGCAAAGGAAGCCTAAATCCAGAGGTTATGAAATATCTACATACACGCTCTACGTGCACATATGTGTACAACCTCCCCCCGCCCCCCGGCCCCACCCCACACTTACTTCACTATTCAACTTCCAGGATATTTTGGAAAAGACAAAGCTGAAGGGTCTGAGAAGAGATCAATAGTTGCTAGGAATTGAGAAAAGGTATAAGCTAACCACCAAGGGACAACATTAGGGCATGGGGGGCGGTGGTGAAAGAATCTTCTCTGACTTCACTGGAGTGGTGGTTATATGATTACATGTACTTGTCCAAACTCAAAACTATATTTGTGTAAAAAGTATTTATGGTATACATTTTAAATTACAGTAAGAGTTACACAACTTTTAAAAATTAAACAATCATTATTAAAATTAACAGTTTAATTCTCCATGGTCAAAATTACTATTTCTATTTTAAAGATTCTTAGTCCATTCAAACTGCTTAACAAAAATAATATAAACTGGGTGGCTTAGAAACAACAAAACTTTATTCCAACCAGTTTCTGAAGCTAGAAAGTCCAAGATCAAGGCACTAGCAGATTCAGTACCTAGTGAAGTCCAGGTCCTCATAGATAGTGCCTTCAAGCCTCTTTCATGAGGGTATTAATTTCATTCATGGACTCTCATGACAAAATTACTTCTCAGAGGCCTCACCTTCTAATGCTATCACACTGGGAGTAAGTAAGTGGTTCAGCATACAAATGGGGTGGAGATGGGGGTGGGGGTGGGGTTCACAACTCTTCAGACCACAACAATCATCTGAGCTATATCCCCAGCCCCAGACCACAACAACAGAGAAGTAAAACCCTCTATTTGTCTGAGATTTTTAAAAGCAAGATCCTAAGTATTCTTAGAAATTTAAATGATTTCTATGACTCTGAGAAAAAGGAAACACATAAAATTCATTTTAGATTTCCATGTTTATACTGTTATCTAATTAGAAAATTTTCATTTTGTAGAATAAAAAAATTTTTTAAAAAGCCAAGCCTTTATTAACCTACCTGTAATATTCTTTTCTTGCTCACCTCCCTAAACAGAGGTTTCATCCTGAAAGGATGTTCTTAATGTTAGATTCAAGTTCAGAGCCATAATAGATATGGTCTTTTATATTCACAGTCATCACTACAAAAGCTGTAATTAGTCTTAATAACCAAGTTAACCAAACTGAGTAAGTCATTCTCCAAATTTCATTAATTCAAAATCCCACTTTGAGCATTTATCTCCTTTCCCTCTACATGCCTGAAATATTTGTAGCTTTAAAAATAAAGCTCTATGATGATTAAACACATCATTCTGCTAGTCCTCTAAAATATTAACCCTTTTAAGAATTCAGCCAAAAATAGTACAGAGAACTTGGTGAGAGGTCAAAATCCTCAGCACTTAAAAGACATGGTCCTATTTTCACAAAGAAGGCTTCCTTGCCTGCTATGAATTACAATGAAAACAAATTCAATACTTTTTAACTGCTTTCCTAGTTTCAACACTTCAAAGTATACAACAGCCATTATCCTATCATGGGTGTGTGAGTCAGGCAGTTTTTCAGAATTACCCATGGCACATTTCAGCTCTACCTATTCTCTACCCCAGCATGCTTTTTCTTTTCCTTTACACTACTCCACCTAATCTGCACTCAATGATTTTAGCAAAAAAAAAAAAAAAAGCAAAACAAAAAAACACTATAACATGAGGTAAAGTAAACCAAAACTAGGAAGGCAAGACTCTGAAGAAAATCGAACACCTCTCACCTAAGGTAATGGTCCTAATAATCCACTTAGTGGTCATACGCCTGTTCACACCTTAGATCTGAACAAACCGAAAATGTGGGTAGACTCTTACCTAAGCAGAATACAAATCATCTTGAAAGGCTTTGGTTACTTTTTTTGGTTACTTCTGCATTCCACCAATTGCAGAGTGTCACTGGATGAGAATCACACACTTAGCAAATGTGGGCAACAGGAATTAACTCTACACTTATTTAATTATTACACCATTTTGTACAAATTATTACACCATTTCGCCCTACCTCACAAACTCACTGTTTCATATTTCCAACTAGAAAAAAATTTTGATTCCATAAGCTCTGAAGTGGGAAGGCTAAGATACAGAATACATGTAAATATAACATATTCAACAGTTCATCACTTGAGTCTCTTTAACAAGCCTTTCTTGTTATTTTTACATCCTCTAAAACACGGTCTGATTCTGTAGAGAAATGGCTCTCAATTAGGGGTGATTCTCCCCTCCAGAGGATATTTGGTTACATTTGGTGTAATTTTGGTTGCCAACAGCAAAAGGATGTTAATTACAGTGTGTAAGGCCCAGAGATGTTGCTCAACATCTTACAGTACATAGGACAGGCACCCAGAATAAAGAATTATTCTGCTCAAATGTGCCATAAATGAATGTGTGTGTTAAGCTAAAATAATCAAATTCAAGTAAACCACTCAACAGATGAGAATAGCTGTTAAGTCAAGCAAGAAAAAAAGTTATTATAGAAACTTAACAATATAAAAGGTATCCCAACACACAATGCAATATTAAGTGCTGTTTTGTATGCTAATTTTTATCCCTTCAAGGTAAATTCTAATAATATCAAGTTATACATGTTGGATTTCTAATTGGATTCTATATTTAAAGCTTTTCAATGTCTATCTTTAGGGTACAAAGATTCCTCCACCTAATTCAGCTAACATTTCTAAAAGTGAATGGCATCTACACTTATTTACTTAACAGTAAGTGTTGTCATTTATTGAATCTTTACCTCACATTAACCCTGTGCTAAATATTTTACATACATTATCACATTTCACCCTCACAAAAACAAACAAAAGGCTCTATCTTGTAGATAAGGAAACTGAGATTCAGAGAAAAGCAGAAAGGTTATACTGCTATTAAAGCAAGAAGCCAGGATCTGGTCCAAGGCTCATGTTCTCCCCAAATCAATATTCTTAAATACTATGGTGTTCAGCCTTCTTTCCAGCTTACGTGTGGGTCTTAAAGTTCTTTATAAGTTAGGTATATGGAGCACGCATATATGAATTCCAAGATTAACGACTTGTCAGAATCATCTCACTCCTCTTTCAGCAATATAATACAAGTAGTATATTATTATCTAAAATTATGAAGTATCCTTAAAATGTACAGCTAATAACCCCCAGAGTTTAACCACGTATACTTATGTACTTAAAACATGTCTCTCCCATGTGTAGGAAAAGTACATCCAACACAAAATTAAGAGGGGATCGTGAACTGAAATCTACTTCTATGCATGTATAAGTTTATAGGGAAGAACCCAACTACTATGTATAACCAGAAGCCCTAATAAAATAAAATTTAACACAGGTTCCTCTAAAAAGAGCCTAATTACACTAAAGAAAACTTCATTTTTCAAGACTGATAGGCACAGTAAATAAGTAATTCCACTGTAGAATAAAATGGCAGATAAACAATCAAAAGCTTAACTTATGATTCAAGATTAATTATTCAAGTCAGAATAAATCCGTTTTCTCTGAAAACATTATGATCAGCTCTGCTAGAGTTAAGTCCACGTCAGCATTTCTGGGATAATGCATGCAGATGTGACCGAGTATGCTTTTTGCCTGGTAGAATATATTGCTGGGTAGAACATGATGATTTGTAACTGAATAAATCAGCTGGCCATTCTGTCTATTGTTACCATTCCCGGTCAATACAACTTGTTTATTTTAAGTTCCCTCTCCTTCCTGGGTTTGTTTTTTGTTTTGATGTTGTTTTTACTGTCAAATATGAGCTACACATTTTTATGGAGTGCTTTTTTTTTTTTTCCTGGGGAGGGGGTATAAATAGATCAATCAAAAACTACACATTCTCTATAAATGAAACCCTTGAAAGTGTTTATAAACGTTTTTCAGGAAGATAACTAAGTGTAGAATGCTACTGGAGGAAGCACAGGGCAATGACACTGGGGAGGAGAATGGGGTTAGTGAGAGACAAAGGAGCAGAAAAACCAAAAGCATATTCTCTAAAGGGGAGAATAAGAAAGGTCTGTTGTTCCACTTTTCTTTGTTACAAATGCAGAAAATGAAGGCTGTTATATGGAAAGTTTAATTTATACTTTTTTATACCATGCATATTTTTATGAAGTAATAGCAGGCAAAGTACAACAATTACTTTTGGTATTTCCAAGGGTTCAACAGTTATAAAACAATTCATAATATTTATTGTATTTATTTTTGTTCTTAGAGGCTATCATAATAGTCTAGAATTTCATTCATGATCCAATTAACTAATTATACTTATTTAGGAGCCCTGAAATGCCTAATTGCAGTCACAAATAGGAGATCACTGGCATAATTAGTTGTGCTAGCGAAACTATAGTCACAAAATTTCTTGGGTCAGACCACACTAGAACTGTGACCCTAATTATTACAGTACTGTTTCTTAGTACAATGCAGTCTTAATGTCAGTTACCTTATGTTTGGAAAATAAATTTAATTGGTAAAAACATTCTTTAAATTTGACATGCTAGTTTTTAATTCACTAAAACAGTTCTGGAAAAACTTCCAAATAAAACCACAGGGATACTATAAGAGAGTTTTATTTCACTCAGGTTAAGCAAGGTTAAATTCTCAGCTAAATCACTTAACCAGGTTCTGAGAAAATTCTAAAGTAAAATAACTATCTTTTTTTGTTTGTTTGTTGGCAAGATAGAAAATAAACCATAGACATTCCAAAGCAGTTAACTAGTATCCAGGATAATGTTTCTTTCAGAAAAACCTGTGGTACTTAGAGTCTTCCCATCCCATTTGTCAGTGCCATCGGGTCAATGTGCAAGATTCATCAAAAACAGCTTGACCCCATTAGAAGCCTGGTTCCATGGGAGATCACAAAAGTCAGTTTCTCCAATCCTTCTTCTTTTCAATGGAGTAAGAGAGAAAAGGAAGGAAAGACAGAAAAAAAAATCATAGAGAAGAGGAGAGGCACAAAGGCAGATGAATTTTTTGACAGTCAATAGGTGGTAAGGTGAAGGAATGCAAACTGCAGCAACCTACGAGAACATTTTTCACATATTCTACACTGGCTACTTAACTAAGTCACCTTTATGAACAGTTCATGGTTCATCCAATAGTGATGACTCCAAGTCTATGTAAATCTGTTTCTGAAAAGACTCGACTGACATGTAATAGTGTCTTATAACAGTGATATTTCATTCTAATACATGAAATTTATTAGATCAATCCTCAAAATGTTCTAAAACATTATATAATCTTATTTCAACTGCTTTTTATTTTTCATTTATTTATTCTGTAAATACTAGGTTCTTGTTAATTTACCTCTTGAAAAGCACTCAATGGTACACAATCCATATTTTCACCTAAGCAATTCCCTGAGCCATTGGTACAAAGATTTTCATTTGCTAGAGAGAACTGGTTTAGGACAAAAGACATCAAGAGCCCTGCTAAAAAAAATAAAAAAATTTACCAACACTGATTATTCCACAGCATGGATGGTCAACTAAACACACGAATACTCTATTTGCATGAGAATCCCAACAAAAATGGATTCTTGCAGTATTCTGTTGGATTGGAACTGAAATTTTATTCATAAAAATAATTTCTTCAGCCACTGACTTTTCTGTGGAGTTCAGAAAGAACCTATGATGAGTGTTGGGTTTCTTGGAGAACAGTATGTTTCATTTTGCTCTAATTCATTCTATTACTGAATTAAACTTTGATGTATTGGTCTTGACAAGTGCTTCATGCTGATTGTATTGTGTATGATAGTATAATCACTCCCCATGCATTTCCCACTGGCTGGCTGATTAATGCAATAGATTACCTGCAGCATTGATAGCAAAGGGGAATCAGTGCCCTTCTGTACTCTAAACTGTTTGTATTTCAGTATGCTTGTGTGTGTTCACACACACAGGCACCCTTGAATATTCTGCACATAATAAAGCAAAGGATAAGCAAAGGAGCAGGAAAAGAGAAAAATTGAGGACACAGTAAAGATTAGTGCCTTTCAACTATGGTTTACTATGGAAAATACTCATACTTCTTAATATTTCCAATCAGGGATCTAGCATTACATTTCAATTATTCATTCACTTTTTAAATTCACAAATATTTATTGAGCACCAACTACATGCCAGGCAGTTTTTCACCTTTATTAAGAAAGATAATGTTTTAGAAAAGTGTGTGACTTTCAATGTTCTCATTAGTGGAAGGGAAGGGGGAAAGATGGTGAGATGATCAAATGGATAATAACACAGGGATAAAAAAGGATAGCTATAAAATCAGTTTCAATGTCCCAATAAAGAAAGCATCTGACAATAAGATTATGGACTACAGTGGATGATTTAATGGCTTCAAAAAAAATCTCATGTAACTTGATCTACATGTTAACAAAGAACATTTTCTGTGTGTGATCAATCTGTTTGGAAGAACAGGTTGCTGGAAACATTACCTTTTTCTCTAAGGTATGTTGGAGGGCAGTTTCTGGCAGCATTGTGAAAGTATTCTGACCCATGGGATTTTCTCTGAGTACCAAACTTACATATTTTACCTAAGTGCCCTATCTGGGGTCCTCCCACTTAACCTCTCTATTCTTGCTCATCCACAAAGACTGTGCTTTCCAATCTAAGCCAGTTCAAGATCTCTGTCTGAGCCCTACTTCACACTCTCTTCTAGGTTTGCTGGAGAAAGTTTGAAATTTACTACTGCCTCCCAGAACAAAAGGGGCAGGAAAGCACAACCTAGAGTCAACAAGGTCCAGCTGGTTATAGATCAAAATCACAGAGATTTGGCTTTCTATTTCAAAAGCTATCTTTGCAACAGAAAACACACAGAGTTGAGTGAGTCAGCCACATTTCACTACTTCTGGTGCTTTGTCACCAGGTCAAATTCTGAGAAAATAGCCCTAAGACCAGTTACAAACTCACTCAAGAGAGTTAATGTCAGAAGGCACCAGTATTTACACCAGAAATTCCTCTTCTTATTTTGACTTTGAAATTTTTAAACAAAACACTGAAACAATATGAAGTAATTATCAGACAAGCTTATAGCAACCTTACAAACTTTCATTTGTTTGCAAATCCTTAAGCATTCTGCCTTGCCCTAAAGTAAATGCCATGTGTCATCCCGACTCGGCTGTGGCCCTCAACATATGAGAAAATTATTTATGTAAATTAAGAGTCATTCTTTGCTAAACCTTCAAGAAGACTGACTATTTAAAAGTCTATTCAAGATAGTGATTATGAAGCATGCATTTTTAATCTCAGAAAAACATTCATGGGCTGGGGATATAGCTCAGTTGGTACCGTGCTTGCACTGTACACATGCACAAGGGCCTGGGTTCATTCACCAGCACCACACACACAGAAAAATAAAGACAGAAAAGAAAAATTTTCATGGAAAGCCTAGCATGTAACAAGGTAAAAGGAGGCTTTTCCAGTCAGATTTCCTTTGGTAGCCGTTTCTTAAGGAAAAATACAGTACTAACTCTTAGGAAGTGGAAAAAGCAGTAAAAGAACTTTGTAGAAATTCTGAGGAAAAAGGGACACATTACACCAATTTGAGATCCACTTAACTACCAATATGAGCTGCTACAAATGGACTCAATGTTAGAGATAGAAAGATAACATAAAACAAAGTAACTGGAAACCACTCTTGGTATAAATATTATTGGCACATTACACATGCAGGGTAACACTAAGGTGTACTACAATGGACCACAGGCATCTTAGTTCCTAACCAAATCTCCATGGTCTATGTTTAGAACAGTTTTACGAAAACACATAGTGGGGAGATCTTCATGTCTAAATTACCCAAATTTGTTACAAATTATCTAACTGTACACCTAAATAATTAGACAATGAGCATCACCCCCTCCAAGATTCTCTAGTTGGCTAGGTAATAGAATCAAATGACCTATAAAGAGCTCCTTTAACCCTAATCATCTACTATTTTCTATTAATACATATCTAAATTTTTTTTCTCTTTATTTCCATTCTTCCCCATCCATGGTACTGAATGGACAATTAAACCCTAACATCTGCAGTCAAAAGGACAGTGGACTGCATTTTACAAGAAGTATTTATTATAGATGTGCTCAGTGTAGAGACTATACATTCTCTCTTTTAGCCAATTTCTGACCCACATTAAAATTATTCTGTCTATGTAAGGATAGGAAGGGTAGCAGAATAAAACAGACACTATGTATATACGTGTCTGTATAACCAATGTGATTCTGCAACCTGTACACTCAGAAAAATGAGAAATTATACCCCATTTGATTCAAATGTATGATATGCAAGATCACTGTATTGTCACGTGCAACTAATAAAAAATTAAATTAAAATTAAAATTAAAAAAAAAAAGAAGCAGCAGAGGAAAAGCCTCCTCTTCCTAACTCCAGAGAAGGGCAGAATCCAGAGGCCTCTGACCCAATAATACAGAGATCTTAGTTTTAAGAGACAGAAAACAGTAGGTCTGCACAGAGAACAAAACCAAGCACCAGTAATGAGGATCCAGCAGCAGACAGCTTTGAGAATAGTGCTGGAGGGAAGGAAAACCTCCTAAGCAACACAACTGACAAAGGCCCTGGATATAGAGAGAGCTCTGAAAAAAAAAAACAAAAAAAAACTAAGACTGCAGAACATACCCCATTCCACAAAACACCAGCCCATGTGCAGGAGTCAGTAGAGCTATAGACTGCTTGGGAGCCACAAGTGGTGGCAACTCTGTTATTTTTATTAGGGCTAGGAATAAAGAAAATGAGCTAAAGATCAGATCCAGCTCCTTATCAAAAAGTATTAGAAAAGTAGATCAAAACTTCACTGGATTCTATCTGTAGCTTGTATTATCTATATTTTTGATAAGTTTACTATGTAATACAACTCTCAATGGCATGTATTTGGCTATACTTCATCAATGTATTGTTTTCTCCAAGAATCTGAAGTTAGAGAGTATCTGCACATGAGTGCAGTTGGGTAACTAAGCTGGACTAGGTAAAGTAAGCCCACTACCAAGACCAGAATGGTGGTACCATGTGTTGGCAGAGAGGCCAGGCAGCTTTTTCAGGCTTATTGGCATCTAGGTGAGCTTTATTTTGCTTCTGCTCTGTGCAAAAAAAAATCACCTAACAGAGAGGTTTCTAACGGTCTTCTGTGTGTGGTTTTAAAAAAAAAATTGGTACATACTAATTTTACAGAAGAGTGAGTTTCTTTGTGGCACATTCACACATGCACATGACAGAATCTGTTCAATTTTATCACTGTTATCAAATTTATCCATTTAAAAAAATTATTTTAGTTGTAGATGGACACAATATCTTTATCTTATTTTTTATGTGGTACTGAGGATAGAACCCAGTGCCTCACACATGCCAGGGAAGCGCTCAACCACTGAGCTACATACAACCCCAGACCCCCAATTTATCAAATTTATCAATTTTCTCAAACTTTAAGATAAGCTGATGATGTCTAGTTGGGTGTTGCATTTTTGAAGTCTTTGAAACCTGGAATAAAATCCCAGCTCAGTCACTACTACCTTAGGCAAGTTTTCCAGCCTTCATTGGCTTTAGTTTTTTTTTTTTTGTAAAATCAGGGATAATAATTAATTGTACCTACCTCACAGAGTTGTTTTAAGAATTACATAAAACAATGCATGCAATTAAGCGCTTAGCATAGTGACTGACAACTAAGTGTTGGCAACTGCGTTACCACTAGTAGCTGGAGAAAAATATGAAATAAAACAAAAATCTAGATCCCGTGATGACTATTTACTCTGTCTCTCTCCTCCCCTTTTAAGTAACAATGAACAACAAGGTTGAATTAAATATCTTAAAGACAGTATTTGTGATAATGAACTCTCAAGTCTGTATACCCTTCCCCATTGGGCTCATCCCTATCTTTATTCACGTTATTCCTTCTTTCTGGAGTATTAGCACTACTTTCCTATAAATCACCTCCAAGGACATCTTGTAAAACCACATTTAGTTCAGTTTGTACAAGTCTTTGTACTAATTTGTAATAAAATTACTCTATCAAGATATTCTCAGTTCATTACAACTGTCCTAATTTACAATGTCTCCTTATGTTTACATCTCTCTAGGCCTTCTTTACTACCAGTACCATCACCAACACTAAACTCAAGTGTTGAATACATCTATTCCTCTGGTCACAGTAAGTGCTTACTACCTACTGATAGTAAATCCTCAATAAGACTTCTGTAAAGTAGGGTAAGAAGGCACCAACAGTGGGACATAGTGGTAAAGCTGTATTGTCCCTGTGCCTAGGGGAAGACAAACTGGTAGATGACAAGCAATCCCTGACATGTAGCTCATTATGAGTACACTTTATACTGCCAGCCATCTGGAAGCTACTAAATCTGTACTGACATCTTTTGCTACAAGGGAGTTCTGGGAATCACTCTTTTCTCCATGGCACTAGCAAAGAGGTAACTCCTTATATGGCAAACCACTTTGGACTGCTTTCTAGTTCTCAAGAGAAACAGTTACTCCTCATTCACTAACCAACAGTAACTTTAAACTATGGTAAGCCCAAGTTTGAATTTACACCACAGAAACTAAGGGGTTCAAAACAGTGGGGTGGGAGGATTAAACTTACTGCTTTTAAAGATGGAACACGGTATTTTCCAAACATCTCTCCATAATTACCTCAAGAGCAAAACCTATAAAACCTTTTTTAACCCCCTCTGGCTGTGCACAAAGATGCTCCCAAATTACTTAAGAGTATAATTTTGAATGTGCCACTTGTATGTTTTCCACCTATTCAAGAATGATATGGATGAGTGTAGGAGAATCACTACTTGTGTTTGGGATAGTGGAAGAGACAACATTCTGGGTCCATGGAACAGGTAATTTTTAGTATTTTGCAATACATGTGTGGCCTCAGGGCAGGCTGAGTTCTCTACTGATGAATATAGTTTGATTCACCCTGATTCCAAGTGCTCTGAGTCTCTGCCCCAGTCTAGTGCCCTGGAACATGATTGCTGTTATTAAATAATAAGTGGTCAAACTAACCTTACAACAAAATTCAAACTAGAAAGAAACATCTTACTATGGCTACTTCAGTTCACACAGAGCTAGGTCCCGAGATAAGAAGGTATGAAAAGAACTCTGAGCACCATCCTATTCTCATGAAATATGTGAGGAGAGCTGAACAACACAGTAAGAGCCTTATGTGGCACTGTCCTCTCCCTATCAAACAGGATTTACATACTAGAAAGCATAGTACATGACTCAGCTCAGGTAAAAAGTTAAGTGTTTTAAAACTTGGAGAAAACCATATTATATAATACTTGAAAATCAAGATTTAAGAATTTTTTCTGTGACAAAATTGTAATTAAGTCTTGTTTAACTGTTTCCTCCAATGACATCCATTTTAATTAGGGTTTAATAGATTGGCAGCCACAACCTATAGTTTTATGAAGCAAAGTAAAATTACAGTCTAGGAAGGCATTTAAGGAAAGAGATCCATCAATGCAGACGAGAGGTTACAATATATCCCCGCATCCCTAAAGAGCCCACAGTAATTAAGTGTGCTGAAGAGACAGTTATTAGGGCTAACAGTAGGTATGTTGCCACCAATCAGCACTGGGTTGTTCTTTGAAATCTAAGAGTTATTTCTGGGATCAGTTTTCTGAAAGATATGCATTATCACTAGATAAAGAGTGCAAAAAAAAAAAAAAAAATAGCGTGCAACTGCAGAGATGTGTTCTACAGCTTCTTCTAACCCACAGTCTCTAACAAATGTGCAACCCCTACACTATAAGGGGGCTTTCTTTCTTAAGACTGTAATACAGAAATTTTCTTACAGCTGGTTATGATACAATATTATTCATCTTGAGAACATTGCCTCATGTATGGGAATATGAATGTCATGTACAGAAAGTAAAATTAATATTTGAAAAACATGTACAAGATAAATGCATCTGCAAACGAGATGCACTGAAGAACAGAATCTTAATAGTATGCATCTGTACCTATTTCATACTACATTACAAAAATCAGGGAGTAAATCACAAAAACTAACTTAGACTCAATGAATATCATAGGCACTGGTATTAGAAAAGAAGAACTGAGAAGAATCAGTCCCTTTGTTAGCAAAGGGATGGGGAAAGAAATGGACCTATGGCTACCACAAATTAAGCCTGAATGTAGTTATCTGAAAGGGGAAAAAAGTTAAAAAACAAATGTGCTATTTTTAAGCTAATTTTGAAATATCAACACCATTAAATTTTCATGTATTATATATAATCATAAAAGTTATGCATCTTGGGGAGAGGAGATTTCTGGTCCAATGGAAAAAAAATTGTAATCTTTTGGCTAAAAATCTGAAGGCCCCAAATCCCTCTGCCAAGAAGCAGAGTTACATGGCGAAGATATTCTCACTAGTACACTTTTCATCAGATGAAGGTCTGCATGTCAGGAATCTTTTTTTTTTTTTTTTTCCTCCTAGTGTATTGGCCACTGCCAGAAATGGACCCATCGACTCCATTGGTGCTAAGGAGTTAAGCATCTGAGATTTAATTTAACAGTTTCAGCTTTATTAAGCTGTCACAGAGCAGCCCCACTTTGATAACAGTAGCTGCTCCAATTATGGCTTGGTTTAGGGTTGACAAGTATAATGATTCATTCGTGGCACATGAGAAGCAATAAAAGGTTGTTTTGCATTACAGCTTTAAAAATGTGGGCACTTTTTTCATTTAATTTGTCACTTAGCTTTTGCTAAGAGGACATTTAAATTGCAGTAAAAGGCAAATGGGGCTTTTAGTTTAAATGTAATCCCCATATTTAAATGATCTGTAATGGTGCAGTGTTGGAGTGGGAACACTATTGTCTCACAGTGGGTCCTGATGGTGACATGTGACATTTGTATTCAGGTCCTGTATTATCCATGTGGCTAAAGGGCTTCCAATTTCATTTCACAGCCAGAAGCCTGCAGAAAACACCAATTAACTTGCAGATCCCATTTGCTGACAAAACTCAGCCTCTTCTCAATGTCTGGCATCTGGCAGTGCTCAGCATTTAATTCCAAAGCAGAGCCTTGAAGCAATGTAAGCCCTGTGTAGGGGCACAAAGTCAAATTCCCCCATTTTATTAAGAAGCAAAAGCCTTTGCTTTTGTAGTCCAGAAGGAACTTTGAGTTAATTTTTTGGTGAATGAACATTAAGATGTGATAGCCATTTTTATTTCTACATGGGATTCTTCACTGAACTTAGATCCCATTAAAATGGAAAGTGACCTCTGCTTGCCATGGGAGTGCACAGGAGAACTTCAGCAATCTAGTAATGATTTTCAGATGGGGTGGGAGCTGAATGCAGGGGGAAAAAAAAAAAACCCAGAAAAACAAAAAACTCTGGGCAAGAATTTGTGATCTTCATCCTGGTCTGAAATCAATCTGGATCTTCATTATGAAGTAGTCCATCAGGGCATGACTAGAATCAGCTGGTAAAAACTTCCACCCAATTACAACTAATACCTTTAATTTAGGGTCAAGATACACATTTTTCAAAACCAACTTGAAAAAGTGATATGTGACTATGGATTACATATAGATACTGCAAATATATTGTAAACAATATATTCAGACAGTATTTTCTTCCTAATGAGTTGTCATTTTACATTTTCTAAGCACCAAAAATTTCTAAATTTTATTCACTCAATGGTAATCCAATAATTTTTCCTTAAATAATACCCTTCATTATAGTTTTTAAATGCTCCTCCTTTCAATCTTTATAAACCAACTAGTCAATTCAACATGTACTTCAGAGTTACAAAACTGAAAAGGGTTTACTTGGAAAAGTAACTCATTCATTTATTTTATAAAAATATAAATATATGTTTGACCAATGCATTACACTTGCATTCTTTAACACCACAATGTGCCTGCAAACAGCATTTCAAATCACGGAAACTATCTACTATAGTTACAGATTGATATACATTTTCACTGGAGGAAAGGCTACTATCATTATTTCAGAAGTACTAAGATTAAATTCTTACAAGATACTTTTTAAAATGCTAGGGAAAAACATTAACAAACATTTAACATTTGGCAAGCAGTAGATGTATATAAAACTAATGTCAAATTCTTTACCAACTTGTTGTATGACATAGATCATAGAATGTCATCTTGTGGGAATCTCCTAATCTCTCTGGACTTCCTCATCTGTAAAATAGTCCATCTCAAAGTCCCCTCCAATTATGATCATGCAGTACCTTCACAGACAACAGCTTCTCTTGGTCTAGACTAGACCTGGGATCGACAAGTTCTCTGAAACTATAAACATATCCTGCATTTCCTACTCACAAAATTAACACAGGCATGGATATAGTGTGCCCAAAATTTCATTTGTGTGAAATTAGACCCCTCTTCTCATCATGCACAAAACTCAATTCAAAGTGGATCAAGGACCTAGGCATTAGACTGGAGACCCTGTGCCTACTAGAAGAAAAAGAAGGCCCAAATCTCCATCATGTCAGCTTACAAACTGTATTCTTCAACAAGACTCTTAAAGCGCAAGAAGTTAAAATCAAGAATCAATCAATGGGATAGTTATCAAACTGAAAAGCTTCTTCACAGCAAAGGAAACAATCAAGATCGTGAACAGAGAAACTACAGAATGGTAGAAAAATCTTTGCCACCGGCACCTCAGACAGAGCATTAATTTCCAGGACACATAAAGAACTCAAAAAGCTAACACCAAAAAAACAAAGAAAAAAGAAAAAGAAAAAGAAAAACCCAAATGACCTAATCAATAAATGGGCAAAGAAACTGAACAGACACTTCAAAGAAGAAATACATTTGCTCAACAAATATATGAAAAAATGTTCAACATCATTAGCAATTAGAGAAATGCGAATTAAAACTATATTGAGGCTGGGGATATGGTAGAGTGCTTGCCTCACCTGCACAAGGCCCTGGGTTCAATCTCCAGCACCACACCAAACAACAACAACAACAACAAACCTATACGAGATTTCATCTCACTCCAGCCAGAACGGCAATTATCAAGAATATAAATAACAACACATGTTGGTGAAGGTGAGGAAATGGTACACACATACATTGCTGGTGGGGCTGCAAATTGTGCAACCACTCTGGAAAGCAGTATGGAGATTCCTTGGAAAACTTGGAAAGGAACCACCATCTGACCCAGTTATCCTACTCCTCAGTATACATCCAAAGGACTTAAAATCAACATACTATAGCGACACAGCTGCATCAATGTTTATAACAGCCCAATTCACAATAGCTAAACTAGGGAAGCAACCTAGGTGTCCTTCAACAGATGAATAAACAAAGAAAATGTGGTACATATACACAATGAAATATTACTTAACCATAAAGAAGAATAAAATTATGGCATTTGCTTGTAAATGAATGGACAGAACTGTAGTGGAGACTATCATGCTAAGTGAAATAAGCCTATCCCAAAAACCAAAGGCCAAATGTTCTCTTTGATATGCAGATGCTGACTCACATGGGCCCTTTGGGGTGGTGGTGGGGTTTCAAGGAATTGGATAGCAGTGAGTGGGGGTGGAGAGGGATGGGAATGGAAAAGATAGTAGAATGAACTGAACATAACCTTCCTATGTTCATATATAATACATGACCAGTGTAACTCCACATCATGTACTACCACAATAACGGGAAGTTATACTCTATGTATGTATGTGTCTAAATACATTCTACTGTCATGTATAACTAAAAAGAACAAATAACAAAAAAAATGTAAAAAAAATTCATTTGTCACACAGATTTCTTAAAAGAAAGACAATCATTACTTCCCTAGCAATGAGCTTTTAGAAACAAGGTTCACCCCAACAAATTCACAGTATCCTCTCAATGAATATGACTATAGGACTTCTCAATTTTTCCAAACATCTGCAATATTTCTATTAACCACCAGAAATTTATGGAACAACAAATTTTAGAGTTTGTTCACCTAATTCTACAGCAGCCAAAAATAAAATAAATATTCAAACCACTTTTGATAATTCCAATGTGGGGAGAAGGGGAAGATAAGACTCCAAATTTTAACTAAATGGAGCACAATATTAATCTAGAAACAAAATCTAATCTAGAAACCAGCTCTATAATGCAAAACAACTTTTAAAATAGTATCACTTTTCCAATATTTTAAGGTAGATTCCTGGGCTTACTTTCTTCGAGATCAAGCAATTACTCCCCACCCCCAAAACTGTGCCAAAGCTGTTTTCTGCAAATTTAAGCCCAAGTCCTCAATCTTTCTATTATTTTAACCATTGTGCACTGGTACAAAGTTCATATATGAGCATCTTTGTCTCAGAAATACTATGACCATGCTATCAAAATATTCAACTGTGGTCTTTATTCATACACAACTCAATAATAACTTGTCAGGAAACATATTTACCCAGTTCATCCCAGAGTTGCCTATATTTGTCAGTCATCGCAGTGCCTTGTTGCCTCCAAAGTGACAGGCGAGGGTCAGCCATGAACTGCTCTGTAATCAAGGTCAACATGCGGGCTCCATTGGAGTCCCTCATCTTCAACATCTCCCGCACCTAGTGGGGAAAACAGATCTTTAGAAAAAGGTTGAAAAAGGTTAAAAAAAAAACCAATCAATTGAAAGAGACAAACCACCAAACCACTTTTCTGTATTTCGTATGTGTGATGCCTTCACACCAGCCCTCTTAAGCAAAAAAAAAAAAAAAAAGAAAAAAGTAAATAAAAACAGATCTCTATCCTAAATTGCAATTTACTCTGAGAAATGATCTTTAATTACTCTAAATGTTTTAGAAACCACATGAGGTAAAGAGTTTTCCTTTCTAATTAAAAAAAAAAAAATTCTTGGTAGGGCTTTATGTATCTGATTAAGGTAAATGATTAACTGTGTTTCATGTCTGGTAGAACTTTTTTTTCCAGGTCCACTTCAAAGTATCTAACCAAATATATTCTGTGTTCAAAATTATATTTCAACAAAATAGGTGACTAGGTAATTTACCCCTTGACAAACAAAGAAAGTGAAATCCAGCACTAGAAATAGCTATCTGAACCTAACAAATATACCAAAACAGCTTTTAGCTAAGTGCATTGCTTCATGGGGATGAATGGAATATCTTTGCTAGCCTACAGAAAAACAACACCAGAACAAAAATGACAAATAGTTTGACAGAGAGCTATGCAAGTCCTTCAGTTTTTAAGATAAATTAATAAATTCAATAAATTCTCTTACTGAAATTTTTAATATAAAGAGCAGCACATATAGTTGTCCCTCAGTATTTATGAGGAATTGGTTTCAGAACCTTCCAAAAGTACCAAACTCTGAGAATGTTCATGGCTTTATTATACAAAATGGCATAGTATTGAATATAACCTATGCATATCTTCCTGTTCGTTTTAAATCATCTTTAGATTACTTATAATCTAAATACCTAATACCTAATATAATGTAAATACTATGTCAATAATTTTTAGATTGTGCTGTTTAGGGAACAATAACAAGAAAAATCTTTATATATTCAGTACAGATACAACCATCATCGGCCATCATGGTGGCCTAGGTACAATTTCAATCTATGGTTGGCTGAATCTGCCAAGGCAGAACCTGTGGATACAAAGACAGTGTACATTCGCTCAGGAACGTTTTTTGCAATCGTAAAAGAAAATAGAGCTATAGATTCAAGAACTCTCTTGCTCTCTCTGAATGATCCACAAAGCAGAATAATACCCACTGACCTCATAAATTAATGATCTCTCAAGCTAGAACCTTGAGCTCTGCCCATTCACTAGTGCTATACTTCCCAAATAAAAGAAAGGAGAAAAGAAACACAAAGTCTCTGCAGGAAAACCTAAATGAATCCCTCCATTCCCCACAGTGTGTACTGCTATGAATTCAACAAATAAGAACCTTAATTGAACATCAGTTGTCGCTACAAGCAAATTATTGGGAGCAAGGTTATAAGCAGTAGGTGGGGGAGAATCTATGTGAAAGTAAAGTGAAGGAGAAAATGGCAGCTTTGCAGTAAAGCAACCCAAATCTAGATCAATAGATCCAGCTTCAGGCCTGGATCTGACAAGCACTGGAACTCCTTCACCAGCTTCAGAATTCGAAGTCGTGTAAAGAACTCAATAGCACCTCTACCCCGAATCACAAACGTTATGCTTCCAGGAGGATCAGTTAGTAATTCTGAAAACTTTATTCCCAATGTGGAAGCACAAAAAAAACATGAACTGGTGAATCCTGGGAGAGAGAAAGGGAGTTACAAGCTATCAGCTTAAGAATTTTATTTATATTTATGCATTCTATTCAATCTTTAAACATCCATGCAAAGGAGGCAAGTTTAGAAACCTCATTTTATAAAATACAAAACCAATCCTCAGAGAAGTAACTTGCCCTAAAAGCAAAGGTAACAGCTAGAATCAGAACTCAGATCTGACTTAATAAAAAAGTTATGTCATTTTCAACATCAGATGTTGCTATTACTTCACATGACATACATAATATGAACATAATGTATAGAGACAAAAATAAACTGATGTACAGAATATATAGGGACAAAAATAAACTGCAGGCCAATCTAATAACACATCTTTCACATGGCTTCCCCTTTGCCATAGTGTACTCTGCTGATATAACATATGAAATATTCCCTGTGTCTAAATATACATTACAATACATTTTATTACATTACCAGTATATAAATGCATTTAATTAATTTATTTTAGTGTACTTTCTGGGTTTGTTTATTTATTTACTTAATTTTGTTCTTTCTTAGTTGTAAAAAGAACTTCATTTTTCTGCTAAATTGCTAACCTATTGCTCAGTTAGCAATAGTAGTGAAATAAATGCTTTACTATCAAACATAGAAATCTAAACTCTCTATTACAAAACTCAAGTACACCTATAGCCTAAAAGTAATAAATTTTCAGCTGATGGCTTTGAGGCATCATGTGAGTTTGAAGTGCCTAAGAATTACTAAAGAATAATTAAATATGTGAGAAATAGTTTTAGGATTAAATGTATTTCATTAATCTAATTCCTGGAAAATTTGCAATCTACAAAGAGCCCCTAGATAAATCTTTAGTAGCAGAATACACTATTTTCTTGCCACCACAAGAACAAAGTGCACCCAAATTCTTCTGAACTTAAAAAGTTTGATCACTGTGAATATCAGAGAAGCTATTTAACAAAAATATCAATGAATATAGATATCTGTTCCTTTAAAACCAATTTTAACACACTATCCATAATGATGGCTATATCCCCTAATGAAAACACATGGTTTAATACTTTAAAATGCTTCATACTACCAAAATTTCTCCATAAAACAACAGACATAGCTTCTGCTCATGAAGAACTTGTGCTGAAGATAATTCTACTTCTTAGGTCTATCAGTTTTGGGTGATCAAAATGAATGCCAGATATCAAAATTTAACACCACTGTCACAAACTTTAGGAGATATGTGACTATTAGTTAATTTTATAGATGAGAAAAACTGATGTAAATAATAAAATCCATGCTTCTAAAATTAGCTTGAAGATGCTAACATTATTAAACAATACATAAGGAACATTTTAAAGGTTGTATTTAAAGTGATGCTTCACTTGAGAAAATTAATTAGAAAAAGAAAAATTTGAAAAGATGGCATTTAGAGAACATTAAAACTATTTATTTAGTTTTCACTACTGGAAGTAGTTTTTTAAAAAAATTACAAAAAGAATTATCATTTTTGAGAGAGACCAAATTAAAGCTTGCATTACAACACAAATGTTTCTAACTTGTTAACTTGGACTTTGTTTTAAAAAGCCTTTATCCTATTATAAACATGATCTTATATAGTTCCTATACATATGTATACTTAGAATTTTTAAAAATATAAATAATCATACCTTTGCAAAGAGCAAATTAAGCTGCTTCCCTGATCCATGGTACCCACCCTGGGAAAGGAACAGTTTAACCTGTTCTTGAACCTGTTCTTCATCTAAGTGCCAGCAGTTTTCATCGTCTATACTAGCACCTGCAGTTGGATCAGGAGCACCTAGAAATAGAAAGAAAAAATAACACATTTGCTCTTCTTTAAGTATTCTGATAACAAACTTGAAAATAATTAAGATTCTCTATTTTGCATACACACTTAAATCCAATCTCCATTTCAATCATACTTATAAACATAAAACTGAAAAACACGCAAAAATCACTATTATTTTCAAGTCTTTCCTGATCTGTGTAAAGTCAAATGTAGATTACTTTAGACCTAAAATAGTTCCATTTTTTTAAGATCTGAGACTTGTCTTTAGAGATGAGTTTACAGGTTTTATATTAAATTAAAAAGTCACAAAAATGTCCTATTGTAAATATGTGATCTTTATAAAGCTCTACTACATGGGACATGATATAAAAATGTTTTTCAAAGATATTAAGAAAACGTAAAATAAGTGAACTCAGCAGACTATTTCACTCTTTACTATGTTAATTCAAGAAGCTGTCACCATTATCTGCTACTGTATAAACTATATGCTGACATAAGTCTTTCGTTGCAGAAAACTGAAGATTAAAAAGGGAAATCAAGCCACATGGGAGCAGGCAGTGCAGCTGTTGTACTAAACCAGGTTGTAGTATCACCTTGCCAAACTGCATAAATATTTTATTGCTGAAGTACACACAAAAGATAACAGCAATATAATAAGCCCTATGTGTGCAGACTACCTCAGAAATCCAAAAGTTACCCAGACATTTAGGTAAAAATTAAGCTTTATTATTTGTTAGTAAAACAAAATGGCATTGTAAGACTTAAGATCTGTAAGAAAGAAAAAAAATGAAATCTAAAAACCTTTCACCTTAGTGTTTTCATCTCCTATCAACCTTTAATAACTACTTTTGTAGGCATGGTTTTACATGACTTTTCTCATCTTTTAATGAGCTAATGTAAACTCAATAGGCCAAGAAAATAATCATTAACATCTGCTTAGAACCAGGTCTATTAGACCCAGTAGAGGAAAGCAGTAGGTCATGAACCTTCCTGAAAAAGCATATATTCAGCCACTCATTCATTCATTCAGCCAGTCAGCATATTTTCTGAGTGCCTGACTCAGGGCCAGCCTGCCTCTCTGCTAAACTTGAGCATAGAATTCCTACTTTTACCCAATTTAGTCTAGTTCAACGGCTGAAAGCCATTGACTTGTCTGACCAAGATCCATAAGAAATACATTTTACATTATGCCTAATATGCTATGTGTCCGTGTACTTACAAGATATTAATTAATCTGAAGGAAAAGTCTGATGGGGAAAAATAGAAATAGCAGAGAGGTTTAGTATTTTCTTTTCAAAAGGCTGTCACAATCTTTTAAACTGATTTCATACCCTATAATTGGTTGCAACCTGCTATTTTACAAACACTGTATGAGATAAATATCAACCAAATATACAATAATAAATGATAACTGCTCAAAGGAAGAAGTCAAGATTCTGAGACCATATAAGAACTCCAACTTGGTCTTGAACTGTTAGGGTAATCATAACTTGAGGGAAAGGCACTGAGCTGAGATTTGCCATAAGTAGGTTAGAAACTCATCAGAAGTTAACTAAAGGTGGAAAAAGGAAGCAACAAGCCTGTATGTGAGACCAAGAAAAGAACCTTAGCCAAGAAGGAACACAACACAATGAATATGTCTCTGTAACCCAAGAGTAAAGGATAAGAAGAGCAACACAAAACAATCCTGGAGCCAGGTGCTCCTATAATCCCAGCAACTCAGAAGGCTGAGACAGGAGGATCGCATATTCAATGTCAGCCTCAGCAACACAGCCAGGCCCTGTTTCGGAAAAAAAAAAAAAAAAAGGATGAGGATGTAGTTCAGTGGTTGAATGCCCACTAGGTTCAATCTCCAGTTTAAAAACAAACAAACAAACAAAAAAAAAAAAACAATCCTGGAAGAGACAGAGGAAGTAGGGCTAGGGCTTGAGAACCTTTGCTGGTAAAGAATTTAGTTTCTTTTTTTTTCCCTGCGAATAATGAATGAGAATTTATTACAAGGTTATCTGAAGTGGAAGAATGAAATACTCTAGATAATAAAACATGTTCTGTCCTGATATGCATCAATTTCAACATTCCTAGCATGAAATATTAATTGTGTAACATAAAAATGAAGGGGAAGATTCTCTGTATACTACAATGGAAAGATAAAATATCAAGGGGAAGAAGAAAAATATACATAATATACCACCTTTTACATAGATAATGAGGCTTTAAAAAGAACATAGTATTAGTGCCTTCTTATATATGCATAACAACTGGGAAGGATATTTAAAATGAGTAACCTAGCTACATGGGGGAAGGAGATTCTTCAATGAGTAGCTTTCATATTTTAAAAATTTTGGAACCATGTGAAATATATTTATGTATCTAAAAATATCACTATCTGAAATATGGAGGATGGATTGGGGAGCAAAATATATAAAAAGAGGATATCATTTTGATAGTTTGCACACAAGATAACAATGGTAACTGGAAAACCAGCAACAAGAACAGAAAAGGAGAATCTGACAGGAACTTAAGAAATAAATGCAACAAGACTTGGGAAGAAACAGATATATAAGGTATGGAAGACTAAAGGGTGGGGACAGACATGGGTTTCTGGATTAAACAATGAGAAAGAATTTTGGACAACTCACTGATAGAGACCACTAGAGAAGGACTAGGTTTGGGGGTGGAAGAAGCAGCCTTTAGGCTATGAGCTGTTTTAGATATGAAATATCTCTGAGTAGTTTGGTTTTAAAATTTGAAATACCTTTCAGACAGTGAAGAAGAGGTGAGAGAGGATTTCAAGCAGGGACCTGGATGTACTAGGGACGTAGTATGAGGTTTTAAAAAGAATCCAGGCCACAACCTTAAAGCCAAAATTTAAAGCCTAGGTAAAAAGATAAGCAAGAAGAGCAAAAGCAACTTGTGGCCTCTTAAGAAGAGCTGCAGAGCTCCTTACATATGGCTCTTCCAGAACTGAGGAGGAAAAGCTGTTCCAAGTAGAAACTGGGCAACCAGAGAGATGTTTAAGCTCCACAGAGCAAGGATTGTAATCTGCCTTGTTCACCACTGCTTCCTACCACCTATGGCTTCTGGGTAAGCAAACACTTGGAAGAAGGAAAAAAAAAAGAGGAAGGAAGGTATGTAAATAGCCTCACCAGAAGGACTCTTACTTGAAAGGTTAAGAACCATTGTAAAATGCATCCTCACATATATTATCTCATTTTCTCCTCACAGAATCCCTAAAAAATAATACTGATCATAACTCTCATTCCAGAGAAGGAAAAAAACATGCTCTGTGTGGTTACAACTTATCCATACCCTCAATGCTAAATCTAGTCTTCTGGTTCTCTCACCCTGCCAAGGAACATATCCTAGAACCCAGAGCAAAAACTGAACCCTGGGGTCACCAAGGTAGGGGCTGTGAACCTTAAATGAAATATAAATTTAAGAAAGGAATATTGTTATGTTTTTGGCATGGTCTTATCTTATAGGAGGCCATAGGACCACGATAATGTGAAGGGTTAACTACTAAGTCTACAAATGTATCCCACAGAGATTCACCCCCCTTTTGATTGTAGGGACACCCTTGCACACACCCCTCTGTACAAAGACAGCTATACATTCTTTACCTAAATATACCAAAAGAGACTTTCCAAATACCAAAACTATAGGGTCTCAACTTTTAAGTTCTTCCCAACATCTTGCTAAAACTCCCCTTGGAAATCTGACACAGGTCTCCTACCTCCTTAGGGTAAACTCTGACTCACTCCTGGTCATCCAAGTCCACTGTTCCTTCTGATGAAATGAACTAAATAAATCCAATTTCAATCCTCATAATGCTTATATCCTCCAACTTTTGTATTTGTTTTCTCCCGCTCTAACAGACTGTGTGGAGAGCTCTGCCCCAGAACTGCTTGGAATAGGGATGACTGTGTGGTGGCATGGAGCTTCAATTCACAACCAACATCACCCACATATTTTAAGTAGATCTGATTCTGAATTGAAGAAAACCCCAGCCTTTTCCTAATGGCCTGAATTGGCAGACTGGTCTACATTCAGATATCTTACCAAAAATATCAAAATACACTTAATTCTTAAATTCTTTTATAGCTAAGAGCAAGAAGAGACAGAAAAGCCAGAAATGACTTCTGATTTGAATTACACAGTGAAGTTATTTCTTAAAATCAGACAGATTTTAAAAGTATTATTATATTTTTAAAAACATGCTAGATTTTGAAATTGCTTTAGTGAACAATTTAACTTACATATATACTGATTCTGGTTGTTCCCTAGGTAGAGAAACATATCTAATAGCAAATGTATAAACACATGAATTATGTCTTCTCACATTTCTGAAAAAAACATTTTTGGTTTTGGTTTTTATTTTTTGGTAAGCTAGTATAGAATTAACTTACTCCTTGAGAGTACTGAGGAAAGAGTTAAGGCATGGGAAAAAGAAATGGCACACAGATAAAATTTCACTGCAGATAATCTACAAAATCTATACACAAGTTGAAAGAATGTGCAGGTTCCTAAGTTTCTATCAGAATTCAGAAGACTTCAGTTCTAGTCACAGTTTAGGAAAACATTCATCTCTAGTAAATTACTTAAGCTCTTCATGTCTCCATTTCCTCAATGCTAAAATTCTATAATTCAGAAATCAAAAAATTAACTAAGCAATAAAAATTAACTGAGCAAAGTACAAAACTTTCTGTAAGAATGTAAGCAAAAATAACTAGTAATTAAATAAAATAGAAATTTACTCTATTATACTTCTCAACATTTTATGAGTAAGATATATGTTCCAGGAAATTAAGTATCTACAACAATAATAATTTTATCCAAAGCATAAACTCATGTGTTCAACTTTAATGCTGAGGTATAACTATTTAAACCCTAATAGTCTTGATTAAGTGCATTAGAGTGTTGTCTAAGCCTTACATAAATTGTAAGATTTGCACCATTTTAATTTTTATTTTTTAATGGCTGTCTATCAAAGACAAAACTCTCATCATTTAACTCAGAAGGGAAAACAAAGAGAATTCAAATATTTCTACATTTGCTATTAGATTGCCCCCCAAGTTGGGCAGGAACCAGAATCTCTTAGCTAGTGTATAAATTAAATGATCCATTTAAAGTGTTTTAAAACCTATCATTTTTCTACCCTTATTTATATTTATAATTATAAATGCTTTAATATTTACAACTTATAATATTAATCTTCATGAGCATTTTATTACCAAAGCTTAATTCTTCAGTTTAAAGCCTTCAGGGAAAGTAAAATTATCTGTTGAAGAAAAAAGTGAAACAGTTTAATTGTCTCATTCACAGACATGGATATGGAAGCTTGATTTATCTCCTACTTTACCTCCTACCTTGGTAAAATGACACCTCAGGACAAGAGCAAAGGAGAATTCATGGATAGGAAGAGCCACTACCTTAGTCTTTGGCTACCCTTGTCTACTTCTTGAGTAGGGTTCTGACTTAATTTTGATTTACTGCAACATCAAAACTCCCTCATCCCAAGAGTTCCCCAAATTAAAAGCATATCAAAACTCCTGAGACACCCTCTGAAAAATAGATGCCTGGGTATGACTTCAGACCTACTGAATCAGAATCTTTGCTGGAATAAAAATGCCGGAGGGGAGAAGACAAAGATTTTACATTTGGAGAGAATGTTAAGTATGGTGCCGGGGCCATCACAAAGATACCTCTTCAGTGTACAGAATGTAAGACATACATAATAAGACAATTATCTCATGCCATGGTTCCCTTGAAGCATTAGACAACACCAAATCATTCTGCACATTTTAACCTGAGCCACAAAGACAGGTTCACAATGGGCTTAAATTATGTTTGGTACATGGAGTTACCCACAGTGTTGAGTTTTAATGTGTGTATATTGGGGGGAGGGGTGTGTCTTTCTCTTCCTCTGCTGGAGAACAAATTTAAATGTGAGAAAGTGAAAGGCTTTAGCTTATACAGTTCACATCTTCATCCTATCTGCTTCCCTAACACTATTGTCCAAATCATGCTTTTAACCATTAATACTTTCTAAAGATGTTCCTTTTTGTTGAAATTGTCAAGTTTAGTGTATTTAGGCAGAATACAGAAGCAGATGTCTATACTGCAGAGGTAATTAATTCAGTCTCTTTTGGGGAACCTATAGAAGAATGCTGTCTCCTACAGTTTTAGTTCCTGCTGTTAGAGCTAGAAAACATTTAAGTCTGTGGCTTGCAGAGGCACTGGTACACCTGTCCTACAAGCTAAAGGCAATTGCACTAAGAAGAAAAAGGCAAGACAGCAAACTTTAGTGATTCAGACTCAAACAGAAGTCTTTCTTTAGAGCAGAGAGGTGAGAAACTAGAAGGTTGCCCAAAAAAAAAATAAATAAATAAATAAAAGAAAACACACCCTTTAGAAAAAGATTTAAATGTTACCCTTCATTAAATGCTCATTTCAAGTAGTGACTGACTAATGCCTTCATTTCAATTTACAATTTTGTTGTAAGTTGACCTTTCATCACCTCTGTCCTCTACGGTCAGTCCATGTAATCCTACTGCCATGATAGATGTGATGTCCTCCTCAGGAGCTGTTAGAGGGCAAGCCTGCTTTCTTAATTGTGAGGGCTAATGGCAGAGAAAGCCCTGGCATACACCACGTTCTGCTCCCGCAACAAACCACCTTCCTTTCAGCTAAATGCCAAGGAAGTAAATAAGCAGCACAGCCATCAGCATATATCTCAGGGAACCCAAATAGACCTGTCAGGGTTTATGGCCCCTCCTCTATTATTTTCCTCTCTTCTGACTTTATTACTCATCCCTTATTATCATTTAATTTACTTCAGGAGTTCAATAGTATACTTATTCACGTAAAGAAATAATCATGTATTTTATATGGATAAAAAGCAATAAAGTATTTGCAGATTCTCCAATGCTCATTAAAAAAATGCAGAGTATAAACAGTGCATATCAAATAAGTCATTTCCCATTACTTATCTAATGAATGTATTAACAATTACTTAGTACACAAATACAAATACCTAAATGCAAAGTTCTTAGAAAAAGTCCTATGTGTCACAAATTTAACTTCAGATTTATTACTATGTTTGCAAGCTTTCAGAACAGTTTGCTCAGGGGCTGGAGTTGTAGCTCTGTAGGAGAGTGCTTGCCTAGCATGTGTGAGGCACTGGGTTCAATTCTTAGCACCACATATAAATTAATAAAATAAAGGTCCATCAACAACTAAAAAATGTTAAAAAAAAGAACAATTTTATCATTTTAAAAGACACCTGTAAAAACTGGTTCACAAAATATTTTCCTCAACTATTTACTACAGCCCTTGAAGGCTCATGCTGCCGTTCTGCAACAGTGGTGATGATAGCAACCACTATTTACTCCTTTAACCCTTGTGACCTTAAATGAAATCATACTCTTTATTGTGCACATTTTACAATTTAAAAAAACAAACTGAGGCATGAAGAGATTCAGTTACTTGGCCCCAGTAACAAAGCTTATAAGCAAAGAAGCCAGTATTTTAACTTACGTTGTCTAACCTCAAAATTAGAACTCTTAAACACTGAACAATCCCAGTGGGAGATAATAAACTCATCCAGCCAGATGAGTTAAAAAGAAAGACTTAGGAGTCAGTTAAAGAAGAGGAGATGGAGGAGGAAACTTGACTATAGCATTATGAGGTGGTGTCAGAGATGACTACAGAGTGTGAGGCAAGGTAAGATTTGGAAGTGAAAAGAGAAAGGATGAAGGATACTGGGCTAAAAGTTAACTTGGCTGTCTCTGTGTCACCCTAGCAAATCCCTCATGAGCTACAAATGTATGATTCCTCCAAATTAAGAGACATAAGTTTTAAGACCACTTCTTTGCTAGAGTAAAATGAAAAAACTTCATGTGAAGGAAATAAAGTAATATCACCTGTATGTGATTCTAGATCCAAAGCTTTTTTTAAACAAATATTTAAGTCATTACAGAAACATCAAGCTTTAGTTATAACGTAAGGATAAAACAAATGATTTATGAAGAAAAATTTGACAATAATTACAAAATTCAAAATGCTATGTCATTTTTTCCTGGTATTTCTAGTATTTCTACGACTGAGACTAAAATTTTTTTTTTTTTAAAAAACTGCACAAATTTACACACAAAGCAAGGGATGGTCACAACAACTTTGTATGTAGTAGAGAAAAAAATGAAAATAACCACCTTAAGGTGATTCAGCAGGTTAATGATTAAATGCATCCAAACTATGGAATACTACACAACATTTAGAACAGGAATAGACATATTTGTACTAAATAAATATTAATGATATATTTAGAGAAAAAGACATACTGCAAACACAAACTGTTTTTAAAGTGTATTTAAGTGTGTGCTTTCATGTCTGTGCATATGTGCTCAAGAAGAAAAAATGTCTTAAAAGATATATGCCACGTGTCTGTAGTGGCTGCCTTATCAGAATAAGGGCTTGCTAGAGTCTAAGGGTGCTGTTGTGAGGGGAAGCTAATAAAGGCTTGCCTTTTTATCTTCACATACATCTACAATAAACTTTCCCAATGCACATTCTTATTTTTTTAAATTTTTCTTTGTTTCACACTGCTGCACTTTAAGATAGAGAGCTACTTTAATTCTACAGAATAAATTTACTAATTATTGTGACCACCAGATCATACCTTTGTTTCACCAACTGTCAACACCAGAATGATCTATAATAAAAAGGATATGCTACTAATAATCAAATTATCTCCCTAGGAAACTTGAAAGAACTGGTTGCTAATGTAAGCTCAATTACAATGAACACAACCATCCACTGGGAAATAAAAGGAAGAGAGATGTGACACAAGGCCTGCATCAAATGACTCCAACTGTCACTCACTGATAGATCTGGAACATATATATATGTTATTATATCCTTAAAGAATAAATCTCCAAGTTCCTACTAGGAACAAGACAGAATAAAAAATGACAGTGTTACTTTGTGTTTAACAAATACGAATTCTTATTATGTCTTAAGTATTATGCATAGGGAGGCTACCAAGATACACAGGTCAGAGTGTCAGCCCCTATAAAGCTTCATTATTTTCAAATGAAAATTAAGAGCTTAAGTAATAAAGAGGGGACTGCTGAGTGTATTTGCTTGCTAATATCTAGGAGAGCTTAAACAGACCGATATGTTAGATGGCTGGGACACAAAAGCAACTGGAGGCTAAGTTAAGAGGACAGGCAGGCACAAACAGATGCATGGTCTCAGTTTTATAAGAACCATGCTCAAATTGAAATGGAAAAATAACACACAAATGTATATCTCGGTGAAACTACAGGAGTGCACTTTGGCAGTCTGGCTACTACTATGTCTTTGCCAATATACCCCCATCCAAAAAAAAAAAATTTTTTTGGAAGAGATCTAGATGTCAACCCTCATCTGACATGTGAATAAAATAAATACCCTTTACATCTGGCTAAGATAGTACCTTGGGGTAGATAGCATGGAAGTGAGAGATAAGTCTTGCCTACTTTTGGAATTAGCCCAGGTCCTCTGAATGAAAGGGTCACTAAATGACCCTCCTCCCTCTCTAAGTCAAGGTCAGTACCACTGGTTTCCCTCAGTATATTCCTTTGTTGTAGTCTGCCCAATTCAAACTAGCTCATAGTGAGGTCAATAAAAGAAAAAAAGCACAAGACAGAAAGTAGAAGAGGAAGAAATGTGTACCAAAAAATCTAGGGAAAGCAAGTTGATCTCCAAATTACCCATTTCCTCAAATGGCTTCTGCTCTCAACTATGATATGAATACTTTCAGGTAAGCTTGGTTATCTTTTAAAATTATTATCATTATACATTCCTATATCACATCATTAAAAATTTCCAACACTGTTATAAAAGATTATGAGCATTTAAACATAAGAAAAAAATTAGTCCTACTGAGAGTTACACAGGTAATACATATTGAACACAACACTGGACTACAGGACTCCAAATTTCAAGTTCAATAGTCTGTCCCCATTTCACAGTTTACCAGTCTACAATTACATCTCCTTTAGTAAGAACAACAAAGGACCACAAGAGTCCAAATGGAAATAACATGAGTGGAGTTAGTGCTATCTCTAAATAAGTACTTAGCAAAGACATCATCTTCTCTTTCAAGAATATAGAAGGTGAAAAGTTTATTAGAATATAAAGCCAAGAGCAAATAATTTTGCTTTAAAAATACCAAACTGGCAATCTCCCTGGTGGGCTATTAACATTAACTATCTCACAACCACTTTTAGCATACAGTATTTAATTTTATAATAAAACTGAGGGAAATTTTAGGAAAACACAATGAAACATAAAAAGCTCTACTGACAAGGACTGAAATATTAAAATAACTAAGTCCACATTCCAACTTACTTTCTTTTTTATTGGGTGGTGGGGGTTACCAGGGATTGAACTCAGGGGCACTCAACCACTGAGCCACATCCCAGCCTTATTCTGTATTTTATTTAGAGACAGGTTCTCACTGAGTTGCTTAGTGCCTTGCCATTGCTGAGACTGGCTTTGAACTCTCGATCCTCCTGCCTCAATCTCCGGAGCTAACGGGATTACAGGCACTCACCACTGCGCCCAGCTTCCAACTTACTTTGACTGAAGCTGTTACTATGAATAAATGACTATGTACAAAAACCATTACAATTATAAATTTGCAATACCTAGTTCATAAGAAATTTGTGAGAAACAATGTGCATGAAATAAATAACTAAAATAATCAAGTCTAAATCCTATTTTAACCATATTTATCTAGCAAGGTAAAAGTGAGGGTTTTCTTTGGAGAAAAATGAAATCCTCCTAATATTCATATTCAAGGCATTTTTCTCAAAGGAAAAATATACCCACAACACCATACAAGAAAGCACTAGTTTAAAAACAGAAAGCTTTTGTACAGATGTTTGGAGGCAGGTGAGACTATGTAGTCAAATAACTATAAAACATGTTTAATCCCACCCCTTATGAAGTCATTAATCTAACAGTTAAAGTAAGACCCTCCAGGGAGCAGATTTCCCATTTCATCACTTAAGGTCACAGCCTGCTTTCTACCTCTCTTCTTTTTTACCACTTGTCACACAAGAATAGAAGGCAATAAGGCAGTTTGTGTAATTGGCCCATTTCCAGGCTAGAAGCAAATCTGATGATAAATTAAGTGGAGAAAAAGCTGGTAGTATAAACTGCTCAAGTTCACTGCTCTCATGAAGTTGTTTTCATACCAAAGTTATCTGAAAATCACATTGAATCTAATGCTAACCTGCATTGTCCTTGATATTCCCTTGAACATTTTTTCCAATTTTAGAAACCCTGAAAGCAATGTCAAATGAACACATTCTTACATATAACTTTAGTTAATATTGTTTCATTAGTCCCAATATTTCAACATGGAAATGCATTTTAAAATCTTTTAGAAAAGAAACTTTGGGGCCACAATCCTTCAAAACAAGCAAGACAAATGCAATAAGCATCTAATTATTGATTTAGACCTTTGGTTAAACTAAAACTTAAGACAACAAAGTGACCCTAATGGATTATATGAACTAAGAATAAAAGGAAAAACAGAAAAAAGAGAATGCATAAAAGTCTAAAGAAATGATATATCCTATTCTACCTCCACTGAGCAATTTAATAAGAAGCCACAAATAGGCTCCTGAGAAATCTCAGGGATGACTGTTAGCTGGTCTGAATTTTCACAAGGCAGCAAGATTTGAGACAGGGAAAAAGCCTACTTGAAAAGTCCTTGAAAGCATGTGCTTTCAGGGGGTTGAAGGTACTTCTGTAGCAGAGTTGTTTACACTTCTGTTATTTAACATTGGCAGATTCTATCAAGTAAAATGCTTTACACACCTTATGATAGCTACTCTAATAAAGCCTAGACTGATATGGGGAGCACTAGAAGAAATATGACTGCATGGATTTTCCTCTGACATAAAACCCACATTATCTCACAGTACCGGGAGACCTGTAAAAGAATGTTCACAGCAGCTCTATTCAGAACAAGGCCTGTCCACAGTGGAGAGTGATATTCTCATTCCTATAATACTCTAGAGCTGTGCTGTCTGATATGATAATACTACTAGCCACATGTGGCTACAGAGCACTTGCAGTGTGGCAATAGTATGATTTGAGATATGCTGTTAAATATGAAATAGACATCAGATTTCAGATGTAATATGAAGAAATGTAAATATCTCAATATTTTTGTTAAAACAGTATTTATAAATACTGAGGTTTATTAATAGAATGTGAATCAATATTTTTTGGTATACTGAGCCAAATAAAACAAACTATGAAAATTAATTTAACTTGTTTTTTTTTTTATGTTTTAAATTGTGCCTCCTAGAATATTTCAATCTAGGGCTGGGGTTGTGGCTCAGTGGTAGAGCACTTGCTTCACATGTGTGAGGCACTGGGTTCAATTCTCAGCACCACATATAAATAAATGAAAAAAATGAAGTCCATCAGCAAAAAAATATTTTTAAAAAATATATACATGTGGGTCACATCATATTTCTACTGAACAGAGCTATGCCACATCAATGACAATGAAAGAATTACAGGTATACAAAATAATATGGACAAACTCTACACCTGATTTTGAGTCAGGTATACAGGAATCACACTGAATGGTAAGTTGGAAAAACGTCAAACTAAACCAGTGTTTAATGATGTCAAGAACACCACCACCAAGGGCGTGATTAACATAAAAATCAGGCATGGTTATCAAGGAGAAGAGAAAGGAGCTATGACTGGGAAGGGGCACAAAGAACCCTCTCAGGTGCTGAGAGCCATATACTTCTTGGCTTAGGTTTTTTTGTTAATCTGTCCACTCATGTTTTATGCATTTGTCTGTATTTTATATCTCACAATTGTAAAAGTTTAAAAACATGATCTCAAACTTCTTTCTTTAAGCACTTCTATTTGCTCTATCAAATAATGGCTTTGAGGGAAAAAACTAAGAATAGAGTTGGTGACTTGTCCTACATCTCAAATCTGTAACTAAAGGAAAGTGACAATGTTAAGTTGCTGAGCTGTTTAATCAAGACTGCAATACTTTCTTCAACATATTTTTAAGTATTTAAAAAATTATGTTTGTTGTTCATACATTTTAAAAGCACAAGGAACTGTGCTTTACATTACCGTATTATATGGGAAAAAAGTGGTGGGTATATTTCCAAACAGTTGCATATTCTCTTAAGCTGATATATTTCCAATGTACAAAACAGACTCCTGATAAAAATGTTTACAAATAAACAGAATGTTCAATGTGTAGAAGATTTAAACGAAACTTTCTGTGACTTCTTATACAATGGTTCCTATACAACTATTCATATCCTAAACTCTAAACAAACTGTAATATCCTAAAAATGAAAAAATTCTGACCATGTATAGGTTAGTTTATTGAAAAGAGTGAATTAAATATCTTAAGTGTTTTGCATAATACATAGCATTTGATAAAATGTTGCTAAATAAAAAGAGTATAAAAACCAAGCTTTAAACAAATGATTTTCTGAGCACAAAAAGCATTAAATGCTTCAAAAGATATATTTTAGGATATAAAACTAGATTTAAAAATTTAGAGCAATGCTCATGATCCCTTTTATATTTAATTAATTTTATGCAGAACCAAATTTATAAATGAAAAGGACACCAGAGAAGAAATCTATGGAATCAATATCTATACTCACCATGAACTTGGTTGATTTCCGAATTTTGGGAAAGAATTTCATCTGCTAATTTTTGAGCAGTTGGCAAAACTTCCGTGTGGTGCACTGTGATCAAATACTGTACAAACTTTTGTAGCTGGTCTCTATTCATTTGAAAGAGAGTCTCTGAAATGGGAAGATGCAGTTTGACCTGATCTGGCTTGCGGATGCGGTATAAAGACAGTGCCACAACATGGGCACAATAAAATATGTCCTTGTTTCCACAGCTGCAGGTCACTGAGGTAATCTTGCAACGGTCAAAGCTGATGGCCACGTTGCAAACAGTTTCTGGCTCCGATTGTATTGCAGGTTCTGTCACTGTGCCACTCAAGTGGAAACCTGTGTGAAAGACAGGGAGAGTTCAGAGTCCACATTCAGATGCTATGAATGTTCTAAATTTTGAAAACGTTGTGCTGGACAGCAAGGAACAAGAAAAAGTGACAGCTTTTATTTTCAGGTAAAAACATTCAGGCACTAACCACCACCCAATCCCTCCCCCATAAAAGTAAAAAAAAAAAATATGGGAATTTTCAGACAAGTTGAGGTATTTTACACAACCAGATAAAAACTATTATCAGAGTATTTTACCAAGTTGGATCACAACATTCGTAGACCATAATCACTTTACTCTGTATCTGTGGTATCGAGATGAAAATATTCTAGATCAGCATGGTTCATGATCTTTCTTTTTCCTTTTTATCTTTTAGAGTCAGCCAATCAACTTTCTTTTTAAAAACATCTCTCTCCTTCTCTCCACTTGACTCTAGGCAGCCATTAGTCTGCTCCAACCAACATGGTAACTGAGGAGTTTCAAAAACTCTCATAAACTTTGACCAGAGAAAGTTTTTAATTTAATAATCCTTTCTGTAGCAGACATGACATATGTCCCAATACAGCAATATCTTTGAGCAGCAACCAATAAGTGACTCATAATGATTATTTCTTTCCATATCACACAGAGGAAAGCTGGTACAGATGTTAAGAGTATTAAACAACACACACATACACATACACACACACACACACACACACACACACACAGTACAAAAATCACAAGGGGGAAGGAAAGGGCCTTAGAAAACTCATACGTTAAACTTAGAACACAGAAATCTTCTAAAAGTCCCATGACCAGTGGCCATTTGAACTCTGCTTACAATGATTCAGACTCTCACCCCACACAGGTAGTCAATCTCTCTTCAACAGTTCTAGCTAAGCTCAAAGCCAAATGAAAACTGCCTCCCACCACAGCTATGTACCAATTAGTACTAGTCTACTTGGCCAGAGGACAAACCTTCCACACTCCCTTTCCCTAAATGCATAAGGAAGTTAACCTAAATGGTAGGGTGGGGGTGGGGGGGGGAGGTGAGGGTGTTGATCATTGTTGAGTCCTAACTACTCAGCCTCTCCAAAGTCATATTCAGTGCCAAAGAACCAACCCTGATCCCTTTGGGAATATTCAGGACTCAGTTTTACTTCAGGATTTCAAATGCCTTATAGAAATTTGAGTGTCACATAATGAAACCTTGGGCTCTCTCTCTCTCTGTCTTCCATTACACTATTTAATAACATTCATCAAGCCGGCCACTGATTCTTTTGACTTTGCTAAATCATTCACTAGAAGGATCTTTACCATGTGAGGAAGTCTGGAGGAGGTGGTACACATGGAGCTGAGGACGTGTAGCTTGAGAGGAAGAGGTAGACAACACTAAGAGTTTTCACATGAGATGTCTGTACCTAACTTACTGTCTCCCTGACAGAAGCTACTTAGGACAGAGATGGAAGAAACCCACTCACCAGAAATCTTTCAGAGTAATATAATTTCAACTTGATAATTCATAATCAAGAACTCTTAATAGAAGAAGAAAAGTATTATAATAATTTTGACTAAATGAGTCAAATAAAAAGAGCATTTCATAAAAACAAGTTACTATCATTGCTTCACAATAAGAGAATTTGAGAACTATCATATAATAACCATTTGGTTTTATACCACAAATATTGCACTGTTTCAAATAGATATCCCAGTCTCCTTTATCTCTTATTATCATTAAGTTTTTTCTGAAAAACCACAATTAAAATAAGTATACATTGGGCTGGGGATGTGGCTGTCACATATATGCTTGCAGGAAAACCAGATAGATAACAGAAAAATAGTTTTAAACTGGCCATTGACAGAAATCAACCCCTTCCCACTAAAAACTATCACCTCTCTCCTTGCCTGCCACGTCAATGGATTTGTCTCTTTACAAAAGTGATACTGGAAAATTTTTCTAATCATGGCAAAGCTGAGATAACTGAGGATCCATATGACAGAGAATAGTTAGTAAAGAGCCTACCAGGAGGGCTATGGGTGGAGCAGGAGTGGTAGAGCACATGCAAGGCCCTGGGTTCAACCCCCAGGACAACCTTAAAAAAAATCTTTTTTTAAAACAGTCTACCAGGAAATAATGTACTGGAGGCTTCAAAAGAGCTGACATTAATTATCAAAGAAGAATCCCTTAGGAAAACTGATGAAGACTTCAAGCAGTTTTTGCAAACATTATCATATTTATTTCTGAGTTGTACAAGTCAAAGAATATATTACTTAATATTGTACAACTGTGCTGAGAAAATTTCCAATTATGTTGCACTGACTATTGCTATTCTTGCAAAGTGTTTTTAAAAGCTAACTACAAAGCACTGTGACTTCCAAAGCAATTTAATCCAAATGATATGTGAAGGCACAAATAAACACATACATGTCTTATAGAATAACACTTCGTTAATCTGGTATCATTAAAGACTAAGGTGTTTCAGGAATGTTCACTTTTCCACATAATTCTAGATCATCTTAAGTGCCCAAACACCTTTAAAAATTCCAACCCTTTTTGACAGAAATATCTCCAAATGTGGTACAGTCTACCCTGCCACCCCAATCAGTGTCAGCTAACTGGTCACAGTTAGGGTGCTACCATAAGGTGCAGATGGCAGTTTAAAAGTGGATTCCTTTGGTTACTTTTCTCCAATATCAGCTATCAATGGTGTTCCTCTACCACTAAGCCCTTTAAGTGTCTTTGCTCTCAAGTCAGTGGCACCTCTAATTTGACTAGTTTTGTGGCAGCTATTTAATACTCGGAGGCCTATTTGGTTGGTGGGGGCTCCCCTTGCCTTTTTGGCTAGGGTGCTGGAAGTCAAGAGGCATGAACCTTAAATAAAGGAAAATCACATGCAAATACATAAAGGGCAGCTGGTATATATATTACTTTTTAGGACTATGCAGTACTGAGTTAATTCCATCAAGCCTTCTTACTTTAGGATTGTATTATGGTGTACTTTGACCTTTACAACTCATCAAACCTTTGAAAGTCACTAGCTCTGAGTGGCTTTTAAATCATACCACAGCACCCACAGGAGAAGCAAGGACAGTATATTCCTCCTTCAACAATACCCAGAGAGTTGTAAGCCATCCTCCCTCACCCCAAACACCCTACCCATCCCCTAGCTGCTGGATTTATCTCTTGGATACTAGGTGACCTAAAATAAAACAAGGCTTTTGAGAATTTAGTCTTTCTGGTGTTCTGACTAACTATAATGACTGGCTGTTTAAGAATAAGAACTGAGCACACAAAAAGGGGCAATCCTGCACTCTGTGGTAAAACATGGGATAATTTTATTTTCAAATAACAAAACTGAAGAAATTATTATAAACCTTGTCTTAAAAATATTTGCTTACTTACATTTAATACTCTCGTAACAATATATTCATTGGTTAATTAAATACACTAGATAAGCTAAATGGTATAGTAACTAATACTTACTATGTGTCCTTGGCAAAACAGATGAGCCAGTTGTTGCTCCACCCCAAAACCTAAAGGGAAACCTTTCCTAAACTCTGAGAAATGCTACATACAATCAACACCCACATGTAATGATCAATGTGAAAAACAAAACATTTCAATTCAAATCATACACAATCTCCTGAATAATTTTACAGGCATTATAAAGCCTAAGATGGAAACAATAATCTCAATTCAAAAACCAACTTATCTATCATATTCCTTCATATTACTTCTTAACTGCAAAATTTTCTCAAAGGGAAATGCTAAATTAAAGAGACTGCATCCTATGAGCTGGCTAATTAAATCCTCTAATCCTAATTTCTAATACCAACCTTAAACAGCTTATAGAAAGACATTAGGAGATTTTGCCAGTAATCACTTAGGAAGCAGCTTCAATTTTTCTGAAAAAAAATTATTTTTTAATGAAAAAGATTTATTTCAAGTCCACCTAAAAATGCCTATTTGGAAGAAAAATCACTCCTACACTGCATTAATATTTGAGAAAGATAATGGCAAATTAATGCAAAGGCCAGACTGTAAACCACAACACACCATATAAACAACATAAAAATTTACGAAGCATGCATTGGATAGGCCCAACAAGAGCTCCCAACAGCATTCTGATCATTATTGGTTTTATTTTCTTGTTAATAAATATTCTTACACATTTCATATAAAAATCCAATTAATCAGAATACTTATGTTAGGTATGAGTGGTGTTAGTTATTTAAAATTATTTCTGAAAATAAGACATTTATCCACTAATTAGGCTATATGCAAAGAGTACCTAAGAAGTAAGCTCAGTATAAGGGGCAGTGTTGGACTTTTTCTTTAAAGTCACATCATTCAGAGTTATTTCAAATCCTTAAGTACATAAGGGTTCCCCTGCAACCACTGCCATTATCATTAAGTAATTTTCCAGGTTGTATTTCTGAATTTTAATGCACTTATTTGAGGGAAATGATCATGTCCAGCCTCAGATTCTGGTGGGTAGCCACGAGGGGATTCTGATAAGCCAATTAGGTAGAATTTGAGTTAGTATTTCTACAACTGTAACTCTGTATAGAATTTAGAAATTAAGTGGTTCATCCCAATCTGAAATTAAACTGCTTTCTCTGGTGCCAGATTTTTTCTTATAGAAGCAACGCAGCTCTGGCCTTCTGGCCTTCTTAAAAGCAGGGAAAGCCAGGCAGCCCTCCCCCTTCAGGACCTCTTACAGAGCCCTCATGGCCCCCACCACACTTCAGTGCTCCTTCCTTCCCAGGTCACTCTGGCCTCTTGCCTGGGTTCCAAATTTTGGAAGAGCAGATGAACTTTTTTAAAGCCCTTTGTTGCCCAAATACCAAGTCTCAGCATATCAGCATACTTCTGTCTTGCCTCCTGGGCCCAGTGTCTAAATGAGGAGACAGAAAATCCTCTTTACCAGTTCATTTCCTGTTGTTGCTCACAACCACCTTTGGAAATGCTTGGCTGTTTGTTTTAGAAGCGGTGGTGAAGGGAAAACTCTGGGGACTCATTCTACTTACCAGAGCTGAGAGGTAAGGAAAAGGTGTGCCCTGATCTGGGAGGGGATAAGGCAAGCACTACAGCCAAATTCTTCCACCCACACTCAGGGAGTTCAGTACAAGACCCCATATTTTGGCCCTAACTCATTACTATTGCCTTATCCCATACCCAGGCCCTGACCCACTTCATTCTCATAATCAATATTTTTAGCAGGCATATACAACCCTTTTTATAGGTAAAGAAACTGAGCTTCTCTCAGCGAGGCAGTGGTTGAACACACTAGATTAAATAGGCAGTACATTAAAGGAACTAGAAGGAACGTAGCATTTCTACAATCCAAAAGATATACCTGCATGCTTTTTTTTTTTTATTATTAAAAACAAAAAATATCTTCCCATGCCAATGACTGAAAAGATACAAAGGAAGCAAACCAACAGTTCCAGACACTTTATGAATAAACTGTTTCTAAGGTTTGGAACCCCTGGAAGCAAGGGATGGCCATCTTTCATCTCTGTGACCAGCACAGTTCTTGGAATAAGCCACGCCCATGAAACTTTATCAAACTGTATCACAAAGAGCTCTTCCAAGCAACACCTGCCCTGCCACGCGGAAGTCACAACCAAATGCTTTGGCCTCCAGCCCAGGATACTCTAACTCAAATAAAGACTATTTCTAAAGAGTCCACTCCTCTCTTATACTCCATTAAACAGGAAGGTGACACTGTAAAGGCCCATGGCATCCCTGTCAAAGAGGACCACCTTGTAGGAGGTACTCAAGAATCTGTTACATGAAAGAACACACTAACACTCTTATAGAAGGGCTTGGTGGCACACACCTATAATCCCAGCTGTTTGGGATGCTAACACAGGAGGACTGCAAGTTCAAATCCACTCTAGGTTAGTGAGACTGCAAGTCAAAACATTATACTTTTAACAAAAAGGAGGCGGGAGATGTAGCTTGATGGCAGCATGCATGTGTGAGGCTCTGAGTTAAAACCCCCTACAGTCAAAACAAAACAAAACAAAAAAATAGGCAACACCCCTGCCCCCTCCCCCCAAAAGACTCTTGGCATATGGAACATACAGACTGGTGCTTTGCAAACTGCAATGTGCAACAAAATCACCAGGAGGGCTTATGGTAATAGAGATTCTCAGGCCCCACACGTGGAGAATTACTGATTTATCCCAGGTAATGCTGATGCTGATGGGCCTGGGGACCAAACATTGAGAACCACTGACCCCAGATGATTATTAAAATAGCCTAAACAAAATTTTTCTGGTCAAAATACATGGAGTAGACACAGTAAATGAAATGGTAGAATATTTAATTGTGATATTAAATATATATATATATACACACAAGAGTTGGAGTTTAGATCAGTGCTACAGCATGTACTTGGGTTCAATCTCCAGCAACAAAATAAAAACAAAATTTCTTAAAATGTACACAATTTCTATCTTCTTACATTCTTACCAAATGCTCCTAGGCTAAGAAGTCATGTATGTGATATTTAAACTTATCAGAGAGAAAATACCATTTTCTAAGTTTCAAAAATTGTTACTACCATAATTGTCAATTCTTACAGCTGTACCATCCAATTTTAACCTTAATTTAAAAACTGAGTCAAAATATTAAAAATATATATATTAGAGTATTTATTTTTAAAAAAAAAGACTGTTTACAACATCCATGGGATTCCCGGTAATTAAGCGTTCTTTATGTATAAGAAGTTGTTCATATAATGATAAAAAATATTGGCAACTATTTGAGTAACACACTTTTTGCCAAGGGCAAAGTCCACCCTACAAGAGAAAGTCAGAGGCAATAGAATGCAGCAGGAGGTGGAACAGCACTATAGAGAGAATTAGAACCTTCTAAAGCAAGGTCAGCTTTCTTTCAAGCACCATTTTGCCTCAGCTAAATGACCTTAGGCAAATACTTCACTCTCGATTTTTTTTTCCATTTACAAACAGGGATAATAATAGCTATTTTGCATGGCTTCAGTAAGCATGAGATGAGAAGTGACAATGTATGTAAACCACTACCACAATTCCTTTTATGGAATGCCTGCTCCCATCATTACTGTAGTACAAATGCTGCAAGCTCTGGGAAGCTTGGCATTTTCAACATGTGCACTAAAACCCCAGCCTGTCAGAGTAAGTGCACATGCTGCTGGAAATGCCAAGTTCCCAAGAGCATGCTGGCATTCTACTACAACAACAGACAACAATTTGCTGTTGTAGTAATTCATATTCCATTATATTCATACTTCCAAATTAACAGAACTGCTATCATTTCTTTCTTTTCCCATTTTTCATAGCACACTTTTAAAATGTAACTTGATTTTAAACGAAAAAAAAAAAAAGGAAGGGATCCTAGAAAATTTAATTCCATCTCCACTTTTAGTTTCAGTAAGTAAATGTTTCATTCTTCTATTTCACTATTCTCACTACTAAAATATAAAACACCTCTTTTATCCCTAATGTTTACCCTTCCATGTCAGGTATGTAAAATTATTTTCACAGCTTAAGTCTGTCCTGTTACTTAGTGGGATACTAATTGAAAGTTAGAAGCAACAACAATAAGGAGACTTGCAACTCTTGTTATGGAAAAAAATGACCACAGCTTTTTGTTTTCAGTTATTTAAGGCACAGTAAAGTCAGAGCTTCTGCTCTCCTTGAAAAATCCCAAAGAACACTATCCCCTGCAGGATTGCTATTTTCATGACTGGAGATCCAGCTAAAAAGAAAATCCTCTCTGGTGTGTGTGTGTGTGTGTGTGTGTGTGTGTGTGTGTGTGTGTCTTTAAAAATGGTAAGGTGGATGTATGTATGCTTTGGCTAAATGGTACATTTTTATCTTAAATACTAGTGAGTAAAGAGACAGATTATCTGTTCAAAATGCAAATAAAATTACTAAAGACATTCCCACCCATATCTTGGAGCAGTGTAATTACAGGTGATTTATTTTCCTTGTTTGAGTTGGTGCGAGGAAAGTTCTTTTTTTTCCCCTAAAACTTCTACAATGAACACACTACTTATAAGGAAAAAAGCACTTCCCCAAAAAACTGAAAAAGTGTTCAAAGTATTCCTAAATCAAGAATTTGAAATATAAATGATTTCTAGTATGTGTTCTGGGAGCCACACATCTAGTGCAAACACTGGATGTTTCAATGATCACATCCAATACAAACACTGATTGTCATCATGCAGCTCTGCCACATTGACTGGCCCAGCCTGCTTTGGCAATAGGACACTAAGGCTCTCCTTAATTCCTAAATGGTTGGTCCACCTTATGGTTAGCCACAGTCCAGAAGATGACAAGCTACACAACTTAAAGACTGACAACTGGGCTCCTGATTCAAATTTTAGTCCCACAGGCAAGTTATTTATTACCTATTTCTTGATCCTTTTTCTTTTCTCGTTTTTTAAATGATGTAAGTAGACATTAAATTATTTCTTAAAAATTATGGAGGTAGGCAGTTGTAACGGCATGATACCCATGATTAAAGGATGTCACATGCACTTACATGACACAAAATCTTTCACCTGCCTTGGCTGTTAATGGTCATCTCAGATGATTTGACAATTTTGGCGAGAAGGGGAGAGAGAAAGGATAAATACTGCCAGAGCTACAGTCACTTATATGTCACTGGCATTTTTTTAAAGCTTTGAAATTCAGTATGAAAACAAGTTAATTATTTAGTTTTAAGCTAAATAATTTTTACCCATCTGCCTATAATTGTGATTCTTAAGGAATGATATCTTTTTGTTGTGTCCAGTATAGTTTGTAAAATTTCTAGCAATATAAAAGAAAATCTCAGATTGCATGAATACAGGGTAAGGCTTAACTATTCAAATTATGTGAAATATAGAATAAACAATATAGAAACATTTTCAAGCTCATAAAAAAATGGAGTAAAACCAATGGATTATCTTTCTTGCCTTCTTGACCTAAAAAACTATATTCTTTCTCAATCCATTGTACTACTATGGACATGAGTGGCCACAGCACTCACCAGCCACTTCTGTAATCCCCTACTTGGTAAAAGACAAGGTACAAGGCTGCAGGAAAGCAGTCATGAACAACACAAAGTTCTGTGTTCAGTTCTGACAAGTCACTGCATTACTGGACAATCTGATAGTTAGGAAAGTCAGATTAAAGCTGAATTCATAAATAAATAAGACATCTCTAGCAAAGACCTTATTAACAGAAGGAAGAAGAGTTCCCAAGATCATGTAAGTTTGGATTAAGTACATCTAGCACCACTTTTCGAGATTCAGAAAGCACAAAATGAAATGGTAATGGTTCTAAGGACTTAAACAGTAAAGGGACTCCTACTTAACTCTATTTACTAGACTGTTAAAGAGGAATAGTAGTAAAAAGTCTAGAACAGCAGCTGTAAGAAAATGAAAACATAGGTCAGGATGAGCAGTAAGGCTGCTAAAGAGAAATCATAAATCAGCTTCAGCCAATTGACAAAGTTTTGTGGGTTCTTTTCACTAGGAGTTCAAGCCCACCTGGCATTACACTGAAGGCTAAAGATAACTCCTCATCCATATTCCCCACCCACCATTGAAAAAAAGCAAGTAAGTATTTATTGGGAAAAATCAGCCTGTGTTGAAAGCCAATCTCCTTATAATACAATACAAAAGAAAATACACCAATGTTGTTGTTACTGCACCACAATTATATTCCAAGGTTCATCTGACATTCTCTCAACTAGAAATACCTACTGGTATTTGGTTAACCAGAATACCATATTCTCGTTACTCACAATGATCAAGAAAAGTGTTTACAATATTTTATATCCAAATCCTCAAAACTTGAGAGAAAAAGCTCTCTGTGGGAAGACTGAAGAAAGACTAAGATGCAGATGATGTATTAGAATTTATTTACAAGTACTCAGAACAGAGTCTGATTTATGATCTACTGCATGAATAAATGAATGAATGAAAAAGTAAAATTTTTATTTAATAATAGGTTAAATGAGAACTAATATTATACCAGATTGTTTACTGTGTCAAGTTGCAATATATCAAAGTCTAAAAAAAAATGATCTATCTGTCTTTCCCAGGAAGCATACATAAAGAAGTAATTACTGAAAAGTAAACTATTATCATAGGCAACATCCCTCATTAATGGTGTTCACAGTGGCTCAGGAGGATAAGGCAGGAGGATCTTGAGTTCAAAGACAGCCTCAGCAACTTAGCAGGGCCCTAAGCAACTCAGGAAAGACCCTGTCTCTAAATACAATATTTTTTTTAAAAGGGCTTGGGATGTCAGTGATTAAGTGCTGAGGGCCATTGCTAAGTAAGAATGACGCATGGCATGACCCAGGTCATTTGCAGTGTCATTGCATGTAAGGTGACCTTGCTCAAGGATCAGGGCGGATCCGGGTTTAGGGCGGATAGGGGTTTAGGGCGTTCCCGGTTCAGGACAATCCGGGTTTAGGGCGGTTCCAGGTTTAAGGTGTACCCTGCTGGGAACAGGGCGTATCCTGCTGCCTCAGGCGCGCCTGCTCGTTGAGTCCCCGTTGAGTTCTCGTGGGATTCAGAGAGTATTTGGGATTTTGCCCAGAACGTGATTGGGGCCTGGAACGTGGATTTCGCAGAACGTGTTTGTAGAGTGCCAGTGTAAGTTCGGGAATAAAGAACTGCTGTTTGAATCTACAAAGCTGTGAGTGGCTCGTGATTTTGTGCCCAGCCAGACTGCGGCATTTGGTGGCCCGTACGGGGAACGTCTGAAACTTGGAGGTAAGTGAAATTGCTCGCCCCTGAGGGAAGGCAAGAGAATGGGTGATCAATTCAAAAAACAATGTGTTCCTGTTTTGATTTATTTTGTTTTTGTTTCAAGCTGCCTATCCCTAGAAAATTCTCAGGAAAACTGGGAAAAAATGGTTGGCTAAAGGTTTGAAGTTTGTTGGCCCTGAGGAAGAGAAAATTGATACAACGATTTTTTATTCCGTTTTTGTTTCATTCAGTTTGGGTTTTGTTTTGTGTTATCTTACTGGGTTGCGTTATCTTTATAGTAGATTAGAAATTAGTAAAAAACAAATGGAAAAGGTGTTAAGTAAATTGTTAGAGGTTCAGACCATGGAGAAAGACATTTTAGATCAAGCAAAAGAGAAGGTCTCTCGAGCTAGTCAGACAGGGGAAGAAAATTTAAAGGAAAAGGGGTTATTAGGAAAAAGGCCACAACAGGAGGCTGTTACTAACTCCGTTTTATCACCAGAGGGCGTAATTCAACCAACAGCCCCACCTATGGAGACAGCTGAGTGGCCCTCAAACCCCGTAGTTGATAAATGGGATCCTGAGACAGGACCTCAAAGATTAGCATGCCCTGTACTTGAACAGGTAGGAGGGCAGCGAATTCACCGTGCTTTAGATTTTAAAACAGTGAAGCAGTTAAAGGAGGCTGTAACAACCTATGGTCCCCAAGCGCCCTTCATGGTAAGCATGGTCGAGTCCATTACTAACTTGGACATGACGCCAGCAGATTGGGCTAGCATGAGTAAATCTGTGCTAAATGGAGGACAATATTTGTTATGGAAGGTTGCCAATGAGGAATTTTGCACAGAGACAGCTAGGCGAAATGCAGCAGCCGGTTACCCTCAAAGAAATCTAGATATGTTGTTAGGAAAAGGACCTTACAAGGGTCAATGGCAACAAATTGAATATGATCCTGCTATATATGCACAAATTGCTGCAGACGCAGTTAGGGCATAGAAGACTTTACAAGGACATGGAGATTTACAAAGTCAGCTATCTAAGGTAATACAGAGAACTAATGAACCTTACGCTGAATTTGTAGATAGGCTTCTTCAAACAGCTTCCAGAATTTTTGGGGATACAGAACAGGCAATGACATTAATAAAACAACTGGCTTATGACCAAGCAAATCGTTGCTGCAGAGAGGTCATTAGAACATGGAGACATGAAGATTTAAACACATATATTAAATTATGTAGAGACATTAATGAACAAGGGCAAGTCTTGGCAGCTGCAGTACAACAGGCTTTAGATGCCAGGCCAAAACATGCTACAATTGTGAACAAACAGGACATTTTAAAAGGAATTGCCCCATAGGAGGAGGGTTTAACAAAAGTAGGTATCAAAGGAATAGAATACTGGGTATTTGCCCACGATGCCGTAGAGGGAGACATTGGGCTAATGAATGCCGTTCTCAAACCACCATAGAGGGTACTCCCTTATCAAAAAACGGATATCGTGGAGAAAGGCATCAGGCTCCATTGCCAAAAAACGGACTGGAGGGCCCAATGCTCCGGGGCCCACAACCACAAATATACGGGGCAGTGGAGGAACCCAACAACACCATCAGGGTAGTGCCCAGGACACATTGTCCATTAAATCCCTCATCAGACAAACCCGAGGGAGCGCAGGGTTAGACATCTGCGCCTCTGCCAGAGCAGTACTAACTCCAGAGATGGGAGTTCAAATCATTCCCACAGGAGTAAAAGGACCTCTTCCCCAAGGAACAGTAGGCTTATTATTGGGACGTAGTTCATCTACATTAAAAGGACTTATGATAAGTCCTGGGGTAATTGATCCCGATTATGTAGGTGAAATAAAAATTATAGCTAGTTCTCCAAGAGGTATATCAGTAATTTCACCAGGAGATAGAATAGCACAGTTGTTAATAATACCCAGCCTACATGATAAATTCTCCAGCCGTAGTGTAGAAAGAGGTTCCAGGGGATTAGGCTCCACAGGTGTAGATTGGGCTATGCTGTCTTTAAATTTAGATTCTCGCCCAATGCTAAAACTAAATATTCAAGGACATGAGTTTAATGGGCTACTGGACACAGGTGCTGACCGTAGCATCATATCTCGTCAAGAATGGCCAAAACATTGGCCATTACAACAAGCCACTCAAACGCTTCGAGGCCTAGGAGTGGCGACTAATCCCCATAGAAGTTCAATGATATTAGATTGGAAGGATCCTGAAGGATGTGAAGGAACTATACAGCCATATGTATTGGATCATCTTCCTATAAATTTATGGGGACGAGATGTCCTAGATCAATTAGGTTTGACGTTAACAAATAACATCAATCCTAATGCGCCCACTACTAGGGCTAGACAAGGCTTTAGGAAAGAAAAAAGATTAGGAGAACAAGAACAAGGTATAGCAGCACCAATACAAATAGATCAAGGAACAGACAGACATGGGTTGGATTTTTCAGAAAGGGCCACTGAGACAATCAAAATTACTTGGAAATCAGAAAGACCAGTGTGGGTTCCTCAGTGGCCCCTCACTAAAGAAAAGATTCAAGTAGCCCATGATCTGGTCAAACAACAATTAGCAGGGGGACATATACAACCTTCCGTATCTCCCCATAATACTCCCATTTTTGTCATCAAAAAGAAATCTGGTAAATGGAGATTATTGCAAGATTTAAGAGCCATTAATAATGAGATGGTTATTATGGGACCTGCTCAATCAGGGATTCCTCAATTGTCTGCTTTGCCAAAAACCTGGCATATTTTAGCTATAGATATTAAAGATTGTTTTTTTTCGATTCCAATTCATCCCGAGGATAGTCCACGTTTTGCATTTACTATCCCTGCATTAAATCATGAAGGTCCTGATCAGAGATATGAATGGAAAGTACTCCCTCAAGGGATGGCTAACAGTCCAACTATGTGTCAAATCTATGTTAACAAAGCAATCCAGCCACTTAGAAATCAAAATCCTGAACTACAAATATTTCACTATATGGATGATGTGTTATTAGCACATAAAGATAAAAACACATTGCTGGAATGTTATGCCACACTTACAAACTTATTAAAAAATTATAATCTAGAGATAGGAATAGATAAAGTACAATTAAATTTTCCAATTAATTATTTAGGAGTTCTATTATCCTCAACCATGGTCCGTCCACCAAAAATTCAAATACGAGTAGATCAACTCAAATCACTTAATGACTTTCAAAAGTTATTGGGAGACATAAATTGGATAAGGCCTTATCTAGGCATACCAACAGGAGAGTTGGGACCTTTATTTGATATTCTAAAAGGTCCATCAGATCCAAATTCACCCCGCATGTTAACTCCTAAAGCAAGAAAGGCATTAAAAATTATTGAAACATATATGGAAAATATGCATTTGGATAGAATTGATATAAATTTGTCTTTATTATTTATTGTACTACCAACAAAAAATATTCCTACAGGAGTATTTTGGCAAGAAGGTCCATTATTGTGGATACATTTATCTTATTCTCCTAACACTATTCTTACTAGGTATCCTGAGGCTGTAGGACAATTAATACTCAAAGGAATAAGAGCAGCAAAGGGAGTGTTTGGAATTTCTCCCAATAAAATTATTACTCCATATACTATGGAACAAATTGATGAATTAGCTAATGAGTTAAATACTTGGGCAATAATCATGTGTAAATCTAATGTTACATTTGATAATCATTTACCATCTAATCCTTTGTTGTCTTTTTGGTCTAAGCATCCTGTAGTTTTTCCTAAAATGACAAGAAAAACACCTATCATGAATGCTCCAAATATATTCACTGATGGGTCTGATAATGGTACAGCAGCAGTAGTTACCCCTGATCAAACTTTTACATTTTTAGTACCCAAACAATCAGCTCAAAAGGTAGAGCTTAATGCAGTTTTACAAGCTTTTGTGATGTTTAAAGATTCTGTATTTAATTTATTTTCTGATAGTCAATATATAGTTAATGCTATTGTATCCCTTGAAGATGCTGGTAGGATTTCCCCTTCCTCTACTGTTTTCTCTTTGTTTTCCACTATACAAAGTCTAATCTGGGAAAGAAAAGATCCATTCTTTATAGGACATATTAGGGCACATACAGGATTGCCTGGAGCCCTTAGTTTGGGCAATGATTTAGCAGATAAAACTACACATGACATACATATTTTCTCTACACTAGAAGAGGCTACAAATTTTCATAAAAGGTTTCATGTTAATGCTAATACTTTACAAAAGCGTTTTAAAATAACTAAGGAACAAGCCAGACATATAATAAAACAATGTCAAAATTGTGTGACATTTTTACCACAAGTTAATCTTGGAGTCAATCCTAGAGGACTGATACCTAACCATATTTGGCAGATGGACGTCACACACTTGCCAGAATTTGGAAAATTAAAATATTTACATGTTACAGTTGATACTTCTTCCGGATTTTTGATGGGCTCCCTTCATGCCGGAGAAAAAACTAAAGATGTTATAGCTCACTGCTTACAAAATTTTGCCACTGTGGCCGTTCCTAAACTGTTAAAAACAGATAATGGTCCTGGTTATACTTCTACCTCTTTTAAACAATTTTGCTCATCATTTGGCATTACTCATATAACAGGAATCCCATACAATCCACAGGGACAAGGCATAGTTGAAAGAGCTCATCAAACTATTAAAACATACTTATTAAAGCAAAAAGAGGGAATTGGAAAGGGGTATATATCCCCCAAAGATAAACTTAAAATAACGCTTTTTACTCTAAACTTTTTAAATTTGGATTCATCAGGACTTAGTGCTGCAGAAAGGCATATGTATCCAAAAAATGTACATAAGCCTAAAGTACTTTGGAAAGATATTCTAACAGGACAATGGAAAGGTCCTGACCCAGTGATTGTCTGGAGTCGGGGGTCTGTTTGTGTTTTTCCACAGGGAGAACAGCAGCCGATTTGGATTCCAGAGAGATTAACTAAAGCAATTTCTACAGTCCAAAAAGAAGATGATTTGACTCAAATCCATAACAGCTGATATCCAGAACTCCAGCTTGGCTATTCTTACATCTACGACAGTGATTAACCAGGGTGCTTTTTTCAATATCTATTTTATTATTGCATTTTTCCCACATCATAAAGTTCTATTTTATTTTTTGAGCTCATACAAACCTAGGTTAATATTTTTCTGATCAGTTTTATTTTTTGACTGTGGAGTTTTTAAACATTGCAATGGAGATTTCACCTAGGTAAAGCTACAAGGCCTTTACTATTGTCTTATGTGTTGTACGTTTGTGTGCACATTTGTGTTTTGTGTTGTATGTCTGTGTGTACGTATGTCCATAGATCTTATATGAGGAGCGCTCTTGAAAAAATGGATCCGAATTATTATTATGATTATTATTATTATTATTATTTTATTCACGTGATTTAAATGGTTTAATTTAAATTAGGTAAAAAGCTGTTAAGGATTGTTTTTAAAGGAGGTTAACAGATCTGTTTGTTTACTTTCACCTTTCCTTTTCATCATATTTAATAATTCTGTTCAGGATAATGTCTCTTTAGCATCATTGCTAGAATTCCTATCTCCATCCCAGTGCCGGTGAAGACAAAGATAAAACCAGTCTACAGCTTCTATGATAGCTATCACAGTAAACTGTATAAACTGATGCATCAATGAATATAACTCAACAAGTAATGCTCAATCAAGGACTCGATTTACTTTGGGAGGAAATGGACATATTGATAGACCCCTCTGCTTTGAACTGCTTGCAGAACTTGCCTGGACTATGTATCACTTGTATACATTGTGAACTATCGTTTGGTGCAGCAAATTTTGGTAGTGCTGGCATATCTTTGCTGATGGTGTCACCAGTGATGCAATTTTTCCAAAGGAGCCGTCAATAGGCTTGGTGTCGTGGCATTTCTGTATCCTCCTCCCTTCTGCTAGTGATGGTCTAAAATTTGGGGGCCAACAGATGTGAGGCAAAGAACCTCACCCCCCCCACTGGCACCAAGGGCAAAACTGGGGGCCAACAGAGGTGAGGCAAGAACCTCACCCCCCCACTGGTGCACAGGCCTATCCACAAGTATGGCTGTATGCTGGACCGGTAGTCAGTGACGGGTATGATCCAATTGCAGTGGTATCAACCTAAGACAGGAGGCTGACGCCTAGAGGTCAGTTTTTCCGATGACGGGTAAGAACCGTATGTTGAATTGGACAACCTACCAGGCACGGTCCTTAAGCCACATTGCTTGTTGTTTAATTAATCAGAAGGGGGTAGAACTCCTGGGTTCAATTCCCAGTACCCACCCACCCCCAAAAAAGTGTAACATTCAAAAATCTCACAAAAAAATCATTAATAATACATACTATTGTAAGTAACAATTTGGTTTTATTTCTTCTGAAGGCAAAGTGTTTATGCTGTAAATGAACAGATGTATTTTAGCCAAAGAGAAGAGAACTTTCCACCTGGATGCTGGTGAAAAAATTATAGAAAAAGAATCAGAAAAATTTTAGCTATTGGTCCAAGGATCTAATTACGATTTTCCTTTGAATGTCAAATAATTGTTAAATAATAAATAATGATGACCTTACAGTGTGAACTTTGGATTTAAAAAAAAAAATCAATAGATAGTGAAGAATCACCATGCCCAATTTTTGACTGCTGCCCATTTTTAACAAGAAATGTAAACCCAAATGGCTTCAAATGTAAAAGAGTGCTAATTAAGTAGCAATTATGTACATAGTTTATTAGGTTTCAGAATCAAAATCTATGCCTGAGGAATGGCTATATAATGGAGTAGGAACTGACCTGGGAAAGAGACTTGAGATTAATCCCAGCTCTGCTACTAATTAGCTATTTAACTTCAAGACTTTGGCTTATTTTCATACCTATTAAAAAAGGCTAAAGGACTAAATTGGTGATCTCTTACCTTCTTTGGAGCAGGTGGGGAGTCAGGAAAGGGAGAAGGTCATAGATCCCTGGAGCATCTGAAAAGGGGCAACAGATGTTACCCCCAAAACATGTATGAAATTAGGCAGAGTATTTCAGTTTTGTTTATTTAGGGTAAAGGCATCCCTGTAAATCTCCCCCCATAGACTCTCAAACTCTCCAACTTCCAAACAAAACAAAAGCAGCTAAGCATGCACAAAACCCTGCATCACCAAAAAAAAAAAAAAAAAAAAAAAAGCAGCTAAAACATATACTTAGGTTCAAAATACACACTGAAAATCTCAGCTTTTGCCTCAAATTATTTTTTCTTTAGTTTTTGAGGGACTTTTGAAGACACTTTTGAAAATATTTTAAGATATATGTTTTGTGTATTTCCAAGTCATTTAAAGGCAAACCAAATATTATACAAGTATCCACATACTTGGAGACAAATACACTGTTCCAACCCCCAAGAGGCTATATTATACATTCTTGAGAATAGGGGATTTATTTAAATATAGCCTACACAGTACAGAACATCAAATGATGAAATAAGAATAATTCTAGAATAGATTTTTAATGGCCATTAAATGGGGGGAAGCACAATAACTGACATAATATATATATGATTCAATGACTGATTACTACCCTATTGCATCATCAAACTTAAATAACATATAAAATTCAACAAAAATAATACATCAAATACATAAGATAACAGTCAAAAGATACAGAGGTCACTTCTCTAATCAACTAAAATTGTTATATTTATAAAAGCTGCTTTAATTGCCTAAAATTTAAATACATTTAGATAGGTGGTCAAGGACTTTTCAGTTTTAAAAACAAATCTACCAGAGAATGAACTATGCAGCAAGTTTTAGGTTCTGAAATTTTGAGAAAAAGGCCAATACATTTATAAATCAAACATATTAGCTCAATGAATGTTTCATCATAGTTCAAATAATTTCTCTGGCACAGTATGAACCCTGCTACTTGAGGTAAAAATAAATTTGCCTCTTCTGTCTAGGGTCAAAAAGGTAGTCAGAAATTGGAAAAAGTCTAATTTCAAACAGAAATGTAATTGTCTGCCTCAGAAACCTATAAATGTTAGGATTGTAAAATATGGTAGAAGAAGAGTAAAGACAATAGAAGAGGCAGCTATAGCAGTATCTTTTACTGATGTAATTGATTTCTTCTCTTTGATTTCTCTCTCCCTCTCCTAACATTTGTCTTTCAAATTCTACATTTAAATCTCTACTAAACATTTGCCTCTTTCCCTCATCCTTTATTCCACCAAAGTGACCTTTATATATATACACAAAGCCAGAGGAAATTCACTGGCTAAAACTGAGAGAATCTTCTCTTTTTCAGCTGTATCCCAGCACTCCAAACCCTACCCAGACCACTTAGAAGTAGCTGGAGCACATGTACAATTACTCTAAAAAGTTTCTGTTGTCATTGTTGTTTTGCTGTATTTTTCCCGCCTTTGGGGCAGTTCTCTGGGTATACTAAAAGGAAAAGCCTAAATTTATCAAAGGGAAAAAAAAAGGTTTTTACATATCCAATGTCAGCATTTTATTAACAAAAGCATTAAAAATCAAGTCATAACAGATAACTATTTTCTAAAAAATATTTTCTAAAATACTAAGGAGTCCCACTTATTCTCTTGGGTGATTCTCTTGAAACAAATTGTGTTTATTTTTTCATATGAAAATTAGATTCACTTTCTTTTTAAAAGGCCTCCAATACATAAAATCTTTATCTGAAATTGGATTCTCCTCATATAACAGTGACAGCCATACTAATGATATAGTTTTTAAGAGTGAAAACCAGAAATGAAAGGTTGATATCTTAAGGGAAAACTAAGTTAGCATAATTTGATTAAATGAGGATCTGATTTCCATGATCATGACCTTACCAAACAGTAGTACTCGATGCTCAAAAACTTTGGCTCTCAATAATTCTGAAGAATCAAAGATTCAGCCTGAATAGCTGAGGGGGCGTTTATTCCTGAAACCAGCATTTTCATTTTCCCATGCTGATGAAGGCCTTTTGAAAATTCGTCTACACATCCCTTGCTTCCTAAATAGCATAAACAAAAAATCTAATTTAACCTTTGTATGATGACTCGGGGTACCTTACTGTGTTACGTTATGCTCCCAAAACTGCACTCAGAGCCTCACTCAGTGCCCTGAGTGTCATGTACCTGCCCTCCACTCTTTCTCTTCTTCTGGAAAAAGTCAGGTGCACCCTTCTCAGTGCATTTTGTTTAACAGCTGCAACACCCACCCCCTCCTCTAAAATGCTGTTTAAATCTGCCAGGACTTTGGAAACTTGTTAACCACAATTTTTAGAGCTATGTATAAATAAAGAGTATGTAAGGTCTGAGGACAGATTTGTAAGGTTTTCTTGTGAGTTAAGGCTTAAGCTTCAGTATGGGGATACTGTGAATTTGCCTTGACAATTTCACGGCCCTTCTTCTTTGTGCATTTTATCAATTGTATCCCAGATAGAAAATAATCATTAGAGAAAACAAACTGCTATTCAAGTTCTCCATGTAAGTGCCAGGAAAGTAGAAAAGGTTAAGTTCTAAAATTACTTCTCATTACTAGAAATATGTGCTGATGTGTTAACATGTCAGATTAATTGCTACGGTCCATATTAACAAGGAAAAAAAATAATTTCTTGTCACCACATGAATCCAATTTTCGAAAGACATATAAAAAGACTTTGAAGAAAGGCTATACCTTTTCCCCCATGACAAGCACAGCTTTAAAAATCTTGGTTTCTAAATATCATTCCTCAATAAAAGGCACCAAGACTCTTAGACAAATGGAAGGTTCTAGGAATAGGGTAAAGAAATAAATGATGAGCCAGGAGAATCTGATGGTGTCAAAAAGGAAGTACTTTTTTTAAAATTTAGGGAACTGTCCCAACCTAAAAAAATGCCAATAGCCAGGCTACAACTATTTTGAGTAACAAAATAAACAGTGATGGTATTAGATTATCACTCAAAAAATTTAAAAATTATCTATGGGTCTATACCAATATAAATAAATTACTGAATGAACAAGCACATAAATGGGAGCGAAAAGGACATATCTTCCTTACAGAAGACTTCTACTTAATAAATGTGGAAGGAATGATGGAAATAAAAATTATCACAAAAACACTGTAGTAATATTTGCTGTAGGCAAGATACACACTCATGATAAAATTAGTGGGTGAAGTTTTTAAAGAGAAAGAGAATATTGCATAGCCTCAAAATATCTCCCCTCAAATACATCTGAACAACTGTAGTGATTCCAACATATATCTAAATGTTTTGATACTCTTCTCTCCTGAAGGTAGAGCTTAACGCCCACCTCGAGTTAAGTGTGGGCTGGACCTTAGTGATTCCCTTCAAATGAAACAGATATGGATATTCTCGGAAAATGCTCAGAGTGGATGTAAGATATTCTCTCCATAAAAATGGTAACTATGTAAGGCAAATATGTCAGCTATATTTAATCTTTCCACAATATACATATACTTCAAAACATGTTATACAGGGTAAATACATATAATTTTGTGTCAATTTTAAAAAACTTTAATGAGCATGAAAAGCAAAAAGTATTAACTTTGAACTGGAGAACTCTGGCAACTATCACCTTAAGCAACTGATTAAAGTTAATAGAACCAATAAGAAGTCATGTTGCTATTGTGCACTCCCAATATGATATAATGAGAAGAACACAAGCACCATTTTTGTGGTATTTTTGCAAAATAAGGCACCTTAATCTAATCATGAGAAAAGCATCAGATAACTCTCAAATTAAAGGACATTCTACAAAACACCTAACCAATACTCTTCAAAAAAGTGTCAAGGTCATCAAAGACAAGGGAAGACCAATAAACTGCCTCAGACTGGAAGAGACTAAGGAAACATGACAACTAAATGCAATATGGTATCTAGAATCGAATCTTTGAAGAGGAAGAAGACATTAATAGAAACAGTACCTTAGTGATATAAGATGTTAACATCAGGGAAGCTAGGTGAAGGGAATATGAAAACTCTGTAATAACTTTGTAAATCTGAAATTATTTCAAAATAAAGTTTTATAAAAAGACATCTGATGCAGTTACCTAGTTTTAGCAACCACAAATACTTAAGCCACAAAGACCCTATGGGTTGCTAAAGGTAAATTTCTCATATTCCAGTTAAGAAAAATTAGATTAAGAGAACTTTTCATGCCAAAAAAAAAAAGGGGGGGGGGGGGGAGGAGAACACTAAAAAACACTTGCACAGGGCTAGGTTGTGGCTCAGCAGTAGAGTGCTCGCCTAGCATGTGCGAGGCCCTGGGTTCAATCCTCAGCACCATGTAAACAAAATAAAGATATTGTGTCCAACTTCAACTAAAAAATAAAAAATTTTTAAAAAATACTTGCATGTGTGCACCAAGAGATGTACAAAATAATGTTCACGATAGCTTTATAATAAAAAGCAACCCAAATATCCATATACACTATAACATATTCATTATAGGAAACTAGGTAGCCATGGATATAAATGTACTAGAACCATCTGTGCTATGGTGTGCATGTGATTTGTTCCCAAGTGACTGCTCCCCAGTGTGGCAGTGCAGGAGGATCTAGGGGAAGATCTGTGGGTCACTGAGGACACTGCCCTTAGAAGAAAATTCTGGTCTCCTGGAGTAAGTGCTTACTAGAGTGAATTATAAGTACAAGTACAGCCACTGAATCTCTCAGTCTTCCTGTCTGGCTGCTGGGTCCTGTACTTGCTTCTACCATGATATCATCTTATGTTAAAGAATTCCAATGTTACCAGTAATCTTAAATTTATAAGGTAACTATTGGGTACATAAGAACCAGTAGTGTTTTGCTTTATAACTCAAACATGTATTACAATATTTGTGTGTGTGAGAGACTTATAAAAAGTATAAGGTAGAGAGTTCAACTTTTAATATATGGCATATTCTGCCAAATAAATATAATTCCTTAGATGCTAAAAAATCTTTCTGTCTCTACAAATACCAAGCTGAAAAGGTTTATATTCACCTTTCTTTCATGAATCTCGATAACAGCCATTTCTAAACAAAACATTGCAAAAAATTGAATACCTATTCAGAGTTATTTTTAAAATGTAAAGTACACTTAACTAATGAAGTCCAATGTCACAATGGGCAGTTTGCTTTCTCCCATTTAAAAAGAAAGAACCTTTCCCATCTCTCTTCTGTCATCCTGAGATGAACTATTTTCCCTCTACAAAAATAATAAATCTATGTAGAAGTCTGAGGGAAAGACAACTGACTGAGAAAAATGTACCTGAGTTATCCTACAAAATTCTGAAAACCTCTGCCTCCTATACAGTGATACCAAAGTTAACTCAGTACTTCAAGTAAAATGCCTTCCAATCTTCAAGTGCTTTATGTGTTATTTTACAAAAGCCACAAATTATCATAAAAAGCTCTCAAAAATTCGAATTCAGCCAGGTGTGAAAGGTGCATGCCTGTAACCTCAGCAGCCTGGGAGACATAGGAAGGAGGATCAAAAGTTGAAGGCCAGCCTCAGCAATTTAGCAAGGCCCTAAGCAACTTAGAATGGGCTAGGGATATGGCTCAGTGATTAGGCAACACTGGGTTCAATCCCTGGTTTGAATCAAAAGTTGAAGGCCATCCTCAGCAATTTAGCAAGGCCCTAAGCAACTTAGAATGGGCTAGGGATATGGCTCAGTGATTAGGCAACACTGGGTTCAATCCCTGGTACCAAAAATGATTTTTTTAAGGATTAAATATTATTAGAAATCTAGAAATTTTAAGAATGACTTAAGTTATTGCATGCGGATATAAAATTCAGTATTAAAAACTTAAGGGCATTTGCTTTAATTTTTAAATTATTTCCACAATCAATAATAATAAAACCAGGAGGTTTGCCTCCGATTACACAACACTCAAGAGGCTTTGGGTTTAATACCCATATCTCTAAATATATATTCTCAAAAGGGAGGAAATTGAGCTGTAAGATATCAAAAATATGCTCATAAAGTGATAACTTTGGTCAGCATTAAACAAGTTTTATAATGTAAGGTAACATACTCCAGGTTTACTCAGTGAGGACTACGTCATCCCACATGAGAAGAATCATTTACTTAAATGCTTACCAATCAAATTCTGATTTAAAAGGAAAAAACTTCAATCACACCAGAGGGTACAAAAGTAACCATAGTAATGCTCAACCCTACATTTTCTTTTATGGAGGAACTTGTATGGTGCTGTGAAATTTTGCTTTTGAAAAACTATAAAAATTGTGGAATTAAGGTCACTAGAGAAATCAAAACAAAATAAAAACTTATACAACGTTTTGGTACTTCCTACAGGACTCCTGAAATATAAATAACAAACTTTTACACAATATATTTGTAAAGGATAATAATTTAAAGCACAACTTGATTTTAGAAAAAAATAATCTAGTTATTCTGTCAATCTAAATCACTCTGACATTTGTACTCTGACTTCTGAATCTAACTAAAACCTTCCTGCCAAGATGTCAGTTTCCTAGTCAGGCTTTCTGAAAGGACTAAAGAAACTCAAGTTCCCCCAGCTAAACAGGAACCAAAACATGAACCACCTCCTCTCTATAGTTGTAAGCAGAATAAAACACTCATAAATCAAAGCAGTTTGTATTGATCATAATGGCAACAACACACTAGCCAGACAATCTTCAGGAACTGGGACATACTTTGAAAGAAACAGGAGCTTCAAACTACAGACCCCAAAACAGACTTCTTGGAACCACAATATCCTTAAATAAATAAACCTCAGTTGAATGAAGTAAAATTACAGACAGCCCCTAAGAAACACAGTGGACTATTCAAGTGTTCCCAAAATGACAATGGCAAAGGTTCCTTCTCCCTATGCTCATTTATTTCTCTCCAGTACAAGTTTATCCTTGCCTCAAGCTTTACATTCATAAATCATTTTGCTTAGTTCAGAGTAAGAGCAGTATTTGCTTTGTATACTACTTACTACTAAATATTTAGTAAGAACAGTAATAACCATCTGATTATGAAGATCAAGCATTCAGAGTTCAGAGAATAACCATAAGATTACCATCAAAATGTGATAAAATTTTATCAGAGAAAAGATTTTATTTACCCTCTTTGGGGGAAATGTAGCAAGGTGGCAATTCAATGGAATGTCCAATTTTTGGTGGCCCCCAATTTGGTACAGTAATTTTTTTTAAATAATGGCAAATAAGAAATCACTTAAAACAAGGGTGCACGCACCTCTGAAATGCATTCCCATTTGGTCCCATTCCTTCCCTTTCCCAGCAGCATGAGAAGGCTCATTAGTCAGTATTATCAAACCACTCACGGTCATTCATAGCAATTCTTTTTCCTTTTCCTTCGTTCTCCTTCCTCCCAGTACTGGGGTGGGGGTGGGGGGTGTCTAACCTCCAGCCTCACTTTAGGGAAGTGTGCTACACTCACTCTCCCCTTTTATTTTTTGCGACAGGATCCCTAAGTTGCTAAGCCTGGCCTCAAACTTGTTATCTTCCTGCCTCAGACTCCCTCCCAAGTAGCCAGGATTACAGGAATTCACCAGCAAGCCAAGCAACACAGACTATTCATTTTTAATGTCTTCATCAGTGCCCATTTCACCTATGGGTCAAAGAAAGTTTTGGACAAGTCATCATTCTTCCTCCCACCTAACTTGATACTACCAGAGTGGTTAAGAGGGGGAAAAAGTGGGAAAAAAAGATATTATATAAGGAAGGCAGAAAGAAAGAAAGGGGGGCTAAGGATATGATAAGGAGCAGGAGGCTTTAGCACAGAACTTATAAAAGCTCAGGACTGCTGTTATATTCAGAGTTTCTAAGCAGCAGCTGGGGAGGTAGGCCCTTGGTTGTTCTAAAATGGAAGCTGTTCTTTCATTCCACTGAAGTGGCAGGGTCAGTCCAAACTGTTCAGTCTCATTCCACTTCTGTGTGCCCTTTCTAGTTGAGCTGAAAGCAGGGTGACTAGTTATTCATACTTCCTTCAATCAACCTTCCCTTTTTGGCCATTATCTGATGGCACCTAGAAACCTATCAGGGACAGGGGTTTCACTCACACTGTCCTCCCATTTGCTTCACCCTGTTCCTGTCCTAAAGTGGTCACACTAAAAAGGGAGAGAGTATTAAAGATTTGAAGTGTGTCCTCTTGCAAAGCTCTGGACAGCTTGCCTTACAGTATTCTGTACATTTCAGCTATGCCAGCCAAAAGTGACCTCTTGTGTTATGACAACAAAATACCAGTAGAACCAAACTACTAAACACCCTTTCGAGGTGCAGGCTGGCATAATTGTACCAGAGGATAATTGTGAGATCATTTATGTGGCCTTTTTCAAAACTAGGCTATCAGATATAACCAAGTATTAAAACTCCAGAAATTCAAAGTAATTTTTTTGAAAAACCAAACTGCTAAAAAGCTGAACGCTTTGTCACATACCTTTGAGTAATATTAAATATTAAAGTTGATGTGGATCTATGTTAAACTGGCCCTAGAATTCAAACAAAAATAAGTGATTTTTCCTATAAAACTCAATCCAAGAGATCTAGAATGAGAAACCAGTATAACTATAAAATTGTGAGCATACCTTATAGTATAGGTGGGGTTTTTTCTAAGTAAGTGTTTTGTATAGTTCATTAGGAGTCAAGATTCTTAAATGTAAATACCAAACAAGAATCCTGTAAGATGGCCAAGGGCTATTACAACAGAAAGAAAAAAAAGACACTCTGCAAGGACTAGTATGACAGTGCTATGATTTTGTGAGGTTTCTCAGAACATTCCTTTGCAGGTGGTATTTCAAGTAGATAATGTCAAAATATCCTGTATGTACCTGTTGTTCTCTATTCCTACTGACACTCTGATTTAGTATCTCTTGTCAAGGCTAGTCCCACTTGATTTCCATTCTCAACTATGCCCTTATCCTTTCTCTTCATTCCTAAATATGCTTACTTCCACATAGTAAATAAATCTTCCCATCAATTTCTTGGTTCACTGTTTTATCTTACTGTCTTCAAGGTGCATCTCATCAGGGCCAGTATGTCTCAGATTGAAAATCCCTTTAACTTTCTTTCAGAATACTACTGACACCCCCAAACAGAACATTTTCATGTTCATATATATTGTCCTATTTACTATAGAACCCTATGTTTTACTAAAGTAAAAATTAAGTTCTCTAACCACTTAATTGAAATAATGTTGCCATTCAACAAACCATTTGTGGGAGAGACAATGAAATAGTCAATGAGAAGAAAATTTGTTGGTCTACATTCATCTGTACAGAACTTGATATTCTCAAAAGTGACTTCTGCTGTAATATCTTATCTGATTCAAATATCCACATATATCAAGAATAAAAAAGACATGGGTGACAATTAAGACCCAAGCACTATTAGGTGCTTTTGCATTTAGAAGTTTCACAGCTCAATAAAATATATATTATGCACCCCCACACACACTTTTTATACAGATAAGGAGAAGGAAATTCAGAGAGGTTATGATGTGAACATGCTAGTAAGCAACAGTTCATCTAACTCAGCCACACCATGCTGCCTATAATCTACCTTAGTCAAAGAGAATTTTTGTAAAACCATAATTGCAGTTAACATGAGAAGACTGGTCTGTGACATATTTAAACCCTGTGAATACAGAAACAGTGAGTCTTAACCACATGCAAAAGTCCACGCCTGAGTAATCAGAGAACCTGATCCCTGCACTCTCCATTTCCCTCCATAGCCCCACCCTACATATGCAATGTGTGCTCTTGGACAGGTCATTTAACCTGTCCAAGAGCACATATTGGTAGGTCTTGTTTCCTACATGTAAAAAGTAGAAGGTAGAAGAGATCATTTTTAAAGTTATGTCCATCACTTTTACTTCTGATAATATTCAACTGTACAGATTAAATTCCTTAAAAATATGCAAAAGTATGGGGGCTAGGATGTAGCTCAGTGGTAGAGCACTTGTCTAGCATGTGCAAGGTCCTAGGTTCAATCTCCAGCACTGCAAATGTGCAAAAGAAGATGAAAATCACTATTCTACAAAGTAAGAACTAAGTTTTTAAGTTCTTCTTTACAAAGTCTTTAAATACAGATGATTTAAGATGCATATCAACATTTACTAAGTAGCTTTGAATAATGAAAGGCAAAGTGATGGAAGTCTCTCCATCAAGCTGTCTTCACAGCCAAGAGCAGTCCAAATCCAATCTGCCAAATTACCAAACTATGGCTGAGAGAATAATATGAATATGTGAATTTTAGTGATGAAAAGGAGGGGGTAAAAAAGACTGGGGACATGACTCACCTAGCATGATCCTAGCCCTGGATCTAATACCCAGTACCCCACCAAAAAAAAAAAAAAGTAAATTAAAAAAGGAGAAAATAAAAGGGCTGGCAATTTCAAACTTGGAATCACTGCCTAAACTGCCATGAAACTTTTCACATGTAAAATAATCTTGTGCAGATTATCTGTAGTCTAGATGAACAACATAAACTCATTACCTCATAATTTCCTCTGCCAAATATGCCTCTCTTCTTCTCTCTGTAAGTCCCAATGATCTTTACAACCTATTTCAAATCCACTCAGCACAGTTCTCTATTACTTAGAACTTTATCACCCTTTATACACCAAAGTATATGTTCACCCTTCTGTACACCAAAGAATTTTTGCAGATTGTTCTTATCACTCTTAGCACACAACACAACACTATGGTGAATTGTTTCTATGCCTGTCAGTTTCAGTGGACAGTAAGCTGTTTTATTCATCTTTGTGTCTCCAGTACCTACCAGGACCAGGCACACGGCTGGCACGCATTAAATGTTCACTGAAATGAACTGAATGGAATAGAAAACTTCCCATTCACTCATCCAACATAGCTTTAGGCCTGAATACCCCAAACATTCATGCTATGTTTTGGATAGCAAAGGCAAACTTCAAGCACCCTGTAAATTCAGTTCTCAGACCTATTTAGAAAAAATATTTTAAAAAGCCGTTTATAACATTCTTCATATTTCTTATGGATTTGGTGGCCAATAAAAAGTAGGTTGAATGCCTTCAGTATCTTGAATGCTAAGTTATTCTGATATTCATGATATTCTTTCTCCTATCTAAAAGGGTAATAAGTTGATTATATGAAATATCCACTACCTCCTATTATTTATTCTACTACTGTATGAAGTTAGTACTTCAACTTTAGGTTCAACAGTATTTTCTTTACAACAGAAATAGCACCTAAGAGACTGCCATTTTTTTCTATTTCACAAAAAATATGAAAAGAGATCTGGGCCTTATGCCAAAGAGTTGTCAATTGTTCAAACAAGATTACCCTACCAAATCAGTCATCTTCCTTCTTCCATTAGGAAAGAGATTAAAATAGAATTACACTTCAAAATGTGAGCTCAACGTTTTAAAACCACTAAGCTTTTTGTATCCTTAATATACACTAGCTTTTAAAAAAATCTTTACTTACTAGCATTAAGCAAACTGTGGCATAGCTTCCAGTCTCAAAAATCTTTCCCATATTTCCTAATTTGTCAGAAAACTATTAAAATTAGCACAGTAAAATACTGAGTGAAGATATGGCATTTCAAGCACATTCCTGGCAATTCAGGTTAGGTAGAAAGGACATCTGAACTACATGAAATACATATAACCATCCCATTCACATCCACGTAAGAAAAACCAAATTCTGAGAAAATACACGATCTTTTTTTTAAAGTGAACAATGTGGACAACCTGCTATCTTTTTATACTGGAACAATCGCTTATAAAAATAGTTCATTCTTATCTAGTAAAGTTAAAGCTACATATACTCCCTATTACTTAGCTGTTCCATTCCTAGGTATACATTCCCAGTGCACGTACACATACACCAAGATATATGATCAAGAATGCTCTCAGCACCATTTTTATTTTTAATACCATTATTTTTTTTTTAATGTGGATCGAACCCAGGGCCTCACACTGGCTAGGCAAGTGCTCTACCTCTGAGCCACAACTCCAGCCCTCAGCACCATTATTAATGATAGCCTAAAAGTGGAAGGATGAACGAAGTACAGTATAGCAATCCAACAATTAGATTGCTATACAGCACTGAGAATATCATATGTAAACAACACATAAATCACATAATGTTGAAAAAAGCAGGTACAAAGAATACATAAAGTATTATTCCATACCTATCTGTTCAATAATAGACATGTTTTATGTACTATTCTACATGTATCTTAAGTTTTTACAATTTTAAAAAGCAGTCTTTTAACTTAAACATTCTAGTCTCCACAAATAAAATCTTTCATTTACAGCATTTATAAATTTGCCTTTCCATGACTATAAACTGCTTAAGGTAAAAACTGACTTTATTCATTTTGGGGTCTCAAGAACATCATGATACATAGCAGATGCTCAACAAATAGACTGGATGGGTAGATAAAATGAATTATGGTCATAGAGCAAATTCAAATGGCAAATGAATCTCCATAAAGCAAAAGAATAAAAGTCAGCTGTCTCTTCTTAAACATAGAGAGGCATGGATTAGTTTTTAAAAGTCAGTCCCAAATTTCAACTAACAAAATACATTCTTAAATGCTGGATTCTAATAAATTACACCATTTGGATGCAGGATAGTTTTAGTATGTATTTGCTCAAAAGTGTCTGAGCTCAGTTCAGTTGCCAAATTCTGCTTTTCCCTTTTGCAATACAGCTGCCAGACTTCTAGTTATCAAACTGTATTAATAATTACTTAATTTAAATACAAAAACACATGCACAACCCTCTTTATGAATTTACCCCCAAGAGTTATAAAATATTTCTCCATTAAAAGGCACATCTCAGCACATCCTGCTGTTCCTGGAGTTGGAATGCTTTCTTCCTCCCAGGTCCCTGTCAGTCTCCTATGGACCATAGGACTGAAATTAGCTATTCATTACATGTGAAGGAGTGCTGGCTGCAGCCCCTGCAGAGAAAGAGTGCTATTTTACATGTCAATTTCTGTACCAACGCATCTGCTACCTTACTAATATGTATATTTAATTACATATGCATAATGTACAGGATTATATGCTGTTCGTTGTCTGTTTGTTCTGATACTACAGACCCTTAAGTAGTATTATTCTGCATTATTCTCTTTAAAAAACATGGGACTTAGACCTCTTCCCTGGTGTTATCTGTAACAGAGGCACAAATGAATGGCATGCAGAATATTAAAAACCAAAAAATCATGAGTCAGAGTTAAGATACCAGACATAAGTGTCGGACCTACAATTACTAATACAATTTACTTCGTATCCTAGAGTACCTATTCCTGAATATGGTTTTGTATTAGGTTGCTATGAAATGAGGAATAAATACAAAAGAGGATGTAATTTTCAAAAGCTGCTGGTAAACCCAGAATATTAAAATAGTTCTTTGTTTGGAAAATCTGTACACGCATGACAAAAGTCATATTTCTACCTATCTTTATCAGCAACTCATTCCATATTAAAGATGCATTTTTTTCTGTAAATTAAAATAATACTCATAAATTGCAACAATACTCAAAGTTGGTGAATGGGGAAGGGACATCTTGATAGGATTACGAGGAATAAAATAACATATTAGTAGCTTTTGAGTTGTGTAGTCATAATGTAAATTGTCACTGATTTTGTTCATTAACCTTCATACTCAGTAGGAAATGAGAATGTTCAAACGAACCATCCTGGCCAGGCAGAATAGAGTGTGCCTACAGTCCCAGCTACTAGGAAGGCTGAGAAAGAAAGACCACCTGACCCAAGGAGTTTGAGGACAGCCTGGGCAACATAGCAAGAATCCATATCCAAAAAAATAAAAATAAAGAACCACCCAGAATGGCAATACAATACTATTCAAACCTAAGAGATACTAGATTTAAAATAAAGAATTAATGCCTGTGTTAAAATAATAAATGCCAAAATTAGTACAATAATCTGAATTGCTTTGCCATAGTACTGCTATAATTAACGACCTCTTTAGATAAATAAATTGGGTTATTCTGGCTTTATACATCATCCACATTTCTAAGCGAACATTCCCTTTAGTTCTGGGAGACTGCTAGTAGGTTTTGCTTTTGTGTGTAGTTTTATACTAGATAGAGGACTATTGGTATGATATAGACCAGTAGCCATCTACAGTGCCCAGGGTGAATGGCTGGAATTGTCACATTTGGCTTTTTCTCACAAGTCCAAAACATGAGGCCTAAAACTTGGATAATAAATTTTAAAAAGAATTTTTAAAAACTTAATCTATTTTTCTCTTAAATGCCTAAGTTTAGGTTCAAGTACTTCAGGAAAACAAATCCATGAATGCATCTTCATTACCACCTATCCCACACTATCTTTTGAAGTGCCTAAGCAATCCTTTGTTCTTGAAGCAACTCTAATGCCTCCATTTCCCCTCCTTTGTGTTGTGTGATTTTGCTCAATTTCAGCAGGACTTTATGTCACCTAAAATCAATTTATTTTGTGTATGTGCAATTTGAGGCAGATGCTTATACTCATTAAACCTTCACCTCCTCTTGACTATAGAGAAGAGAATAAAAACAAGATGGAAGAATAGTCGTAGGTCAACAGATAAAATACATGTCAGGTGATAAAAGCAGTAGAAACAAGTACAGACTGATATAATTATAGTCATATCAAGGACTGCGCAAAGTGGCACATGCCTGTAATCCAGGAGGCTGAGGCAGGAAGATCCAGGGCAGCCTGGGCAACTTAACAAGACTGTCTCAAAATAAAATTAAGAGGGCTGGAGATGAAGCTCAGTGGTAGAATACCCCTGGATTCAATTCCCAGTGCCATCAAAATAATAATACTTCAGATTGTAAATCATTGCTAGTAGAAAGGACAAACCATCTTCACTGTTTTTATACTGATGAACAGAACTAGCTCTATTTCTGAGAAGCAAAAACCATCAAAGTACTTCTACTTTCTCACAGCTGTGAGTTTACATCTGTCATAAATTAACACTTAGCTTCCTTCTAGAAGGTATGCTTCAGAGGATAAGGCTTACCCATTTGTTCTAGTGTAATTCCCATAATGTCTACTATTTAGTAATGATGACTCAATAAGTGTTTGTTGCGAAAACATTTAAGACAGCCAGAAATAAGTAATCTGATAGTTGGTAGAAACTATCGTACAAATCCACTGAAATGGAACCTACCACCAGACCAGAAAAATCAGTGGGGAACAAGAATTCCATGAACAAGCTAGTTCACAATCTCACGTCAGGATCTGCAGCAAAAAGAAGGGTCAAATAGTGCGGCACCTACCTGGAAAGGTCTTGACAAACTACAGTAACACTTCTAGGGAAAAAAATAATATAATTGATCTGTAAAATTTATCACTAAGATTACCACCACTAAGCACAGATCAGCTGATGTTCCAGATGCTGCCAAGATCTCATTTTTTTTTTTATAATTAGTGCCTAATTTTTTTAAATAGAAAAATTACTCATCTCCAGTACCTTTTTTTCGGGGGGGGGGGGGGGGCAGTGCTAGGGATCAAACCCAGTGCCTTGTGCATGCTAGGCTATATCCCCAATCTACCTATATCCATTCTTGAAGAGACTAGAAAGGAATTTTTAACTGGTGATACCCCACCTTTAATCAGATTTCAAATATAAAAAGCAAGATTAATTGTCATTTAAAATCGCCACCACAAACTAAACAACCTTAGAAAATGTAATAAATCTACTTCCTATGTCATCAACAAATATTTTTAAATGTAATCCTTAACAGTTGTTTAAAATATGCATAACTAGGTTTGGAATAGTTATCCTGATTTAAAGCTAAAGCACATCTGTTTATGAGTAAGTAAATATAGTCTGACAGCAATTTGGAACATCTATTAGAAAGAATCAACTGCAAGCTTAATAAGCATTATTTGTATTCTACATAATACTCTGTTCTCTATAGCCACTACAGTAATAAAACACACTCAAACTTATTTAGTGTGTACTAAATCCAAGGTACCTAGGCAAAACACTGAAAATTCCATTTGGATGGTCCCCAGCCTAACTTTTTAAAGTATTACTACCATCTGGTTACTAGTCTGTGTTTACCAAAACAGTAGCTGTGCACACATTTATGTAGCAGCTGTGGTCAAAAACTTTAAATCAATCCATTTGGCTACATGAAAACTTTTCAAGAGAAAAGCAAATATTTTAAATGTATACTTTAAAAAATTTCTATTACTGGTTTTAATATCACTCCCCAAGGACAAAGCTAATAAGATTTAAAGTGGAATTTGAAACATCTTTATACTTTCAATCATTTATCAAATGACAAAAGGTCTATAGAAGTGATCTGTCCAAGGTTTGACAACTAGTATTTAGACTGTGTCCAGAAAGCAAGGTATCTCCTGATTTCCAATAGAAGAGTCTTTCACAAAGTTGTTTCATCTGAATACTGGGGTCCTAAAAGTTTATATTTATCGTGGAAATATAGCATGATAATATAATTTAATAATTTAATAAATGCAGATTAAAAGTATTTTAAGAGCATATATCATTTTCATAAAATGTAACATCATATATTAGAAAACTTGATTCGTATTAGTTTCAACTATGGTTGAGCTTAAAGCTTCCTGGGAAATTTACAAGGTTTTTAACATATAAACATTTTTCATTTCTTTTTCACATCTTTTCTCCAACCGTTTCCATAAAAACTATCTATAAACCAATCCTATTTCTGTAGTCAAGAGGCTAAAAAGATATGCTGTATCTAATGATGATTTCTTTCTACACACCTCATACATACACAAATAACATAACTGTCATGTTGTATCTTTCCTCTAAACAAAAAGTTCTACTTAGAACTACCAAATTTTCAAAGGATACCTCTCTTAAGAAACAAACCTAATACCCAAACATAAATTAATATAAACATTTTCTATGTCTTTCTGGGAGAGAAAATAAAAGGTAGTAAGCCAAGTGTCTCTATATAATTCTTTGTTGTTACTATAAGAAAACAAATTTTTAGGACACAATGGGGAATATTTTAAGCTTATTTGCTTAAAAAATCCTATCCTTGCCTTAAACCAAAATGAATTCAGTTTCCTTCTTTCTTTTTCATGATTCTTACAAATAAAATAAGCCAACAATAAGTGATAAACTTCTGGGGGGGGGGGGGGAATGAACATTTAAAGTGTTTGGGGACAAAAGTATAGCAAGGATTGTTATTGTTAATAGGTAGATTGTTCACTTTGCTGGCTTCCTGATTCCTCACATTTTATTTTAGAACCTAAGAATCCAATAGAAAACCCAAATTCAAAACTTTTCTGTTGAGACAAATGAACAAAGGGATTTGTATCCATTATGTCACAGGTGCCCCACAACAATCGGCCTTGTACAGAGTTGCTACTAAAGCAGGACAAGCAGTATTATTTCCATTGGAAATAAAGTAAGGAATGGAGGTATATCACACACCAGGACCCAGGCTAGCAAGTCACCTGTCAAGCTGTGGTGAAAGCCACTTCATCTCAACGGTTTCAATTAACATGTGGTAATAATAATAAAAAGCTATGTGCAATGCTTCCTTCTGCTCAGTGTTTTCGGTCTTCCTTTCTCTGATTCTGTCAATTTGGTGACTCAGTTTATAAGCTGAGTCCTACAGTCTATGTTGCACAGGTGGTAAGGAGTCCATCTAACCACTTGTGTACATATACTTCTTTCTAAATTCAAACCTTGTACAGGCTGAAATTTAATGTTTTGGAGAAGAGGAAAATCAAAAATGTTTTGAAATTCTCTCTGAAAAACAGCCTGTTGTATTAGAACACAAACAGCAGCTTGTTCTTATCAGTCCTTTGTTTGACAAGTCTGGGCTGGCTAGAAAGGTCATTTATGCCTCAAAGCATCAAATTAACATTTGAAGACATGAATTTTAAAAATGGCTATTTGCTTCTATACTATGAATGGATAATGTAGTTCACAAAAACAGAAGGGGAAAAATTCACTACACTCTTACCCAAGTCCCTCCCACCAAAAAGACCAAAAAGCAATAACAAAAAACAGAAAAAAGAAACCCCAAAATTTCCTCAGGCAAACTGAACACTGGTTTTATGTCCATGTCAACATATGCTGTCTGTCTTAATTAAGGTTCGTTTTTTTAAAAAAATATTTATTGTAGTTGGGTACAATATCTTTATTTATTTTTATGTGGTGCTGAGGATCAAACCCAGGGCCTCGCTCCTGTTAGACAAGCGTTCTACTGCTGAGCCACAATCCCAGCCCAAGGTTCAGTTTTTAATAGAAGAGTTAAGAAAGAGGATAACTAAAATGATTAAACTTTTAACCAGAAAGATGGGGTGGGAGTTCACTAATTACCCTTAGATGACTTGGGCATATCATAAAACCATTAAATAAGGCTCTTTCCTCTTTCACCTATAATCCTTTACTCCAAAACTAATAACAACTGTACAGGATAAACTCCTTATTCCATATTTTCTTGGTTCAAATACACATTTTTTCCCTTAAGTTTCCATTTATTTTCCCAACACAAGCCTACATTCTTATATTTTTGAAATATAACACACCATTTACTAACTGCAAACTTCAACTACATAAAAATTAATTCAAGATCAGAAAATACTTTGGTTTCAAGAATTATCAAGGCATGTGAAGTCAGAAATTCACTGTACAGCTTCAGAAGTGCCATTTACTTTCATTATAATTCATTTTTTACACATAAGTACTGGAAAGTATCACAAAGAGTTGATAATATTATGAAAACCGTATGACTTAATAAGGTTGAATATAAGATTTTAAATAGGGCTGGGGATGTGGCTCAGCGATAGAGCCCTCATCTAGCACGTGCAAGGCCCTGGGTTCAATCCTCAGCACCACAAAAAAAATAAATAAATAGGGGCTGGGGTTATGGCTCAGTGGTAGAGCGCTCGCCTCGCATGTGCGGGGCCCTGGGTTCGATCCTCAGCACCATATAAAAATAAATAAAAGTTATTGTGTACAACTACAAAAAAAATAGATATTTAAAATAAATTAATAAAGATAGTGTGTCCAACTACTTCTAAAAATAAATATAAAAAAGATTTTAAATATATAATGACAATATAATACATAGTAGGAAATAAAATGAGAATCTTACCAATTTCTCAAAAATATTATATAAAATTTTGATAAAATTTTTGAAATGAGGCAAATTATAAATCATTATCAATTCAAAATAAGCTCCAAAAAAAATTAAGTCTATCTGTGAGACATCTGCACCCCAATGTTTACTGCAGCACTATTCACAATAGCTGAGAAATGGAAACAGCTTAAGTGTTCATCAATGAATGGATAAAGAAAATGGGGTATATATACACAATGGAATATTATTCTTCCATTAAAAAAGAATGAAATCCTGTCCTCTTGTTTGTTACAACATAGATGGAAAACTGGAGATCATTATGTTGTGTTATGTTAAGCCAGGCACAGAAAGTGAAGTACTGTATGATCTCATTTGTATGTGGAATCTAAAAAAACTGATTTCACAAAAGTCAAAAGAAGAATAGTGTTTACCAGTAGCTAGAGAGGCAGAAGGCAGGGAGGGATGGGTAGAGGTTGATCAATGGATACTAAGATACAGTAGACAGGAGCAAGAGGTTCTGAGGTACTATTATTCACAATTTAGTGACTATAGATGACGACAATGCACTGTATATTTCAAAGAGTTAGAAGGATTTTGAATGTTTTCACCACAAAGGTATGATGTTTGAGGAGACAGATATGCTAATCCTAATTAGAAAACTGCACAATGTATTCATGTATTGAAATATTACATGGTACTCTACATATATGTAGTTTTGTGTCTCAAAAAAAATTTAAACTTCAAAATGCAAACTTATTCTTTCCCCTTCTGGAAATTAAGTTAGTTCCTAAAATCATGTCTCAAAGCTGTTGTATCCTAAGGCACTTCCCACCTCTTCTCTTCTCCCTGCTTAACCCCTAGCAACTTAAGTATCTGAACAGTCCGTGTTCAGGGTTCTCTCAGGATTAATGAATGATCTCATAAATCCAAAGACAAAGGCTTCCTCTCAGGCCTCATCTTCCAGAACATCTCTCTACAGCATCTGATCCTACTCAATCCAACCCTATGACCTGGCTTCTGTAACACTGCACTAGCATGATTCTCATTGACACCTCTTCTCAGTACCTTTCTCTACCATTCATGTATCTAAATGGTCCTGAGGTTTGAGATTCCATCCTGTAGATCTACTCTTCCACACAAATCCTGGGACGCCATTCACATGAAAGATAAAGAGACTGGCATCAAATGGGACTTGGCAATGGAGTGGCCCTATCTTTGGATTATTCTCAAATCTTAGCAGCTAATAGCCTGCTAAGCATCTATGGACGATAGCCTCTATGCCCGATAGCCTCTATGCCCCACTCCTTTCACCACCACCACCAACAACAACAACAACAAAAAAAAAGAACCACATACACAGAGGCTGAATCTGAAATCTGCATCTGTATTTCCTATATTCTTCTAATCAACAGTCCTCCACAATCAAATGTTTGCTAGCTATTACCATGTGGACAATACATGTTTGTAGCCACCAATACCTCACTCCAATACCTTACACTTGACAAATACTCAGCTGAATTTATCAAATTCTGAATTTTGTCAAACTCTGCATCACTTCCAGACCATACTGGCCTATATTTCTCTCATCTTGGCTACAGAAGAGATTGCCAAGGGCTCCTCTAAATTTTCTCCTCTTTCCTATTACCTTTTCTTCATTCTCAATGCTGTTCTCTAAATCAGACCTCACTTCCAACCTTAAATAAATGGACTCTTTTTCTCTACCATCTTGCTGCTTGAATCTAGCACTGCCACTAAAACAGGGAGCAGCACAGCCTTGCTCTATGTCAAGACTAATATTATTATAAACTCTGCCAGAGGTGGGACTATATTCTATAAGAAAACCAAGGCCCTTGGAATTGCCCTACTTTGCTTACAGCCTCCTTTTTCTTTTTCCCCTTCAGATTTTTCTACCTCCATTTCCATGCCATTTTATACACACGTGCACACACGCACATGTGCAGTTGTCACTCTCTAAAATAAACTGATAAAACTCCATCTTCCTTGATGGAGTTCCCCTATAAAAAAATTATTCTAACAGTCGTGTCAAACAGGTCAATTTTGATGTATATTATTAATAAATGTCATGCCATATATGTTAATGTATTCATTTCCAGTTGACATCAATATTGAATCATTTAACTGTTTATTTCTGGATTTAAAAAAAATAAATTTCAATACGAAAGCTAGATGATCATTCTATCTGATTACAGCAAGAAGTACATCATCCTTCTCTCCAAAATAAATCTTTGGGAGGAGCAGGGCTCCACCAAAAATAGGTATTCAAAACATGTCTCAGAATCTGAAACTCAAGTAAGAAGCAATACTTGGCTGTCCCTCTCATACATAAACAGTAGTTTTAACTAAGGCTTTCCTCAAATTTCAACATGATTTAAGTGTAATGGACCCAAGAAAGTGAAGTTTTCTATAAATTAGTATGAATTTGCTTTACAACAGTGGCAATGGTAAATCATTCATAGTATTTCACCTTCTTCCTATGACTAAGATCAACAGTCTGCCAAGGTAAAGGGCACAAGCCACATACTAACAGTAAGATTTGGAGCAACAGCTATTATTACAATATAAAGAGGTCTAATGAAGTAACCATGTTCTCTAGCCCTTCAAATATTACTGTCATCGCTGTACTTTTTAGAAAATAAAATAGTCTAAAAGAACACCAGAACAGCTTCAAAACTCAGGGAAACTACTATAGTATTAACTTTATTTGGGAGAACCAAAACAGGCTAAGTGATTTAGTTCACGGTAGCATTCATGCCAATGGTTTTTTGTTTGTTTTTTGGCAAAAAAAAAAAAAATTGTTGTGATGCTTCTTAACATTTGAATTAAAGTAAATGTCTTTTTCCCCCAAATAAAAAGTAAATTCTGAATAAACTAGAGCTCCCTTAGGTACTCATCACTATAGGCTGCAGTCGTCTGTATTCCCCTCCAGAGTTTATGTTGAAATCTAGCAGGCTCATACTTAACCTATGCAAGAGGCATTGTCAAGGAATACAGCAACCAAGGAAGCCATCTTTGGTAGTTGTGTAAGGGAGCCTCAATATAGAAGAGGTGGTGTATATAATAAAATCCCATTTTTATGGACTGGATCAGAAAGACTCATTTTAACTATAAAAAATATGATATGAGAATTTAGGGTAAATTAGGGTAAGAATTTATTAAAAATTACTTTTGATTAATATAAAAATATAGCTCAGAGGCAGAGCGCCTGCCTCGCACATGTGAGGCACTGGGTTTGATCCTCAGCACATAAAAATAAATAAATAAATAAGGATATTGTGTCCATCTACAACTAAAAAGAAAAATATTTTTAAAAATAAAAATACCCTGGAATATATACAAACAAAAACTTAAATACAAACAAGTCATTTTGCAACCACTGTAGTAAAGATTAGTTCAAACACGAATCCTCAATAGAGGCCAAGTCTCAAGCAAAAATCTGATAAGTCTATATTTTCATAGTCTAAAAATGTCTTCCCAGAAGTTGCTTATTAGTTCCAAAATAAAAAATAATAACTATTTAGTGAAAAAACTGGAGAACAGTTTGAGTAATATCACAATTAATACTATCAGTAAAGGACAAATAGATTTCATGTGTGTCTAATCATGATGCCCTGAGAAGGACACATTACTTATGTATTATTTGGATGAGGAAGACATAACCTGAATCTAATCATAAGAAAACTTTTCACTGTATTTTTTTTTTTTTTTTGGCCGAACTTTTGATAGCGCAAAGGGGAGGGAGGGGAAGAGATGGGGAATGGGGGTAGGAAACATGGTGCAATGAAATGCACATCATTACCCTAAGTACACATATGAAGACATGAGTGGTGTGACTCTACTTTGTGTATAACCAGAGACATAAAAAATTGTGCTCTATATGTATACTATAAATTGAAATGCATTCTGCTGTCATGTATAACAAATTAGAATAAATAAATTTAAAACTAGAAAAAATAAAGAAAAATGTTTAAGAAAAAGAAAACTTCATAAAAACTCCAAGTTTTTATTAGAAAAAGGTGGGAACTCTAAGCTTTAAAACATCAATTGTCATAACAGATGGAGAAAGTCTATGGAAATGGTACAGCATAAAGGAGATCAAATAGACAGGAGAACTATATGTAAACCTTATGTACACTAGATCCTTTAGACTGAAGGAAAAAGAAAAAATTCTATGAAGAACACTGTTCAGTCATTTGACAAAACTAGAATATTAATGGTGTATTATTTAAAAGTTGTTATTAAACCTTAAGTTTAATGAAGATGACAGCTCTACGGTGTCTACTACGGTTCTCCTGGAGAATATCCCTACGGAACTCACTCTCAAATGGTTCACGAGAACTGTGCGACTGGAGATCCAGGCTGACTGATGCGCGTGGCCCGCCCCCTGGCTACAGACGGCGGGCGCCACCGAGAAGCGACCAGCAAGCAGGGAGAAACATTGCTGCGGATTCTGTAGAATTCTGTAGAATCCTGCCGGCTGAGCCCTCACTGAGCCCCGGGCTGAGTTCAGGATTTCAGATGGGGAAGGAAGCGGTACAGTTCTATCCCCCACAACGGAAACTCTACCAAGGAAACCAGCGGCCACCATCTTGGAGAGCTGAAGTAACCACCGCCACTCTCCGACAGATTGCAACAATAAAACAGGTGTGTGTTACTCAGCTCATCTCCCATACAGCGGGGAATTCGCATAAAATCTCTCCTAGGCTTTCCGGGGGAGGGATTATCAGAACAAGCCTGCATAAAGACGCAGGGAAATCTAGAGACACCTGACCTTCAACTCCCCCTCTCATCAGCGGCGAAAATGAAACCTGTCTTGCCAGTGCTGGGGGAGGGGCAAGCGGAAAAAATCAAAACAATAGAGTGCCAGGGTTCCCAATAGCCACCCTCCACACCCAACAAGCGGCTGGCCCAGAGTACAGTTTGAACTGCCGAGAGGCATCACTCAGGGGAAATCTGGTCTAGCAGGAGAAACCAGGACTGGCAGGAGAAACCAGGGGACTAGAGGCCAGGCCCTCGCGACTGGAGACCGAACTCCCGCCCGCCAGCGACAGCCAGCCCGCAGCCGGCGCGACTGGGCAGCTGGAGACCGCCTGCTCGCCGGCCACCAACCACACGACTGGGCGGCTAAAGATCGCCCGCCCGCCGGCGACCGGGAGCTCAAACCAACCAGAGACAGTCCAGTCCCACCCCCCCATTCAGACACCCCGGCAAGGAGCCTGGGGCCCGCCATAGCAGAGAGGTGACGTCACTGGAGCTCGGCCGTCGGAACTCTTTCCCAGCGGAATCCACTTTAGCAGGCATAGTCTACCAACACAAAGGAGAGACAACAGAGATATTAGAGAAGACATGAGACAGCAAGTCCAAGCAATAAAAGTATATTTTTAAAATGAATTAAACAAACAAATTCAAATGGCAAAGAACGAGCTTTACCAGGAGATAGAGAACTTAAAAAAAAATCAAACAGTAATCCTAGAAATGCAGGAAACTATAAACCAAATTAAAAACTCAAATGAGAATATTACAAATAGACTAGATCAAGTAGAAGTCAGAACATCAAATAATGAAGACAAAGTTTATCAACTTGAAAAGAATATAGTCAACACAGAAAAGATGCTTAAATCCCACGAGCAATCTATTCAAGAGATATGGGATGTCATAAAAAAAAACATATTTGAGAGTCATCGGGACAGAAGAAGGCATAGAGATTCAAACCAAAGGAATGAACAACATATTAAATGAAATAATTCTAGAAAACTTCCCAGAGATAAAAGATGGAATGGATTGCGAAATCCTGGAACCCTACAGGACCCCAAACATTCAAAACCGTAATAGACCAACTCCAAGACATATAATTATGAAGATAGCCAACATACAGAACAAGGTGAGAATATTAAAAGCTACGAGAGAAAGGAGGCAGATTACATTCAGGGGTAAACCAATTAGGTTAACATCTGATTTTTCATCACAGACTTTGAAAGCGAGAAGATCCTGGAAGAATGTATTTCAAACGCTGAAAAATAAGGGATTCCAACCAAGAATACTGTATCCAGCAAAATTAAGCTTCAGATTTGACAATGAAATTAAAATCGTTCACGAAAAACAAAAGCTAAAAGAATTCGCAGCCAGAAAACCAGCACTGCAAAGCATTTTGAGCAAAATACTAAAAGAAGAGGAATTGAAAAATAGTGCCCAAAACTAACAGCGGGAGGTATTTCAGTAAAGGGGGAGGAAAATAACCAAAAAGTAAAAACTAGCCAAACTAAAATAAATAAACATGACTGGAAGTACAAATCATATTTCAATTGTAACCTTAAATGTTAATGGCCTAAACTCACCAATCAAGAGACATAGGCTAGTAACCTGGATCAAAAAAACAAATCCAACAATATGCTGCCTTCAGGAGACTCATATGATAGGAAAAGACATACACAGGCTGAAGGTGAAAGGTTGGGAAAAATCATACCACTCACATGGCCCTCGGAAGCAAGCAGGAGTGCCATACTCATATCGAATAAAATCAACTAAAAACCTAAGTTAATCAAAAGGGATAAAGAAGGACACTATATCCTGTTAAAAGGAACCATCCACCAACAAGACATAACAATTATCAATTTGTATGCACCAAACAATGGTGCTGCAACGTTCATAAAACAAACTCTCCTCAAGTTCAAGAGTCAAATAGACTACAACACAATAATTATGGTGACTTCAACACACCGCTCTCGCCATTAGACAGATCCTCTAGACAAAAGCTGAATAAAGAAACTATAGAACTCAATAGCACAATCAATAACCTAGACTTAACCGACATATATAGAATATATCAACCATCATCAAGTGGATACACGTTCTTCTCAACAGCACATGGATCCTACTCAAAGATAGACCATATATTATACCATAGGGCAACTATTAGTAAATATAAAGGCGTGGAGATAATACCATGCACCATATCTGATCATAATGGAATGAAACTGGAAATCAATGATGAAAGAAGGAAGGAAAAATCCTACATCACATGGAAAATGAACAATATGTTACTGAATGATCAATGGGTTACAGAAGACATAAAGGAGGAGATAAAAAAATTCTTAGAGATAAATGACAATACAGACACAACATACCAGAATCTATGGGACACAATGAAAGCAGTTTTAAGAGGGAAATTCATTTCCTGGAGTTCTTTCCTCAAAAAAAGAAAAAACCAACAAATAAATGAACTCACACTACACCTCAAAACCCTAGAAAAGGAAGAGCAAAACAACAGCAAATGTAGTAGAAGACAAGAAATAATTAAAATTAGAGCAGAAATCAACGAAATTGAAACAAAAAAAACCATTGAAAAAATTGATAAAATTAAAAGTTGGTTCTTTGAAAAAATAAATAAGATCGACAGGCCCTTAGCCATGCTAACCAAGAGAAGAAGAGAGAGAACTCAAATTACTAACATACGGGATGAAAAAGGTAATATCACAACAGACACTACAGAAATACAGAAGATAATTAGAAAGTATTTTGAAACCCTATATTCCAATAAAATAGAAGATAGTGAAGATATCGATAAATTTCTTAAGTCATACGATCTGCCCAGATTGAGTCAGGAAGACACACACAATTTAAACAGACCAATAACAAAGGAAGAAACAGAAGAAGCCATCAAAAGACTACCAACCAAAAAAAGCCCTGGACTGGATGGGTATACAGCGGAGTTTTACAAAACCTTCAAAGAAGAATTAATACCAATACTTTTCAAGCTATTTCAAGAAATAGAAAAAGAAGGAGCTCTTCCAAATTCATTCTATGAGGCCAACATCACCCTGATCCCGAAACCAGACAAAGACACTTCAAAGAAAGAAAACTACAGACCAATATCTCTAATGAACTTGGATGCAAAAATTCTCAATAAAATCCTGGCGAATCGAATACAAAAGCATATCAAAAAAATTGTGCACCATGATCAAGTAGGATTCATCCCTGGGATGCAAGGCTGGTTCAATATACGGAAATCAATGAATGCTATTCACCACATCAATAGACTTAAAGACAAGAACCATATGATCATCTCGATAGATGCAGAAAAAGCATTCGACAAAGTACAGGATCCCTTTATGTTCAAAACACTAGAAAAACTAGGGATAACAGGAACTTACCTCAACATTGTAAAAGCTATATACGCTAAACCTCAGGCTAGCATAATCCTAAATGGAGAAAAACTGAAGGCATTCCCTCTAAAATCTGAAACAATACAGGGATGCCCTCTATCACCACTTCTATTCAATTTAGTTCTTGAAATACTAGCCAGAGCAATTAGACAGACAAAAGAAATTAAAGGCATAAAAATAGGAAAAGAAGAACTTAAATTATCGCTATTTGCGAATGACATGATAATATATTTAACAGACCCAAAAGGGTCTACAAAGAAACTGCTAGAGTTAATAAATGAATTCAGCAAAGTGGCAGGATATAAAATCAACACACATAAATCAAAGGCATTCCTGTATATCAGCAACAAAACTTCTGAAATGGAAATGAGGAAAACCACTCCTTTCACAATATCCTCAAAGAAAATAAGATACTTGGGAATCAACCTAACAAAAGAGGTGAAAGATTTATACAATGAAAACTACAGAACCCTAAAGAGAGAGATAGAAGAAGATCTTAGAAGATGGAAAAATGTACCCTGTTCATGGATAGGCAGAACTAACATCATCAAAATGGCGATATTACCCAAAGTTCTCTACAGGTTTAATGCGATGCCAATCAAAATCCCAAAGGCATTTCTTGTAGAAATAGAGAAAGCAATCATGAAATTCATATGGAAAAACAAGGGACCCAGAATAGCAAAAGCAATTCTAAGCAGGAAGTGTGAATCTGGAGGTATAGCGAGTTCAAACTGTACTACAAAGCAATAGTAACAAAAACAGCGTGGTACTGGTACCAAAACAGGCAGGTGGACCAATGGTACAGAATAGAGGACACAGAAACCAATCCACAAAAGTACAACTTTCTTATATTTGATAAAGGGGCTAAAAGCATGCAATGGAGGAAGCATAGCATCTTCAACAAATGGTGCTGGGAAAACTGGAAATCCATATGCAACAAAATGAAACTGAATCCCTTTCTCTCGCCATGCACAAAAGTTAACTCAAAATGGATCAAGGAGCTAGATATCAAATCAGAGACACGCCGTCTGATAGAAGAAAAAGTTGGCTACGATCTACATACTGTGGGGTCGGGCTCCAAATTCCTTAATAGGACACCCATAGCACAAGAGTTAATAACAAGAATCAACAAATGGGACTTACTTAAACTAAAAAGTTTTTTCTTAGCAAGAGAAACAATAAGAGAGGTAAATAGGGAGCCTACATCATGGGAACAAATTTTTACCCCTCACACTTCAGATAGAGCCCTAATATCCAGAATATACAAAGAACTCAAAAAATTAAACAATAAGATAACAAATAACCCAATCAACAAATGGGCCAAGGACCTGAACAGACACTTCACAGAGGAGGACATACAATCAATCAACAAGTACATGAAAAAATGCTCACCATCTCTAGCAGTCAGAGAAATGCAAATCAAAACCACCCTAAGATACCATCTCACTCCAGTAAGATTGGCAGCCATTATGAAGTCAAACAACAACAAGTGCTGGCGAGGATGTGGGGAAAAGGGTTCACCTGTACACTGCTGTGGGACTGCAAATTGGTGAGGCCAATTTGGAAAGCAGTATGGAGATTCCTGGGAATGGATCCACCATTTGACCCAGCTATCTCCCTTCTCGGACTATTTCCTGAGGATCTTAAAAGAGCGTACTATAGGGATACTGCCACATCAATGATCATAGCGGCACAATTCACAATAGCTAGACTGTGGAACCAACCTAGATGCCCTTCAATAGATGAATGGATAAAAAAAATGTGGCATCTATACACAATGGAGTATTACGCAGCACTAAACAATGACAAAATCATAGAATTTGCAGGGAAATAGATAGCATTAGAGCAGATTATGCTAAGCGAAGCTAGCCAATCCTTAAAAAACAAATGCCTAATGTCTTCTTTGATATAAAGAGAGCAACTAAGAACAGAACAGGGAGGAAGAGCATGAGGAAAAGATTAACATTAAACAAAGATGAGTGGGGGGAGAGAAAGGGAGAGAGAAGGGAAAGCATATGGAAATGGTAGGAGACCCTCAATGTTACACAAAATTACATATAAGAGGTTGTGAGGGGAAAGGGGGGGGAACAAGGGAGAGAATTGAACAACAGCAGATGAGGTAGAGAGGGAAGATGGGGGAGGGGGGATAGTAGGGGATAGGAAAGGTAGCAGAATACAACAGTCACTAATATGCCATTGTGTAAAAATGTGAGTGTGTAACCGATGTGATTCTGCAATTTGTATTTGGGGTAAAAATGGGAGTTCATAACCCAATTGAGTCAAATATATGAAAGATGATATATTATGAGCTTTGTAATGTATTGAACAACCAATAAAAAAATGGTTCACGAAAAATTTTTATGTGTATGCATGCACATGCATAGAGACAGCAATAGTTATCAAGTGATAAAGTAAAAGGTTAACAATACATAGACAAAAGTAAAAAGTTCACGGATATTCTTTGTAGTATTATTCTCATCACTTCTATAAGTTTGAAATTATTGCTAAATATAAAAGGTTGGGGTGTGTGTGTGCATGCATATGTGCTACTTCAATATTTTGCCAGTGAATTTGGTAAACAAGTGTTTGTTATTTAAATACTACTGTGAAAAATAAGACTTCATCATATTATCATCTTACCTTCTTTCAACTCACACAGTAGCATGAATGCCTCACTGAGGTAAAGGAAAGTTTAACCAAGCCAAAGGTTTTAAATGCTTCCAGGCTTCCACAACTGAATGTACAGATCAGATCCTACTTTTACATGGCATAACAAAGGGAGAAGAAAAGAGATAAGAAGCTGGTCAGATCACCCAACTTAGATCTCCAGTTTGATCTGCTCATTTGTTACTAGAGAGAATGTAAAATCTTCTCGCTTGGCATATAAGATCCTTCACAATTTGGGTTGGCTTATATCATGGGGTCTGTCTACTGCCACCACGCCCACACACACATGCTTTCAACATTGAGCCACCCTGATTCCTTTTATAAGTCCTTGCCTTTACACATTCTGTTCCCTCGGCCTACAATGTCCTTCTCCAATGGCCTCTTTTTTGGTGAACCCTTTCTCATGCCTCCCACTTAAGTTTAAATGTCACTGCCACTCTGAAGCTTTTCCAGTCTCCTCTGACAAAGTTAGTCTTACACTCTGCTCCCAAAGAACTCTATTTCTAGGTTGTAAGGGGATTTTTCTTCCTGAGCTTCTCTGGAACTAGAACACAAGGTAGATCTCTCAGAACAGGGTCAGTAATCTTGAACCTCATTATCTTCCCAGCACAGTGCTTCATAAATACTTTCCTGGGGATGTGGTTCAAGTGGTAGCATGCTCACCTGGCATGCGTGAGGCATTGGGTTCGATCCTCAGCACCACATAAAAATAAATAAGTGAAATAGAGGTACTGTGTTCAACTACAACTAAAAAATATATATAAAAAAATAAAGGCAAGTCATAAATACTTTCCTTTTCAGTGATACATATAGTAATAGTGCATCTTATAATCAATAGTGTCGATTGTGATAAAATACAGCATCATTCTTAGATAGTAACTCATTTTTACAGATGAGAAAAGGGCAGCACAAAAGAGTTAATCTTGCTTAAGCTTGCACAGGAGAGCTAAGATTCAATCCTAGGCACAATGCCTCCAGAACCCAAACTATTCAACGACAATGTCTCTCCAACAGGAAGATTCCCCAGCAATGAATGGGCTGGTATCAGAGCTGGGGCAGTCAAAAGTGAGTTTTGAAGGATCCTGAGAAGCAGCAGTGAGAAAGCCAAAACTAGAGACAGTAAACTGCAATGAGCCTAACATTAAAATGCCTGAGGAAAAGTCTGGGATTCTCCTTATCAGTGTCTGCTCTTTCTGGGCACAGCCTGGGTCTGAGTCCTGGCCTCACTATCATCCATCTCAGGAGATAATCTCTACATCTTTATTTTCTCCTCTATAAGTCCAAATTTCCCCGTAAATACAATTACAGTTCTCTGAGAAAGTAATTACTCAAAATATAACCTAAGCTAGCCCTCTGCTTTATATCCTAATCCCTCTGACATCATCTCTGGTCAGTGGTTACCTGGTCTTAGCTCAAACAGTAAAGCACCTCTTCTCATTTTTAGAGAGATGGATAAAGATACTTATATTAAAGTCCATCTCCTCCTAATTTCCACTCCCATGTCTGCCCTCAGAGCCTGCACAGCAAATTTTAATCACCCATCTTCATAACAGTCCTGGTCCTAAAAGAAGTGTAGTAAGAAGGCCTTCTGCTTGCTTCAAAATATGGCTGGCCATCAGCAGAAGCAATGGACACAAAAAAGGGATGGTAGTAACAAAGAGGAGAGACCATTCATGGGGAAGGGAGAATAAGAAAACCTGTTCATAAAGAAGGTGGCTTTTCAAGGATGAAATGTCAGTCCATGCCAAAATTCAGTAATATGCTGGGGGGAATCTGGGACAGTTTCTTTACTGTTGTTTATTTGTTTTGGGTAGTGCTATAGCTCAAACCTGAGGCCCAAGGCTTGCTAGGGAAGCACTCTACTAGTGAGCAACAACATATCCATGGGCCCAAAGATTTTTAATGAAAACAAAATGTTGAATTTTTCAACATATGAAATCTTTTTGGACTACAAAATTCTTACTTTCATTTTGTAATTCTCATTGGTTTGCATAGATAACCATCACATTGACAGTGGAATACAAGTTTCAAATAAAGTGAAACTTACTACCTGGGTGGTGACATCTAATGCTTATATTCTTCACTCACTTAATTTCTGTCTACCTAAGGTAAGAAACTAGCACAAATGCAACCTCTATAATGAGCTGAATGAATGAGTTGAACCAATGAATGACCAAGTCAAATTGTTTCAGTGCCCACATCCCTACAATTCCTCACCCTCATTCCCCACATCTTCTGCTCCATGGCCTTAGCCCAGTATAGAACATGGATAATGCCTGATGCCACGCTACCACTCACTGCGACCAAAAATAAAGCTATATATTTTGCTAAAGATACCGAAAACTTCTGTACAGAAAATATTTTAAAACCTTATTGTTGGTGATCTTTCAATTTGGTGTTAATGAGTCACTTCCTGGTCCAGAAGCAAGTGAAACTATCTATAACATTGTCAAAACTTTCAGATACACTGTAAGAAGCTAGGGCATTAATATCACTTTGCAGGTCTTTCACCTAGTCTATAATTTAATCCTATATTGTCATTCAACAATTTGCTAATCTCCAAAGCACATATTAGCTTTTTTGTATGGTCATTTTCTAGTTCTATCAATTAGTTCAATGTGATGCCTTATGAGCAAACATGAAACAACTTAAAAATTACTATTGAAAATTAAACACTGGTATTTGTAGTTCCTACAGTGACCACAAAAATATTTGTATAGACATTAGCATTTATAAAATATTTTCTAATATATTTAACACTAATATCAATCTTGTGAGATATGACCTTCATTCTACCAGTGAAGAAACTATAAATTTTAAAAACATCAAATGATTGGCCCAGTCCATACTTCTGGTAAGGGGCAAAAGTAGAACTCAACTTATATCTACCAACTACAATTTCTAGGATCTTTCTATTAATAAAACCATGGTTACTTCTAAACCAGCTGCTCACATAATGCCTACCTGGATTAGTCCATTTTCTGTTGCATATCCTCTTCTGTATAATTAATGCAACCTGCGGGGCAAGGGTCACACACAACTATCATCCTAAGAAACATATCCCTCAGGACCAATAAACCTTTCAGAAGTTTGCAGTGTATGAAAAGGAACGATATTCTAGACCAGTGTTTTCCGTTTTATGTATTTTTTATTCTAACTTGTTATGTATGACAGTAGAATGCATTACAATTCATATTACACATATAGAGCACAATTTTTCATATCTCTGGTTGTATATAAAATATATTCATGTCTTCATACATGTACTTATGGTAATGAATTAGACAACTCATTCCACTATCCCCATAACCTGTCCCCTCCCCTCCCTCCCCTTTGCCCTATCTGAAGTTCCTCCATTCCTCCCATGCTCCCTCCCACCCCCTTCATAGCAAAGAAAACATTCGGCCTTTGGTTAGACCAGTGTTTTCTAATAGAACTTTTTCCAATGATGAAATAATTGTTACTTGAGCTGCTCAGTACATTAGCCACATATTCTTACTACAGATCTGACATGTAAAACTGAGGAACTGAACTTTTAATGTCATTTAATTTTAATCAGTTTATAATTTTAATAGTCACATTGGCTGGTGACTACTTCACTGGACAATACAATTCTATACCTGGAAAACTGGAAGCAGAGGTTTACTGTAATATCTAAAAGTTGCAGCCATGAGCACAAATGAAAAAGGAAATCAACATAATAGTGAGCCCAGAGTATAGCACTGCTTTACTTAGTGGCTCATGGAAACTGAATTAGATGTATACAACTGACAGTAATGGAACCAACAAGATAATAATGGTAGAAATTATCATTCAATCTTTGTAAATTTTTCTGGTCAGCCAATCCAATGAATGACTATAGAAGGCCTGTTGATAATACAACTACAAAGGGCAAAGAAGTCAACTCTATAGGCCACAATGACTTTCCTGATAGAAAATTAATCACTCTGCATGGAATTAAATTATAAACAGGAGACAATAGATGTGAAAAGCAAGGTGACTTTGTAAATTAGATATTATTTATCTATTAATATAACTCTATCCATGCTTTGAAGAATTTTTTAAATTTTAAATTTTTAAAAGCGTCTTAAAGGCCATCCCTATACCTCTGTCCTTATAGTAGCACATCCCTACCTCTACTGCCACCCACATGACTTCTCTCTTAAAACATTTGTTTCTGTCTTTCCCCACATTCATGTAACAAGGCACTGGGAGGTTTTGTTTACATCAATCTAATGGATTCTGCATCAAATTCTTCTTTGTGTTAAAACAACTGGGACTTTCAAAACCTCTGAATAGGTTTTATGAGTCCTATAAACAAAAGTAGTTGTCAGGTCCTGTCCCTTTAGCATATCCACCTTCAAAGCACCTTACTAAGTCAAAAGTCTTTAGTCTTGGTTCTGATTCTTTGTCTACTAGATACTCTGTAAACAACTTAATTTCTCATTGCTTCAAGTCTTCTCATTTGTAAATGGATGGGATGATTAGATCATCTCTAAAGTACCATCCAGTTCTGTGACATTCCCATTGGTTTTCAGTTTGTTTCAAGGTCTAAGACTTCTTAATAAAAAAAAAAAAAAAATCACATATTTTGCTTATGGTGCAAAATATAGGTACAATATGTTTCAAAAATTAACAGAACAATCTACCCATTCTCTAAAAATTTTAAGCGTACCCATTTCTTAAGTATAGAAAAAGTCGCTCATGCATTTATAGTATTTTTAAATGAAAGCCTTCTACCAACACCATAGCAACCTGTAACACCAAGAAAGACACATGCAAATATGGACTTTTTTGGTTAGCTTTTGATTTTTATTTATTTTTCAAACTCTACCCACACACAGCCTTTTAGTCTTTCAAGCTCCTGCATTCTAAATTGTGAACCTGTACCCTCAAACAGTATCTACTATGGTTTGAATGTCCCTTTCAAAATTCGTGTTGAAATCTGCCACTGTAGCAGGAGAAAGAGGTGAAACTTTTTTTTTTTTTTTAAGAATTTAACCTTTATTTTATTTGTTTTTTATGTGGTGCTGAGGATCAAACCCAGTGTCTCACCTGTGCTAGGCAAGCGCTCTACCACTGAGCCACAACCTTGCCCCAAGAGGTAAAACTTTTAAGGGGTCATTTGGTCGTTGTGGGGAGCTACCCGGGAGCTACTTGAGGGGTCTTTATTCAGTACTGACCCATGGAGACTTGGGATTTTCCCTTGGGAACTATCCCAGCTTTCCCTTGCATATCAGAATCATCCAAAGCATGAGACCTCTATCTTTGCTCTATTAGTGACACAGTTCTGGTAGCTCCGGAGTCGGGCATAACCTGTTGGGAACTGGACAGCCAACATCCTACCTTTTCTGGCAAAGAACACTCCTTGGAAAACCTTTGATGTTCATATAAATAAAGCAAGCATGGGCTCCATCACTCCCTCTTTCCAGTGTGGAAGCCCCATCCCTAAGATTGAAGAGCCGTCCTGCCCCTGCTTTCAAAAATAACTTTCTGTGTCTTGTGGGGTTTTTTTGCGGCCTTCTCTTTCTTAGCTTTTATTTTGCAGCCAGTCCACTCCACGAAGAGGGACCCCAATTCTGTTGCCAGAGGGAACCCAATTCCAGAACCTGCGCAAGACACGGGTAAGAGGTCATGAAGTCTCCAGGACTTCATAAATGGATTAATGTCCTTATTTGGGAATGGGCTTTGTTATAAAAGCTTATTCTGGGGGCTAGTGGCATGGTTTAGTGGTAGAGTGCTTGCCCAGCATGCACAAGGCTCTGTGTTCAATCCTAAGCTTCAGGAAAGGAAAGAAGAAGGTTCACTGGTAGACCCCTATGTCTATCTCTGTCACTCTTTCTCTAATATTCTTTTGACATGCAGCAAGATGGCCCTCAACACACATAGCCCTTGGAACCTGGACTTCTCAGCCTCTAAAACCATAAGCCAAGTAAATTTTCCTGGTCTGTGGGGTATTTCTTTTTAGCAGCAAAAAAATAGACTAAGATAATATTTTAAAAAACAGTATTTATGAGAACTGAATAAACAGCTTTTTTTACCTATAAGAAGGCTCCTTTGGAAATTTGCATCTATTTCTAACTCAAATCATCCACTTTGGATCTTGAGTAATTTTAGTTGGCATTTAGTTGGCAGAGGTGAATGTTTTTAGTTTGGCAATCTTCTAAACCTGCTTAATGTAGATAATATCTAATGAGGTAGGACCCTCTAGGAGAGACAGGCAGTGAACTCCTTGTGAACTATGAGTCCTTTTCACTTAGTAAACATGGCCGATGCTAATAAAGGTAAGCATTCTTTGTTTCTCTACCCATCCTCTCATTCATTCTCTTTGCTTCCTTCAACTTCTCTTTTACACAGATTTTGTGTTTTCTAGTTTTAGCAACTTAATCGTGTCAGTTGGTCTTGTTATCCATTGTTGTTTGCTGGCAGTGGAGCATGGGCTACATGAGGCCAAAGGAGGGGGCATAGCTACACCAAATCAATCCCAGAGGGATGGACCTACAGAGATCAAACACTTGATTCGTATCTCATGAGTATGAGGTCCTAATCATTTGCCTAAAAGACTTTCCTGCTGGTCACTCATCACTTCTGAGAAAATCCAAAAATAAAAATTAAAAAAAAAAACATGCTATCACACTGCCAGAAGGAGAGCAGAGATGTACAGGCTCTCGCAGGTACATAATCAGTTGGGAGCAAGATCAAAGCAGCATGATATCAGAGGCTGTGGCTCCTGGAAATTACTGTAGGAATATTTAAAATTCTTATTAATTTTTTCAATAAGCCTCATAGTTACTGGGTGGGGGGATGATAAAGTAACATAAAGAAAAGTTTCAAATAGTAGGGAAATTCCAAGGGTTACTACAACTGACTCATCTTAAGAAGGCCTCAATAAGCTGGCAGGTAGAACTGCACTGTAAGGACCAAACCCTTCTGCTTCCTTCCTGTCTATTCACCTCCAGAATTTGGATTAACTGACCCACATTCCTTAAGTTCTACAAGCTCCTGTGCAAAGACATATTTCCATCTAGTCCTGTCTATCTCCAGTGATTCCTAACATCTGCACACTTCTTCCCATCCCTATATTTAAGAATGTTAGACTTAAAGATTATCATCTGTGATTTTGGTTTTACAGTAAAATCAGGCTGCTAGTATTCCAAGTCCTGATAAGCTTATCTTGAATAACTTAAGCTCCCATTACCTTTCATTGGTAAATATTTTATGAAGGCTGTTGTCCTTAAGCTCTCAGTTGTTTAAAATAAACCCCCAAAAAAGCTTTAAAAGACCTAACCTTCTGGGGTAGAATGTAGCATACACAGTATATTGACTAATTTAAGCTCATCCCATAGCAGATACTAAAAGATAGCTTTTAGGTGACCAGTTTGTTTTTGTTTTTGTTTTTTGTGGCCAATTATAGTTCTCACCACATACCCAGCTCAACAAACATTCCTACACAGGAATAAGTTGAGCATTTCTGTCTTAATATTCCTGTGTCAAACATCAAAATAAGGCTCCTTTCACAACATATGAAGGACCTCTTCTAAGTTACTTTACAGGTTCCACTTCATACATTTCAACTTCTAAACTAACTAGCAAAAGACCATTTGAACTCCGCCACATTAGCTTCTGTGTAAACATTACTCCAAATAAACCTGCAGAAATATGGGACTACTGGTTCTATATTCTAGCCAAGGAGAACAGTGACTGAGAGCATGGGTTCAAACCTGGATTCCAATCCCAACAGTGACGTCTGTTACCTGTGTATCCTTCAGCAAGTAATAAACCTCCCTGAAACCCAGTTTCCTCATCTATAAAGTGAGGATTCAACCACCATCTATTTCATCTCCTTATGAGAATTAAAGCTGAGATAAAATAATGCAGAGTACCCGTCACATAGCGTTCAACATCCATTGTGGTTTCTATTGTTTGGGTCATTTCTGACTTCTTACTAGAGGTGTCTGGTTATGTTACCCTGTGTGCCATTTCACCAGCTTCAAGAAAGTCTTTTTGGGTAGTGGGGCTAAATGCAGGACTTCCAATCCAATCTGTATGATTGGGTTACTCAGCTTTTTGGACAAAAGTGCCAAATGAAGCCATTATTTGTTGTTTCATAGTCACAGATTAAATGGTTCTAGAATAAAAATGTAACTAGTTTTAAGAAAAATCACATGAGAAAGCCTGGACATATCAGTATCAGAAAAACTCAAAAGCAGGCCTAGATTCATAATAGAATCCCCCACAGATAAGAAAAATAATATTTAAAACATTAACTTCCCAATCTTCTAGCCAATACAGAAATGTACCAAAAAAATTGGAACAATGTCATGATTTTAACACTATTCCAAAACCACAGCTGGATACTATTTTAATCTTCACAAACTGGAAAATCACTCTGTTTTCTACTTCTACTTTATTATAGAGGTTGGGTATCCCTTATATGAAATGATTAGAACCAGAAGTGTATTGACTTGGGATTTTTTTTCAGATTCTGAAATATGGGTATATACATAATGAGATCTCTTGGAGACGGGATCAAGTCTAAACACAAACTATGTGTTTCATAAACAATGTATACATCTAGCCTGAAAGTAATTTTACATAATATTTTTAGTATATGCCTATATGTTAACTGACCCATCGCATGGAGTCATGTGTGGAATTTCCCACTTAATCTCAGTGCTCAAAAGTTTTAGATTCTGGAGCACACTGGATTTTGAAGCATTGTGGATTTTGGATCAGGGTTGCCCAACCCATATAGCATCTTTTCTTTAAGCCACCTAAAATCTCTTAGGGATAAAGAACGAAAAATAAGCAAAGAAATACTTAAAAAATGAATCAGAAGAGGTACTGAGTGCTTACTCATCTGAAACATATAATCTTAATCTATTTATCTCCCAAGCATAGTTAATGAGCATAGCAGAGTCCTCTAACACTTGACTGAGTCAGTTAGGGGTTTGTTCACTGAACCTGTAACTATTACAAGATATCTCCCCTTCCACAGCAGAGACAGGAGTCTCCTACCATTAAATAATTCAAAATGAGTTACTCAGATGATCAAAACAAAAGTTAAACTCAGATATTTTCAGGACTGTAGGCTACCTCAGTGGTAGAGCACATACAGCCTGGCTGCTCAAAGCAGATATCCCAATCACCTTGGATTTTTTTCCTGTTCCTTACCACTCTAACTAATCTCATCACTAAACCCTGTTATTTGCCCACTTCTCTCCATCTCCACTCCCCCCCACTCTCAGCCAAGGTAATACTTCCTCGACTCTGTAATAACCTTCTTCACGAAGGTCTTGTTTCCAACTCTGTTCTCACCAGTGTTCACACAGCAGCCAGAGAGTGGCTCCTACTACATTAGAATAAAAGACAACTCCTCATCATGCCCTAGAATCATCTCACAGGATCATCCCTCCCTACCTATTCTCCCACCCCATCTGGTATCACTCTTCCCTGATATTCCTCCACTCTACTATTCACACTAAATTCCTTTCAGTTCTTTGGGTACATCAGGACCTTGCCACCTTACTTCACACACACGTTTTTAATATCCATTAGACTGCAAGGTCCACAAAGCAAGGTAACTGTTTTTATACAGCAGTATGTACCTAGGAACTGATACAGTCTGACCCATAGGTAGTAAGTATTCAAAAAATTCTGCGAAAAGAATGAATGGGAACAGAAAATAAATTTTTATGATGAACACTTTCAATAATAAAATTGATAACAATACATAAAACCAGCTTCAATGAGCAGAAATCACAATAAACCATTTAAAATTAATATTTGAGATGGACATATCTAAGAAAACAGATTGTTTACAACAGTTCTTAGAAAGGAAGAGATTAACAAAAGAGTTTTGAAAATTGAACACAATGTGCCTCTTTTTAGGTTTTGACAGTCTGTTTTCACTGCTGAACTTACTCTCTTCAATTCCATCTCAATGGAAGTCAACCAGTAGCCCAGGAAAGAAATATGCAAATATTTAAAATACTAAATAGAACTAAGACACAAATGTGCTGCCAGCTGCTCCAGATAACATAAACAAATGCTTTCACATCATTAATTCCTTATATTCAAGCAAACAGGAAAGAAAGATCCTAAACCCAAGCCCTGAAACATACTGCAACCACAAGAGTATGCCTGAGCTATCAGCCTTCAAAGGACCAAGGACTCTGCTTCTCTTCTCACTCCATTTACCAATAAACAAGGAAGTTGTCAGATCTGAAGGATGACAGTTCTAGCTCCAACCTACTCAAGAGTTGTATTCCAGAAGAAAAGCTGCTTAACTTTATCCTGTGAGGTATTCTCTTTTTATCATGGGGTCTCAGAATAAGGGTCCTCCGTCTCAGTTCCCTATGATTCACTGTATGCAATGAAGGTATCTACATGTTTTGTTAAAAATTTTGAACTGTCTAATAGAAATCATAGGTTTACCAGAGATAAACTACAAGGCTAACAAACACTGATTTTTTTTCTTTCTTTCCTTTCTTTTTATTTATTTAATTAATTTATTTATTTATTTGGTGGGTTGAAATTAAGTCACCCCAGTGTGGTTATATTGGTTATTTGAGGTTATTCTGCACTGGCAGCTATAATATGTTTTGTTAATTTTCTAAAAACAGAATACATAATAAGTACAAATAAAAATGTATATTATGGTCTAAATGTCTGTGTCCCCTCAAAATTCTCATGTTGAAATCCTCACCTCCAAGGTAATACATTAGAAGTTGGGAGCTTCGTGAAGTAATTAGGTCATGAGGGTCATGAATAAGATTAGTGCTCTTAGGAAAAAAGGGACCTTCACTCTTCTTTCTACCTTGTGAGGGCATAGTAAGAAGTCACCTATGAACCAGAAAAACAGATACTCAACCAGAAGCTCAATCTGCTGGCACTTTGATCTTGAGACTTCTTGGCCTCCAAAACTATGAGAAACAAATTTGTTTACAGTCCATCCAGTTAAAGGTATTTTTGTTATAGCAACATGAAGGTATTAAGACAATGCAGACAGTATCTTTCAAAACACGCGTTAACTAGACAAAAGTAATTTTAAAGTGTTCTTATTAAAGACAAAGTTCAAACTCCCTAAAATACAGTACTGGGGCAGAAAAAACTACACTGTAGCTTTGGACTAAAGCTTTCAATTAGGTGATTCCTATTTCACTAACACTTTTTTGCCATGTTCCCATCCTTCAAAATGCAAAATGTACTCACCTTAGTCAGTATTAACATTAAAACTCAGTTCAGTAACTAGGTCAAACTATTCTTCCACAGAGTAGTCCTAATACAGATTCATTCAACAAGACATAAACATTCATTCTATGTTGAGGGGATTGTAGCTTAGAAGAATTAATAACTATTTTTGAAAAAGAAAAAAGGAATCTCTACTTTAAATACACACTCCAAGCACTCAAGTTTTCACTGAGAACATAGAACCTCCCACGAAGGACTTCACATCAAGGGTACTACAGTCAAGGAGGGGCTGGAGAGAACACTCAGCATCTGCACCAGGTCATCATTTCTTCTGCTACCTATTCATAGCAGGCAGAACCATATTGTATCATTAACCAGAATATTCTTACATTTTAATAGTTCTTTTTTTTTTACCTTTAGTCCTATTATGAGGGAACTAATTTTAAAAAGCATTTCCTCCTGGGGAAACCAAGATATAGTATGGGATTAAAACTGAGTAGATACAGTCATAATTGGTGACTAGGCAAACGAAGCAAAATTCACATTTCAGTCTTAATTTAATGTTTAATCTACCAAATATTTCTGTTGGATACTCCATGTGTGATATGAAATGAGCTTAATATTTGAGTTCAGTGTAACAAAATAATTTACAAATTATCATACTGTTAATATTCTACATTACATATATTTTTGCAAAAAGGAACCTAGTAAAAAACACAAGACCTTAAATCTAGTGTGATATGTTTTAAAAAGAAAGTTACTGGGGTTGTGATTGTGGCTCAGTGGTAGAGTACTTGCCTAGCATGTATGAGGCACTGAGTTCAATCCTCAGGACCACATAAAAATAAATAAATAAAGGTATTGTGTCCATCTACAACTAAAAATAATTTTTTTAAGAAAAATGGGGGGGGGGTAAAATTATTATGGTACTATTTCACAAACTCAAGTTGATGTACCTAAATATTGTACAATTATAAATTTAGGGCTGAGCACTCAAACACTTGGTTAATGTAGGGCTTAACATACTGCCTTTTGACAAATCAGTCCTGAGTTTTTGTTGTCTTAGTTTTCTATGGAACTATAGCCTTATTTCACCTGAGCTGCTATTCATAGGTGAAATCACAGAGACCGACTCCAGAAGGTAAATGCTACTGATGCCTAAGAAAATGATCAAGATCATACAGAAGTTACTTTTTAACAAGAACAAACTATCAGGTAACTTCAGTACACACTCAAAACAGTCTTCCTGTACTGGTCTGATCAAGTAACAAAGTTTTCCATGAAGCTTAGTGGCTCTTTTGAAATCTTTTGTCTATGAACTTGTACTGTACTCCATGCTTACGATCCAGACCTCTCACTGCCCCACTATCCCCCTCCACAAAAGAGCTAATAAACTTTTAACAATAAAATCAACCATTATGAAAACAGGATATGAGAAGGAATGAGAAATATAGGTAGCTGTATTCTTGGAAGATGTCACCAAGAAAAAGCCCACATTTTTCATTAAAGGCTAAAAAAGCAGCATCAATAACTCAAAGCTATTATGCAGAAAGGTGGTTTTAATAGTGATGCATTCAATTTTGGCAATTTTCCACAAAATTTTTCTGCCTTTTGATCTTTGTTTTACCAAAATACACTTGAGAGCTTTTACAATATCTTTCTGGTACCAATCCTGAAATGAAAACAAATTTTAGGTAAGAAACATTCAGAAGTTCGTTATTCAGCAAGAATCACCTTTATGCCCCCTCCCACACTGTTAAAAATAACCAGTTTCCACTGTTTCTCCCTCCCTCAAAAGCAAAAAAATAAAATAAAAATGGCCCTTGAAATTTGACAACGTGGTAAGTTTTTTGTTTGTATCACTTAAACTTAAGCTATACACAGCTCTGGCTTTCAAAACAGAAAAAAAAAGTCTTTCCCCTTATTATAAAAAATATCTGTAAAACAGAACTTAGCATTAAGAAAACGCATTCTGGAGCGCCGCTGGGCCATCACCCTGTCAGTCAAACTTGTCGTCCCATCCCTTAGCTGTCAGTCAATGCACGCCCCGCCCAGTTCCGCCCCCACCCCCCCACCCCACCCCCAGCGATGTCAGTCTGTGGCTCTGGCCCGCGGCTGAACCGGCAGCGCTGACGTCAGCTGGCGACCGCGGCCGCATTCCTAAACAGTTCAGACAACCCCACTGGTGGGAAGCTTCGAAAGCCCTCAGCTGTAGTGAGGAAAGCAAAGACTTGGCTGACAGCCAGACTCCTGAGCTCAGCATTTTGTAATGCACTTCCTTTTTACTTAACAGCTTGCATAATGTCTTTAACCCTTCCTTCACCTGCATCACACCTTTAACCCCTTCTTGTCTCCATCCAGCTTCAAAGCAAACCTCACAACTCGGTCTCCCACAAGATTTTAATATGTTCTTCAGCAAATCAAAACTGCTGAAGCAACGTGAATCACGTTGCTCCCCTCCCCCAAACTGCCCACTTTTTGCTCCTTAAGGCACTGTTAACTTTCAAGCAAGGCAACTAAAACGTTTTATTAAAAAAAAAAAATATATATATATATATATATAATTCTTTTTATTATTATTATTATATATTTATTATTATTATTCTTTTTGGTGGTGCTAGGAATTGAACACAGGGTCCTCACACAAGCCAAGTACAAACCCTCTACCTCATGAGCTATCCCTAACCCTAAAACAAAACATTTAAATTTAAATTTTTACTTTTTCAAAACCCTCCTTTCACAATTTATCTTTTAGAACTTTTTTAAATATAATACCATCTAGTAGCCCAAAGCATAGAAGGAGCAAAAGAATAAACAGTGCCAAAATATCCTTCTAGTCCAATTCCTAGTTGCCCAGTTCTCACCTCATGATAAACTAGTATTATTTCCCCTAGAGTTCACCGAGGAAATTTTTAGTTATTTAGTTAGGATATATTTCCATTTCTGTACTGTTTCGTCCTTTTACACAAATGGTAAACATAACTCATGCTGTTCTCTACTTTTTTTCCTTGGCCCTTTTTTTTTTTTTTAATTGCATAATTGCATGGAATTCCACCACAATTTGCCAATCCTCTACATCTGGGCATTTAGATAATTCCCCATCTTTCTGCTATTTTGAATAATGCTGCCATGAAAGTCTTCTATGACTCTATCCTTAGAATAAACTCGGAGAACTGTTAGGTCAAAGCCAACACACACACTTGTAATGCTGAAAGATCCAACCTGCTGCCCATCACTGAAGCTGTACCCATGGAGGCCCATTTCCCCCTCTTCCACTCAGTGTTTACTCTGCAATGATCTCAAATCCCATATCTGTTCCTAGACCACTGTTACCAAGATTTGTTTGTTTTTGAAAAAGAGCTAAGAAAAATGGTACTTCAGTGTAATTTTAATTTATATCATTCAAATTATCAAACTGATCATCTTGTTAAGAACCATTTGTATTTCTCTGTGAACTGTAAAATCATCTTTCTTGTCCATTTTTCTATTCATTTGTCATTTTCTTACTACTCTGTAGGAGATTTTTATGCTTTTAGGAAAATAAGTAGCCTTTTGTCTGTGATAGTCTGAAGGATCTTTTCATATATTAGCAAAATCAGCCCTTTGTATCAGATGATTTATAAAACTTTTTTCCAGTTTGGTGAATTAGTTCAGGTGTCTCTGCCATACAGAAATTGAGGGATTTTTATATGGTTGACTTGTAATCAATATATTCTTGTATGGCTTCTGGTTATTGTCTCAGATATAGACTGTCATTTCTCCTTCAGTCTATAAAAAAATTCTCTTATGGTTTCTTCTAGTAAATGTTTTCAAATTTACATTTCAATATTTGGGATTTGCACTTTCTGTTTCCCTAGATAGATACCCAGGAGTTCCAACACTATCTTTCCTCACTAATTTGAAACGCTATCTTTATCATATTTCATAAATTCTCTTATGTAAACATAGGGCTCAGAGGATTTTTATACTGCATTTGTTATAAATGATAATTTTAAAATCTAATAGAAAGTAAGATACTTTTTCCATGAACAAGATCTAGTTTGACAAACAGATTTCAGATTTTGGAAATTTTATTTAAAATCAAACAATCAATTTTAAGATGTCTGAGATGAAGTAAAGCATAGTGTCATTAGGCTACATTTAAAGACATAGTTCTTTTGAAAACAACCATTTTTTTTAGTAACATTACTTCTGACCAATTACAGGAGGTACTTTTAGTGTCCATAAAGACTTCAGATAATTATCAGAAAAATATACAATGATGACAACCCTGTTAAAGCAAAATTTGATCCTATTTTTAATATAGCCTTAAAAGAATATTTTTTAAGAAACAAAATGAGCAAACACAAAGATGAACTAGTCCTTTCAATTGATTTTTACCCTCCTTTCAGTATCTGTTAGGGATTACTATATACACCATGACTATGAAATTCCTAGGTCTTACATTTATGTAAACTATCACTGATAAATATACATTTTAAGCATACAAATTAGTTAAGCAGACAAACGTTTTCAACTCTAAGTAGATGTTTAAAGACAATGATATACAACATCTATCAGTGGTTGCAAACACCAGAACCCACTGTTTTGAATACTGAATATCCACTGTTTTAGAACTCATGAGGTTGTAAAGGTGTTCCCTAAAAGACAGGAAAATGACCTGGATCTTCAGACCTGTACATTAATGGGAAAAGGGGAGGGTTCAAGGGAGGAGAAATTCTGCCAAAACAAGGAAAGGCCTCAAACCCTGAGATGCAGAAGACCCTAATGCATTTCAGACTGTCCTCTATGACAGGGCTATCATTTTTTTTCCACAAGCCTCAGACCTCTCATAACCACAGACCTCTCATGACCACAGAATAGATGTCAAGAGAAAGCCTTTAAGGGAATTTTCCTGTTTGATACAGATGCCATTTCTTAAGGTTCTGAAATACAGCTCAAAAAAGAGACTTAGATATTCTGAATAAGATGAGGTGCTATAATTACATTGCATTACCATTTTAAACTGTGAACCAATTTCCCTATAGAAATGATTACACAGAGAATAAAGTCCCAAAACAAATGACATTAAAGCTCTTGACACTCTGCCCCTAATCTACTCCTCCATTCTTGTATTTCACAGAGCCTATACTTTGGCCCCACGGAAGTGAAGCCTGCTGTTTCTTAAATATGCCTGCTGACTTTGCTCACATTTTCCTATGTCTGGAATATTTTCCCAACAAAATGTAACAATCTAAAAAATCTGCCATCACCTCTTCCTCCTCTGAGTCAGCTCGTCATAAGCTCCATTAGTTTCTCCATGATGATGATGGTGGAGGTGGTAAAGAATGTTAAAAAGGAATACCATCAAGATATGTTTATAACTTTCATAGTAATATAAAGATGAAAAATACTAAGAAAATATCAGAAGGACTGATACAAAGAAGAAAAAGATCCTATTTACTTTAAAAATCCATTTATATTTCCCACTTCTATGAACAAAGGACACATTTTCATTAAATCCCTTCCTTGGGAGGAGGAGTTAGCAATTTACCACTCTTCAAACATCTTTCCATCAATTTACAAATTAATAGGAACATAAAGAGGATAAAAGCTAATATACCATTAAACATGGTATTACCGAAAATAACCCCCACAACAGGATTACTTCAGATTAAGTTCAACTGTTCTCTCAACTCAGAGCTGTGGCTATCAGTTCAGGGACCCCTGGTACATGTTACCCTTTCGGTCATAAATCCTACCATCTCAACTACTGGTATTGACTTCTATGACTTAAAACCCAGGATTCCAAAGGTTAAGATGAAACAAATATCCCACAATTCTCAAATCTGACAATCAAAATCACCTGCATAACTCAAGAAATACTGAGATTCTTACGACTCATGTCCCAGATTTTCCAGAGCTTTATATCTAAGGGTAAGGCCCTCTGGGATCTAATCTGGGGGCCTTCCCCTAGGTGACTAACATGTTTAGGAACAAATAGCTTAGAAGATGAGAAGATGGGGCAGGGCCATGAAGGGATCAAGAAGGCTACAGCAAGTGGTGAAAATCCCTTTCCTCTCCTGGGTTTACCTGTTCCCACATCTTCCCCCTCATACCCCAACCACCCCCGCCCCCTCCCGCCAAAAAAGAGGCAGCTACTGAAGAAAAGAACAGCGATATCAAGAGCTGCAGAAGTGGTGGCTACAGGAGTTTCCTCATCAAAGCCCATCTGCCTTCCTCCACTATAAGGTTTGCTCCTCATGCAAGAATATGAAGCAAGGAGTAAAAATAAGGAAAGGTCTCTGTGTGGGGGGGTGGGGGCCATAGCTTAGAGAAACTGGAGAGAAAATCAACTTCAAGAGAGTCATGGCAGCCTTTTGAAGTTTTCCATCTGCCTCAAGTATGCAATTCTTTGCCTAAAGATTAGAAAGTAAATAAGATGTAGCCATTAGGAACAAGAAGAAAACAATCATTTTAAGAATTCAACTGAAAAATGTAAAAATGGGGGCAAAAATTTTTCTGTGACATAAATATTTTTTAACCCTTTCAATATGGCTATTAAAGAGGCTACAAAATGTCATTTAATTCTCTGGGCAGACTACAGTTAAACTATGCAAGGAAATCCACTAAAAACTATACTTTAGGGGCTTAGGGTATAGCTCAGTGGTAGAACACTTAGCACTTGCCTTACAGTCATTCCATCCCCAGCACAGGGGTGGGGATAGGGGGTAGTTGGCAGCAGATATGCTACACTTCATAGGTTGAATTTCCACATAATTTAATTTCCTCTATGTCAAAAATACCACTTAATTACTCAGAAGCTCAGAACATTGGAAACTAAGAACTGAGCATTAAAAATTGCTTTCTTTTATGATACAAAATCTATGCTGGCACAAAAAGTTTTCAACTCTCATACAGAGAATCCAAGCACATATTATTTTGTACAATTCCAGACTCTTGTTTACACGCATGTTTTCCCTTCTGGTGTTATTCAAGAGATTCTCTTTTCTTTTCCAACTGTACTTTCTAAGACCAAAGACAAAGTGTTCCTTTCCCAGCCCCTCCTTCCCTGGCTTCCATGTGATGAAGCACCCATGCGAGAAATAAAGGCCCTATAGCGCTCATAGTAATCTTACTTGTTAGTGTGTGAAAAACCAAAGCTGCTAGCTGCATATGGATTAGAATTTTCTTGTTTACAATGGCTCTCTGCTGTTATTAAGAGAAATAGAACTGCTAAATGGTTTAGAAATCCTATGTCATTTTTTACATTTTAACTTCATTTTTCTAAACAGCATGGCTTTAATGGTCCAAAAGGAGTTCTGAACCCTAAAAACTCTACACTTTGGAAAATATGAAAACTACGCTCCAGGGAATAATTATTCAGTCTTAAATGAGTGCCTCAGTTGGAATTTTTTAACAATAAATCTGCTGACGGTTTCAAAAGATAGTATTACTCAAGAACTAGAAAGAGTTACCTCAAGAAAGATATGAAAGGCATGTGTCCTCAATGAAGTCTGAAATCTTTGTTTCTTCTAAATCAGATGTAAAAACCTGGCGTGTGACATCATTTGCAAACAGCACATTACTCCTGGTGTAATGCACAATGTATTATGTTAATGTTACGATGGGATCCAGAGTTAAGAGCTATACATTCCCCCCAACCATTACCTATATGTACAATGTAAGAGCAGAGGTCTTTAATTTGTTCATGTCGATATCTCCAAGGCTTACCTATGTGTAAATCATTACTGATTAATTAATGCTACCCAATTAAAGTATATACAAAAATAAATTTAATTTCTTATTCATTTAAATATAAGGTTCAACTGTGCATATACTGAAATATAAATTAGAAATTATGCCCAATAATGCGAACTCTAAATCTTCCTATAGGGACAAAGTTGGGTGCAACTGGAAAATATTTAACTTTTATGGCACAAAACCTTATATATTTAACAAAACTAAATACCATCAGAATTCCTATTTGTACACACAGCTCCACAGACCCTAGAACACTATTATAATCTAGAAACCATTCAATATGTTATTCTCTGAAGAAAGTTAATCATTAAAGACCTCTTGTTTTGGAGAACCTCTAGATATAGTATTTCCTATATTTTTGAAGCACCCCCCATCCCCCAAAAAAAGAAAAATCACTGGAATCCATGCTGCAAAAAATTAAAATTTCAAGCATTTATGGATACATCTAGAATATCATTCTCAATGGAGAATCCTTCCTTTCACCCAATGTAATTATAATTGTTAGTCATCTTTTATAACCTTCACAAATAAAAGACTTTTAATTTTAGAATTGTGCTCTATTTCTGCTTGATACCTTACACTAAATGGTATCCCAAACATAAATAGCTACCACAACTCAGGATGCACATATTCCATCAGGGATATTTTAAGAGTGATCAAATAATAGGAATTAGCTCTTGAATTTTATCCCATCTGTAAGACTTCGGGAGTATTTTTCCAATCTCTCCCTTTACCCCTGGACCTGGGGTAAAAAAAAAAAAACTGTGTGGATACATACTGAGGCACACAGACATGAATGTACTAGGACATAAGAAGAAAGGACTAAAGTAGTAGTAGCAGGGAGAGATTGGTGTGATTAAAATGCTTGGCTTAATGGGATATTTGGGCAGTGATATCGTTTTGAAAATATTTGTGCTAAAGATATTTTTGTAATACATCAAACTAAAGAAAAAAGTCACATAAACCAATGCAACTAAGGAAATTCTATTATAAAGTATAAGTTACCAAGTACAAAATATACAAATGTGGCTTACTCCCTCCACTTTGAACCTTGACACAGAATTTCTGGCTTAGTCTTATCTCATTATATATCCATACTAATTTTTTACTAGCTATTTGCCAGGTAAATTCCAATCATGTTGATCTATCTCATCAGTGTCTATATATCCTTTATTTTCCAAGATACTTTTTCAACAGATAGCATCCCTCAGAAGATCTCTGTATATTTCTCCTTATGAATTTTCAACTTTCTTCACCCCCACTGAATACTTTTAAACTATCAAGTTATAGTCTTGAAAAACCTTAGCATATACTTGTAGTGATACCTCAGGAATAAGACTGGAAACCTTCTAAGTTTAAGAGATTTCCTCCTTTTGTTGGTCTACCAAGATCCCTGTTTAACACTCAGAATTAGGTACTCCAGAGGTCTAGAAATCATGAAGAGACTATAAACATGAAGAAAAGAAAGGGGGTATGTGACATTAACAGAGACCACTAAAGCAAAAGCTAACTACAACATGTAATGAGGGAGTAGCATCAACAGTCCTAATACATACAAAATTTAAAAACAAATACAGAATTTTCAAGATAGAATAAATTAATGAGAAATTTTTTGAGGTCAAAACTTCAAACTTAGACAAATTACATATAACCATTAAAAATACATTCTCAAGAGCCCCAGCACAAAAATTTTAAAAAATTGTAATTTTGTCAGTAGAAGCCTAGAACCACTGTTAGGGTTCCCTATCAGTCAAATGCAAAGACCCCAGCAGTCCATCCTAAGTATCTCTAATTGACTTTTCTCTGGTCAACATTTTCTTTTTTCTTTTTTTTTTAACATTTATTTTTAAGTTGTAGGTGGACACAATACCTTTATTTTATTTTTATGTGGTACTGAGGATCAAACTCAATACCTCATGCATGCTAAGCAAAGCGCTCTACCTCTGAGTCACAACCCTAAGCCCCTGGTCAACATTTTCATTAACCACTCGGAACAGACTCAAAAACATGATCAGAAAGAATGAGACAAGAACCCAAGGAGTTTGTTAATACCCAGACAGGTAGATGGTTCAGAAAATTCAGCAGGCCAGAACAAGTAAGATATATAAAATAATCCACAAAAAGGAGGATAAACATAAAGCACTCCTCAGGGTCTTTTTGAAAACATAAGCTGCTCATCTAAAACATGAGGCCTTGCTCACAAGCAATTCATGTGGAAACATCAGGGATGTTACAGAGAGATGCTATTAAAACAAATTAACTCAGGCTATATAATGAAATGACAGTTTCTAAACTTTCTTAACATGCCCATAATGATCATAACTTATCTGAAGAACTATAAGCTTTTCTGAGAACCACATTTTATAAGTGGAGCAAAAAAAAAAAAAAATACTTAGAACATTTTAGGAAAACTAGCATGACTGTAGAAATCACACATCATGGCAGGATGGTCAGAGATCTGGTGGCATAACCTAGAAAAGAATCAACTGGTTCATTATCTGAAGATGTCATGTTATACTTCAAAACATAGAAAAAATATTAGGACAGTAGGAGGACAGGCAATTCATACAATACAAAAAGCTAAGGAATAGTAAGTTGCTTAAAACTATCTTTAAATCCAAGCATTCTCAATCTTGAAAGGCAAAGCAAAGACTAAACAAAATATCCAAATGAAGACAAAACAAAGACCTGCCAAGGATGCTTCAAAGAGGGTATCTATTTTCCTTAAGGTTGCACAAAGTTATTTCCAAACCTCAGTGTACTGGTGAGAAAACTGAAGCCACACCAGGCAACTGCCTTGTTCAGGTATCACAATAGCTAAGTCAGTGCCAGAGGCCATTTTCTGGGTGCCCAGATTTGTGTTCTTTATTCTGTTCTATCTTTTCACTTCAAGGATCAGGTTATTTGCTCCTCACGACAGAGGAAGTATTCTCTTCCCATAAGTTCATTCAGATTTGGGAAATAAGGAGATAGAATAATCAATCACCTTGCTCAGGACAAGACATTGTTTTTCCATTTTTAGTAACCTATACAGCCCAAGAAACACCAACCTTTAATGTATACTGATCCTTCAGGATTTGGGCCCCTGGGACATATGATGAGCAAAGCTTCCCCTGTGCTCCAACTCAGGAAGTGCAGACAGATTTTAGGGGGGAAAAAAATCAAAAGAGGATCTTGTGTTTCCCTCTGTCAAAAATACAGAGATGGGGCTAAGGTTGTAGCTCAATAGTAGAGCACTTGCCTAGCACATTATGAGGCACTGGGCTTGATCCCCAGCACCACATAAAAATAAATAAAATAAAGGTATTGTGTCCACCCACAACTAAAAAATATTCTTTAAAAAGACAGATTGACACTGGACCCACAAAGAAAGAGTAGCTTAAGTTTGTAAGAGAAACTGGAGTGCCAGTGTTGCTAATTTTCTCAATCCAATCACATAGAAGGATTTAATGCATAATCAGACAAGCTCAGTGTTTTCAATCACATTTTCAAATAACCATCTTTGCTTGTCTTTTATGGTAGCCATCAACAACTCTCTATCATTCAGCCAAACACTTAAAGTCATCTTTCCTTCTCTCACCAAAGATATTCTAATAACATCAGTCCACAAATTTAGTTTGCTCCCTCAGAGAAAATTATTCTTAGAACTGAAATCACATAATGCTTACTTTAATCATAAAAATCACAATTTTAATGAACCTCTGCTTGACAGACAGGGTACCAGATATTGTACGAAGTACTTTACAAACATGTTGAAAGATGAATATTATCCCCATTTTATAGGTGAAGAAAACAAGGCTTCCTAAAGTTATTTGTACATAATACTGCCTGTCTCGTGCTCAAGGAGATTGATGAAGCAAGGCTCTAATCAATAACCACAGCAAGGAGTAGGATCCAAGTTCACCCGAAAGTTTCATAGGTATCAAAAGCAAGAAGTATCATGCTCTGAAATACTGCTGAGATTCTATTATGTAACTAAAGGTTTAAATGGTAACAGGAGGGACTAAGTGTAGACACAAAAAAGGTAAAGTGGGAAGTCTTGAATAGTTAATAATGGTTTAATTTTCCTTCTGTGCTGGGAAGTGGGATCAGATTCCTTCTCTTCATCCTCTTAATGTGGATAATGTGGATTAAGTGGATCTGGACCAGAATCCACTCTATACTTGGAGTTAGTAAGCAAAATAGGTTAACAAAAACTTGTCCCCTTCAGAAGTCACCTCACAATAGCTTGGCTGTCACTGATAGGCTGCACATGCTACATTTCCTGGAGGATCCCACTGCAGGACTGTGGATTCAACAGCACATGCAGAAAAACAAAACATTTTTTATCCTGAAATGAAGATTTATAGTCATGACTACCACCTCCGAGAGCATCTCACTGACTCCCTCCCATAACCAAGGTGATTTTGATTACTATCAAATTTTTTAGTCATAAATCCAAAGTGTTTAAATTTATGAAAAATCATTATTATATATGAGTACATTTTGGTAAAATGTTTAAAATATATATTTCACTCAACTGAAATAATGCTTCTTTTAGTAGGAATACATTTGGAGCCAATGTAATGGTTTTTAGATTGAGTGCAAATTAATATTCAAAACTGAATAACCTGTTTATTTTGTACCACAAACAAACTCAGGCAGACACTGAGCAATTATAGTAACAAGTCAGCAGACCTGTGTTTTAATTCTAAGTTTCTCTTACTAATCATGATTAATCATTACCCTATCTGAGAAGTAGTTCCTTAGCCTGTGAACTGGAAACAATTTTTAAATTCTATAGGGACAAACAGATTTATGGATATTATGTTTACAATACTCCTAATAGATTAAATATCTCTACTTCAACAATGTAATAAATAATATTTGGAAGTTATTAAAAGGATAAGCTCGTTTAAGCCTTTCCAGCCCCACCCTACCCCACAAAAACCTTTATTTTTTAACATTTTTATTCAGCAACAAGTAAAATGTTAAACCAAAAATTTATATTTAAAAATGTTTAAACAGTTTATTTATAAATGAAGATTCTCTATCCTTTGTTCTATAAAAGACTTAAACCAGGCCAATTTGACTTAGTATTATGCTTCTCTTTTTTTTATAAAAAGGACACCAACACTGCCTGACATTTGTACAGCATTATGCAAGCTAAATAAAATGTTTCGTTCACGGGGCTGGGGATGTGGCTCAAGGGATAGCGCGCTCGCCTGGCATGCGTGCGGCCCGGGTTCGATCCTCAGCGCCACATACAAGGATGTTGTGTCCGCCGAATACTAAAAAATAGATATTAAAATTCTCTCTCTCTCCCTCTCTCTCATTCTCTCTCACTCTTTAAAAAAAAAATGTTTCATTCACTTATGAATGAAAACATTCTATTTTCACAATAAACCTATAAGGTCAGAAGGGCTAGGCAATGTTTAGATAATTTTACAAATGAGGAAGATGAAGGTGATGGAGATTAGTCAGTCAGTCTGTGATTTGAGATGATTTGAATTACAGATCTTTGACTTTACTTACAATGATACAAAAGCAATAGCCTTTAAGAAACCATAGTTCAAACTTTTATCTTTTCTTGCACTAGCAATATGTGTTTTATTAGCATTTTTAGTAATGCTGGGCAGTGAACCCCAGCTCCCAGTCAACCAATCATAAGAGTAAACGACCAGTACTGTACAGTGTACTGTATTTCTAAGCTATCACGCTTAGTAGGTTAGGTATATTAAATGCATTTCCAACAGTTTTCTCAACTCAAATGGGGTTACTGAGGGATAACCCCATGGTAAGTAGAAGAGCACCTAGCTAGATACAGTAGAAGTGTAAGCAGAGGCCAAGCCCAGCCTGTTGGTCACCCTGCCCAAGATTACTTCTGCCTCTACACACCAGATAGTACCTTCTGATCTCAGTACTATTTGCAGAATTGTAAAGAAACACAAACTTTCCAGATTGTTTAGTTTCCAAACAATACACTGACTTAAAATATCTTAAATCAACACCTCTCAAAAAAAATGTACAGCTTAATAAGACATTCAAAGTTAACTGCCCGCTGACCCCCACTGAGTAAAATATTCTTTACCCCTTCTCTAAACAATTGTATAGAGAAAAATTATCTGAGAATATTTTAATATTAGATTACTAATATACTCCACTGAATAATAGTGCAGTAAATACTTGTGTCTTTCTTACAAAACTTCATTTAAGTGAATAAAATGTCTTAATTTATAAATTAGAAAATTGCACATCTTCATCTCTCCTGATACAGTAAAAAGCACAAACATTTTTAACCAATTGTTTTTCAAGTTTTAAAATCTATTTTGTGTTAAAGTCAGGTTTTAAGAAAATCAATTCAATATTTACTGAGTTATCACCATGTATCTAGCCCCGTGTTCATTTAATCAATTAAACCATTGATTTTTATCTTACCTCTGATATTGTTTAATTTAGTATTCAAAGATGACACCCTAACAGATCCATATCTATGTGTAGGTATGATGGGAAAAAAAATCAATGCAAGCAAATGGCCTCTTTTGCACTACAAAGGCTGCTATCACACTTTACACAACCCATTATCTGTCTTGATTTGGGCGAGGCTCTGAAAGTATACACCCTGTACCACCCCCACACTTGTATCCCCTCCACCAGGCTGGTCCAGCAGCAGAAATCTCCTCAGTACTGGGCAGTTACACAGTCCATCTGAAATGGCGCCAACTTTATTAGATTATTTCTGCTTACCTTTCAGGCTGTGATGGCAGTACTGACAGGTAAGTCACATTATAAATGTATTCCCTCTGGTACTACTGCTTAGCATATTCCCTAACTTATAAACAGGATTTTATCAGTCCCTGAAATGAGTACATGGACTTCCATTTGTTCATCATTACTATGTCCATAAATCAAGGCAGGCTAATTAAAGCCTCATGACACTCCAGTGTCCCCAGAGGAGCAAGTCTAACTCCTAATCATGACACACAAGGTCCACTGTGGTCTGATCTGCCTCAACCATATCTTCTCCTGCCATCAACACTCAGTGTCACCAATGGAAGCTGTACAGAATATTCTGAACTATGAAGGAGAGGTAACTGTTTCACATCTCCTCACTTGCACAAGGATTATCCACTGCCTAAAATGCCTTCCCATTCCACCTCCTCTGCCAAACACCTCTCCCTCTAACAGTATTTGCCTGTCCAACTCCTCTGATTTACCACCACTGGGTATAAGACCTGCTTCTTTTTTGGAAACCTTCAAAGGTCCCCAGGAACAACTACAGATAGGTAACTCCACCATCACACACTCCACTCAGAGGGTATTTACTGTGCTATTATTCAAACTAATTCTTTGAAGCCTTTTTATTTTCCATCCAGTGAGTTCCAAAAAGATGAGGAAGAGTCTGGGTCAGCTATGCAATCTCAGGACTCAGCCAGCGCTGGCACAAACAAATCAAACAGTCAATAATGACGGAAGGACCAATACTGCTCAGCAGTCCAGGGAATTGTTCTCACTCAGGAGTGCCAGGGCCCACGCTGTCAGAACTTGGCTAACTCTTCAGTCCCAGCAGCCTGGAGAAGATACTGAGTGGCATGCTCTGGAACAAGAGCACCCTCTCCCAAGGATTAGCACTCCAAGTGGGATGTGCTGAGTGGAGAAAGGGTGAGGAGGCATATGTTCCACCACCACTCCTGTGAAGGAACCCAACCTGAAAGAAGGAAATTTTCTTTTAATCATAAAAGCTTGGCTTTTTTCTCAATATACATGGCCTTGTCTCCTACATCCATCAGTAATTACTATTCTGTAACAGAAATAATCTATCCCAGCAAAGCAATGAAACAAATACTATACCTCAAACTAAAAGAAGTCCTTATCCTTACCTAGACAAAACGTAACTACAACTTTTCTATCCCACCCCTACTGGAACACTCTACAAACTGACTTGAGAGTTTGCTTGTTTTTATTTTATACATCATATAATTAGGGTAGTTATCTGGTTTCCAACTTTCTCCCAGATAAGAAACAGCACATTTGAGAGAGGAGATGAAGAATATAAAAAACATGTATTTTTAAAACTATTCTCAATGCCCTCAAATCCAGCAATCTGATCCATTTTCCTATACATATGGATACTCAGTACATTTAATCTAAAGGATATAGTCCAGATGCTTAAATAAGTAAATCATCAGTTTTCTTGGAATGCTGACTAAACTATACATTTCTCAACATACTGCCAAAGTTGAAGTATAGTTGTATTCAAAATAAAATTATATAAGCAGGGCTGGGGTTGTGGCTCTGTGGTAGAGCGCTTGTCTAGCATGTGTGAAGCACTGGGTTCAATTTTCAGCACCACATATAAATAAATTAATTAATTAATTAAAGGCCCATGAACAACTAATAAAAATACTTTTTAAAAATTATATAAGCAATATCACTTGTAGAAATTCACCCCAAAATGCAAATGGTCAACACAAATATGCCTATATGTTCAGGGTAGAATTGTTCACAATAATGAAAAGCTGCTATCTATTTAAAGGCATTGACAGGGGCTGGGGTTGTGGCTCAGTAGTAAAGCGCTTGCCTAGCATGTACGAAGCACTGGGCTCAATTCTCAGCACCACATATAAATAAATAAAGGTCCATGGAAACAATATTTTTTAAATTTTTTTAAAAGGTATTGAGAAACAGATTATGATGTATAAACAAAATGGTACTCAACCATTTTAAAAGATTATATTCATTAACATGGAAAGAAAGCCACAACAAAGTATTAAGTGAAAAATTAAAGGCAGGTAAGCAGCACATTAAGTTACACAACTTCACTCATATCATAAGAGTGACACATATGTGTATGCTTTGGCATGTAGACATGGGTATTATATACATACATATTACTGAAATCACTAACTGTGACAATTTTTGTATTACCAAACTCTTTATTAGGATTTTTTTTTTTGCTTCTTCACAATTTTCTATAATATCTGAATTCCATACAGAAACATAATTTTTTATATAATGAGAAAAAATATTTTTGAAAGAATATGCTCTAACCCAGGCATATCCATCTCAAACACCATTTTACAGAATGAAAGGGAGGAAAGGGCAAGTAGGTGCATTTACATAGTAGGCAACTACCATGTTTTTTATTTTCCATCTATCTGCTACAACAGAGAATTCAGCAGAAAGCTATATGTATTTATCACCACAAATTCATCAACACTACCGCAAAACACAGCTTTGAAGGCTAGAATATTTATATACAAGGATATCTTACATATTGTTCTAACCATATTATCAATTTCAAACAGTTCATTTTTCTTTTTTTAAATACATTTTTTAGTTGTAGAAAAAGGCAATACCTATATTTATTTTATGCGGTGCTGAGGATCAAACCCAGCACCCCACACACCACTGAACCACACCCCCAGCCCAAATAGATCCTTCTTTTTACCTAGAAAAAAGTACTTCATCAAAGTTTCAGTGTTAAAACACAAAGACCTGTCACTCTATGAAACGGCTTGAATTTCCCCTCCCAAACTCATATTGAAGTTTGAAATTTATTCTTATTTTTTTAAAATATTTATTTATTTACTTACTTACTTTTGCATTACAATTCTTAATACACAATTATATCATAATTTATCGTATCTCTGATTATATATAAGGTATGTTGACACCAAATTCACATCTTCATACATGTATTTTGTATAGTGATGAGGGTCTCCTTTCACCATCCATGCTATTCTCCTTCTCCCTCCTTTTCCCTCCCACCCCTATTCCCTATCTAGAGGTAATCTTCCTCCCTTGCTCTCTCTCCCAACCCCATTTTGAGTCACCCCTCTTATATCAGAGAAGACATTCGGCCTTTGTTTTTTAGGAATTGGCTAATTTCACTTAGCATAATCCTCTCTAATGCAATCCATTTCCCTGCAAATGCCATGATATTATTCTTTTTTACTGCCGAGTAATATTCCATTGTGTATAAATGCCCCATTTTTTTTAATCCATCCATCCACTGAAGGACATCTAGATTGGGTCCACAGTTTAGCTATTGTGAATTGTGCTACTATAAACATTGATGTAGCTGTGTCCCAGTAATATGCTGTTTTTAGATCCTTTGGGTATAGTCCAAGAAGAGGAATAGCTAGGTCAAATGGTGGTTCCATTCCCAGTTTTCCAAGGAATCTCCATACTGCTTTCCAAATTGGCTTCAACAATTTGCAGTCCCACCAGCACTGTATGAGTGTACCTTTTTCCCCGCATCCTCACCAGCACTTGTTGTTGTTTGTCTTCATAATGGCTGCCACTCTTACTGGAGTGAGATGGTATCTTAGAGTAGTTTTAAGTTGCATTTCTCTGATTGCTAGAGATGATCAGCATTTTTTCATATATTTGTTGATTGATTGTACAACCTCTTCTGAGAAATTGTTCAAGTCCTTGGCCCATTTATTGATTGGATTATTGGGGGTTTTTTTGGTCCTTATCTTGTTCATCTCTTTATATACCCTAGAGATTAGAGCTCTATCTGATGTGTGAGGGGTAAAAATTTGTGCCCAGGATGTAGGATCCCTATTCACCTATTATTTCTTTTGCTGAGAAAAAACTTTTTAGTTTGAATCCATCCCATTTGTTGATTCTTGGTTTTAATTCTTGTGCTATAGGTGTCTTATTTTAAGGAATTTGGGGCCTAGCCCCATGTGATGGAGATTAGGGCCTACTTTTTCTTCTATAAGACCCAGAGTCTCTGGTTTAATCCCTAGATCCTTGATCCATTTTGAGTTAACTTTTGTGCATGGTGAGAGATAGGGATTCAATTTTATTTTGTTGCATATGGATTTCCAGTTTCCCCAGCACCATTTGTTGAAGATGCTATCCTTTCTCCAGTGCATGCTTTTGGCACCTTTATCTAGATAAATGTATATTTGTGGGTTAGTCTCTGTGTCCTCTATTCTGTACCATTGGTCTACTAGCCTGTTTTGGTGCCAGTACCATGCTGTTTTTATTACTATTGCTCTGAAATATAGTTTAAGGTCTGGTATATCAATACCACCTGTTTCACTCTTCCTGCTTAGAATTGCTTTAGTTATTCTGGGTCTCTTATTTTTCCAGATGAATTTCATGATTGCTTTTTCTATTTCTATGAGGAATGCCATTGGGATTTTGATTGGAACTGCATTGAACCTGTATAGTGCTTTTGGTAGTATGGTCAATTTAATAATATTAATTCTGCCTATCCATGAGCAAGGTAGATCTTTCCATATTCTAAGGTCTTCTTCTATTTCTCTCTTTAGGGTTCTATAGTTTTCATTGTAAAGATCTTTCACCTCTTTTGTTAGGTTGATTCCCAAGTTTTTGTTTTTGTTTTTGTTTTTTTGAGGATATTGTGAATGGGGTAGTTTTCCTCATTTCCTTTTCAGAGGATTTGTCACTGATATATAGAAATACCTTTGATTTATGGGTGCTGATTTTATATCCTGCCACTTTGAATTCAATTGATACTATAATGGCACTGAGATAGGACCTTTAAGAGGTGATTAGGTCATTAGGGCCTTGTCTTGTGAACAGATTAATCCCACTACTGTAGGAGTGAGAGAAAAACCACAGAAGTGAGTTGCTTATTAAAAGGATGAGTTCAATTTTTTTTTTCTCTCTCTGACACGTGCATGCTTGCCTGCCCTTCTGCCATGCGATGAAGTAGCATGAAGGCTCTCACCAGATAAAGGCTCTCAATCTTGGACTTCCCAACGTCGAGAACCACAAGCCAAACATACTTATATTGGTTATAACTTACCCAGTGTGTGGTATTGTTACAACAGCCAAAACAGGGAAATATAATCTTGAAGGAAAACATATGCAAAATGGAACTGAGACCTATAAAAGCCCACTAGACTACAAAGAGGAGACTTGGCTTAAGAAATTTTGAAAATAGTATTTTTAAGATTGCTACCTGACAATTGCTCATTCTCAATAATTTTTTGTAATCTCTCTCCAAAGCAAGAGGAAATAAATTGGGCATTGAGGGAGGAGGGAGTACAAAGTAATAAGAATTTAAATTTCATTTAGGAAAAAAGGCACAATACTAGTCACATTATTTCTGAATTCTAGTAATTTTCCTCCTTAAAAAATGCAATAGGGATAAAGAAATGTATCTCTATAATAATAACCTTCTTAGTCAGAATTAATAGCCCAGAGGGGTAAAAATAGTTTTTAAAATATGGTAAAAAGCACACTGAAATATAACACTCTTGAAGTAGACTAGCTGCCCTTATATACTCTTGGGAAGATGTGACATACTACAGGTAAGTGAGCAGAGTGGCATGCAAGCAGGTAGGTTGACAGAATCAAGGAAAGGAGAGACAGAATGGAGATGAAGCAGAAAGAAAGCTCTGTAGCAAATAAGATGGAAAAAAGGAAGGAAAATTCCATTCTGTCTTATGCTGCACATGCCCTCAGGAAATGTTGTTAATGGAACCTTGTCATTACAAAAGTTCCCCAGATTGGCCAAAGAACCTCCTTTTTTTGGTTCCCAGATCAAAATCTATGTGCACCCTTTCATACATTAAGACTAGTACATGGGCTGAGGTTGTGGCTCAGTGGTAAGAGCACTTGCCTTGCATGCGTTTGGGCACTAGATTCAATCCTCAGCACCATATAAATCAATAAGAAAACGAAGGTACTGTGTCCATCCAAAACTAAATATTTTTAAAAAGACTAGTATATATATATGGCACACCACTAAGAAATTATTCTCAAACAATTCCTCATAGAGATACATCTGTGGCAGATGTAAGCTCTAGTGACAACAATGACAGTTGCACACAAAGACCAACAACACAGACACGGGAAACAAACACAGAATGGATTTAAATCTGTCAAAATTATATTCTTGAGACCCTTAAACTGGACTTTTTTTCCTCTATGTTTTTTCCCTGTTTCCAAATGCATTTACTAGCTCCTCTATTAAGCTGCAAAGTTCTTAAAGCTAAAAGTAAAGTATACCTGTGCTTCAGTACACACATGTGGTGCCATGAAAATCCATCTCTGATGAGGCAGCACTTTCCTTAAAGGATGACCACCAAGCAGGCCAGAGGAGCCACAAAGATTTCACTGACAGATGGTAACTTCTACCCCTTTTCAATCTCTGCTCTCACTTCTTCAGTAAGTTTGGGGTATATGTCCCAGTAATGCCAAGTTGCAATTACAGATATTTAAGCAACATTCATCTAAAATGATTCAAAAGACAGCCAAAAGACAAGTCTAATAAGTGAAAAAAACAACAGAATTTCATAATTTTATCAAATTTCACAATTATTCCTACTCCTATATAAATAGTATGGGTATGCATTTTAAGGTTTTCTAGTAGCAAAAAATGCTTCAAAAGCCACAATTCTAACTGAAGACTGCTCAAAGTCTCTCAATCACTACACTTTTTAAAGCCACTGTGTGGTCTCAAATGCCAGTCTCCCACTATCAACTTTGTGGCCACAGGTAAGTCACTTAATGTCTGTGCCTCAGTCTCCTTATAGAGTTGTTGAAAGCTTTAAATAAACACATGCTAAAAAAATCCTTAGAACATTATGTAGTACTTAATATTACTATCATCTTCATCAACATTCATTCCATATTTATCAGGAACACTTCAACTGAGCCTCCCAGCTGAACAAGAATGTTACCTCTAAATCATTTCAAATATAACCCAATTTGAAAAGACAGTATAAACCCAGATTGTTTCTTACATCTTAGAGGACATTTTGGTATGTAGAAGCAATTCTGCTAGTAGTGGCTTTTCAAGGAGTTCAGCCTATCAAGCAAACTTCTGAACCGTGAACTGTTCCATCTTTCAAAGAAGAAAAGTAGAAAAAGAGATAGTTTTAATTTTGTTTTTTCAAGGGGTATCTCTGACAGGCCACTAATTCAAATTAATTTTAAATATATTTGTAGGGTGTTCACTGTCTGAAGAGCTTTTAATTTATAGTTCTAAGTATAACTGTTACAAGCATCCAATTTGTTTAAAAAAGCAACAATTTCCTACCAAACAACTTAACACAAGTGTTAGTTTACCCTTTTTCTCTGTTTCCTGAATCTAAAATATTCTATTATTTTGTCTAGTACAGGGATATTAAATAATATCCCTCTAGTACAGGGATATTATTTAAAATAATCATAAGTTCCTCCAGTGTGAAACATCAGAGAGACCATGGAATGGACACAACCTTGGTTTTCAGAAAGCTTATATTAACTATGGGTGCTTGGTTGGTGTCAGATGTACTGTATCTTATTTCTAATATTAGCCCATTTGTTGATTTGGGGAAAGTGTAGATTTGCCCTAAAAGCAGGTGGCTACACTACTACAGAAAGCTGTTTTCAGACATAAAGCAACCAATAGCAGAGAAATAAACTCTCAATAATCAGAGCAAGCCTCTTTGAATTCATTATCAATATCCTAAATGAAATGATAAAATGCAAATGCTCCCCTGAAAAGAGTTTTAGCAACTGAAGATAAAAGGACCTGCCATAAATGGGTAATGAGTGGGACAGAGGACACCTGGCAGAAGCACATGGGAGAGCCTCAAAAATTAGAGCTAGAAATGTTCCTTGGGAAAGTAGACTGTTCAAACAGTATGAAAAACGTTTTTAAAAACCACACAAAGAGATTTTTAAAACAGAAAAATCTATTAACCCGCAAGTTGTTGGGTTATTTTTCTTAAGTACACATATGTTTTGGAAACTTCAGAATCTTGAAATATACTCCTGATTAGCTACACTCAAGTTTCCAGCTGCCTTTACATTTGTTCACTTTGTCAAAGCCAATTCTACCAAAGCCCTTTGTCCTACTAAAATGCCAGCTCAGCTCACCTTACTGGAAAGGCTCTTCTGGTTTTGTCAGCTGTGCCCATGATAAGCAGCTGGGAAGTATGGAAAAAACATTAACTATTGACTGAAAAAGAGTATGGACATGGAGTTTCACCATTTGTTACAGAAGAGGTTATAAAAAAAAAGTAAATAAAGAAAAATGAAATTAAAAGACTATTCATTGCTCCACACCTGCTCAGAAAGGCTTTACAATCACCAATCCACGTAAAATAGCCACAGCTCAACTAAAGGAAGTATTTATTAATCCGTGTTTAAATAGGGACAAGGAGAAGTGGGGCGGGGGTGCCAAGGCACAAAGGCAAAGGCAAGGCAAATCACTGAGAAGCAGGAAGGGGAATGCCCACTGATACACTAGGGATAAACCAAAGGTCTCTCCTGAGATGTGTGTTTCCCTGATGTACTACTCTAAATAAATGGCATAACCAGGGCAGACAGACATCAGTTTGGAATGCAGGCAGGAGAACTTTTCACAACTTTAGAGTATAAAATGTGTTCCCAATTAGTATGTAATGTATAAGGCCAAATGCAGACTGGGCCTCATATATGTCCCATCTTTAGCAATGTTCAATCGCCAGGCAACAGTGCCACAGTTCCCATTATCTCCTATACCTACCTATGCCCTCCAAGAAGTATGGCTATTTTGAAGGCTGTCCCTTGAGCCTATACAAGAATTCACAGTATAAAGCCCCACATCCAAAACTAGCCAAAAAACAAATCCAACCAGGCACTGACAGTCTAGTACATTTGCCTCTATTCAAAAGATGGAGTGCTAGGTAGCTGTTCCTTAAAACTCAGGCAAATGAACACGATCACCATGGCTACCAGGGTTATGCAACCCTTTGGCCTCTAGGGCACAGGGGTGAGGGAAGGCTCCCAAAAGAACTAAGTTTCAGGTGGGTTTTCAATGGAGGAGCCTAGCTCTGGGACACAATGTGTGAGTACAGAGTATGTGCATTCCATCGTGCAACAATGAGGGGGAGAAGAGCATTAACTCTGACGGAATGCCTATGCAGTGGCCTAGATACTAGACATGAATTAACTCAATTACAGCAACTGAGGCCCAGGAGAGTTAAATAACTTACCCTAGGTCACAAAGGGAATAAAGACCAGAACCAGAATCAAAACCTAGGCCTGTATAATAACAAAACAAATATTCTATCAAACCTGATGACTTTCATTGTTTTTCCTCATCATCATGCTGCCCTATAATAGTTAAGCTTCAACTATAGACATCAATAAAGCTGGTGGCTTAAAACTCAAGAGGGATCCAGCATCCCTGACAACCCTGCAGCATACACTGGCCTGGGAGAACTTCTTTAAACATTAAAATATTACTTTTTAAAAAATCACTTTTGATGAAAATCTTTCTCAAAATATTTAATTGCCTTATTGAACAGAATATACCGAGCTCCACTAGACAGTAAATGTGTGGTCCATGCAGTATTTTGCAATCTGGGATGAGAAACTGTGCTATACCTTAGAGATGGATGGGGCTGCACAAACCACTTAATTTAACCAAGACTGCAGGAATTTCTTCCTGAAGAAATTGTAAGGGCAAAATATTAAACAGATGAAACAAAACCCATTTACATGTAGCCATACAAATGTAAAATTTATTTAAGCAAGTTTGACACACAAAATTTCCAACATCCCATCTAAATTCAAAGGTATTCTACCAGCACTGGCATTTCATCTCTGCAAAAAGAAAGAATGCCCTCACTATTAACAAATTCATTGCCTGTCAATCTTAACATTTTCTAAACTCTGAATTCAGATTCAACTAGACAATATTAAAACAACGGATCCTAAAGTTTTATGAGGTTAGTGATATTATTTTACCCTTTATGAATCTACTTTCCTCCCTGCCCAGATTCAGAGTGCTATGTACATGCTTGCTCTGATTCAATTTGGAAGGCATCCTATTAATAAATATAAGAGATTTTCATATTATATACACATACCCATTATACATATACACATATATGGGAAAAGTTCCTATCATTAGGTATTATATTAAAACAAGAAATGCTTAAACAATGTGGTATGCTAGAGTCAACAACCTTTCCAGGTCTTCATTCACTCAAAACAAGAACAAGATTTCAATTGCTACTACAGACAGCTGCTGGAAGGAAAAACAAAATGCCAGCCAGCCATTCCATCCACCACTCCCATCACCTGCCTTTCATTATTCTCCCACCTTCCAACTGCCCATTTAACCCAATGATGAGGCTGCTTGTCAGCTGCCTAATCTCTTTGTTGTCTGTACAAAGTTATTTTACCATTATTTCTAAAACAGGAAAGGAAAAAATCCTAAACAGAAGCAAAATATGGGGTTTCTGAACATTAAAAAAAAAAACTTATTGTTTTAAACAGTATATAAGTTAGATTTTCAGTAACATGCTCAATTAATAAGCACAAATTTTTCCTGTGTCCTGAATTTTTACACTGTATTTATTTTATTTCTTTCAGATTAAAAATTGATACACTGCTTTGAAATGAGAGAAATTTCACTTGGAAAGATGTTTTTTAAAAATCATTAAAAATTATACTGTCTATTATTTGAAAGTGAAATCCAACTTACTATTTAAAAGTAAATTTATCTCATATTTCCTGACTTTGTGAACTCCCTACATGTTAATCCATTGCATTATTAGTGTCTTTGAAAGGTTGCTCCCTATGTACCCCAAACATCTTTTTTTTTGCTTTTCACGCATCGGTATCACAACTTTACTGAGGTGTGTGGTTTTTTTTTTTTAGAGAGAGAGAGAGAATTTTTTTTTAATATTTATTTTTTAGTTTTTGGCAGACACAACATCTTTGTTTGTATGTGGTGCTGAGGATGGAACCCGGGCCGCACGCATGCCAGGCGAGCTCGCTACCGCTTGAGCCACATCCCCAGCCCCTGAGGTGTGTTTTATAACCCTTTTGGGAAAGCACCTAAGAAAGAAAAATTTGACATCATTAGTGTCCAGTTAATTTTAATAGTGACTGCCTTACAACTCTGAGTTCCATGTCATAAATGAAAATCCTCTCTCGATATTTCAAGTGTTGATGGGAATTGGCAAGGCAAGGGTGAATTAGGATGCTCATGTAATTTCTTTAAGATTATAGAAAACTACAGATAGAAAGAACTGCCCCTTTCCACTCCAAATATCAAAGTGTAAATTCTGGCTATTTTATCACCAAATGACTGACAGTTACAGGTGGAAAGAAAAGAACCAGCATGAGAGAAAACACAGGACCAGCCACTACCAGTCACACTTGTCTATCAGATGAACATGATGCTACTTAGTCTTGATTGCATTCATGTAGAAAGGACCAGCTCTGGCCTGCATTCCATTTCTCATTTTCTTCACAAACCTTTATCACTCTGTGTCTATCCCTGAACAAAGAACAGAAAGTTTAGCGGGTAAACCTTTACTAGTATATAATACATGTTAGCTACAACCAGCTTCATCTGTTTTATCAAGACAGATATCCACATTCCACTTCCACATGAAAAGCCCTAGTAAATTTTACATTTGTTTTGAATGGGTTGTATTACATTTACCCACACAGTAAACTACTACATAATGCACTGAGATGGAGGGATCTATTCACTCCACACTGCATGAATGCCTCAACCACTAAAGGGGAAAACAGCCCTTCTCATAGCATTCAAAAGTATGACTAGACAGAGTTCCAGCTGAAAAGGGAAAAATATGTCACTCAAGGTTATCACAAAGTTGATATCCTGTATGTTTTCTACATCAAAGAAATCACATTACAGACTAGACCCCCCCAAAAAAAAAATAAGTCCCCCATTATCTGTAGGGGAAACATTCCAAAATTCCCAGTGGATGCCAGACACCACAGATAACACCAAACTCTATATGTGCTGTTTTTTCCCTCTATATACCTATCTATGAGAAAGTTTAACGTTATGAATTACACACAATATTGAAAACAAAACAGAATAATTATAAAAATATAATTATATACTATAATGAAAAGTATTGTATACTATAATGAAAGCTTTTCAAAATATATGAAATGTTTGTTTCTAGAATTCTCCATTTAATATTTTTTGGGCTGTGGATAACTGAAACCAGACAGGGAAACCACAGTTAAGTGAGGGGTGCTGCTGTATAGACAACTGCTTACCACTGAGGTGTGTATGGTCCTTTCTTCATACTTTCAGATGAAACCATGACATGCATCATGTTAGTTACTCTGAACTCATTATCCAGGACAGATGTACCCTGCCTGAAGTAAATTCAATATGGCCATACATGAAAAAAAAAAAAATTTGAGAGATGATTTAAACTTTAAAAGAGTCTTACAATATTATTCCTTAAAAGTAAATCCTAGAATGATTCCTTCTACAAATATGTCTATTACATACTATAAGGAACAGTGTTTGCAAACACATGAATGAGTTTATGTTTGCAATAACAATTCTTAACTAGAGGTTGGTAATTGCTGGCACAAAAACAAAAGAGCAAAAGTCATCTCTGAAATCAATTTAATGGTCAGTGCACAGGAATACAATCTCCCTTGGCTCTAGTCAACATTTTTCCAATAAACAAATGTTTCTTGAGTACCTGTTATATGCCAGACAATTCTAGCTGGATCAGCATTTCCTGTACCTCCACTCCATCTCCTGACTTTACACACAGAAATGACTCAGATGGTGGATCACCCTGGTGTAATAACTCAAAAAACCCTAAGGTTTGTCAAGATTTTAAAGTACTAAAAACAGTGAATGAACATTACAATACTACAATTTTTGAAAATTAGATTTAAATCTAGTGAGAAAGCCAGTCTACAGATAGCTAATTGTTAGGAAAACTTTCTGAAGCAACACTACTACAAGAGAGTACTTACTATTGACTGTCCAAATACTAAGAATAATTACAAGCTATACAAAAGCTAGTGTGAGGATAGAGTGTCAAATAAAATAAAACAGTTCCACGGCTATTCAAACTCAAAAATAGGCAAAGGCATTTTCTCATCTTAAATATCACATAAACAGGCTTAACATTTTGCTTACTATCAAGTATAACTTGGCATTTGCATTGCTAATAGTCCTTTTTCAAAATGTGCTCACACTTGGAGTTCCTTTTGAATAGCAATAACTGGATTTACTACCTACCCTAGGACCTGGACATGCTAACATCAAGCTACAACTAAGCATACCTTCGTGTTCAGAGTACAACCAGAGCAGAAAATATTTTGGAGGCAAGTGTGCACTACAGATCCACCTTTTTCTTGGAAAGGCATTGTACAGAAAGGTTCATCCTGCTTTGTTCTAGCTTTCACTTGATAGAGCAAGACCAAATACAGTTTATTCCTCATGGACAATAAACAATGGAAAATTTAAAAAAAAAAAAAAAACCCTAAAAGAGCCATTTACTGATAAGCACTAGAAAAGGGGGGCTTTGCTTTTTTTGTGGTATTAAATCTTTTGTCTTCATACAGTTATCAACACAAAACTAGCCAAAGGACCCTTTGGAAAAATGAAAACTGTAAAAGGCAAATGGATTACTCGACCACAAGTAAATGGCTACAATTTTAAGATGACAGTGTACTTCTGTGTGGATGTTTAGACAACAAAGATTTAAAGAAAAAAGAGGTAATAAAACACATTTTACCAATCCAAAAGATCACTCCTGGGGCAGAAAAAGAATTCCCTTCACAAGGTCTAGCCTTGAAACTGCAATAAAAAATAAAAATATTTCTGAATAAAGAATATAAACAATGTTAACTTCCAGACTGTTCTGATCTTTTTAACTTTATTTAATTTTTATTATGGTTTAAAACTGAGAAAATAATCTTTTCCCACCCACCCCCGCCGTCTCTCTTAAGGTTACTTAAGGTTATCAACTTCTTGTGACTCCTTCCAACAAGCATCATACAATATTTTCATTTCTACTCAAATTGCAACCTAACACACACTACACTATACCTTCATTTGTTTTTTAATGTAACATTTACATCATTCCACATCAGTAATTTCCTCATTCTTTTTTCATAATTGCATAATATTCTATCTTGAATAGATACTATTTTATTTAACCAGTCTTCTATAATGAATATTAAGGTTGTTTCCAATGTCTTCCTACCAAAAACAATTCTTCAGTAAACCTCAAGCATATTTCATTTCAACTCAGCATATATTTCTGGATGTGGATTTGTTGAGTCAAATAGGTTTATACATGTATAATTCTGATGAATCCTGTGAAATTATCCTTCATAAAGACTTTCCCAATTTGTATTCCCACCATCAATGCATGATTGTTTATTTCTACACTCCTGAACTGTTGGGTCTCTTTCTTACTGATTGGCAGAAACTGCTCCTACATGAAGGAACTTTGCCCATTATCTCTAATGAGTTGTAAATGTTTCTTCAAGTTGCCATTTGACTTTACTTGTGGTAGTTTTTAGATAAGCAAAAATTTACACTTTTTATGCAGTCTATGAATCTTTTTCTTCTGCTTAGGATTTTGTTTTAAAAAAACTTAATTTAAAATCATAAAAAATTTCTACCCTGGTTTAGCTCCATTTCTCTTGTGACTCTACTCTTTAAATTAAAGTCTGATTCCATTCTGGTACAAGTGTGCACTACAGATCCACCCCCCACCCCACCCCCGCAACTGATTTCAGATGCCATTTTCATCATCACTTTTATCATGTCATGTGTGGTTGAGGGTCTCTCTTCAATCTTCACATTTTATTTCATTGGTCTCTACATCTATATATGTGCCTTCATCACAAGCTTTTAATTACTGTAGCTTAATGATACATTTAATATCACACAGCTGGTTCTACCTCTCATTACTCTTCTTTTCCATAATGTTCCTATTGTTGTATGTTCACGTCTATGTTCATTTTAGCATTAGTTAATCAAGCCAAAAAAAAAAAAAAATCTTATTGGCAGTTTTATTGGAGTTACTTTCAACTGACAGCAAATTTTAGGGAGTTACTCTTATTTTTAAGTAGCAATCCCAATACTTGGCAATTTCATTCCACCAGATTAGAAATGGTGTTTTCCATGCCTTATCTAAAGCATTTGTATTTCATATCAGTATGTCTCCAATCACAAGATGACAGTCTCTCACAGCTAATGTAGTGTTTCCCATTGACCTTCCCTCTACAGCCAGGAGGGCTGTATAAAAATGGATGTCAAATAACTGTTGAGGGCTGTGGCTGTGGTTCAGTGGTTCCTGGCATGTGTAAAGCACTGGATTCGATTCTCAGCACCACATATAAATAAATAAAGGTCTATCGACAACTAAAAAATATATTTAAAAAAAAAGAACTGTTCAACAAATGTTGAAGTAGCATATTCCCTAAGTTTAGCCATAAATTAAATATAAGTAGGAAACAATTCTACAGTCATCATATCTTTTCTTAACATGAAAGCTAACCATGCAGACATAAAGAATTGAAAAAGATTACAGATGATCCAGACAGGTCCTAAGCAATCATTTATTCTGAATATAAATCACTTCTATCATAATCATTTATTTTATGGACTGTTTCCTAAGTTTCCATTCAAAAAACATTCCAAATTGGAAAATTATGATCATTTTATGCCAATATTCCTATAAAATTATTGCCACACATAGCATCTTTTTATCAATATGTAGAGTAGAAGCAAAAGAAAGGATGGATGGGAACAAAAAAGTAAAGAGAAATGATATTTTACATTTATATTTTATGGTTTATAAACACTGACGAAAGCCATATCATTTGATACTCATGTGCATAAACTCCGGGGACTACATGAATTGAGTACATAAAGATAAAAAAACAATTTTTTTTTTTTTTTTGCAGTGCAGTAAATAGAAACTAGGGCATGTGAGGCAAGTGCTCTACAACTGAGCTACATTCCCAACCCAAAGAACAATCACTTTTATAACCAATAATTTTTATTTTAAAACCAAAGCATTCCCTTCTTCTATATCCTATCATTTTAATGCTAAAAACCTTAGATATCAAAACACAACGTTTTCTGTTAAAGGGTGGGGGGAGAAAAATATAAGTTGGCAGGACAGATCATGAAAGGTTAGTAGGCAAAGTAAAACTTCAGACTTTGGTCTTAAGAATGATAAAAAAAAAATCAGTAAGAGACTTTAAACAGGAAAAAAAACATGATCATAACTGCTTAACAGACCACTTAGTTACAGTGTCAGGAGGTCAGTCATAGGGTAGCAAGGGTAAGTTACAGAGGAAAAAGTTACTACAGTGAATCAGCCATAGTGATTGGACTTAGTGTAGTGGTGGTGATGATGAAGAGAGGATTCACTTAAGAGATATACAGGAGGTAAAAATGATAAGATATTGATAATTTTCTGACTTGAGCAACTCAGTGGCTGGTGGTACCATTTACAGAACTAGGGAACAAATAGGGAGAGATAGGTTTGGAAGGAAAATAGTCTTGAGATTCAAGTTTGACATGCAAGTCAAGTGCAGTGAACAATCACACTATAGGAGTCTAGAGCTCAGGAAAAGTGAACATCTGAACCTGGTGCTTTGAGAGAACATAAGAATATGGTAGTGTTTTGAGAGAACATAAGAATATGGTAGTGAGAAATCTCAGTCATCCTTTGATGGAATTTATTAACCCTGAAAAATAATTAATAAATCAACAAAAATACCTTTTCTGCTGGCATAAAATAGATTACAGAAAGATTTGCGTATATTTAATCATAAGGAAACTTTCAGGATACTCACATCAAAATGGAAAATGCAATTCAAGGTTCAAGTGCCTAATGTTCAATCAATAAGTTACAAATTCTGAAATAATACTTTCTCAAAAATAATCAAGTGATAGAGGATAACTGCTGGATCTAACAGGTAAACTTTCTGGGATTCATACAGATTTAAAGGTTTTAGATACCTCGATATGAAAGGAAACGGATGACTACATGAATTATTTGGTTTACACCCCTTGAGGCTCATACACAGTTCACCTAATGGTCTTGTCTCGAGGCAAAAAATTTAACAGAATGCCCTCCTAATTGCTCCCTGGACACTCTGTACACAACACCATGTGATCCTAAAGTACAGATTCCTACATAAAACTCACCTTCAGAAAAAAATCAAAGATAAATATCTTACCAACTACTTCTTACCAAATAAACTGTTTACATTATCTAAAACCTAACAAATCATTATGACAAGTACTAATAAATTCTCAACTGTTTTTTCTTTTTTTTTCCTGTAGCATCATTAATGTCTATTTCTTTTTTTATTATCTACACATGATATTACAACAGCATATATGTATTCTGTATAACGATGAGGTTCTCCTTCCGTCTTCCATGCAACTCCCTTTCTCCCTCTTTTTCCCTCCCACCTCTCTTCCCTATTTAGTGGTATTCTTCTTCTCATGCTCTTCCTTCCTATCCCATTTTGAGAGTTTTCTCTCTAAAATAAAAGCAATTTAGGTAAAGACATCAACACACTATTTAAACCATATCATTACCCCCACACCCAAAATTCTAAACATTTAGTTGTACTATAAATACAATGACAACTTTAAAATTTCAAAAGTGAGAAATTTTATTCTTGAGGAATGTCTTCTGTGTCTTCATAATGAGCACAGTTGGAAAAGTCATCAATTTTAAAAGTTTAAATTACAAAATAAAATTAGGTAGCCTAAAGAAAGAAAAGAATTTCCTAAACTACAAGAAATATAGAATGAGTAGTAAACTTCTAGAAAGACAGGGAATTTTTTCTAAATTTAGAAAAGAATTCACAATAGAAAACAACTGAATTCTGAAATAAAAATTTAAAAATCTTCCCCATGTCCTAAAAAGAGGGTTGCTGAAATCTCAGCAAGGTGATAGCACACATTCCTCACTCCACAAGGCAGAGCACAGGTGCAGACACAGCAGCCACCACCTATCTCCAGAGCTCATGCTCTCCACCACTATGACTTCTACTGCCTTTACAAAGATTTAGAGAATGGGAATAAAAAATGCATGAAACAGGAAGTGCAATGAATATGGCAAAATATTTAGCTTGCTAAGTAACCACTGAATTTATACCTTCAAATTAGAGATAAATAACTTAGGTTTTGCTATTTAAAAAATTAAAAACCAAGAAAATGCCCAGTGTGTGAAACTGGTAGGCGATTTGGCAATACATATATAGTGCCATAAAACCAACCAACATGCCCTTTGGCCCCATTTCTTTTTCTGCATGCCTATACTAAGAGAGGAAAATGAGCAGAGTGAAGGGGGATGCTAACTGCACATGCACAAAGATTCTTATGTAAGCACTATGCAAAAACAGAAATTTAGAAACACCCTAAATGCACAAAATAGACAATTATCAAATAATAAAATGCAATAAATTCACTGGTTTGCTATACACAGTCATTAAAAATAATTATAAAGCATACATAATGGGCTGAGGTTGTGGCTCAGTGGTAGAGCATTCGCCTATCGTGGGTGAGGCACTGGGATGGATCCTCAGCACCACCTAAAAGATAAATAGATAAATAAAAATAAAAGCATTATATCCACCTACAACTAAAAAAAATTTTAAAGCATATATATAACAAGAAAAATGTGTTTCATACAGTGTCAAACCAAAAAGAGATGAGTATAAATACTTAAAAATGCGGACAACCCCTTGTTAATACACAGGAAAATACAAAAGGGAAACCACTAAAATTGTGACTATGGTGATACAGGATGATTTTTATCTATTGTCTTACAAATGTTTTATAATATGATTTCCTTACATCTATTAGATCAATATGGCTTTTCTTGATGGGGGAAGAGGGATTTCACAAGGCATGTACAAATTTAAAATATTAAGATCAGAAATTTGAGCATTCTTTGGAACTTTTTCTAAAAATGAAAAATAACAAGAATCTGAGCATTTCAAATGCTCAGAACAATCTTTGCTCAAAAACAAAGAACTACTTATACTATGCATGCTTTATCTAAAAAACTAATGTCATTAAAAATCATTTTAATAATATTTTGAATCTTAGCATCTCCCCTATTAGACTGACAGTTCCTGAGGGAGAGCAGGAATTGTATCTCATTTAGTATGGTGGTTGGTTCTCACTCAAGCATGCAGAGCTGTGCTTGAGGATGTATACAAAAGGAAAAACTAATGTCCCATAAATCAGAATAATCACAAAAACACGATTCAAGTAAGCAGACATATACAGGGATGTCCAGGTCCAAAGACACCTTTGTTAGATATACCAAGTATTTCTGAAAAAAAGAGGTGAGCTACCCAAAGCAGTAAATCTAAAAGTCCATCCCCTAATCCCCCTAGATTACCTAATGCTGAACCCTGGAATATTCAATTCTAGTCAGCCATAAAGTTTTAAATGGCCTAAAGTTTAAATTTACCATAACATATTTTGTGAATTTATCATTTTTATTATTATATAAAATGGTGGTTAACAGAATGCTCACTTATTGGAACATGTCAAAAGAATGTACTTGAGTTTGATCCAATTTCCCAATTAGTAACTTGGTAATTATGCAACAGTACTTGGCTTTCACTCACCTATGCACAAAGATAATTTTGATTGAATTTAATGTTAAATAGGATAAACTCCCAAAATAAGGCATTTAGCTCACTAGGACTGCCATGTTTGCTTAATTAAAGCCAGGTCTTCATATCTAGAACAAAGACAGGAGGAAGAGTATACAATCTGTATCCAATACTCAATGAGGTGACATTCTATCACTAATAGCATCAATAAACATTTGTGTGTACCTTTACAGTTCAAAAACAGCATCCATATCAATTTTGATAACTAAAATGTATCTAGACCTTTTCCTTATAGCTTTCAACACGGTTCCTTCACTCTCACACGTGCCACTTCACATCCAAATAAGCTGGTTGGTATTATTACCCAACACAGATATGTTAAGTGATAAATGTAAGTGATTTGCCAAAGTTTACATAGCTGCTAAAGCAGAAACTACACCCTGGGGTAAAGACACCTTAATGTGCCTCTCCTCCTCATGCCAGCTCTCCAACAGAGAGCTGGCCAACTTGCATCTTGTGCAGACAGCATGGTCAAAGGAAAATCATTTCATGACATCCCAGACCTAAGTCCTCTCTTGACAGCTAGCCCACAGTGAGAGTCATTTCGAAACACATAACTAAAAACCCATAGTTCTTTTTTTTAAAAAAAGAGAGAGAATTTTTTTATTATTATTTATTTTTCAGTTTTCGGCGGACACAACATCTTTGTTTGTATGTGGTTCTGAGGGTCGAACCCGGGCCGCACGCATGCCAGGTGAGCGCGCTACCACTTGAGCCACATCCCCAGCCCCAAAACCCATAGTTCTTACTCAAAAGGCAAACATAATTTTTAAAGGTAAGGCTCCTGTTCAACCAAAGCCTAGAATTTTTATTTTTTGGAAAATTTATTTAAAAGTTGAGGGACTGGTAAACTAAAGGAAAATCAAAGGGGCAGATTTTTCAGGTTTTCCCCGTTTTTCACTGTTTATATCAACCAAGGCAACATCTCCATTACATAGACCACCACCACCAATTGCTCTAACCTATATAAATGACAACACCTTTTAATGTCAGTACTTTTAAAAATACTCCAACTAAGGAAAAACTTCCTAGAATTTATTCTTTTAAAATAAAGAAATTACTGATGTATCTACTATGAATCACTAATATTTATATACAGTAGGCTAACAAACATGTTTTGGTCCTTACCATGTACTGGGCACTAGGCTATTTACATACAAAATCTCAATGAATCCTCACAACAATTCTGTGGTGTAGGTACAAACACCTTATAAACTCATTTCCACCAATGTGGAAACAGAGGCACTGAATGTAAGTTAACAAATCAGAAATTAACAGAAGTGGGATCTGAAGCTATTAAGTCCAACCATTAAATTATAAGGCATCTATGCTCCGACTGTTCTCTTATCGAGGTTTAGGGTACTCGGGTAAGCACGGATGACCTGGATTCAAATCCCAGCTCCACAGTTTACTGATAAACCTTAGGGAAGTCAGAGAAAAACCTGTCTTTTCAACAACAAAAGGAATATAAGAGCTGCATCACAGAGTTGTGAGAAAATGCAATACCTAGAAAGCAGTGACTGGTTCAACCAGAGGGCTCAAGAATCTCCATCAGCAATAACATGGTGACTTCTCAGGAGATAGGTGAGGTGGCTTGGGGCTTTGGCCCCACAACAAATGGCCTCAAACTGCTCTTGTTGAGTTATTGAGTCTGGTTTTTCTGCTTTCTTTTTTTTTTTTTTTTTTAAGATATCAATCAGGCTAGCACACTTATACGACAGGGTGCCCCCTTGCCTCCCTCTTCTATGCCTTCTTCAAATATGCTGCACTAGAACATTGCATGCATGCCTATAATCTCAGCAGCTCAGATGTCTGACAGAGGAGGATATCAAGTTCAAAGGCAGCCTTAGCAATTTATCAAGGCCTTAAATAATTTAGCAAGACTCTGCTCAAAATTTTTTTAAAAAGGGGGGGATTGGGATGCAGCTCAGTGAACACCCCTGGTCTCCACCCCACCCCCTCAAAAAAAAAAGCTGAATAGCTAGACGATCATTTCAAAGTAAGAATATCAAGGTTCTAAGGGAGGATTCAGAGTCTCGTAACTAGTTAAAAGAAAAATTTGTGTGTGAAATGAAAATTTTAACTAATAATTTTGACTTTTCAGAGTTTGGGGGGTTTGGGGTGGGTTTTTTTTTTTTTTTTCTTATTCATCTTCTTTAAGGAATTTGAAGAATGTTGAGGCTACCATACATTTTAGACCTATAGGATAAGCTTGGTCTCACTGGAGCACAATAAAATGTGTCACTGCTACCATTCTGTCAAATTAGATACACAAAGGCAAGGGGAGGGGAAGTGACTGTGGGATGGTACATGGGATTGCTCAAATAATCCATAAAAGCATAAGTGATCTTCTCCTCTAGCTCATGAAGGAGTACAGGAGGTTAGAAATGACATCTAATATAAGATAGGTTTGAGGGTTGAAGTGCTATATAGAAAAGCAACTCAGATATTGGGCAGATATCCTTACCATGATTGGCAAACTTACTGCCAAATGTAGTGGTTTTTTTTTTTCAAGTTGTCAATAGACTATTATTATTTTTTAATTTATTTATATGTAGTGCTGAGATTTGAACCCAGTGCCTCACACATGCTAGCTAGGCAAGTGTCTACAACCCCAGCCTAAATGTGTAGAACAACTTTCCTGCACATAATCCAATCCAATGCTATTTGCATATGTTCTGTACTAAATCAGCAAAGGGAACTGACTCTGCCTTTCAGTCATGAGCCCATTAGACAAACTTAAGTACCGAAAACCACTAAGTGGTAGAAGAGAACATAATCACACTGTTTACTGTGAGACAAAGTCTTCACTGTATTAAAATAAAAGCACACAAGGGACGGTGAAATGGAGGTGATGATACAAAACATATTTGGGATGCCTCAAAAATAGAAAAGCTGTCAAATCTGAAACAAAGCCTAGAAGATTCCATTCTTCTTACAGCAACTGTATCAAGCATCGATTTTTTTAACATTATACCATTGTAATTATCACTCCTAAACATTTTTCAAAATTTAGCAAGTCATCCATTCCTTATCTAAGAAAGTGATCTGCAAACTAATGGAAACAAATTTCAGGTTTTTAACTTCCAAACTATTTTTATTATCTCTATGACCATGATATTCTACTTTGGAACTTTTAAAAATACTTAAGGTCACTGATATAACTGATAAAATGTTACATTCAAAAAGGCTAGGAATCATATAGACCAGGGGTGAGCTAACTTTCTGTATAGAGCCTGAAACTATTTCAGGCTTTGTAGGCTACAAAGTCAGTCACAAGTACTCAATTCTATTGTTATAAAAGCAATCAGACAATTCGTAGTCTGAATGTTTCTGTACCCCCAAAATTCCTATGTTGAAAAACACCATGAGTACTATGATGTCAGCAGATGAGGCTCTCTGTGAGGTAGGGTTCCACCTGCAAGAATGGGATTAGCACCTAATAAAGGAAGCACCAAAGAAATCCCTCTCCCCAGCTCCCTCCTTATAAGGAAATGGCAAAGAGGTACCATCTATGAATCTGGAAGAGGACCCTCACCAGACTCCGACTTTGCCAGCATACTGTTCTTGGTACTTCCCAACCTCCAAGACTGTGAGAAATAACTTCTGTTATTCTTAAGTCACCCAGTTTACAGAATTTTGTATGGCAGTATAAAAGGACTAAGACAAACTGCTAAGCATGGATATGTCCCAATAAAGCTTTATTTATGGGTTCTGAAATTTGAATTTCATGATTTTCACACATCACAAAACATTTTTCTTCTTCTATTTCTTTCCTAACCACTGGAGGGGGAGTAAGAAAACCATTCTTACTTCGCAGGCATACAAAAAAACAGGTGGCAGGCCAGATTCGGCCTGTGGGCCATAAATTTTCTGATCCCTGACTGACATACATTACCCTGATAGTCAAAAATGGAAATGCAAAAAAAAATCAATGACTTCAATTTTTTAGATTAGGTTACCTTCAAATCCTAGAGGGTACAGTATATACTGTATTTTCTGAAATATAAAACTATGCTATACAAACTATTCGAAAATCCTGACCTCTAAAGTTAACACCAAAAAGTTTAATATGAGTGTGTATGTCTTTTCAACAACATTTTAAACATATTTTAGCTTCCCCCAGGAATGACTTACATCTTGGCAGTACTCAAGATTACGTTCATCCTTGGACAGCTAGGTTCTCTCTACATCCCGCAAGTCAACTAAGCATTAAGTAACGGTGCCAATTATAAATCTCGACATGACAAAACTATTACCAGAATGACAAAAACTATTAACTGAAGCTTCATTAGAATAAATGTTGTTAGGTCTAATATATTAATATTATATGAATATTACGGGATCAGAGAAAAACTTTTGAGAACATAGGATTAATCAATCTTCTTTTAGCTTGACAGAAGTATGCAAGGTAAAATACCTATAAAATCATGCATATATTCAAAACCAGCTGTGTGTAAATAGATCATTGAGAGTATTCTTACCAATTCTATAACAATTTTTTAAATATTCTTTGTTGTAGATGGACATAATATTTTTATTTTATTTATTTTTATGTGGTGCCAGGGATCAAACCCAGTGCCTTACATATGCTAGGCAAGCATTCTACCACAACCCCAGCTCATTTATAACAATTTTGAATAACCATACAACTACTTTGATTCCAAGATCACACTCTGGGAATTGACATAATAATTCTTATATGAAATGCCTTTTGGGTTTTTGTGTCCTGGGGATTAAACTTAGGGGCACTCTACCACTGAGTTACATCCCCAACACTTGTTTTCAGACACAATCTCACTAAGTTGTCCAGGCTGACCTGGAACTTATGATCCTCCTGCCTCCACCTGCTGAGTAACTGGATTACAAGCATGCTCCACCAGGGCTGCACCACTGCACCTGGCTGAGATAGCCTTTTAAAAGGTGCTGGAAGGGGCTGCAGAGGTAGCTCAGTGTAAAGTGTTTGCTTAGTGAGTATAAGCCCTTGGGTTCAATCCCCAGCATTGCAAAAAATAAAATCTTGGCAGTACTCAAAAAATAAAATGGTGCTTTTAGCCTGTACTGAACCCTTTTAACCATCTAGTAGGCCTCAGTAGGCTCATATTCCCACTTTCATATTCATAGTAAGTTTCCTGGTTTGGGGAACTTGTTCAAGCAGGCATAAGAAATCTATTAACTAAAAACTGCTAACTATAAAGCTTTCCATCTTGAACCTCAGGGGGAAAAAAGAGACAAACTGAAACCAGACTGGCTTACCCCAGGTATCTAAAAAATCCGTGATCTATCCAGAACACACACAATGTTGTTTAAGGATACCAAAATATCTTAAGTCAGCATTTGGAAGGGAAAAACTTGGGCAAAGCACTTATTTTGGACCCAGAAATTAAGACTGGTTTTACAATGTTTAAAAGTTATTAGTAATTTCATTTGTCCAGATCTTGCTCACAAAGGGAAAAGGCAAAAATGACTTTTCTGGGGTGTGTATATAGCTCAGTGGTTGAGCACTTGCATAATGTCCTGGGTTTGAGTTCTAGAACCAAAAAAGAAAAAGAAAAAATCTTAGAAGTGTCAAGAGCTAGGAGTTGGAGATAGACACACACACACACACACATATATATATAAATACAAATATAAGTTTATATAAATATAAGTATTTATATATAAATATATATTATATTAATATATTGATTAAAAATATATTTATATAAATATCAATATTTATTTATTTATTTTAGTTGCAGATGGGCACCATACCTTTATTTTGTTTATTTATTTTTATGTGGTGCTGAGAATTGAATCCAGTGCCTCACATGTGCTAGGCAAGGGCTTTACCACTGAGCTGAGCTACAACCCCAGCCCTAGGAGTTGGATTTTCAGTGTCATAGATATGAACAGATACAGTCCAAGAAAGTTGGCTTCCTGATAGAGGGAAAATCAAGGGATTATTTCCTTCCTTCTTTATGATTATTTGTTGTATTTAAATTTTTATGGTCTCCAAGTAAATGGGCAGGCTCCCCTCTTAAACAACTAACCTATCTCTTAAACAACTATAGTGACTGGAGAACAGGTTTTTCAAAAAGTCATAATTCACTGAGAGAGCAAAAATTAATGTTGTGGCTGGGCGTGATGGTGCACGCCTGTAATCCCAGAAGCTCGGGCGGCTGAGGCAGGAGGATTGCAAGTTCAAAGCCAGCCTCAGCAACTTAGAGAGGCCCAAAGCAACTTAGCAAGACCCTGGGGATATGGCTCAGGGGTTAAGCACCCCTGGGTTCAAGCTCCAGTACCTCAAAAAAAAAAAAAAAAATATATATATATATATATATATATATATATATATATATATTAGATATATATATATTAGGGGGGGGGAGAGAGAGAGTGTGTGTCAGAGAGCATTTTTTAATGAAAATGAAAGTATTACTGAGAAAATCAGCAAGCATATCATGTTTGAAGGGTTAAGACTAGTCATAAAACTTTGTTTCTGTTATTTACAGTAATGTATGTGTGTACTGCATTGTGATGTAAAGTTCCTTACTTTGGAGGAGTGTGGCAGTCTAAAAATGGCTTGAAATGCCTGCCAGACCTAAGCAGGCATAAAAGATAAGCATTGGGAAAGCAGTCAGACCTGGAAATTAAAAATGCAGAGTCATCATCACTTAGTGGCTAATGTGGTTTAGTTAAGTATCCCCAAAAGACCCATATGTTAAAGGCTGGTCCCCAGCATGGTACTATATGGAGGTGGTAAGTCCTTTGGGAGGTGATGACTAATGGGAGGTTCTTTAGTCACTGGAGGTATGACCTTGAAGAGGACTGGGGGATTCTTGATCTATTCCTGGTCCTCTTTGCTTCTGGGCTCAAGAGGTGAGCAGGTTTGCTCTGACTTGTATTCCTGCCACAATGTGCTGCCTCACCATGACCAAAGTCATGGGGCCAATTAATCAACCCCAAAACTGTAAACTTCCTGACCATGAGGTGAGCTGTGTGCTCTACCATGTGCTCCTTGCCATTACCATCTAGTATATCCACCAAAGAGCCAAAATGATTGTCTCTACCTGATCTTGTACTTGAACCTCCAAAACTGTGAACTAAAATACATCTTTATTTGTTACAGGTTAATAAGCCTAATATTTTATTAAGGCAACATAAAGCTGAGTACCACAGTGGCATAGAAAGCTTTGGGATGATTGACATCATCTAAGAAAAGGGCATCGGGAGGTAAAAAGAGCCCGATCTCAAACCCTAGGAATACTAACAGACTGACAGAGGAAGAGCAACCAAAACCAAATGAAGGAGTAGTAAACAAGCAGGAGGGACACTGTGCAGTGGAGATTCTCCTGGCAAGTTTCTTCTACTCTTTCACAAGCAAAGCCAGTAACTAAAAGTTAAAAAGGAGGTATATCCCTTTCAGTCTCTCTTTTTTTTTTTTTTTAATATTTATTTTTTAGTTTTTGGCGGACACACATCTTTGTTTGTATGTGGTGCTGAGGATCGAACCCGGGCCGCACGCATGCCAGGCGAGCGCACTACCGCTTAAGCCACATCCCCAGTCCCCAGTCTCTCATTTTTAAAAAACTAAATGTGAATAAGGAAAGGGTTGGAGAATATTTATGCAGCAAGAGAATAAGAAAAACCCTAAGGAGCCTGGAAATTTACTTAGTCTGCTAATACACATATAGGAATACTTTTGATATTTTATGGTGAGTACCATATCCAAGAGAAGATGTTGGTATCTATTTAAACCATCTTTTTGTATGTTTGAAGACAATACCTGGGAGAATCACGTCATAGTTTATCATTTTAGGGCTGTCAGCTTTCTAAAGGTATCAAACCACCACAGAGTAAATCATTTCATTAAAATATATTTTTCACTATCTTCTTGCAAATCTCACACTAAATTTCCAAAAGAAAAGGAGAATTCTCAATCATCTGAAAGCAAATGCTCTCAACAGAAAGTATAATGGAATTACAGGGTTGCCCTTTGTTTAGACTGGAGTTGTTCCAAAGCTATTATCCTAAGCCCCTGTCAATAAAAGCCACAGCCCTTAACATTCTGGGCAGCATCCTTATTTGAAGGTAATGGGGCTCTCTTTAAACATGTAAGATATATCATCATGACTACTTTAAATGTCTTTGCCCTAGTTCATCATTTCTTATAAATAACATATGTGTACTCATGGTCTTAAAAAAACAGGACATTTCCAAGTATGGGATAACTTCCTTTTTCAACATTTACTTAGGGAAAGTAATAACCACTGCTGAGAACAACCGGTATGTTATAGAACCAGGAAGATGATACTGAGATGGGCCCTAAAAATTACCTTACCAAGTTCCCCCATTTAACAGTTAAGAAAATGAGGGCTCTTCCCAGGTGGTCCAGAGGAAAGACTCTGGCTATCAGAGCCAGTCAAGTAAGGGCTTCAACCCTGCTTCTGTTCATTAGAGTTAGTTTCTTGATTTTTTTTAAAATAAGGGTTGAAGGTTTGGTTTCCAAAACTGTAATGGTTTCACTCATCATGGGATTTCCCTACTCAAGTAGTCTCAATTTCTCTAATAAAGAGAGACAAATAGAAAAATTTAAAGTAAGGGTATCTGTCACCAACCTCACCTAGGAGCACGAAAGGGAAACAGTGTACTTAACAGCACTTAGTACAGTGCTGGCACATAATGGTACCAAAAGTGAATCCCTCCCCTGCAGTCTCCATTCTCTTTTCTGTTCAACGCAGAGCCCAAATTGAGACCCTACTCTGATTTCCTCAGTGACTTTACCATACACAAAAGAAAAACGCCAAAGAATATATACTTTATATTTCTATTGGTATTTATTTATTTAGGTACTGGGGCTCAAACCCAGGGTCTTATGCATGCTAGGCAAGTGCTCTACATCTGAGCTGCACTCCCAAACCCTATTGATCTTTATTTAAATAAGAAATAAACATTAAGTGGTTTCTTATAACATATCTAAATACCAATTCAATATAAGAGAACACTGCTTTGTGTGTGTGTGTGTGTGTGTGTGTGTGTATGTGTGTGTGTATCAGGGATTGAAGCCAAGGGTGCTCTACCACTGAACCATATCCCCAGTCCTTTTTATTTTGTATTTTGAGACAGAGTCTTGCTAAGTTGCTCAGGACTTTGCTAAGTCACTAAGGCTGGCCTCAACTGGTAATCCTCCTTCCTCAGCCTCCCCAGCCACAGCGATTACAGGCATGCATCTCCACACCAGGCAAGAAAGCCTCAGTAAAAGAAACAGAAAACAAACTTAAGTACAGCATCACAAAGGTGAAGGCTATAACTCCATATAAATGGGTACTGGTACTAGAAACTAGGAAAAGAAAAAAGAGAAATAGAAACCAAAATACCCCCATATATTAGCTGTAAAATTAGTCAACAGTGATCTTGAAGAGACAGGTTCCACAGGTGGGGGCGAAAAATCAAAAACAGTAACAAATCAAAAGTATTAGATAAGCAAAATCAATGGGAACAGTCTCTCCATGTGAAGCACTCAGCAGTAAGGAGAAAAATCAAACAATAATCAGATGTGGAAGCAAGATCAAGAGTAGGCATGAAAAAGTCCAAGACTGTGAAACCAGACAGTGCTCTACCAGTAGTAGCTGTGTAACCTTAGAATTACTTACCTTTTCTGTGTCTCAGTTTCTACAACCGAAAAGTAAGGATAAAAATGGCAACTACTGGTTCTCATCTCTTCTCTGCATTACAAAGGGCCAGAAGTCTATTAACTACAAATTCCAAACTCCCCTGTCAACTGTCTTCCAGTTGGGTTCTGCCCATGGGAAACACAGTAGACTGCAAGGTGAAAGAAAATGCCTTTTTGTATCCTGTTTCTAGAGGTACATCCAAGTAGAGGCAACAGACACGGAATATTCCAGCATCATATGTGGTGTTTCAAAGCAACAGGGCCAATGACTTTCTCCAGTCTGGAAAAGCACACTGTGAATGCAGCAATTATCTGACACCCTTCTCCTTTCCGCTCCTTCATGAGTCACCTATGCAATGCACACAAGCACACACACATTTGCATTTTCACCTCTTTGCTCCAACATCACCCAACTACATATCCTCTAATATTTTTGTTTCTCCAGTCCTTTCAGGACCACTATAACCAAATGGCTATATTAAGTTCTTCCCTGCTTAAAACATCTAGTGTTTCTTTCATTTTCCTGACTGGATCCAAACTGATAATACCTAGTTCTTATGAATTTAAAAGTGCTTTAGAACATGGTATGGAAATTTAAAAGCACTTCAAAAACATTAACAACTGCTGTTCTACTAGCATCTATTTTAAAATCCCCACGTCCAAAATTGAGCTACTTGTCCTCCATACAAACTCTTTCTGAAAATAGTCTCATCATCCATTTCGTCACCTAGGCTACAAATGAGAGTTACCTTTCTTCACATCAATAAGCAAAATCTATAGGTTCCCTCTTCCCACTTCCCTTCACCAGGTATAAGCCTTTTATTATCTCTTATCCAGTCTGGATCAAGGTCTTTCCCTCCCTAGTGAATTTTCCTCTTGCAGTTTCCAATTCATTTACATTGCCCCAAGAGACATTTTTAAAGGAGGAAGTGGGTGGTTATGTGATCAGGTCACCCCTCAAAAACTACCAGTGATACTGAAGGTCATGAGACCATTCTGCCACATAAAGGTACTATTTAATAGTAATTCTCAATGCACTACTCCCTATTTGCATCTTCAAATCTTACCTTTCCCCCAATCCATTCCCAAACTCTCCTCACCCTTTGATTCCTCCACAACTCTGCACAAGGTAAACCCTCTGAATGAAATGTCATCTGCACTCCACATACACATAGCCTTTGTTAGATCCCTCTACCTCAATCATAACCAACCTCTCCTACTCCAACTTTCACTATTATAACTTACTACCATACGTGTCAGAAGTTGTAAGTATTCAGCTCCTAATAAGACTGGGATTCATTACCGCTTAAATATTCTCCACACAGCAACTGGAACCCAAGGCCAGCTATTCCATCCACCAGTCCATTAAGAGCTCTTCAATAGTTAGAAATCTCCTCCTACTCCCTGTACTATACAAAACATGATTTTGTGTGTGCTATGAAGAGTGGAAAACACTGCTCTACTTCATCTACAGAGCTCCATGCCTCAGTGCTAAACAGAAGTATAGCTCTGGTTTCTAATACCGCTCAAAAATCAGAAAGAACTCCTTCTCCATTTCCAAGTTTTTACTAGCAGCATTTCCTATTAGAAAACCTTACAAATAAAATGAAAACTGTACTGGTTTCTCACCTACCCACAACTGTTTTCTTGTTTTTTTAAATGTGAATATAAGTTAATGAATGAAAACACAGACCTTTTAAATATAAGAAAAATATATATTCCAGACATATTTAATTTCATAAATATTAGATTTTATTTTGGACCATTAAACACATAATTGGATTCTAAGAAAGTCAATTGAAATTCAGAACACACTGCTCCCTCAAGGGGCAAAACTGTGGTTAGCTTCTTAGGCTTCCATTTCTTATAAATAGTTTAAAACAATGATGCTCCAAATAATAGCAGTTAAATACCAGTGTCTAATTAAAAAATATATATTAATTTAAAAGGCTGAGGAAATGCATAAATTTTTGCAGAGATTCTAAGATGATGTTCAGGACTCTTTCAAGGGTTTAACATTTCTAACTTTAAATACTTACAAGCTACATTTTCTTTGTTACAGACCTATCATTTTAAGTACCCTTCTACCAACCAAAATTTAATCAGTTTAATCACAACTGAAATAACAAAGGAAAAGGAAAGAAGAGAGAACACTAAAAAATTAAAGGGAGATAAAAGGGCAAAGAGGATAAACGGAAGAACTTAAGACTTAAAAACAATGAACAAGAAGGGAAATGTGAAAAGAAAAAATGCAGAACATTTCAGGCAAATAATCAAAGAGAAACTGAGAATTTTCTCATTGTCTGACACAAGGGGACACTAACAACCAAGGGCAGCTTGGTTACCCTTTGAATAGGAAGAGGTGGGTTAAAACATATCTTGGAATACCATAAAGGAAAGTCTTTCAAAAGTATACAGAAATGTTTCCTAAATTGACAAATTCTAGTTCCTGAGAAGACCTCCCTGGCTAACATTACAATTATAAAAGGACACTTTGGTTTTCATAATGCTGAATTTATCTATTAAGACTATACTCTTTTTTGGGAGGGCAGAGGGGCGTATCAGATATTGAACCCAGGGGTACTCAACCACTGAACCACATCCCCATCCCTTTTCATATTTTATTTTGAGACAGGGTCTCACTGAGTTGCTTAGTGCCTCACAAAGTTGCTGAGGCTGGCTTTGAACTTGCAATCATCCTGCTTCAGCCTCCTGAAATGCTGAAATTACAGGTGTGAGCACCACTCCTGGCACGACAGTACTCTATTTCAAGATTAATTTTTGGTACCAAAATGCATTCTAAAATATTTGACTGTCTTAAAATAATATTCTGTTTTAAAATGTACTCATTGCATGTGCCAGTCCTGGGCCTGTCTGCCCACACATCTAGTCTTTGTGAGTTGTGTACCTCAGGAGAGCTGACCCCTTAAGACCTTTTCTCAGGATCCCAGATCAGATGGCTCTCTCTGGGTTCAGCCTATGAGAAGCACTGACAGAAAACTGGCACTGATGGGAAAAAGAAAAGAGCCATGATATTTCCTCCACTTCTTCTCTATTTCAGGTATGTTCTCAACAATGGCTACATCTCTTCCATGGCTCCAATTCCTACCAACTCCTATAAGGAGGTTCCATACTCCTCAGAGAACCCTGGCTCCAATACTCCAATAACCCAACCCCTAGTGGCATATTACCTTCTTGCCCTTGTTCATCTTTAGGTTGGTTCACCATTCTGTGTTGCTGTCTCAGCTCCTCCAACACCTGGGTAACCAACATCTTTTAATGAATTCCTGTTTTTAAAACTTAGAGGGATTTCTCTTTTCTTGGGTGAACTCTGACCAGTACATTAGGCCAGTGGTTCTGCTAGTATCAGAATCACCTGGAAGGCTTATTTAAAACCCAGATGCTGGACTTCATCTCCAGAGTTTACCAGCAGTACATCTACAGTGAAGCCCAGCAATAAATATATATATATATATTTTTTTTTAATAAATTCCCAGGTGTAGATGAACCTACTGAACCAAGGACCACACTTTGAAAAACACTATAAATGTATGTCAATCTGTTTCCCTCCTTTTTTGAAGGACAATAAAATCCAAACAACACTCAAGGAAAAAATCCTTTTTAAACAACTTTCCCTACACTAGTATGGATGTCAATATGTTTTGAAAGGATGGGTTTTAAAAATAAATAAAATTTAAACATTCATTATATACTTTACCTAGAAATACAATGTCAATTTTAAATACCACAACAAACCCACCGAACTTTTTATGAAAAAAAAATGAACTTAAGCTTTTGGATTATTGGAAAAAACTTACCCAAATGAAGTCTCAAAAATACAGAATAATCAATTGACTGGTTTGTAGTTCTACCTGTGAAATTTAAAACTAAAACACAGCTTCAAATAATTTTTCAAAAGGCAACTAAATAGAACATGCCAAATACAGTGCTGCTTGCCAGTAATCTCAACAACTCAGAAGGCTGAGACAGGAGGATAGCAAGTTTGAGCCCAGCCTTAGGAACTTACACCCTAAGTAACTTAGTAAGACCCGGTTTTGTTTTTTTTTTTTTTAAAGAGAGAGAGAGAGAATTTTTTAAATATTTATTTTTAGTTTTCGGTGGACACACATCTTTTTTTTTTTTTTTTGACACACATCTTTATTTTATTTTTATGTGGTGCTGAGGATCGAACCCAGCACCCCACGCATGCCAGGTGAGCGTGCTACTGCTTGAGCCACATCCCCAGCCCCAAAGATCCAGTCTTAAAAATAAAAACTAAAAAGGGCTGGGGATGTAATTCAGTGGTAAAGCATCCCCGGATTAAACCCCCAATAGCAAAAAAAAAAAGAACAATATTTTGGAACCAAGTTTTAAGGATCACTATATGGTATTTAGATTTATGCTGGCCAGAAGTTAAAATCAAATACATAACCAAGTCATAGTTGAACTGTGCAAATAAACAAAAAGAACTTAATAAAGCCAAGCCCAGTGGTGTACCCCTATTGTTCCAGTTACTTGGGAGGTTGAGGCAGGAGAATTGCTTGAGCCCAGGAGTTCAAAGCCAGACTGGGCAAAAAGAGGTAAGACCCTTTCTCAAAAAAAAAAAAGAAAAGAAAAGAAACAAAAATTATTTTGAGATCAATAAAGGACCTACAGAGCACCACTAAATTTTTTTAATAAGTGAGCCATATATATAATTTTAAACTTTCTAGTAGTCATATTCTTAAAAAGTAAAAAAAAGGCAAAATTAATTTTGACAATATAATTACCACAGAAATTATCAACCAAGTTATTCCTATTATGTTTACACTCTTTTTATTGTACTAAGTCTTCAAAATCTGTGCATGTGTTATACTTCTAGCAAATCTCAATTCTGACCTGTTACATTTCAAATGTTCAGTAGTGAGATGTGGCTAGTGACTACCATATCAGACAGAAAAACTACAGGTAAATAGAAATTCACCAGTCTCTTTAAAGAACATATTGATATTTAGCACAATATAACAACTATTCTGCTTATTTCCATAAATTACTTGTGAATTATAATTTTAAGAATTTAAAGCTCTAAATGTTTGTTCTCACTTAGTTCAAAACTCAAGTTACCATTGTCTCCTGCAACCTAATACTGTACTTAAAAAAAAAAAAATTTAAAAAAAAAAAACTCTCTCAAGAGAATCATATTGTAAACAGGTAAGTTACCATCACTGCTATTTCACTTGAAGTCCCCAAGCCAGGCCACATCTCAACTTGCCTTTCTCTAGCCCAAGGGAAAACTTAGCAGCCACTACAGGGCTCCACTGATCCCCAGGCTAAGGAATTCTCATCTCCTGGGCTTGTGAACAGAGAGGTAAGTCATAACTACCAACCTCAATCTCTAAGCTCAAGTATTTGGTCCTTTGGCAAGGGAAACTAACATTACCTGATCCCTATGTACTATTCAGCAGCAGCAAATAGAACAGTGATTAAAAAAATGTGACATTGTTAATGTGATTGAAATATTACTTTAATACTCAGTGATCTATATAAAAGGGGAATAAATAACCTATGTAAAAAATTTAAATCCAAATAGAATAATAAAACAGTTTTTATTTTTAGTGGAAAGTCAAAGTATAGGTATTGCCTTTAATTAATGTAAGTGACAATCAAAACTCTTAAGGAATATTTATCAAGTCACTGAGTAAAGAATCAGACTAAATCAAAAGCATGGTGCTTTGAGAAACTCCCTAAACTAGTCTTAATATTTGAAACCCAGAGTATGACAACAGTTACTCCAGAATCCAGTGATATATGGCCTTAAATTATGCCCTAAAGAAATACAGGGGGATTGAAAAGGTGTCTCTAATACCCAACAACCTCTAAGTCCCTCAAAAATAAAGTGCTGTTCCTTCACTTATCAGAAAGTGAGTTTTCTTTTGCACATAAAACTCTTGCCATAAGCATAAATGCACTTGTGTGTATGTGCAAGAGCAGTGAGATAATTACATACCTTTGGGGCCTAAATACATCTGGTGTCACATCACACCTTAGGCATACAGTTATTTCATTTTGAACCATTCACTCTAGAGAGTAATTACTCATCCCATAACTCGGTCATAAAAACCAGAGCTCAGTGTTCCAGCAATCATATAGCATAGATGGATTTTTATATGGTACTTTTGTAAATCAGATAATCAAAATATATCCCTTAATAAGTTAGAGTACTAAAATTATGACAAGTTATATGGACTTCCTAAGCTTTTAACTTGTACCCAGACTGCACAGAAAGTTGCAAATGCTGCTGACCGACAGCTATGGAATAAGAGTTAAATGCATGGGCAGTGCATTAATCTGAGAAGGAGCTATGGTGAAGGCACAAAAGCATCCAAAAGACATTGGATGTTGCCTAGAAAGACACATCTAATCTTTCCTGCAAACAGAGCCACTTCCTAAAAAAAAACAAAGGGGAGAAAGGAAATATTAAGCCTTGCTCTAAGAGTTCCACAGATCTTTAGGCTGTAATTTGGTAGTAACAGAATGTCCATAGCCTTTTAGCAACCTGCTGAACCTCTCCATCAACAAAGCTGCAAACAAAACCCACAGCACGTGAACCGCCTTCTAGTAACAGTGCTGTGTGCACCTTGTCTGTTCCATCAATCTTCTCTGCTTTGATGTCTCTACTACATACACTGCATGCATGTTTCCAACTAAAATCAAGGAGGCAATAAAAGAGAAAACAGTAATTTTTTAAGCCTATTAATGCCCCCAAATGTGACTGAAAGTTTTTTTGTTTGTTTGTTTGTTTGTTTGTTTTAAGCTCAGCAAAGAAAAAAGACATCTTCAACTGACTCCAGTATCAGCTCCATAGAGCAGAAAAGTAATACATCGTGGATGGGTCATATTATCTGTTATGTTCAGAGGTCATAGAACACTGTTCTCCAAATGGTTTATTTCAAACCTGTGCAAGAAAACAAGTTGCTCCTAACAACTCTTAGAGAAGAGGGTGATACAACAAAAAAAGATCCCAGACTGGCAGGGTGCTTCTCGACAGGATTATAGACATCTCAATTCTATTTCCTCAGGAGTAGAATAAGGAGAATACCTTTCTCCAAAGTTGTTACAAGGGCCAGAAATCATGGTTGTAAAGCACAGAACTGGCACTTGAAAAATGGTAGGTATTATGAGCTGCAAATACATAGCTTGGTAAATGAAAACAAATTTCAAATTAAAGCTAACCCCAATTCTCACCACAAAGAAGACACCAAAAAATTTTTTAATTTATTCCAGGACTACTGTTTGTTTGTTTTTTGGTACCACGGATTGAACCCAGCAGCACTGTAACCACTGAGCTACATTCCCAGTCCCCCACCCACCCTTTTTTTTTTTTAATGTTTTATTTAAAGATAGGATCTCGCTAAATTGCTTAGGGCCTCACTAAATTGCTGATGCTGTCTTTGAACTTGCAATCCTCCTGCCTCAGCCTCCTAAGCTGCTAGGATTATAGGAGTGGGCTACAACTCCCAGCTTCAAGACCACTTTTAATGGGACAGAAATAACTTTATGTGGCAGATAGTTGATTGAAATTTCTTACATACATCATTCTACCCTGCTACTTTTTAGTCTGAATAACATAAAAAAAAAAAATCAATGGCTAAAATGATAAGAAAAAAATCAAAGAATTAAAACATGAGAAAAAAGACTGAAAAAGCAAAGCTCAAGCACAGGCAAGCATGCATACAGTAACTGACAAAAAATAACGTTCCACAAAGAAATGCTGGGGGGTTGGGGATATAGCTCAGTGCTAGAGCACTTGTGTAGCACATGTGAGAGGCACTGGGTTCGATCCTCAGCACCATTTACAACTAAAAAAAAAAAAAAAAAAAAATTAAAGGAAATGCTGGGGCCCACATGACCCTGCCTGAGTTCTGTCCAAAGTTAATGCCTTGCCCATAAAAACCAAACACAATGGTTCATTCAACAGAACTGAGGAAAAGAGGAAAGAAGAGAACTGATTTATACATGTAGACAGGAGAAAGACTCCTGCTCTTACTACATATCTACCATTCTTCCCAGTAATACATGCCTAACTGAATTTTCCAGTCCATGTCATATAAATCCACATCACAATACTATTGACCTTGATAAGGTGCTTACTGGAAACAAACAGAGCTTCTCAAACTCTTCTAAGAAAGTCCTTCTACCCACAGAGATGAATGCAAATGTACTTTTGAGGAATCTAAGTGTTGCCCAAAGTGACCAAAACACAAAACAAGGCTTTATTTTTCAAATTGACATATTCTTTATATGAATAAGTGTGGGATTAAGAGACAGACAGAACCACTGAATAAAAGCAGTGCCTCCTCCCGGAGAGCTGAGAAAAATATTCCCCCTAGAGTAAAACACCACTTTCATTCATTTATTGAACAAATTTCTGAGATCCAACTATGTGCAAAGGTTTGTCCTGGGAACTGTAGACAGAATACATACACATACATACAAACAAACACATATATAATTTCTTCCCTTCTGGAGCTTACGATCTTATCAGGGGAGTCCATTTAAAAAGAGAAAACACTCCCATGGAAAACTATGATTAGGGTAATAAAGGACAGAATTGTTTACCCCATTTCTAACAATTAGTGCATGAACCAGTAAAAGGTATTCATTCTATTGGGCAAAGAAGAGTATGGGTCAAGGCAAGTCGCAAGGCAGCTTAGATACAGTTGAAGGGCAAGAAAGATATTATAGAGGGGTCAAATGAAAGTCAGGGTAGGGCATTCTGGGTCATGTACACTCATGAATGACTTTAGTCCTATAAGTAAAGGAAAGTCACTGTAGGTTCTACATAGGGCAAGTACAAATAACATATAATGACTGCAATTCTAAAAGCTAATGCCGATGTCCAAGTTTATAAACCTGACTTAACATTCTTATCTATACATGATGTCCACTCTTACACACTCAAGTGTGTACACACATAGAGCATTTAAAAAAAAAAAAGTACAATTCTATGTTACATTTAGAACTGTGGAAAGGTCATTAACAGACCAGAAAAGGGGTGGAAGGGGGAGCATGATGTAATAACTCATCCAATCTCAACTCTACTGAAGACATTAATCTTTGGATAACTGCAAAAGAACGTGAGCAGGTAGTCCTTTTCATATCACCACAGTTTCCCAAAGCAAGAACTTAAGAGAACATCAAACCTGGAATTTTAAAAAAGCACACACAAATAAGATTTCAGTTCATAGTAAGCTCTGAAACTGCATTTGAGACTATTTTTCTGAAATATTTTATTTGTAAATCTTTAAACCAAGAGGAAAATGTGAACTCTTTTTATTTATTGACGCAAGTCTCCAAAAGGAGGGAATACAAATCTTAAGTATAGTCGGTAAACTTATGGTAAACTCTGTAAGTTTTTAAATTAAAACATATATCTGAATCTGGGAATTTGATATCTTCTTCCATCCTCCACTTGCCCATGGTAAATACTTAAGGAAGCTAGAAACTAAACCTCCAGTGCCTGGATTAATCCACAAACTGTCTATTCATGAGTAGCAGGGATTTAATTTTATCCATTCCCCTTTCCACTTTCAGGAGAATTCTATAGTTCCAAGTGAAGACAAAATTCATAAATAGAGTAAAAATCAATGGAGACACAGACATGCAGGCCACCTTGCTAAATTATATATGCTGTTTAGGTGCACTAGAACAAGGAACAATTACAATCATAGTAAACTATTAATAAAACAATCTGTGGGTAGTAAAAGTCATTGTTTTAATTATAATAGGACAAAATTTCTAAATAAAAAAGTTTCTTGTAACTACAAAATCAATATATGATGATTGCATAGTTTTGGGGAAATGCAGAAAAGATAAATAAATAGAAGAAATTATATAAAACTGAGACATTGGGGCTGAGATTGTGGCTCAGTGGCAGAGCACCTGCCTAGCATGTATGAGGCACTGGGTTCGATTCTTAGGACCACATAAAAATAAATAAAATAAAGGTCTATTGACAACTAAAAAAACGTTTTTTAAAAAACTGAAACATTGCCAAAATAAGAACATATTTCCCTTTTGTGTAACTCTTTAGAATTCAAAATACTTCCATTTATTCTCAAGTGGGCCTCTTAGCAGCCTCAAGACAGAAGTGACTAAGGTGCAATCATTCATGTTTTGTAAGGAGTAGAGGATGTTCATTCAGAGTCAGTAAATGATCTACCTAAAGGCACACAAGTACTAAGACAAGACCCAGTGAAAAGAACTCTAATCTTCTCATAGCTTAGGCATCTTCTCCAAGCTCATGGCCGTGTGATGGCAAATAATAACATCTGCTCTCGTAAGTGGCTAACTAACTACAAGTACCTAAAATGAGCAGTACCTGAGAACATCAATCCTAAGATTAAAGATGTGCAAACAGAAATGTACTATTAATACAAGCCTCTAAAATTCAACTCTAAGTGAGAATATAAAGATCTACCTATCTTTAAACTGCAGAAAATGAAGTGGGGAGGATACATCAAACCTATGGAAATTAAGAATCTCTTAAATGCTTCCTCTTGGTCTAAGAATCAACACAGAAATGGTGTATTTCCTATCTGAAGAGATTGTGGGGAGTCCCCTCATGAAGACCAGAGGAAAACCCAAGGTCTCCTTTTAGTCCCAAACAACTCCTCCCCCTCTCCCTTCCCTCCCCACTGTCCACACGCAAAGTACAATTTTAAACTGATTTATTTCTTCCCCTCTTCTTCTGGGAAATAAAATACCTGGCCAAAGTAATCATTGACTTTTTCATTCAAACTAAAATACTTCTCAGAGTAAAAGAGGTGACAACTTGTCCAGAAAAGGGGATATAAACCAAGACTACCAATTATCTGGATAACTGGGTTATCTGGAAAACCCATCCTTCTCAGGATGCCAACCATTGAGAATATATCCCTTTTGTTAAATTGTTAAAAAAACCTTCTTTGTTGTATTCTACTTTATGCAAAACAAAATTTTAAGCAAATTCTACCTCAAAGGAATCATCAGCATTTTGTAGACCAGTTAAATAAACCACTCCTATTAATTTGCTAATGTCTTTTCACAGCGTATAAGATCTTACAGATGTTTTGAAGTTCTGTGAGTTTTGAAAGTCAAGGGGGTAGAGTGGGGTACATTTAAAAAAAAAAAAAAAACCTAAAATTTAGTTTTACCAATTTCTTTCTTTTTTTTTTTTTTGGGGGGGGGGGCGGGGTGGGAATACTGGGGATTGAACCCAGGGATGCCTCACCACTGAATTACACAAACTATATCCCTGAATGCTTTTTTTAATTTTTATTTTGAGACATGGTCTCACTAAATTGCTGAGGATAGAACTAAGTTGCTGAGGCTGGCAATCCTCCTGCCTCAGCTTCCCAAGTCATTGAGGATTACAGGGTGTACCACTATTCCCAGTACCAATTTCTTTTAAAAGTTAAATAAAAGGAAAAGGCAATCTCTTATTCCCACAATACAATCTTATTTTCTTGGGCAACTCAAAAGTACTTTGCTACATGGGTATAATACCCAAATTTCTTTCTGCTTAAAAGTTAGAATCACCTTATAAACAAACTGCTTTCAGAATAATTTTTTGGCTGATGATAGTAATGTCCTCTCAAAGAAAGAAAATTTCCACAGTGTGTGCAGAAATGCAATGACTACCCAATACTAAAAAACAACCTACCTACCCAGTGGTCATACTGTTATTCAGAATATCTTCTTAAGAGACTATATTATAGCAACTAAGATTCAGAAAATCAAATAGAAACTCAGAGCTGTTCCTTTTTCCGACCAAAACAATTTCATAAAGGCACCCATAGCGCTGGCATATCATCTAATCCTATCATTCATTCAAGTGACATTTCAATGTCTGCTATGTACACACTGCACTAACACTATTAATAGTTGGCTCTCCTGGATTTAAAATTTGCCATTATAAATCCAAACTAAGAGATTTGTTTTTCACTCCAAAAACAAACTTTGTATTTTAATTGCTTTTTAACTCTATCTTAAACTAAACTAGAAATATCCATTAAACAATGAGCCCATAACAGTATATGGCAGAATATTTTTATTTTTCATTTGCTAGCACTTCATATATTGAGTCAATTTGATTAGCCAAGTGATGTTCCCACCATCAACGATACTTAGAAATCTGCAATCCTACACAGAATCTGATATTCTCATAAGAAGATTGGCCTCTTCATTTCCTCAAACTTTATTTTACAATAAAGATGAGTTCCACAGTTGTGTTCTAAAGTTTGGAAGAGACCATGAAATCAGGCTAGGGTCAGTTTCTCCAACAATCCCTTGTAGAATTTCAGGTCTACCTACTTTCCCAAAGGGGGGTAGTGGACATCACTGTATTATCTAAATGAATCTATCAGAATTTTTTTTAAAACTATGAAAATTCTAAGAAATACAATGGTTTCGATTTATTAAAGAAGGTTTCTTAAGAGAGTCATGTTTAATTCTAAATTATTACAAACGAAACTGCAAAAGAGAAAAAAAATTGGGAAGGATTAAACAGGAAAACAGCAATGTAAGGAGTACATTAGAAATGCAATAGCATTATATCTCTAACACTACCATAGACCGGTTTTGATCATACACTGAACTTTCACATATAAGATGTCTACAATTTTTAGCAAGAAGTGTCAACAGGGAAAAGCAAGAAGGGAAAAGCAAAAATGTTCTAAAACAACTTTCAATAAGCAGTCTGCTGAAGTATAAATTCCTGGAAAGGGAGGCCACTCTATCAGATGACCATGGCTACTTAATTTTTGGCGCTCATATAAGCTTAACCCACCAGTACCACCACCGCCACCTTGAAGTTCCCAACACACACACACACGAAGTTAAAAAATATAAACCATATTCTTGGCTCAAAAGATAAATTTCATAGAAAAGCTCAAGAATTCATAAGTTTTATGATGTATCAAAAATCAAAACATACACCACAGCTAATATATGACCTAACACACATTCAGAACTTCATAGCACTAACTTTTAAATCAATCCAGTCACTAGCTTGATATTATCAATGTTCTAACATCTACAATTATAAACTATGAAAATAAAAATTGTTAACAAAGAATATGAAAAAATCTCAAATGAAACAAATCTGCTAAAACAATTTTAAAATCCATTTTTAAATAAATGTATTTTGTACTGTTAAAATGAATAGTTTTTAAAGTTTTTATCCCACTGTTGCATCCTTACTGCAAGCAAATATGCAATGCCACCAGCCTTTGGAATTTCCTGCTATTTATGAAACATCTTAATTAGTAACTTGCCAATTAGAGATCCATGAAAACTGAAAGAAACCGCTCTGACAAGTTCCTAAAGAAAAATAATTCCAACAGCATACTTATAAGGCATTTAAACCACACTACCAATAGGCTCCAGTTTTAATCAAGCTACTTTTTAAACTACAGCTGGCACCATTTACATGACACACCTAAATAAAATTGAAGAGTCCATAAAATGTCACTTACCTACTACCATGCAGATTATTTTCCATGCCTATTAAATTACATATTTGCATGTATATATAGAGATCATACATAGATGTATCAGGTGATGATCTAATGCCAAGTCACTTTCAAAATAACTACCATAATTTCTAACTGCAAAAAGACACCATATGGTATAATTACTACACCGTGATATAGTTCAACATACTTAATGCCCTATTTGAGACATTCTATTTCCTAATGAAATTTTTGTTTTCATCCTAAGAAATAAAATATTCTTGGATCAAAATCTGCAAAATGCCAAACTTCTCATATCCAAGATGTAAACATCTATGTTTAAAGATGTAAATATGTAAATAAACTAAAACATCTGTCTTCTGTAAGCTAAGGCCAGCCGTTCTCCTTTAACCAACCATTAACCTTTAACCATCACTAAATCATTCAACTTAAACTTTTATTCTCACAGAAGTGAATTCAGCAGAATTCATCCAGTAACCACCTTAAAGAAAAAGATGAAATCAATTTGATTCTATTTCTAGTTATTTTAGCCAATTATTTTGTACTACCTTAGGAAAGGTATCAGATCAATGCACCAACTAATGTTATCCTGACCATCCAACAGATCTAAGTACATTATACCACTCATCGCTACTAAATAAGCAAATAATCATCACTATTCTGTTTCTACTTACAGGGTGGTAATTCACTGTGTACCACAAACCATCCCTAACTACGCTCAGCTTTTCCATGTACCATTATAGAAAGACCATAAATATTACATTCTTCTTACTGTAGACCCTTCCAAAAATACAAATTCATGCTGTGACATTCTTTTCACTCTTCCCAAAATTATTCAAGAACTAATACAACATAATTTTCAAGTAAGTTCATAAATTCACATATGCATCCAAAAGTTTAAAACTCAGTTTGCAAACACAATCTACATAATGTGGGCTGGCTATAGAGTATACAGAATCTGGATGCATATACTGGTATTTCAAGTAAAACCTAGCTACTCCCTATACAAGAATAGTAAGCATTTTCAGTTAAATATATTACTAGAACATTAATCAAACCTAAGCCTACATAAATATGTTAGCAAAGAGACGTGGAGGAAAAAAGTACATGCTTTCTGAAATGTCTTATGACACTTATGATTATTATACAAAGCAATTCAGACTCTCCAACTTCAACAATGGCAATTTTAAAAAGATGCCAAAGCATATTAAATAATCCAAATAAGTCTTGCACCTCTTGGAGACACCACAAAACCAAAATTTTTAAGCCAGATATGTGTCTGACCTGATAAGGCAAAATTTGCCTTAAGAAATAGTTATATATTTCAAAATTATTTATATGGTTATTAAAAATCCATTATTTCTTTAAAAACACATACCCTATATTTCAAAATAGTACATATAAATACAGTACCACAGCACAGAACACGTCTGAAACTTAGTTCAGTTCGTTTGAAGAAAAGTTAAGTTTCTGACATTTGCCAGCAGTCCCACGAAGTGCTGGCCCTGTGCCATCATGGCCTGGTGCCAGCCTGATGTAGGGCCAGGCTAAAAATAGCAGCTCAACAGCAGCTGGAACACATAGGTCCTTCTGACCTCAGCTTTATTTCCCTAATTCAAAGGAGGCTGGAAGGAGGGCAGACACCTGCAGGGGATGAAGCAAATGAAATATGCTCTTGATAGGTATTTTTTACCTCTCTTGTCTCCCCCACCCCGTCCCCCACCCCCGCCTACCCTCCTACTCCTCACTTCACCTATCCCATCCCCCAGAAAAGAAAAAAAACAGAGAAAAAGGTGGGGGGTGGGGGACTAGTCCTTTTAGGCAGGCTGGGTCAGAGCCTCCCCATCTCTTGCCCTCAAGTCTTATTTGATTCCACCAACACCATAAAATGGCCACTGATTATTTCAATCCTTGGCATTACTACTTACTAGAGACAAAGTATGAACTACAATCTTGATAAGAACAGCCAATTTCATTGTGCTGAAGGGTCATAATTATACCAGTGATATTTGAGGAGGGACAAAAGGGAGAAATTATTAGAAAACATTAAGAAAATAAAATTCAGCCTGGTAAGGTAGCACATGCCTATAATACCAGTGATCCAGAATACTGAGGTGGGAGGCTGAGGCAGGAGAATCATTAGTTTGAGGCCGAACTCAGCAACCTGTGAGATCCTCAACAATTTAGCAAGAACTTGTATCAAAATTTTAAAAATAAATAAATAAAAGGACTGCGGATGTAATTCAGTAGTAAAGTGCCCCTACACTCAATCCCCAGTACTAAGTAAATAAATAATAATAAACTGAGGAAGTTTGAAAAATGCTAAAAAAAACATCCTAAAGAACAGAACTAACACATTATGAAGTTTGTTCATATGAACAAGAGATTACAAATTTCTGGTATTTGAGTTTTAGGATTGTATAACAAGGATCTATAAAATTAATGACCATTTCTTTACAGAAATGAGTTAACAGAAAAGGGGTATCAGAAGCAAAGGTTCAACATGACCAAAGACAATGCTGCTTCCACCTGTGCATACCTTTACCAAGGAAGACGAATGTTGAGAAGGCACTAGTCTTTGTCCTTTGTACCTAAATTATTAAAAAAAAAAAAACCTACACTTCATTGACAAAATTACTGGTGTCTGTCAAGAAGTATTTCACAAGTAAAACCAGACATATATGAAATTCTAAATTACACGGATTTAAGTAAACAGATTTTAAAACGATTCTGTGGACTGGTTCTATATATCTCCTTATGCATATTTTCTGTACATATTCCAACAGCAGAAATACGACACCAACTAACAATGAAAATGTTTTAAGTAAACACACTTAAGTAAGGCAAGACAAGGCAGCCAGTCACCTGAATTCACTAAACAAGCTTCCAAATTATCTGATCAGCTTATTGGGTTAGTCAGAGTTTAAATGTACTGACAAATTCTACAGCATCCTTCCAATTAACATCAGGATCTGGCAACTGCACAGTTGGAACTATAAAACTCAAATCTCACTACTAGCAACAAGAAATAGTATTAATTTTTAATTACAGTATTTTAAGGGCCTTATAATGACATAAATATGTAATTTCTTAAATAAACTTCGAGCACATACTTTGCAGCACATAAATTATTAGACTTAACCGGCAAGTTATTTGTTTCAAAAGTTCAACTTCTCATGGAAGTTAATCAAAATCACCTAACACAATCATCATCCAAAGCTGAAATTCATTCATAAAAGACATTTTTTACCTGGGTGGTATAAGTCAGTGGTAGAGTGCATATTTTAGCACATGCAAGGCCCTGTGTTCAATCCACAGCAGAGAGGGGAAAGAAATTTTTAAGAGACACTGTTTTTCAAGTAAAATTTTAAGATGCATATTTAAAAATCATAGCTTTGAGCATAATTTACAATTCAAGTCACTGTGAAAGTCACTCTAAAAAGTAACAAGAGACTATAAGCTTAAAGATAACCTTCCAGTAAAGGTAAGATGATGCATCACAGGCAGATCTGCTTGGAGTGTAAGAGCACCAGAAGGCTATCTGGCTTGGTCATGCACTGGCCTGTATGGGGAAACTTACTTGTTCTTTGTGTGCTTCAATTTCCTTACCTGTGATATGAGAACAATAGTGCCTACCTATGACTGTTGGTATAAGTTATTACTGCAGAGACAGCAGTATCTAGCACATGGTTAACTGCTGTAGAAATGTTAGCTGCTGTTACTACTCCATTTGTAAATGTTGTAGTACTAAAAATCTTACCATAAATCATGTTCAGTGAAGAACCACCCCAAATCATAGAAAATGTCTTTGAAGGTTAGAGGTTACTAATATCCTGGGGCCCCATCAATTACATGCAACAGTGCTTTCGTATACAGGCCTATACTGAAGCATCAATTATGCACTATTTACAGATGATGAGGGAATGAGAACATTGACTAGAACAGTGAGATACCTACAAAAACAGATCAAATGCAAACAGTACTGTAAACGCACTAAACTCAGACCAAACTTCTTACTGGGCATCATCTTCTGTTGTTATGAATAATCAAGCACTTTAAACTTTCAATAAATTCTTTTTTACATGAATGTACACATACATTCATAGGTATCACACAGCTGTACTCAAGTTTGGCACAGTTAACGTAACTTTTCCTGAACTTAAATCTCTTAACATTATCACAGTTTCCAAACATCTACAAACAATAGCACATATTTTGCATGCTAGAACCATTACTAAACTGAACACATTAGAATGTTGCATGAAACTAAAACACTACATTGAAATACTTTCATAACACTTAGTAAAATGACATCTCCAACAGTATTGTCAATTTACATTCAAGAATACAGGGGTTTTTTTATTTCTGAGACTAAGAAACATTCCCAGCAAACCAAGAGATAGTTCACGCTGCTGTGGAAAAAGAGATTCAAGGTTTAGCTTTGGCGATTACTAACCCACTCTGGAAATTCTACTTGAAGTGTTTGGGCCTCAGTTTTCTTATCAGAAAAAATTTTTAAAGCTGGAGTTGATTTGTTCATCTCCACAATCTCCATAACTCTATGAATAGATAACAGTATAATCCAAGAGTATTTTATTTATAAAAATTTCTCATATGGGATAATGCATCTGTATACAGGGATCACTGAAATATGCTTGGAATAACAGTACTCAAATTATAACTGGGTTTATCTGTCTCCTTTTATCCCCATTTGTAAATGTGTGTGAGAGACAGAGACAGAGACAGAGAGAGAATGCACATGTGCAAGTGCATTTGGTGGCTCAGGCAGGATAATCTAATATTTAAAGTCGGCTTCAGCCACTTAGCAAGACGCTGTTTCAAAATAAAAATGAAAGGTCCCCGGGTATATACAGTGGTAGCACCCCACGATTCAATTCCCAGTACCACAAAAACAAAAGTATATATGTATGTGTATGTCAGCTGACACAAAACTAGTTATCATTGAAGAATTCCACAAATATAGCCAGGAATGATGGCACAGGCCTATAATCCCAGCTACACAGGAGGCTGAAGGCTGGAGGATCACAAGCTTGAACAAGGCTGGCCTCGGCAACTTAGTGAGACCCTGTCTCTAAATAAATAGAGTTAAGAATGTAGCTCAGTGGGAGAGCACCCCTGGATTCAATCCCCAGAAACTTTTTGTTGTTGTTGTTGTTTAACAGATGTCAAACATTTAGCATACCCTTAAGCAACAGTGTTCTATCAGCTGAATAGCAATGCTTCAATCAGCTAAACATTCAAAATCATAAGCAAATTTTGCACTGTCTTCTCTCCAAAGCTTGCTTTAACTATCTTTTCTAGATGAAAAAAGGAGGATTCTATTTTTAAAGAACTAAAAACTATGCATATAGCATATTCTTAGCAACACACAGGGCACTAAAAGCAAAAACCAAAAAGATACCCAGGTTTTATAAACAAATCTAACCAACACACTTTATTTTTGAGACTATGGCTATGACTAAGAAACAAGAATCTCTTTTCATGGAAATGGACCATGTAACATTTCTCTCAAAATTATTATTCGATATTGATTTTTCAGGAGATAGTCTTCCCATGCATTTAAAGGAAGAATAGCTCATGCTGTCAGATTTATGGCGATCCTCAAACATTTTACATGTTAAAAAATAAAACAAGAAAGTTAAATTAGTCTTTTCATTAGATGAAAGCACCATTTTTTAATTATAGCACGGTAATTTGGAAGGTAATTAAAACTGGTTTGTCAGTTTCATATAGTTTATTACACTTTAAAAAAAATACTTAATCTGCTTTGTTTCTAATATATTTGTCCTTACCTACAATCTAAGTCAATAGTAGTTTGAGCTTAATGACTGCCCTTATGAAAATTTCTAACATTAAATGAATGTTTTATCACATAAATATGTAAATATGTGCCTTCAAGGTACCAAATTCATTTTTACGGATGTGTGTCTTTGATTCACTCTTTTAGAAACATCAGGATATGTGTCCCTCAGTAGAATTATTGTCATTAATAAAACAATTAAATCTTACTGTCATAAGTACGTCACTGCTAATTTTTAAGATGTTTACCCTGTACCCCTTTTCAGAGTGGACAATCTATTACTATCTCAATTCTAACTATTTCATAAAATATATGCATATGTATATATGCTGGCATCTCTTATCTGCTTGAAATTCACCTTGTTTCAGTGAAGAAAATTTACAGTGGAACAGTACAGATCCAATCACGTAATTTTTTAAAAGGATGACTTTCCTAAAAGAAAACACATCATTCTTCTTTTGCCATCCTTTTCACTGGACATATTACTAGCTGAATTCACACATTTGTAACTAAAGACAATATAATATGAGAAAAGAGATGCTGGGATATATTTTTCCATATGAAGCATCTGACACTAATTGATTAACCTTATGAAAAAAAAAAAAAAAGCCTTGGAATAAACACCCTGAAAATCAACAAAGACACACTTTAAGACAATAAGATTGGGCTGGGGTTGTAGCTCAGTGGTACAGCACTTGCCTAGCACATGTGAGACACCGGGTTCAATTCTCAGTGTGGCTTATAAATAAATAAAGTTCCATTGACAACTAAAAAATATTTTTTAAAAAGACAATAAGATTAAATTGTCTGATTAATTGCAATAATTATTCTATTAAAGGACTTATTCCATATGCATCCTGAAGTTTATAAAAGGGAATGCATCAAAGTTTTATATTTGCAAAAAGAATGAAACCCAACACAAAAGGAGAAAAAAAATAACAGGGATGGGTCTTTTCAATCCAAAGATATACTCATTAACAAGATCATGTAGCAAGAAATTTCAAGACTGAAAAAAACTAGAAATATTTGCTTAACCCAAATCTGCAATTCCACCTTCCATTACTGTTTAAGTCCTTGCTCTACAAAAAAAAATATTTTCTACTAAACACTTTAGATTTCCTCATTGGGTTAATACAAGCCATCAGAGAATGGAGTATAGGGACAGATGCTACATATTCCTCACCTAAAACTGAATATCTAACTTCCCCCTGAATAATATTGAGGACATACTCAGGTATCAAAATATCTCATCCACAAAAATACAAAGTAACTAGTTTGAAAACTTCTTCTTTTGTGTATTGTACTTTTTCATTAATCAAAAGGCAGGAAAAGGGCTGGGGACATAGCTCAGTGGAAGATTATATACCTAGCATGCTCAAGACCCTGGATTAAATCCCCAACACTGGGAGTGAGGGGGAAGACAGAAAAAGTACAGGTATCTATACAAAATTGTTCTGTATTTAACATTGAAAATCCATTCAATAAAATGTACCATCTTCAATTTTAAAAATACACAATTCTGAAGGGACTTTTTACATCCTTGTATCATCATCTACAGCCTATAAAGAAAATCTAAGTGCTCAAAGAAAAACCAATAAATTACCTCATTTAAATTTTTATTCATCATTTTTGTTTGGTTTTTGGTAGGATTGAACCCAGGGATGCTTTACCACTGAACCACATCCCCCATCCTTTTTATTTTGTATTCTGAGACAGTGTCTCACTAAGCTGCTTATGGTCTTGCTAAGTTGCTAAAGCTGACCTCAAACTTACCATCCTCCTCCCTCAGCCTCCAGAGCCGCTGGCATTACAGGTGTGCACCACCACATCCAGCTTTATTCATCTTAATTCTAATAATAATCCTCTTTTACTGCCCTGCCACCCCCTAAGAAAACCACAAAATTTTTAATAATAAATATGGAAAGGCTTTAAGAATGTGTGGACCCAAGTGTTAACAGAATTCCAGGCAATATTCTCTTCTCTCCAAAAGCAACTAGCAGAAAAATAAAAAGCCAACTTCTTTTAAAACTACCTCCTTCCTTTTCATCCAAAAAGACAAGATTCTAGTTTTTCTTAAACATGTCTTGCCTCTAAAATAACTGTTTAGTCACAAATAAGGAAACTGTGTGTTTCAAAACCAAAAATAGGGGGAAGGGATATAACCAGGCTTTCATAAAGAACATGCATGTCCACACTCAAGCATACACAAACACCCACGCAAACACACCAAAACAAAAAAAGACAAAATCTCAAGTCTAATTTTTAAAGTTTCTTTAATTGCAAAAAAAAATATGCTTCTAGTTTTAAACAAAAACCAACTATAAGATAGACATAAAGAAAGAAGTAAAATACCTTCCAACCTTGCCTATTCACTTCAATGCCCTTCTCCAAAGGCACCAACTATTCAATGGTTGCTTGAATTGTTTTCCAGATGTTTTAATGCATTTAAACACAAGTCTGCCTTTTGCTGTAAAAATGCAGCATTCTCTATGAAGTTTTTGACATAACTTAAAATGAAATATTTTGGTTATCTTTCCTTGTTAGAATATATAAATCAACTTAATTCTTCATGGCTGCATAGCATTCTACTAAATACTACTTAATCGGTTCCCTTCTGATAGAAGTTTAGGTTGACTCCAACTTCTTAATACTGCAGACCATATAGTAAATAAGCACTGCTATACAGAGCATTTTATGCACTTATATCAATATTATCTATAGGATAAATTCCTAGAAATGAGATAAAAAGACTGTGCCAAAAAGCAAGGTAGTCGGCATTCTCTTTCCCATGTCCCCAACTGATTTCGGGTACCATTACTATCTATCTTTTAGTCTTCACCAGTAAAGTCGATGAAAATGGCATCTCATTTTTATTCGGTATCTCTTTAGGTAAGACTTAAGAAAGGGTATGCTTATTAACCATTTGCATTCCATTGGCTCTGAAATTTTTCATTTTCCTACTGAGTTATTCATAAATTTTTTGAACTTTTTACCAATTTTTAGGAGTTTTCAGCCAGCCTTTGGTCAAACATGCTATAAATAAAGTCCAGTGAGCTGCTTAACTTGATTTATGGTGCTTTCAGCCCTCCAAAAATTTTTAGATTTGTATTCAATTAAATTAATCTTTCCCTTCATCATTTTAGTTTTCTATCATTTAAGGGAAGCTCTTTCCCAGGCAGAAATTTGGGGAAAAAAATTATTTATATAGTAACTTCTATTTTATTCCTTAAATGCTGTCAATAATACTGGCATAATAGTACCTTCAGAGACTGCTCCCTGTTCATATCATTATTGAACATAAATAAGTCAACAATAGTTTCTCTAAAACCTTTCCTATAACCAACTAGTGGGCAGTTCTGCACTAATTAAATATTGTTTATAACTACTGTATCAAAAATTTAGTTTATTACTTTTAAGTTTCTTCTTGAAATCTACAAGTTGCAAAATAACCACCAAGCAGGCTTAATTTCTAGCAAGCCCAACTCTCTGTTCAATCCTTAACCTTCAACAGCATGAATGTAAAATAAAACCCCACAACTAGATCTTTCCTAGTGTAGCTGTAATTTAGTCCTCTCTATAAGTCAAGGAATACGTCCTGTATGAACAAACTTGCAGTTCTGCAATAGCAGAAAATGCTTATGGTGGTGCTATCTACTCAGTATTCTGTTCTTTTCCATCTCAGGTTCTGAAACAACAACAACAAAAAAAGTTCTACTTCAAATCACAATTATAAAATAAGTCTCTTGAGTTAGTATAACAATTCAAACTATCCCTTAAAGCTAATCAGATACTTAATCTAGACACCCTCTCTCAAGGGGGGGAAACAAACCTTAAGTTTTCTATCTCACAGTTTCAGGTATCAGGCCATTTTCAGTCTTCCATCTCTTTACTGACTGGCACAAATAATATAACTTGGAAGTTAAGGCAATTGACACAACTCAGAGGGGAAAAAGAATATCTTCCACAATTTGGACAGTACTTGTTTAGCATGTATGGGTTTCCAAAGTGGTGGTCAACTCTTGAAACTACCCTAGAAGCATCATAACACTTCACATCCAAGGACTGCCAATTCCATTCAGTGGCTTCCTTCCCCTTTGGGAACTATTCAAAAAGTTACTATTTTCTTTTACAACTACTCACCCAGGCCTCTTCCACTGATGAAAGCAGGCAAAGCCCACGCTGTGTGTCTGTCTCCTAGAGAAGATTGCATCTTTTATTTATCGCCCCTTGGCTTTATTTTCACAGTGAATTCCTGGCTTAAATGCAATCAGCCAAGAAACCCTCCCTATGTGCTCTCCTGTCATTCCTCATTGCTTGCAAGCAGAGTCAAGCACAGAGAAAGAAAAAAGAAAAAGAAAGAAAAACCTCAACGTTGCCAGCCAAGCCATAAAAATTTACACTCTAGTTTGTTATATACTGAGAAACCATAGATGTGTTTCAATCCATTTCAAACCAGCAGAAAAGAAAAATGGTATAACTTTAAAGAATGCTAATTAGATGTTAAAAAGGAGGAGGGAGGCAAAAAGGATGGATAGCCTCAAAAGCTAGCCCCTCTAAACAGAAGGAAAGGGTGCTGAGCATAGAAAAGGACAACACTGGGGGCTTCCTTTGGAAATAAATGACCATGCAGAAAATCACGTTTGCAGATTGCATTAGAATTCAAATTAACCAGACCGGATTAAAACAAATCTTAATTCTCTCTTGGGGCCACTATCCAGACCCACACCCCACTCCCCCAAAGGAGGAGGCTAAAAAGAACGGATTACAGAGAGAAAAGACTAAGTGAGAAACCAGAGATGCTTCCGAAATCTATCCCCATCCGTTTTGTAGGGTGTTCACTACAATTTCAACAAGACTAACATGGTAAAGAATTGGAAAAAATGCAATTTGTAATTAAGAGAAAATATGCAGAGAGAGGAGTTTCACTATAGCATTGTTTATTTTGATGCAGTTCAAATACTCCCACCGTTATGGCTGGCAAGATATCTGGACAGAATGGGGGGGGGGGGGGGACATTCCGGAGGTGGAAGGCCAGGGGACGCTTTTAAACTCGGTATTTGAGAAAACTCTCATGGTCTGTCAGAGAAAAGAGGGCTGTGCTGCTTTAAATCACAAGTCCTTCTCTTGCCTTTGTCAAATATCTTCTACTTTACAAGCCCTGAAAAGAAATAAAGAGACTCTTTTGTTTGGTTTCCCCTTTTCGGAGACTGACAGAAAATTGAAAAGGGCACAAATAAACCTACAAACGGGAACAAAGTGTCGGGTCATGCCCGGCAGCCGCGCCAGGGGGACGCGGGAGCGGCCGCAGAGCCCGCTGCCTGCGCTCCTGCAGTCCGACTTCAAGTGGCAGTCCAGAGGTGCTCCTGGCGGCTCGCTGAAGCACCACGACCTGACCCCAGCGCGGACCAAGCTCAGGCGGTGAGGCTCCCGAGCCGCCCCACAGAAAAGGGAAGCGCGAGCGGCTCCCTCTGGGGCCCGCGCCCTTTAATTCGCAAGCGTCCTCGGAGACAGAGGTTCCTCTGTAGAGGGTCCAACCTGCCGCCGCCTCCCTACCTCGCTACTCGGGGACAGGGGAGGCTCGGGGAACGCAGGACACTCAAAGCGGGGCGGCCGGCGGAGCTCGCCTGCGCCAGACGCAGCAGCGACCCCAGAGCGTCGCGGCTGCCCGCCCGTCGGAGCCCCGAGCGCAGCGGCCACCAAGCGGCGTTAATATGCATTCCCCTCCCCTCAAATCGCGGTGGGAAGGAGAAGGAAAAGGAAGAAAGAAGAGCGAACGACAGACCAGAGGAGAGGGGGGAGAGTGCAGAGCGGCCCGGCCCCGGCTCGGCCGGGCCGGCATTGTCTGTGCGGCCCGCGCCCCCTCCCCCGCCCCGCACGGCCCCTCCACACACCCGAGCCCGAGCCCGACAGTCCGCCAGCGCCTTTGTCCATGTCCGCCCCGCAAGACCGGCGAGCAGCCCTCCAGGATGTACGCCCCAAGGAGGGCAGGGAGAGCGCCAAGAGCCGGGGGGGGCGCCTACACCCACCCCACCGACCCTGCGGAGGGGCGCGTCCTGCTGATTCATTTCCACTCGCGCTGGCCCGTCCGGGGAGACCAAGACGGGGGCGGGGGCGGGGACGGAGAGAGGAAATGGGCCCTCGGTTCGCATGGACTGTCCGAGCCAGTGAGGACACGGGGCGGGGGTGCGAGCGCGCGCCGGGCTGCGGGGATGCCCGCGAAGGAGGAACCGGCGGCCTCCCCGAGGGACTGACGGACGGACAGACGGCCCGCAGCTGCCCCGTGACTCACCGACTTGCAGGACGTTGTCTACGCAGCCGTTCTCCAGCAACGCGATGCCCCGGCGGAAGGGCAACCGCGTTTCGTCGCCGCCGTCCGCCGCCCCGGCGGCCCCCACCGACGGGGCCCCGGCCCCCGCGGCGGCGGCGGCGGCGGCGGCGGCAGCGGCGGCGGCGGCGGCCGAGGTGGCGGCCGGCGAGGACGAGGAGCCGCCGCCGCCAGTGCCGCCGCCCGCGCCGCCGGGGCCGCCGCTGTCGTCGCCGGGGCCGCCCGCGGCGCCGCCACCGGTGTTGAAGGACGAGTACATGCAGATCTCCCGCTCGCTGCGGGGAAAGGACCAGTAGACTATGCGGCGTTGCACCGGCTCCGGGATGCGCTCGAAGCGCTCTTCCACGCGCTGGAACGGCCACTTCTCCGCCACCCTGCGCGCCGCGATGTCCAGCAGCGACTCGGGGCTCTGGGTCTTGCCCGGCGGCAGCAGCGCCGCGCCGCCCCCGCACGCCGCCGCAGCCGCTCCGCCCGCCCGCGGGCCCGGCCGACAGGCAGAGCTGTAGCCGCTACCCGCGCCGCCGCCGCCGCTACTGCCTCCGCCGCCGCCGCCGCCGCCGCCGCCGCCGCCCGGCCGGCAGCAGAGCCGTTTCGCGGGAGGAGGCTGCTGTCCGCGCTCCGCCATGACCGCGCCGCTTCTAACCCGACAGCGGAAGTGCCTGGACCCTATAAACGGCACAAGGAAGCGCGACACGCAAACGCCGTGGCGACGCCACGCTGCCATGTAGGGCCCGCCGCTCCTTGTACGGGCACGAGAGGTGTGGCCTTCTCCGTGACGCAGAGGCTGAGGCGGAGCTCCGATAGGGAGAACCTCGGACTGGGGGCGGGGCCTATGCAAATCGCTGGACTGAAACATAAATAGAGCACTCGGCGGACACGGGGGCGGCGGGGGCGGCCGGGTTGGGTGCCGGGTGGGTTGTGAGAATGTCAGGCTGCCGTGACGCGGGGGGCGGGACTCAGGCGGGGTTCCCGCGGGAGGGGGCGGATCTCTGGGTCTGGCCCAAAGTGGGTGAGTCTCTGTGCCCCCTGCCTACCCAACTTACCCCTCCAGTTCTTTACGTCTCTTTGATGTCCGACAAGTGAGGAAGAGCCTTGTGGGTCGTAGCAGGGAGGGAGGGGAGTCAGGGGGTGTGCAGAGAGGAGTGTTCGGGGGCTAGTGGGGGCGGGGCCCGCGGTCCGATGCCCCACCTCCCGTCAGCCTGCCCGCGGGGGGAAAAGCCTCTGGGCGGAGGAGGCGCTTTCAAAACAAAGAAATGCGGCACGGAGCCCGGGGGACGCGGGTGGAGAGGAAGGCGGAGGAGGCGCGGTTGAGGCAGCCTGGCTGCCCGCTTCCCTTCCAGCCAGTCCGGGGAACTACCCCCACCCCCAGCCGAGGCTGCAGCTCCGGGGAAGGGGGAGGAGGGCTGTGCACGACAGTTGTTTCCACTTCACTTTTGTAGACCCGGGTGGGAAAAGAGAGCGCCCGCGTAGCTGCACCGCACCCAGCCCTGAGCCCCGCGTCCGCTCTGTCCTGGCGGCCGGTCTGGGAACCGAGCCGGCCGAGTGCCCGAAAAGGAGTAGAGCTCTTGGAACCTGCCCCGCAGCACCGCGACGCGCGTCCCGAGCTAGCCGCGGCTGCCTCTCCCTTTCACTTCCTCGACCCCTTCGGGCTAGGAGGCCGGAGACGGGTGGAGCCGGGGAGCTTGAGATGCCCGTAGCCGCGCCGCCGAGATCCGCTCCAGACCCTGGGTTCTGCAGGTCGGGTGGAGCGTCCACCGGGCAGTGGATTTAGCAAACACACCTTTGTGAGTACACACGCCACGGGGCGGGCGCAAACCCCACGGGCGCGCGCTCACACGGCCCAGCCGGCTGCAGACGGGCGGTGGACAGCGGCAGAGAGCGCGCTCGGTGCGCACTTGGGTCTGCGGCCAGGCTCGGACTCTGGAGTCCCGGGGCTCGGGACATGCACCGCTTTCCCTGCGACCCTGGCGGCGCCAGAAAGGCCTGTTTTCCGGGGGCTAGGCAGCGAGGGAGAGCTGGCGAGCCAGGAGCGCACGCTGGTCGCTGGTGTGAGGGCGCGGGCGGAGACAGAGGAGCGAGTCCAGGTCTGAACCGAGAACCCTGCGGACATTGTTCTTCGCACTCCACAGAGCTTGGTCAGGTCACGTCCACGCGCAGACTTAATTACCACGTTAGACACCCTTATTCTGCCCCACCTACTGTTTTTACTGTAAACAGTGTTATAGATACTGTCCTATTGTTGAAGATAAAAGGTATCTCCTTTGACACTTTCTCATCTTTTAAGGTTATCGACTGCTACCCACCGCCTGCCTTTTAGCCTGGATTTAAAAGGAAAGAGCGCGTCACGTTTTAAAGAAAACCGCCCACTCAGGGCCCAGGCGGTGGAGACCTTGAGTTCAAAGTCGGGCCTCCATGAGCCCCAGGCTTCAGGTCACTGGGGACCGGACGCTGGCAGACTTTCCATAGCTGCTTACTTGTTAGGAAAATTTTGGTGACATTATGTTTTTGTATATCCGTCTAGCATTTTTCTGGGCATCTCCTCACTGCCAAGGAAAAGGCCTGGGCAGAAAACTGGAAGATCTTTATGGGTAGATGGAAGGTGAAATATCTTTCCTCCAGTTATTTCTTTTCTAAACCTCTTTAAAAATAAAAATAATTTTTTAAAAATATATTTTAAGACAGATGATTGAAGAAAATAAGTTGAGAGGCATAACAGAATTTGAGCTCCACTTTGCACTCGGAAACAGTAATGATCCGATTTAGGCTTGTGTAATGTGTAGATTATCGAGCATTTTCACACGTGTATACACAGACTCACTGAACTGGAAAGTTAAAGATGACAAAACCTGTGCCCCCAGACAGGATAAGTGACTCATTCAGGGTTATATGGGGTGTTAGGGGAAGAGATTAATTCACATTGAACAGGAAAATAGACACCTTAAAAGATACCTGACCTTTAGAGATTTTAATATTGTAGTGAACCAAAGAGAACTGGATTTAAGGCATGACCTTTCTCTGGAAGAATTTAATTTAACTGTAATTCAAAGACAAGTCCAGGGCCACCAGCTCAATCTGAACTAGTTTACCCCCTTCAGTCTCTGACGCTGTGACCACTAGCTCCCTCTTAAACTGCCACCTCATCCCTGGGCTTCCCTAAGGCTCTGCTGTCGCTTATTAGTTTCCTACTTGTCTTCCATCTTTTTTAGTTTCTCTTCCTCCAAATTGTTTAATGTACACCCTGCCCTATAGCTTAACATGGTCTTCTCTATTTTTGGTGACCCATCACTTGGAGAATTTCCAGCATCCACTCTATCAAAAAAAAAAAAAAAAAAAAGACTATTTCCAAAGCTACTTGTTTATCTCTTCCCAGTGGTCACCTCACTTTTCCATCACCTCAGGATGCCCATGGGCACCTCAAATCCAAAGTACTGCTTTTCTCCAGAGTCTGTATTCCCTCTGTCTCCTGTCCCCTGAATTTTTATTGCTGCTGTCGCCGGTTCCTAGGCCTCAAAGCTGTTTTCCTCTTTGACTTTGCCTCTTGCCTGCAACTCCCACAGTTTTACTTGCTGTGTTGTCTATCCCAGCCCTTCTTGCTGCTCACAGTCAATTATTCCTCCTCTTCACTCTGCAAGAGCCTCCTCACTGGCATGTCTGTATAGCCCTTCCTCCTCCAAATCCTCCTCCACCCAGCTGCTGTGCTTCCTAAAGTACATTTCTGATGGTGTCACCCTCCTGCTCAAGTCCCTTTTAAATGACTCTCTGCTGCCTACTGGAAAAAATTCAAACTCAGATCTGATATTGATCAAACCCAACTTTCCAGCCTTGTCTCTCACTAAAACCCAAAAGAACTTCTCCCTTTCCCCAACAGAAATTCAGATGTGTTCCAACAGGATTTGTCCACTCCACACATTTGCTCAAGACATTCCTGTGGCCTGAAATATCTCTCTTCCCTGGCAACTTGTCAAATTCCTACCCTTCCTTCAAGGATTTGCTCAAATACCACTTATTCTGGGAAAATCCACCTGGGTATGTGATCTCTCGCTCTCCGTGAGTCCCTCTAACACTTTGGATCTTCCTTGTGACATTCATACCGTTCTGCCTAGCATCACAGTTATGTACATAACTGTCTAAGCCATTGTCTTCTCTCCCTTCCCTGGCTAGAAATTCTGTGAGGTTTGGAATCATGCCTCCTCCATCTCTGTAGTCTCTGAGTGCCCAGCACAGTACCACAAGGCTTCTGCCTACCCAGAAGTTAGCTACACCCATGAGCAAGTGGTGGTATGTCATCCTTGGCTGATGCTTGTGCCACCCTCATTTGTAGAGATTTACAGCATTTTTTCCTGGTGTTCATAAAAATAATTACTAAATTACTTATAATTGCCCTTTTCCAGCAGGCTTCTACCCCAGGGACCAAATCAGGGGTAGAGCCCTCTCCAATGTTTCCCATTAGGCAATGGTAGGAAATCAAGTACAGAAAGTGTACAGCTTCCCATATGCAATGACTCATCATATCACATCACACCACACCACATCAGTTAGTATGGTCAGGAGCTAGGCTCCCCAAAGGCTTCATAAATAGTACTCCCAGGAGTTAAACTGATGAACATAAGGAAGAGAGAACTCTCCACCTCCACCCAGACACCATATCCAGTACCTGCCCCAGTGCAATTAAATGCATAGCTAGATGGATAGACAGATGAACGGCAAAGGAATTTATTTAAAAAGAGCAGTGGAGTCCTAGCCAGAGATCCATCATGGCTCCATTAACTTAAAAAATGAAAATTTTGAATTAAATTCAATGACAGGATATCAAATTCCTGAAGTGGTGCTTTTCAGAGATCCCTCGGGTACCCCAAGCATAACGCATGTAACTTTGGAGCTAAAGACCAAAAAGTAACACCTGTGGCAAAGCTCCCCACATGAGTCTTCTTCACACTAAACTTTGAAAGCTACCCTTTGATGGCCAAAATGTCATAGTCCTCAATGCTTAGGAGGAAGCTGCAGAAATAAAACAGGGCATTGCCTCATTATTGCTAGTCATCTCAGCTAATTAAGATAATAATTTGCCATTAGTAGGAAGGTTCCAACACTTGAAAATTGGATTAGGTCTAGAGAACTCCAAAGTCATTTAAAGAGGGACATAAAGTTATGCACATTTGCATACTGTTTTTTATAGTGAAATATGTTTTTGATATTATAACCAGAGCTAATTATATTCCATAGAATATAATTCGATCGTTTGGAGGGAATAAAAGCCGAAAACAGTATAGTTAGGCTATGAACCAGGCAGTAGTCTCCCCTCCAGTAGTATGACAGAGAATTCCATTCTGTGTGGCTAAAATGGATAAAGAAAGAGATATTAGAGATGACACTTGAAAAATGTCCTTAAATAGGGAAAGTGTCAAAAGATTTTCCTTGCCAGTCTTTTTTACCAAAAGCTTTCTTGGGCAAAATAAATAAATAAAGTTGGCAAGGAATAATCAACCCAAAACAAATCAGTTTGAAAATTGCTCTATTTTTTTAAGAGGAGAAAAATTGATGCTACAGAATCAAGCCACTTTACTATTAATATTTTTAGAGAACTAGGTCCTTTACAAACAAGAATTCATGTTGATGCCGCAGCCCTCCCTATACAAGAAGCAAATGAAGAAACTGAGACTGAGAAATTTGCTAAAAGTTATTTGACTCCTAATCAGTCAGGGAATTCAAATTGAGTTTGTCTGATTCCAAAGCCAGAAGAACTCTTTTCATTATCCAGTATCTCCCAAACTTGCCAGATCATCAGAACCATCTTGAGCACTTGTTAAAAATATAGATTTCTTTTACTGATTCCCTGGATATTCTTATCAGCAGGTGTGGGATGGCGTTAACCCATACCCTGGATAGTTCTTCCTAAGAGATAACTTTGGAAAACATGTATCTCATACCACATTGTCACCAGTTCATTCCTTAAGATGTACTCTTTCAAAATTTGCTATAATTATAAGTAAATGTATTCAATCACTGATAACCAACAGATCTTTTCCATCCTACTTCTTAAAAAAAAGTGTATTCTGTTAAGGTGGAAACCTTTAAAGTTATGACTTGAAATTTTTAAAAATAAATTATTACCTCCCAACACGTACCAAAAAATCAGATTGGCAATATACTTACAAATTAAACTGCTTCGTATTTTATGATTTGGACAATAATTCTACCAATACGTACTATTTGCTTTCATTAAATATTAGGTAATCTACTCTTGTTAACTTTTAAAAAACATTTTATGTAAATAGAATCTTTGTACAATTTCAATGTTGTAAAAACAGACCATTCTCTTCATTCTACCATTCAGTCCAAAGTGCAATGGTAAAGATCTTAGGAAATGAAAACTACTCAGAACCGAAATGTTTTTCAAGTCTCAAAACAGGCTTAAAACTAAATGGTAGCCAAAAGAAATAGAAATTCACATTTAATTATAGCTTTTAGTCTTTTCCATTTTTAATAACTAACTTTTTACTAAGTATTTTGTTAAGATTATCACAAGATTGCCAGGCACGGTGGCACACACCTGTAATCCCAGCAGCTCGGGAAGCTGAGGCAGGAGGATTGCTCTTGAGTTTAAAGCCAGCCTCATCGACAGCAAGGCAGTAAGCAACTCAGTGAGACCCTGTCTCTAAATAAAATACAAAATAGGGCTGGCGATGTGGCTCAGTGGTCGAGTGCCCCTGAATTCAATCCCCTGTACAAAAAAAAAAAAAAATCACAAGACAGAAGAACATTATTTAATCAGATACAGTGATGATAGATGATATTTACTTTTACTGCATCAACTAGGGAAAAAATACTATCATTTAAACACTAAAAAGCGGTATAGAAGAATCATAATTTAGAAAATTAACAATTTCTTAAAATTGTATCAGTTTACCAATTGACTCTTTTTCATCTCTGATATGTGATTATGGTACAAGAAAAACACATTTAAAATCTTAGATACTAGCCAGGCACTATGGGGGAACACCTATAATCCCATCTACTCAGGAGGTTGAGCAAGAGAATCCAAAGTTCAAGGCCAGCCTGGGTAATTCATCAAGACTGTGTCTCAAACTAAAAATAAAAAGAGTTGGGATGTAACTAAATGGTAGATTGCCCCTGGGTTCATTCATTGGTACCACAAAACAACAAAAACCATTAAATACTACAGTAGGAACATATTCTCTAGGGAACAAGATACTCTGACATGTATAAAGGATACATTTGTGAAAATAATGTCATTCCAAAATCATTTCAGAAGCATATGGCATGAGCATTTTCCAAAGTGCTCAAACAACATTTCATTCATTCTCATTCCTGTTTGGAGAAAGTAAAGATGTAGAATTTTGACAATCAAATAACTTTAGGGGACACCTTATGCCTAGATGGAGTATTTTCATTTAAGACACAAACATGAAAATTAAAGTTAAAAATGTGAAAGTCAAACTTTAAAATGGAATTATTAAGGTCATGTTATCACCTACAATATTTTTAAATATTCAAGAACTCACTCCCTGTCAAGAATAGCATCATGACAATTCAGATGTGAAAAGTGTCACTTCCAATGACTTTGTTCAAACCCAGAATTAGATAACTTGTGAAAATGAAGAGGTTTCAGCAAAAGCTGGTGTATCAGACATTTTTCCCATGTGAAGTCTACATTAACTAACACCTCCACAGAACCAGACTACAGCAAAACCAGCACTATTCAGAACCTTCCTGAGAACCATTAGGTTCCCAAAAAGCTGATCTACCAAATCAGTTTTCAGCACTAAACTGTTTTATAAAGCTTAACCCTTTACACTAGAAATGTCTCTAAAACAGTACATACTTCTTGGATTTCTTAAGTATATCACAAGGAGTTAGTAAAAATACGATGATGTCCTTAAGATATACCAAGGTATATAAGGTTGTCCATAACTAAAAGCTCAGATTGCTCCCTCCCTTTCTTTCTTTCTTTCTTCCTCCTTTCTTCTATCTTACTTATTTTTTCTTTTTTAAATGGTGGGGACGGTTTACTGGGAATTGACCCTAGGGGTGCTTAACCACTGAGCAACATCCCCAGTCCTTTTAATTTTTTTTTTTTTTTTTTTTTTTTTGAGACAGGGTCTTGCTAAGTTGCTGAAGCTGGCCTCAAACTTGTGATCCTCCTATCTCAAACTCCCAAGTTGCTAGAATTAAAGGCATCTGCTGACTTACCCACTCCTTTCCTTAAAAAAAAAAAAAAAAAAAAAAATTGTTTTTATGTCCTACTTTTCTAGGTTTTTTGTTTGTTTGTTTGTTTGTTTTTGGAGGGGGTCTTCTCCTTTACAGTGTGCCCTATTGCTTTTACTTAGGGTCACATAATCACTCAGCATTCTTCTTCTCTTTCTGAATTATTGATTCCCCTCTACTATGGTCTCAGAATGCAAACAAACTGAGAAGTATGTATAAATAAAAATCAACTAAATTCTTAAATGAGAATCTTCCCTCTGGTTGAAATATGCGTCATCTTTGTCACCTTTATTTTTCCTTCTTGCAGACTTCCTGGATCCCAAATGGGTCTCAGATAACAGGGAGATTATTAAATGGCTAAACTGTGGCTTCAGAGGGTTAATACATGATGATTATTGAAATCCATGTGACTGGCGTGTCTACCAAATCGTCATGCACATAATAATATCTAGTGAATATGATTTAGATTTAAAGTATTTCATGAAATCTCAACCTTTGGAACTTGGTGGGTCACTTCTGGAATCTATGGCAATGTTCTGACAGATTTCAAATGAACCAAAAGCTGCCATTGCTCGGTCACTCAGGAGAACTGTCTGCCCTGCATTCCTATTACGGCATGCACTCCCCCTGGAATGAGGGCTGGAGATCAGATCCTTCACAACCTGCCCCACAAGAGGCAAGGCTGTGCATTCGAATGACCCTGCCCTGCCCACCTCTCCAGCTAGCCTTGTCCCAAGTTCATCCCCCTCATCTGGGGCTTTGCCAAGACAGACTGCTCAGGCCAGCTTTCAGTTCCTTGAACATTCATTTGCTCCAAAGGGCTTTTGCCCAAGAGTACCCTGTCTGGATGTTCTCTTCCCCAGGCCCTGCAGCCACTGCCAGGTTTCCTCCTACTCAACTTCATCACACTTCCTTAGGAAAGCTGGACCGCCCTGCCAGGTCAGCTCTGCCTATTACACACTCGAGTAGTTAGCTTACTTACTTCTCCTGGGAGCTCTTGTCCAAGTTGTCATTTTTCATTTAGTCATACATAGGACAGATTACCTGGAAAATAGTAGGTGCTCAATAAATATTTGTTCACTCCATGAAGGGAGCAGGGGCACTTCGGGCAGACTGGCCTCCTTATTATGGTCAACATCAAGGTATTCCAGGAGAGCAATTACCAACAGCTTACAAAACACGTGGGTCTTTCCTTTCAAGAAACGAATAAATTCTACTCTATGAACATTCAGCAGCATGATGTGAAGCTATTACTGCTATGTTCTGGAAATCATTGCATTATTTCAAGCAAAGAAATAAGAAGGAAATCTTCCCAAACAAATGTCAAAAACTTTACCACACTGTCACACATGCTGCTTGTAGCATTTGTCTTTTGTTAATTTTTTTTCCTGGCTTTCATCTCAAGTGTCTCTCAAATTTTGGCAAATTTCGAGTCTCCCCGTTACTATGGAAGAAGGAAACAAGAATCTCAGAGATTGGAAGAGGAGAGAAATCCACTTTATGAGGGTTCTAGTGTTTTCCACCATCAATAGTAATTTGTGCATTGAGAGAATGTTGATTAGGAGGCAGTTCTTCTGGGTCATCAACAAATATTTATTTTTGTGCTTCTGGTGTGCCAGGCATTGTTCTGCCAAGACAGTCTCCACCTCCAAACTGCTACATTGAGGATAAACATGCTCTCCCAGATGAGAGCTCTCTGGTTTATCCTTAAATGAGGTTCAAGTTGTGGAGCATGAACTAGGAGCTCTAAGTGAGATCTTTCCCTTTTCCCTCCAGGCACCAGCACACACTTCAGACATTTCACAGAACTCTTCCTGACACCCTGGAAACTGGGGTTACAAAGAACCATACTATATACAGTGTCAATTTTATTTTTTTTTCTGTCCCTATGTCACAGGTGGATAAAATATCTTAATTTTCAGAGCAAGAAATAAACATTTGATGTTGCTTTTTGTTTTTGTTGTCCTGAAGTCAGGATAATTGCTCATATCCACAGAACCCTTAACCAGTAGTAATAAAAATTCTTGAAAAATCTGGAAAAGGAAAATAGTTTGTCTCCTTAGTAGGCAAATGTACACAATTTTACATCCTGTTAGAATGACTTAATTTCTTTCTGACTTTGAACCTAGAACCTCCATGCATGTATATGCCTATGTAAGACTTGGTTTTAGTTGGTTAAATGATAGTGTATTATAATAGTCCACACCTTATATCACCAGAAAATTGGAAAGTTCTCTGAAGGACAGATATAAGAGATTCTAAAACCAACTATTCATTTGCTTCATCAACCTGATGAATTGCTTTCCACAGCAATCCCCCACCCAGATCTACTTTTTCTTGCCTCTGATTCTTGCCTGAGGAATACCCAGAGGAGGCCTCTACCTGAAAAGTACATTTGAGCAAGGCAGTCTCCAGACTAAAGATATCCTACAATTTACAATTCAACCATTAGAGTTTTGGTTCTTTGGCACCTTTGTTAGTCTTTGAAAAAATGTCAATATCCCTAGGAAGGACTAAGACTGAAGTCATTATCAGTTTATGCTCCCAACAGATTCCTGAAACAACTGAGTGCCAACCCTCTGTGGAATATTAAAGTCAGGACAGGCCCTAGATAGAGGGCAGTGCTAAAGGAAAGAGAGACCTCTGTGTGGTGAAATTAACACTGAACGGTCACTAATTCTGCCCTGGATTTCACTCTTCAATTAATAGGCTCTCCTTAAAGGTCTCTTTCTCCACCCACAACATCCACAACTGCTTTGCTTCTCTTGCCTAGGTTTGACTGTGTGTGAGGCTGTGTGTGTATTTTATCTCTGGGTGTGAACATCTGTGTCTGTATCCCCAGGTCTTTCTTTGGTCGTGACACTGGCTTGTCTAATGGTGGTAATCATAAAAAATTAATTCAGATTACTTGTTGGATGATTTAGGTATTTTCAGCTTCATTAACAGCTAATCACTGCACAATGGATTACTCCTCCAGGGTTTGAAATATGCCTTCAAGGTGGCTAGACTCCCGGAATGATCATGTAAGGGGACTTCAAGAGGGTATCCTATACACACAGCTATTATGTCTTTTGTGTGAACATGTGTTTGCCTATGAACTATCTGTGCATGTTCCTGGCAGATCCCCTTTCTTATTCTCCACTCGCTGCCGCACCCCACTTTCTACCAGGTCTGTCTTCAGATCCCTCGGTCACCAAGCCTCCCGGAGAGAGGCGAGAGCTCATTTAGGTCTAGTAGCACCCTGAGAGGAGCACCCCAGTGTGCCCTTGGAAGAGACAGGCCAGCCAACTGTACCCATCAGGGTTCACAGTGAAGCTGGAGGTGAAAGGTGTATAGTCTGAAGGCTGGGAAAGGTGCCACTGCGGACACAGCCAAGTGTATTACCACACTTGGAAGGTGCTCATCTTGCCATGACCTGAGGAACAAATTAGCATCAGTGACAAAAGTGTGACCCCAAAGCCAAGGTCTTATGTGAACTCTGTCTCCAACCACTGAGAATATTCTGGTGGGCGTGGAAGTTTGGTTGGCACAGAAGCCGATGAACACACTGCCCCCTTCCATGACAGCCCAGGTTTTGACCAACAAAAGTCGGGTTCACCAGAGGGGCAGCAGATTAAGGTAGGGCACTGGACTCAAACCTTGCATCCACATCTAAATCCTGTTTTTGCAGGTCTTATACAAACCACTAACTCCTCCAGCCACACAGGATGCTCTATAGGTAGGACTAACCCTGTCTGCCCTTGACAGGGGCCATTTCCAAGAGCTGGTTGGATCTGTCAGGGGTTTTCTCTTAACATTTATCAATGACCATTGTCAGGTGTTGCTAGGGTTGCAGGAGAAAGGTTTCACTTGATTGGCTAAGCAACTGTATTCCTTAACCAATCCAAACGCTGTGCCTGGGGGAGGGGGGACTTAACAAGATAGAACAATATCAAGCACAGGCAGACGCATTCCGTGTACTAATAAGGCGTCTGGAAAAATGGAATTATAGTGTGCAGGAATCCCATGCCCCTCCACAGCTCCAGCCATGGCCTGGTTGCTATTCAAAGCGTTACAGCATAAGTTAAAGTCATTCCCACTGATTGGAAGATATCAAGATTTCAAAACAGAGGAGTAGCAATTGTAAGGAGGAAGTAAAACTCCTTGCTCATTGTGTTTCACAGCCTTCCTTAGTAAAACTGCTGAATTGTAATTTAAAATATTCCACCCTTTCAAATAAATTAAGCTCATTCCTTAAAAACAGGAAGTGAGAGAGGCACACATGTATTGTCAACTAGACATGCACAGACCTCGTCCCACAAAGCAAAGTTGAAAATCACAGAACAGTCCCATGTATTCATTTTAGAACGATGACAACCGGGTTCACCACTGGGGAGGCATTATGCCTCTGGCAGTGCACTCTTGGGCTAAAACCTGCATGCTAATTAGGAAACAAATGAAAGACAAATATCAGCTTGAAGGGAAATTTGGATCTAGTCGTAGATATTCAGACACTCAGATATACCTTCTGGTACTGAGGAAGATCAGAGTGTCCTCAATGGTAGCGATGACTGAACCCTCCCTTCAGAAAACAACTGCCAGGAAGCCAGATGTTCCTGCTGAACTCTGGTCATAGATCAAAAACAAACAGCATTATCTGGCCTGAAAAATGAGTCAAGCTTCTATGTGGCGCTGACTCCCCATTCAGTTAGCAATACAATCACCAAACTGTAGCATTTTTATTGTCTGTTTTTATTCAGTCACAAGAAAAGTTTAAGTCTTTCTGGATAAGCCTCTTGCTCTGCTCTCAGACCTCTGCTCTGGAAAGATGGAGCTGCCATTCAAGAATACTAGTGGAAGGAAGGAAGGAAGGAAGGAAGGAAGGAAGGAAAGAAGGAAGGAAGGGAGGAAGGGAGGGAAGAAGGAAGGACAAAAGGAAAAAATAAAATGTACCAATGTACATTTTCTGTGCAGCCCAACCCCTATTGCCCATGTCCCCTATCCAACTCTGTCTCTTATGCTCACAAAGGACCCCACAGTTGACCTAAGGTGATTGAGCTTATTTTCAAGCTCTGAAATGCAATTTCAGTGTTCTGTCTGTGTTTTACTTCATATGCATTTTGAAGTAGCTCAAAATGAGAGAAAAGAATAAAATATTTCAAGGCTGGATAGTTTCACCTCCCACCTCCACTGGTATAAATGGTATAAAGAATATCCATGGGCATAAAATGATTTTGGAGAAGGGCTGGGAACAGGACTGACTTAGGAACTGCACAGAAAGGAGAGCCTCACAGTCCTCTCCATCAAATTGGGGTACCCACTTACTGCTATTCACACTGCTCTTCAGTAAGACCAGTCTCAATTGGACTTTGCTCTAAATACTCTGGTACCTTAATGGAGTCACTATTGATTAGCAAAAATTACTATTCCAATGGGGAAGAAATTTAGAGCATGTTTAATTAATTCTATGGTTGCATAAGATGCAAACGCAAATATTTGTGCTGTTGGCAACATCTTAGGAAGTGATTTAACCCACTTGCATGGTTAGGCATAGCTTATTATATGGCCCTGTGACTTTAACCCCATTCATTTCTCCCTTTTGATGACCTCCATCATGTTTGTATAGTAATTCTTGGGACCACTATCTTTATTTTAGAGATCCTAATGTCCAATTTGATATTTCTAACTTAGAACCCATCCTGACCTCTTCTGCTCTCTTCAGGAACAAATCCAAGAGAACAGAAAACTTACCATTCACCTATAATGTTACTATGGAACAGTTGGACCTGGAGTGGTAGGTTTTGAAATTTGTCATCATCCTAGATTCTTACCCAGCCTGGCAGGTACACCCCCAGTCACCACGCAGTATTCTCCAGGATTAGCACTCCAGGGCTTTGTGAATTGGTTCACTCTCTCCGTTGTTCATATTTCAACATAACTTTTGATTAGAATCATCCAGTTCATTTGGTTTATGAAAGTCTTACTGGATCAATGAAAAAACTTGACCACAAATTTCAAACTGCAAATAAACAAAAGTTCAACCATTTAAGTTTCACACACACCCCTTTTTATTCCCGGCTGAACCACGATCTCCAATACAGGGGGAAATCTGCTAATGATTTTAAAAGTACAGAAATGAAGAAGAAAACAAACAGCCTGGGATAACCTACAAATAAAGAATTAGTTACAGACCATTAATGATCACCAGGAAAAGATGGAATCAGAGAGGGAGCTACTCAGGAGTTCACGTGAAAGTTGGAAAGATCACATTGAGTTTGCACCTCAAGAAACTGTCTAAGAAAAATTAGGCTAAAACAACAATGAAGTTAGGGTGAAAAGATGTGAGTTTAGTTTTCAAAAGTTTAAGTTTGTAGTGAATGCCCCTTTGGTTCAAACAAGAAACAAAGGGAGAAATCAAATAGCTTCATGGACAAGCAGAGCAGTTGGTAACAGGTCTGAGTTGGTAAAATCTTGGGAAAGGCTCCAAGACACAGCCTTAGAACAAGCAGGAAGGACCCCTACATCTCTCCAGCTGTCCACTATTTCACCAAGACCTGCCTGCTTCATAGCAGACTGCTCCCATTTTCAATCTTGATTGTGCCCTAGCCATCACCAACACCAAGCTCTCCCTGTGGATTTCTTTCTTTTGTTTTAGTTATTTTCTTAAACCTTTTCCAAGATGGTCCTTTTTTATTGATTCCTGCCACACATTCAAACTTTTTAAGATACCATCTCTCAATAACATATGCTTAACTTATAAAAACCCCTTTGATCACATTCATGAGCATGAGGGCTGATTTGTTGTTGTTGTTGTTGTTGTTGTCTGGGTGGGGGACAGTTGTGGCTATTTCCAGCCATCAACATAGAAGAGGGCTTGTTATATTAAAGTGAATGATAGGTTTAGAATTGGCTTCATTTCTATGATTTCTTGAGCATTTTTACAAATTATCAATTTCCTCAGTTGTTCCCAAACGGATGTTTATTTAGGCAAAACCATTATTACAGCACATTCAGTAAAGCTTTTAATTTTCTTGCATCTACAACAGATTTTGGGAACATCATTTAAGACCCACACACTTTGTTTTGATTTCTGAAAGAAATAACTATAAAAGAAATTGATTAATTAGACTTTATCAAGATTTTAAAAACCTTCATCCAAGAGACCCTTAAAAATATGAATAGGCAAGACAGGCACCAGGAGAAAATAATTATAAAACAAACTTGACAGAGGGACAGATGACAGGATATGAAAAGAATTCCTACTCATTAATACATACAAAAAATTGAATGGAAAATAAGCACAAGACAAAGTGTTCAATGTCCTTAGTCATCAGGAAAAGGTAAATCAAAACCACAATGAGATATCACTGTATGCCCACCAGGATGGTTTATAATTAAAAGACTGATAACAATGTCAGCAAGGATATGGAGCAACAGGAACACTCTCATGGTTGGTGGGAACATTCACTTTGGAAAAGAAGTAGACTCTCCTTTAAAAATGAAACATAGAGCAGCTATAATCCAGCAATTACACAACTAAGTTTTTTCCCAAGGGAAAAAAATCAAAAGATTTGTATAAGAATGTTCATAATCGCTTATTTATAATAGACAAAACCTAGATACAGCCCAAGTGTCCATCAAGAGGAGAATGGATATACAAATAGTGGTAGAATCATACATACATGAGAATACTTCTCAGCAGTATAAAGCAATGAACTACTGCTACAATAACATGAACAAATTCCAGAAACATTATTGTGAGTGAATGAAGTCTTACACAAGGAGTTGATACCATTTGATCACTAATATAAAATTCTAGAACAGCAAAATTTGATACGTGACAAAAAAATCAAAACAGTGGTCACATCTGAGTTTGGGAATGGGGATAGAGACAAGGATCGACAGGAAAAGGGCTTGAGGGAACTTTCTATGGTGATGGAAACGTTCTAGATCTTGGTAGGGGTTTGCGTACACACCCACAGATTTTTCAAAGCTCAGAAACTGTATACTCAATTTTTACATTTCAACATATGTAAATTATATGACAAAAGTAAATATTGAACTGATATTTTTAGGTGGAAATTGGTTGATGCCTATAATTAGTTTTTTATGTGTGCTGGGGATTCAACCCAGTGCCTTACATGTACTAAGCAAGTGCTCTACCGACTAAAGCACATCCCCAGTCCTACAATTTATTTTTAAATACATGAAACGTAAGATGGATTAATGGAGAAGGCATGTACAAGTATATGCATGTATAGATGTATACGTATAATACATATGATAAAGTAAGAATTGTAAAATTTTAATGGTAGAATCTACAACTAGGTGGTGGGTATGTGGGTGACTCTGTAAAACTCTTTCAACTTGGTGAATGTTTGAAAACACTCATGATAAAGACCTGAGGCCCACTTGAGTTATTTGTTAGATCCAAAAGCTCCACTTTCTTAGCATTCATATTAGCAGATTATAGAGAAAACAAAGGCTGGGATTAGAAGAATCTCCAATCTGATTTCTTTTTCTTTTCAAATTTAGTATGTGAGTGGACAAAAGAAGCCAGGAAACAGTGACTGTAAGAGAAAGAAAGGGAAAGAGAGTTCGGAAGATATGTAGCCTTAAAAAACAACAACAACAAAAACCCCTAATGTAAAATGTTGAATATCCAGAGCAGGCGCTCAGTCTAGACTTTGTAGAATCAAGAAATTAATGAAAACACCAAGGCTGCATCCTCAGAACCACTGAGGAATGATAATTACAGACAGTATTTCTGGAGCAGACACATAACCTTGAGTCCCAGGATACCCCCTAAAGCACTCTAATAGTATGCTATTTGTGGAAGGTTTTTCCACCTTTAATAACAGAGAAATAATGTTAGAAGGAAAGAAATCCCTCATTTAGCCACTGGGGTGTCATTACTGAGCCCCAGCTGAAGGCCCCTTAAAAGCATCCATGTGGTGAAAGAACATGTTTCCCCATGAAATCAAAACTGAGTACATCTGAGACTTTTGAACATCTTTTTCTTTGGATCTTAAAATGGATTTGTGCATATTTGTGAAAAAAAAAAAATTTATGATGTGCTATCTTCCAAAGTGAATGGTTATTTATAATTCATAAAAGACCTGAGCACAGGAAAATCTTTTCCTTTTATTAGCCCTGTAAAGTTAGACCAGCTGATCTTTTAGAACATATTATAGACATCAAATTCTCCTCCGTATGGTTGAAGTTTCTCTCTTCAGACTAAATGCAAAGAGACAGTGCTACTGAATCTGTTGCTCAAGAGCTGGTGGGGTCCAAATCTCTTTTGATTAAATGTTAAATAAACAAAACACCACTTTCAGAACCAGTCTCCAAAGACACAGAAGGGAAAATACTTGGAATGCTAAACATACTTTTCAAATCTTGCACAGCCTTTGTAAAATATGAAGGCATATTTTAAAATGGATTTTCTGTTTCCAGCATTTAACCAGTCTTCAGACACAGTTTTGCCACATTATTTCCTTTCCACTGCTTCTGGCTACTTATGAGTCAGAATCCTGATAGCATGAGCAAGAGTGACTTGGGCCAAGGAGAATGGGCACCAGGGGATCTGGACCCAGTACAGAGAGCCGTGGTGCCAACGGTTCCCATACAGCTGCACCTGCATGTCCCCCACCAATCATGATATCACGGAAAGTTATTTCCTTCAAAGAATCCAGCTTTCTTAGCTCACCCTGCTAGGGTCACGTCTACCTCATTTGCTGCTGTGCCACAGACCCACATAAAAGAGTTAGGCAGATCTTAGTTAAATCTGAAAATAGCACATGTTCTTGCTTTCTTTGAAGTTCCCTGCCCTCTAATATTCCAGATGAGCCTTGTCAACTCTATTTTAGAACTATCTGGAGATAGATGTGCTCTCTGTAGCCTGAATTTAAATGCCTTAACTAAAATATGGATTGCTAACTGCCAAACACAAAAGCCAATTCACTTTGAGAACAGATTCCTTGACTAAAAGAGGGGAAAAAAATTGTCTCACCCTTGGTTCTATAGCATACCCCTATTCCCACTGCTGCCTAAAAACAATGATTTCAATTCAGTTTTAAAGTTTCTGCTAAACTGAGAAGTTCTTCCATAATATAGACAGTTGGGGTGGCCAATGAAGCAGACGTTGTAGAGCTGAACATAATACTGACGTTCCTTGCTCCTGAGATGTGAGAAGTCCCATCAATATTGGATGGGAAAGGAAGAGAGGTGAAATTCAGCTAATGGTGATTACATTATGGTGGGCAAATCTCTCTAGGAGCCTCTTTCTAGTTAGTCAGCTTTCTATCACTATTGACAAATCATCAACTTATAAAGTGAAAAGTTTTGTTCTGGCTCACGGTTTTGGAGGTTCCAGAACATGGTTTTGTGGCCCCATGGCTTTTGGACCTGTGCCGTGACAGCATAGCATGGTGGGAGCTGGTGGCAAAGCAAAGGTAGTCAAGAGAGGAAGAGGAAGAGGAAGGGGCTCGGGTCCCACTATCTCCTTCTAGGGGATGCCCCCTACATGATCAGCAGATCTCCCATTAGACCCCACATCTTAAAGTCTCCACCACCTCCCAATACTGCCAAGCTGGGGACTAAGCCTTCAACATATGACCTGCAGGGGGTCCTCCCAGATCCAAACCACAGCAGAGGGAAAGACCGGCTTTCTGACAGTTCAGTGCTCTCCTTCCCCTCTTAATAGCTCTCAGGCTTTTAGCTGCCAGAGGACAGTATAAATACAGAGAGGAGGAATGCAATATTCAAGTGCTTTCTGAGCAAGTTTTTCACTATCGTGTGCTGCCTGGCTCAGAAGATCCGAGTGAAGAGATCTCAACCTCTTGGCCACATGCCAGCTTCCCTGTGTGGTACCAACAGTTGGGAAGGAAAAGGCAATATTTATTCTGAGGACCCTGACAACACCATCCTTAAGTCATGCGTCTACTCCTGAGAGGTTTGCATTTTACAAGATCCAATGAGAGAGGCTCCATGAGCTGTACTAGAATTTTCTTCCCTTTTCCACCCTCCCTCTTATTCAACAGATCTAAGCACTGTTTGGAAAAAAAATTAATGATGGCAAAACCAAATATGTGATGTGCTATCATTTTAGTTTTAGTTTCACCCTTCCAGAATTTATTTCCCCATCACAAAAATTGAAATCTTTCAAGTCTTTCCTCTTCATCATCCACCACTCAAAACATTCAATCATTCTCTAACATAAACCTTAATCAAATATCTACTGTGTATCACATCCATCCATCTACCCGTCCTTACTACAAATATCACTTGGGCACTTAGAATGTGCCAGCCCCATGGTAGAGATGCAGAGATGAAAATCTGTGAGCTTTGCCTTTCAGAAGCTCATGTCACACTGAGGATGCTCTTATCTATGTCCCATAGGCTACACAGAGTAAAGTTAACTTGCTGCTGTCATTATACAATGGCAACGAAACAGGGGCATAACTTCACTCTGACAACTTCTCTAGGTTCATGACCTTGCCCACCCCTTTCCTTTGTTTGCTACCCACCCTCCCCACTGGAACTTCATATATGGTCACTGAAGAGAAAAACTAAATGTTCACTGCAGAAGGAAAAATTTTGAGGGCATGGCATGAATAAAACATAAAATAATGTCAAATGCTCACTTTGTATTTCTGAAATTTAAACAGCTACTGCCAAGTTCAGTGTATTTGATTTTCTTTCCTCCTTTCCTCTACTGACCCCTCCTCTGCAAATAGGCCTTTGGGGTGAAAGTTCATCTGGCAAATTCACCCAATCCAACCATCTTTCTGATCTCTAGAGACAAGCAAGGGGATCGTTCCTTTGTGTGCTTGGGGGCGGAGGGAGGGGCCTAAGCATGGCTTCTTTATCCAGCATCCACTAAGCTATGTCCTTTGAAAGATTGCTTTATTTGGGAGAAGATTGGAGGGGAGAACTGAACTGGAAAGAAACCTGAGTGAGAAGAAGATGCCAGAAAGGCACCCAAGGCTTCCCTTTAGGCTGCCTCTAGCCAAGGCTCTGACTAACACTAGGGTTTGTTTATGGCATTTCATAAATAGGCCAGGCGAGCTGCCTTAGCCAATGCTTCTTGAAGAAGTTTCCATCCCCCAGGACAAAGCCAGATTGTCCCTGTTTGCCTGTTGCAGTTCACCAAGACTGGTTTACAGGTTTGTAAATACTACAGGGTCAAGATATGGATCCTCTCATCTCCAGAGGCTACTGTCAGAGCCAGAGGTAAGTGGGACAGCCACCTATGAAAGGAATGCAACTCTGTCCTACCTTGTCTTTTTTTTTTTTTCCTTTTGGTACTGGGGATCTAACCCAGGGGTACTTTACTACTGAGCTATATCCCCAGCCCTTTTTAATTTTTTTTTTTTTTTTTTTTAGAGACAGTTGCTTATTCTGGCCTCGAACTTATGATCCTTCTGTCTCAGTCTCCCAAGTGGCTGGGATTACAGATGCGTACCACTATGCCCAGCTCTAATGGTCATATTCTTTAAAATATTTTTAAAACAGGTAAAATTTACCTTAAAATTTATGTTTATTTGTCTTACACAACTTTATTGACATAGAATTCACATATCATATAATGCACCCATAAAAGTATATAATTTAAAATATTCACAACCAGCACAACAAGCAATGTAGAACATTCTTATCACACCATTCAAAAACTCCATACCATTAACACTTTCCATTTCCCTCCAAAACCTCCCAGTGCTTTGTAACCACCCACTCTACCTTCTGTCTCTATGGATTTTTCTACTGGCTATTTCACATAAATGGAACCATATAATATGTGGCCTTTTATATCCGGCTTCTTTCACTTAGCACAATATTTTCAAAGCTCATTCATGGTATAACTTTATCAAGCCCTAGCTTTCCAAAGCATTTTCATTTCATGTAATCAAAAAAATTTTTTTTTAAAGTTGCTCATAATATGCTTCACATTTTTTACACTAAGTTTTTGGATGTTAAATTCTATTATACACTTGCAGCAATCACATCTCAACCAGGCCAGCTACATTTCCAGTGCTCAATAGCTACATGTGGCTCCTGGCTACTGAATTGGCCAGCATAGCCCTAGCTGGAGTCCTTTCTGTTCCTTGTTAAAAACAAGAACATAAACTCCTCCTGCTTGCTATCCCACTCCTGGGCATCTCTCATCCCTATTGGCAACTACACCATGATTCACAAGTGACTTTAGGATTTAAGGCAGTCCCTATATTGTGCTGCTTAATTCCCTTTTTGTTTCTCTTGCAGAGGACTATGGGATCTGGCTTCTACCTTGGCCATGGCAACTGAGATCAAAGCATGCGAGCAGGTAACTGGAGCCCTCTCTAACTGCTGGCTCTGCTTACCCAGGTGCTATGGTGAATGGCTCATCTTGCTGCTGTGAAACTGTCTGCTTCCCTTCTTGAGAACAGCCTTGAAAAAACATAACAAAAGAAGCTGTTCTCTTACTTAAAAAAAAAAAAATAAGACTGTCATTTCTTAATTTTCTCCCTGCCACATTTTCCAGCCATTGTTTTGCTAATAATAGCTCTAAGCACACAAATAAAGCTCACTGGTAGTGGTAGATTTGTGAAATTGCTACAAGCTCCCTCACAGCTTTATCCTGCTCCTGTCAGCCATTTCCCCCAAGAAAATGGACGTTTAATCAGTGCAAGGTGCATCTTATTAGTCTGGCTCATCAGCTATCACCTCTTTCCAGGCTCCAGAGAGAAGACAGACACCCACAGCGCTGCCACCAACTACCCAGGATGCAGGAATTTCAATATGAAGCAGCGTCTTTATGAACCAAGCACAGTATTTATCCCAGCGTGGCTCTGTCTATATAGTAATATGTAAGTTATTTCTAAACATTTGTGACTCCTAAGATTGGCACATGGAAATGTTAGTGAAATTACTATTTTTTTTTGTGGAAGAAAAAACTTACAAAATAGAGGTCTACAAAATGGAAGAATGATGGCAAGTTTAATAGGTACACACTTAATAAAGATATAGGAACAGCAATATTACCATCTTTCCTGTTTGTTCCAGAGCAGGAAGAAAGGGAATGCACCAAAGTTGCTAAAGAAGGGATTTGGGGTTGACTTTAGGGAGAACTTTCTGGTAATAACATTAAAGTGCTGAAGAACCCCACCGAAGAGGCTTTTGGGTTTCCATCAACATACATTGCACTGGCATTGACTGAGCACCTTTTAGGGATTTCCTTTTAGGGAATTTAATTAGGAAGTTGTCATTCAAATATTTTTCTGGAGTCTGGTTTCCTAACTTGAAGTGTTGCTATCTCTTTATTCAAACTTAGCTTGTCTTTTTCTTTTTCTCTTCCTTTCTCTCTCTTCCTTCCTTCCTTTATTCATTCTCTCCCTTCCCCCTTCTTTCCTTCCTTCCTTTCTTTTTCTTTCCTTGATGCTGATAACCCAGGGCCTCACAAATGCTAGGCAAATGCTCCACCTCTGAGCTACAGCCCAACCCCTTGTCTTTTCTTGTGCTTGGCTATCTATGATGGGCCACAAGGCCCATGGTTCTGGAGTCTGCAAAAAAAAAAAAAAAGAAAGAAAGAAAAGAAAAGAAAAACAGCTTTAAAAATTAAAAGATTATTTTAACAGTAAAAAAAATGTCATTCACTACACAAGTCAAGACTTTTTTGGCCCTTTGCTCAAATGGCCATTCATACAGCATGACATTCTAGGATGAGATAGCAATGGTAGATACCTCAGAGGTTTGGAGACTTCCTGTGAGCTTGTTTATATATAGTACCTGTTTCCTTTTACTCAACTAAAAATTTATTTTCTATAGAAAATGGCACCAACACTGCCATTCTAGGATTTTCTATTAGGCCTCACTCAACAACTACTTGGCTATGTATGCACAACAGTTTAAACACCCAGTGCCCCAGGGAATGTTGTAAAATTTTACTGTCTTCAGTGACACCCTATTCCATGAGTTGTGGAGAACCAAGTTTTCATGGGAGCACCTGGCTATGAATCACTGGCTCATTGGCCGCCATTTGGAGTCTGTTTTCTTGTTGTAATTAAATTTTCCTTCTGTTATGCACATTCCTGTGATGGTGGTTCCTAACCTTTCCAAGGGGTGCATATCTAATTCCACATAACTCTGAAATTACTTCAGTTGTTTCCAAGGCACTCTTTTGTGTCATTTAAAAAGTGTTTGAAACATCTTAATAGTCCCATTTTCTTCTTCTTTTCCTTATGCTTATTTCCAAATGGAAGGAAATCTTGTGAGGTAATAGGGTGGTGAGGGTCGGGTAAGTTTACTTTAACTCCTGCTAGTTATTCCATGTTATGCCTCAATGGGTTATTTGCATCTGGTCTCTATTTGTTAACATCGATGGGCTGTGTTTGCATAACTAGATCGAATTATGAAAGGACTTCCATTCTGAATGTTTAGCACTGACAGAATGGTTAATGTTCACACACATAGAGAGCACCACCAAGCAACCAAGCTCCAAGTACAGATAGCAGCCTTGGAAAAGCTCTGCTGGAGGGAAAAAAAATTCTCTTAAAGTTCATCCGGAAGCCTTTCTGGTTTCAATTTCCCCTCTCCTTTTGAAATAAGATCCAGTACCCCCAGTCCTCCACCTTGAGTAAAGTAGCTGGGACTTGGCAGGAAGTGGTGTGGCAGACCACCCAAGAACAGAGGTGTCTGATGTGCAAGGGAAGTTAAAAGAAAATCTAAAGACGATGTCAAAGGGATGAGAATGCGTCACCGATCCAGGCTCCCTCTTCCCTCCAGTGAAGGTCCCCACATTGAAGCTATCAGTTAATCATCCAGCTGGAAAAGGTTGGGCTAAGTCACTTCTGGCCCATAACCTCTGCTTTAAGACAACGCACAACTAACCCATTCCAAAGACTTCCAACACTTTCAAGTTCTTGAGAAATGTTCCTGTTCCTTCAACCCCTCAGGCTGTGTTTTGTAAACATGCCTCTCTCTTCCTTTTACACACGTTTCCTTATCACCATCTGATGTCTTTGGTCTCCTCCGTTAAACTGTGAAGTTCCTCAAGCCAAGAACAGACCTTGTTCCACCTGAGTGTGCCCAGCACCTCCGTGCTAATACCTGGGATGGGCGAGTCAAACCACATCTGGTTTTCAGTACTTAGCTTATTGTATTATCAGTTCAGACCAAAGGGCTCTCTTTAAGATTGCAAGATCTGGAAGGGCAGGACCTCAATTCATGAACAGGGCAAGAGTCAGTTTCCCTGATAACAACCACTTCTGGGGTGTAATTTGAGGAGTATGGGAAATATTCCTCCACCCCCACCTCCTGAAATTCCATTCAGAACATTTTATCACTCACAGTTTTGATCCTTGTTAAAACACAAACTCCTCTGAGAGCAGTGACATGATAAGTTATCTGTAACTTAGGATAGATAAGGACAGGTAATGAGCCTGGGGGAAAGGAGATGGAGATGTCAACAGACAGTGGAGTTTAGGTGTCAGTCAGCCCCATTCACACCAGAATCTTTTCCAGAATGTCTGTGAATATGAAGAATTACTCTCTGTCCCAAGGTTCAGCAGACTAGATTATAAATAAGAAGGGAGACATTTAGAAAGCCCTGACTATGTGCCACACAGTGCTCAACAACCTATCATCCCCTCAGCTACCAGAGATACCAGCTACCAGCTACCTATTATTATCCCAACTTTACAGATGAGAAAACTGAGCCACACAGGCCCAGAAGTCAAACAGCCCCAGGAGAAGCACTATTGACATGTAAATAGTTCCCAAACTTACTTTCTCATCCCTTTTCCACATTGCCCCTTGATCATCATCCTTCTTTTACCCTTGTCTAAAGACTTTCCTTAGATAATCCTCATGAATCCTAAATGTGGGAAACACAGACAATTAAGAAGACAGCAACAGGGTTCCAGCTATACATAAGCCCTCTACAAAGATGAGTTTTCAAGAAGTGGCAACCAACACGCTGGCTGAAAAATGTAAATTGTGATCTAGGACTTTAATAGTAACCGTGAGTTCCTCTCAAATGCAGTGCATGCACTGAGATGCTTCCTCCCACCCCATACTATTGTCTAAGCAGGGTCATGAGCCCAGCAACCTTCACATCACTTGACACACATGGAGCCTTGTCGGGGTGTGTTAATTGTAAGACAGGTATAAACAAACATACATATGACCCAGCTAACAACAAGACGATGAGTTGAGATAGTTCATCTTGAAGGTTTAACTGGGGAAGATAGACTCCTTTTTAAACTTTACATGGGAAAAATTATATGGACATTTGCTCCCTAGAAAAGAGGTGATTGTCCGATAACTAGAAGCAGACCAAGCTAAGACAACGACAACAATGAAAACAGATAGATAGCAGAGTAAAAGGCAGGATGATGGCACCGTGTCTTGTTCCTGACAGGCGCTTGGTACACGTTTGTAGGGTTTTGCTAAATGGAATGCTGTGACATTGGAAATTGGATTGCTTTGAGAACATCCTCACAGAGCAGCTCACAAGGCAAGCATAACTGGGAGATGACCTGGGGAGCCCACACCCCTGCCTACATCACACAAGGAGCTCCAGGAACAGCCCTGCCTGCATGGGAAGCCCAAGCACCAGACAGGTGTGGCAAAGCTGAGCAGCCCTGTATACAGGGGCAGAGTGTGGCTGCTCTTCACCCTCCAGGACCTCACTGCTCTGAGATTCTGCTGGATCCTTTCCGGGAGCAGCAAAGAAAAAACAGCTGGGCTTTCACACCAAGTTCCACAACCTTCCTTTGAGGGCACCGGGCTGGGGATTTAGCTAGGTTTGAGGGTATTGGGGCTGGGGATTTAGCTCAGTTGGTAGAGTGCTACCCTTGCATGCGCCAGGCCATGAATTCAATCCCCAGCACCATACACACACACACACACACACACACACACACACACACACGTGTTAATTCTTAAAACAGTGGCCAAATGTTTTCTCTGACAAGTGGATGCTAATCCAAAATGGGTGTGGGTGGCATGGGATGAGTGGAGACACTTTGGATGGGGCAAAGAGTGGGGGCCTAGGGATAGGAAAGATGGTGGAATGAGACAGATATCATTACCCTAGGTTCAGTGTAGGATTGCACGAATGGTGTGACTCTACTTCATGTACAACCAGAGAAGTGAAAAATTGTGCTCCATTTGTGTACAATGAATCAAAGAGCTTTCTGCTGTCAGGTAAAACTGATTAGAACTAATAAATTTTGTTTTTTAAAGTTTGAGGGTATTTACATGTAGTGTGACTTTAAAACATTTGAATGATCTTCATATAATTCACATAAAAGAAGTAACTCTTTGAAGCAAATCACTTAAATCTTCAAAAATTGTGTTTGTAATTTGGAGGCTTTGGACTGATTACCAAATTCTCCTTTTCTTTCATCATTATCACCAGAGGCCACATTTTATGTTCTTCTATATAGATAGTGTAGGTTAAACTTGTTGAGATTTTTGGAGGCTCATTACTACCAAGAAAATATTGATAACCCTTGTGCTTTACTCTTGTACTTGTAAAATGCAAGTAGGAAATTTCTTACTTTTCAAAAAAATATTTTTTAGTTGCCAATGGACCTTTATTTTATTTACTTATATGTGGTGCTGAGAATCGAACCCAGTGCCTCACACATACTACCTACCGCTGAGCCACAACCCCAGCCCCACATATTTCTTACTTTGAAAGAAATTTTTCACTTTCATGATGACCTTGGCTTGCAACTCTACTGGTGCTACAGAGTATTGACAGCTTCTTAGGTTTGGTTCCTCTTCTTTCTCTCTCATCCATGATTAAAATTAGAACTACAGTAAATATTTTGATGTTGTTGTTGGTACTGGGGATTGAACTCTGGGGTACTCTACCACTGAGCCCATACCCCACAGGCCTTTGTATTTTTATTTTGAGACAGGGTCTTGATGAGTTACCCAGTTCAGCCTCAGACTTGTGATTCTCTTGCCTCAGCCTCCCAAATCACTGGGATTATAACACCACCACAATTAGGATTCTACCCAGCTCAAATATATCTATAGTTAACCAAAGTTAGAGGGGTTCTCCTTAATTTTGTAAGGAAATGGATTTTTTTTTTTTTGAGAATTATTGAACATGTCCTCGGTAATCAGTACATTATATAATATGTTCAAATATCAGCCTTCAATTTCTCCTTCTTGAAAAACTAATAGTAACCCTTAACTGATGGGATGAGGAACATCTAATTGTTCACACAAGTCCTGCAGAACCCTGAACATCCCATAGATCTTACCTGTGTAGGCATTTCAGCTTCTTTCTTTAGGGTGTTGAATTAGAGATTTTCTTTTCTTTTTCTTTATCCCCACCTTCAAAGATCCAACCCAGGGCTTTGCACATGCTAGGCAAGCACTATGCCAGTGAGCTACACCACCAGCCTAAAGCATTTCTTTCATAAAGCACTGTGTTTAGGCACCAAGTCCTTATCAACTTTCTAGGGAAACTTTTTCTCTCTCTAATAAAGCCATTGCTAGGTGATTCTGCAGCACTTGGTATCCCTAGCTGGACACTCTGTGTTTGCAACCATGTTCTCTCAGAGAGATCAGCATTCTCTCTCAGCACTGTGATGAGGACAGAGGCATTTTAAAGCCCCTAATAATGGGAATGATTTCTTCCCATTTGGAGTTTGAATGCAAATGGTTCCTTCCTTGGCAGAAATGTGGTTAAAGCCACTGACTAGCCTTTGTCTGTTGCCCAAGGTATTGCTGTTTGAACACCTCATGTTCAATATCACCTTGAGTATGCAAACACATGAGGCCATGAGAAATATTCTGGCATTTCCTTAAGGCAGTACAGATGAGGTGAGTGGGCCAGTCAGTCGTTTGACCTTGAGCTCAAGGAAACACAGACAGTTGCTACCATTCCATAGCAATTGTGTGCAGGAAAACAGAGTATGTTCACCATAATGTGAATCCTACATAAATCCAACAAACTCTGGGTTCTCATGATATCTACATGAAAATCAGATCATCCATGAGGGGCCTTAATTTGTAAAACTCTTGGTTCTTCCAGAAACTTTGGGATGGCCCACATACCTGTTGCTGCAGGGATAGTTTCCAATTCCTACAGTCATAACTCCATGATTTTCCTATATCAACAGTTGTCAGTTAACAAACCCCTGTCTTGTTAGTACAGTGCATTCAAGTCTAGAAAATGCCAGGGATGTATTAAGTATTCCAACAGCAAAAGGAGGAATCCATCACCTGTGTTGCCTGCCTATTGGCAAGAATCAGGGTGTATGGAGAAGCAGCACTGGCCAAAAAGAGGGGTTCAACCAGATGAGAGATGGCCAAATCCTTACCAAGCTCTGTGTTAGCTGCAGGAGAGAGCCCAGCCCTGGCTTTTAGAATTGCTCTCTCTACTTGCAAGCAGAGGCAGGGCACCCAAGAGGGGGCCTGGGAGGCTGGGAGGCTGTTCAGGCAAATGTGAAACTCAAGCCCTGAAAGCTAAGCTCCAAATCCAAATATGCTGTTACGCAAAGCGCTCACAGATTGGCTCACATTTGATTATCGTCTGAGGTTACTTGTTGGCATGTGCTGAGTAATTCTCTGGCATGCCCATGGCTCATCAGTGGCATTCCTTTTTGAGTCACCCCTGGACCAGCAGTCTGGCTCAGGGAGGAAGATCCAGCACCGTCCAAGAGGCTATCGTTTTTAGATGAAAAACGATGATTTGTTAATGTTATGGTGCTTGTGTGATTTTTTTTTTTTTTCTGCAAAGATGAGCTGGTGGGTACTTCCAATGAGTGTTGGAGGGATCTGAGGAAACATATTGGGGGTTGCACCTAACTGTTAAAGTGTGGAATAGTTGTCTGTCATCATCTGGATGAGAAAAGTTAAAATTCCTGCCAGAACTCTGGAGGCAGAGGGAGATGGCATCTCTCACGGGAGCAGCATTAGGCCAATTACAATGCTCAGCATTTTCCCAGCACTCTGAGTTCAGAGCTCTTTGCAATCAGTTTGTTTCTTTAGCTGGGTTTCTTAAACACACATCACCCCTTGTGGAGCTCTCTGGGCCTCCACCCAAAAGCTAAAGGATACAAAGAGGAAGAAGAAAAGACTGAGCAGCCGATTCTACCCAAAGAACGAAACCAAGCCAAACATTCAGTGTTTCATTATTCTCCAAAAGCCTGTCAATACTTACAATGGGGGAACCAGGAACAGGCAAAATATGCAGCAATAGAAGGTTGGCTTTGTACATTATGGAAAAACAAGCAGTCGTTTAAATCATGCTGTACATTGCAGAAGAGATTTTAATGATGTGGAAAAATATAAACACTATATTGTTAAGTGAAAAGTTATAAGAGCATATAGATAGATGATTATATTTTGTAAATATAGATGTTTATTTCCGTGTGATACACATATGGAAAAAAACTGAAAAGATACAAGTTAAAATGTTTATAGCAATATTCCTAGGCTGGGATGGATTTTGGTGGGGTGGTACTGGGTATTGAAATCAGGGGCACTTTACCAAAGAGATGCATCCCCAGGTTTGCTTTTTTTTATTTGTTTTTGTTTTTGGCAGGATCTTACTAAGTTGCCCAGGCTGGCCTCAAACTTTCGATCTTCTTGCTTCAGCCTCCCAAGTAGCTGTGATTAGAGATTAGAGACATGCACCACCATGCCCAGTGATTAAGGCGAATTAGAAGTGATTTTTCTTTTTGTTTTCCTCCAAATTATCTACAATGAATATGTTTTAATTGTGTTTACATCTTTTTATTATTATTATTATTATTAGAAAATAAAACATGCTCAAGACTAAGGGTCATACAATACAGAAATGTACAAAGTCTAAAACAAAATTTCAGGGCTGAAAATGTGGCTCAGTGGTAAACGACTTGCCTAGCATGTTTGAGGCCCTGGGTTAAATTCCTAGTACTGCAAAAAAAGAAAATAAGTTTCTCTTAGTCCTGACAAAGAAATAGTCCCACATACACAAAAGTATAAGGTTCTTTTTCCATTTAAGTTTTATTTCTTTAGTTTTGTTAATGCTTCATAATTATACATAGTAATTGGATTCATCATAACAAACTCATACATTTGTGGAATTCAATTTTAGTTCATGATCTCCCCCTTTGTCCTCCTGTCTTCCCTTCCCTCTCCCATTCTCCTTTCTGTGCTTAGCTCATCTCTTGATTTATATTTGATTGGTTCTTTCTACCCAAGTATAAAGCTGAAGTTCCCTGTGGTATATTTATATATACCCATACTGTGATTTTCTAAGAAATCATTCTGCATTGCCTCCCCTAACCCATCCCTCCACTCTGCCTCTTGATCTCCTTCTACATTACTGATATTCCTTCATCTTATCCTGTCTCCTTCCCCCGCCCCCGATTTCCTTTATTTTTCTCTAGCTTCCATATATGAGAGTTTCTGAGTTTGGATTATTTCACTTAGCATGATATTCTCCATTTCTATTACTGGAAAATGCCATTATTTCACCCTTTTTTATGGCTGACTAAAATTCCATTATATATCTATAAATAGATATATGTATATATCACAGTTTCTTAATCTATTCATCTATTAACAATTATCTGGGTTGATTCCATAACTTAGCTATTGTGAATTGTGCTCCTATAAACATTGAGGTGGATTTATGCCAAGTATAGATCTTCGGGAAAATACCAAGGGGTGGGATAGCTGGGTCTATGGTGGTTCCATCCCAATTTTTTGAGGAATTTCCATACTGCTTTCCAGAGTGGTTGTACTAGTCTGCACTCCCACCAACAACATACAAGTGTACGTATTCCCCCACAACCTCTCCAGCATTTATTATTGTTTGTATGTTGATCACTGCCATTCTGACCAGAGTGAGATGAAATCTTAGTACTGGTTTTGATTTGCATTTCTCTGATTGCTAGAGATGTTGAACATTTTTTCATACATTTCTTGGCCATTTGTGTTCCTTATTTTGAGAAGATTCTGTTTAATTCCTTTGATGGGGTCATTTTTTATGTTAATTTTTTGAGTTCTGTAGTCTGGATATTAATGCCCTAGCAGAGAGGTAGCTGGCTAAGATTTTCTCTGTGGGCTCTCACTTCACATTCTTAATTGTTTCCTTTGCTGTGCAGAAGCTTTTTAGTTTGATAACATCCCACTATTGATTCTTGGTTTTATTTCTTGCACTTTGGGGGTCTTGTTTAGGAAGCTGGTGCCACACCTATATAATGGAGTACTGACCCTATGCTTTCTTCTAAAAATTGTAAAATTTCGGGTCAAATTCCTAAGTCTTTGATGCATTTTGATTTAAGTTTTATACAGGGTGAAAGATAGGGGTCTAGTTTCATTTTTCTACATATACCTGTCCAGTTTTCCCAACACCATTTGTTAAAATGGCTATCTTTTTTTCCAAAATATATTTTGGATACTTTTGTCAAATATCAGACTGCTATAGGTATGTGGATTTGTCTCTGTGTCTTTGATTCTTTTCCATTGGTCTTCATGTCTATCTTGAAGCCAATACCGTGCTATTTTTGTTACTATAGCTCTGTAGTATAATTTCAGATCAGGTATTCTGATACCTCCTATTTTTTGCTTTCCTTGCTTAGTATTGTTTTGACCATTCTGGGTCTCTTATTCTTCCAAATGAATAAAAGAATTGTTTTTCCTAATTCTGCGAAGAATGTCATTGATGTTTTGATGGGAATGGCCATTTTGGCAATATTAATTATGTCTATCCAAGAATATAGGTTGTATTTCCATCTTCTAAGATCTTCTTCAATTGTAGAGCTCTTTTACCTCCTTGTTTAGATTAATTCCTAAGTGATTTTTTTTTTTTTTAGGTAATTGTGAATTGGATGATTTTCCTGATTTCTTCCTCAGATGAATCACAGTTAGTGTATAGGAAAGCTATTGATTTATGGGTGCTGATTTTGTACCCTGCTACTTTGCTAAACTCATTTATAAGCTCTAGAAGTTCTGGTGGAGTTTTCTGAGTCTCCTACATATAAGATCATATCATCAGAAACCGAGATAGTTTGACTTCTTCTTTTCCTATTTGTGGATTTGATTTCACAAAGGTATAGTTTTAAATGTATTATGAAATGTTTACATAATAGAATTACATATAGGTCTTCAACTTTCCCTTTTTTCACTAAACATACCTGGGACATCTTGCCCGAGATAGGAGTTCTTTCTTTATTAAGTCAATCTGCTGGATCTCAGACTGGCAGGAAATGAAAGTTACCCCCACAAGCCCACCAGAGTGGGGATATCCTGGCTTCCTCCTGCAGGCAAGGAGGGGAATAAATGGGCACCAGGGTCACAAAATATCAGAACAGAAAAGAACATTGCATGGGACTTAATTCAACACGCTTCTTAGTGATGAGAAAATGAAGGTCCAGAAATTAGAATACAAGTCTTCTAACACCCTGTCCAATATTGTTCTCACTATATCACACTACATACAGTACCGAGTAGATGTGAATCAGCACTTTTCAAAGAATTTTCATCTTGCTAAAGTTTTGTTTCTGTCTTAGCATGTCTTGAGAAAATTGGAGAAGGCAATCTTTTTAATTTTACAGGTAACACTAGCCACCACCTGCCAGATACTCTGGACCAGATTCTAAGCTATTTGCCTGAGTTCTCACACATCTTCTCACTTGAACTCTTGAAAGTCAGTACTGTTTTTGTGCCTATTTTACAGATAAAAAAAAAAACAGCTAAGTGCAGTGGTACACACCTTTAATTCTAGCAACTCAGAGGCTGAGGCAGGAAGATCACAGTTCGAGGCCAGCTTCAGCAATTTAGTGAGGCCCTAAGCAACTTAGTGAGACTCTGTCTCAAAATGGAAAATAAAAAAGGGCAGGGGAGGTAGCTCAGTGGTTAAGTGCCCCTGGGTCCAATCCCCAGCACAAAGAGAAAGAAAGAAAAATAAATAAATAACTCGGAAAAAATTAAGGATCAGAGACATTGGGTAACTTGTCAATGATTGAGCCAAGTCTCGAACCTATGTCTAGCCATGGAGTCCTTTCTTTTAAACATTGCACTGTATTTCTTACAGGCTTAGCACATCAAATTTTTGCATAAAACAAATTTTAATTACTCTTTCCCTTCCCCTTTGTTGCTATCCAGTCCTTCTCAAACAAAGGAAAACAGCAAGGACGATAGAAAATACAATCCAGTGTCAGGCAGGGTTCAGGGGCCCCACTTGGCATTCAGCATTCCATGCCAAAAAACCCGGTAAAAACAACACAAAACACCCGGTTCAACCACAGCGATTCTCACAGTTGGCAAAGGAGTGACCTGGCACTTTTCCTCCAGGGATTCAGTGTGTCCCATACAAGGTAGTAAACTGCTTGCTCCCCAGGTATTTTTATTTCTTATGTAACCGTGCCCTCCTTTCAACTCAGCCAACACGTTAGCGCTTGTAGGTAAAGCCGATCTTCTTTTCAATCAGACACACAATGTGCATTGAGTCATGTGTAAAAGTCCCATACAATGTTTTTATTATTAAAAAAAAAAAAAAAAACCCAAGGGTTCATCTTACAATCCTCACGTGTGTGTCATCCTCGTGGAGAGGGCCTGCCTGGTGATGCAGTGTGGGGTCCTGGTCCTGTGCATGAGGGGAGGAGTGAGCTGTCACTCTGTTTACCCAGCGCTGGCTTCCCATAAACTGGAGGTTTGGGTTTTACCTGGACATTTGAACTAGCACCTTATATCATATGTTTACCCTCCTCTTCTTCTTTCCACTTTCAGTGTCTCCCCTGCTTGGGTTAAATCTCTTAGCCTTGCCCATTATCTGAGTTATTTCCTCTCCTGTGTTCTAGAAATCTGAATGAACTTCATTATTATTCCCTCAAGCACAGGGCCAGTCCCCTTTCCCTTTCTTTCACACTCCCAGAGCCCTGTTGATGCTCCCCACCCTGTCCCACACATGCCATTTTGTCTCCTTTCTCTGCTTGCTGGACTCTGTCGATTTTATCCATTCTCCATAAACAGACAGGAGGCGTCATCCTCAGTGTGGAGATTCCACGTGTTGAACTGTTCCAACGCATCGGCTCAGAGGCTGACTGCTTGGGTAAACTTCCCAGCACCCCTGTTTACTAGCTAGGTGACCTTCAGAAAGTTCCTCAGCCTTTTTAAATCTCACAGTCTCTGCAAGTCCTGTGGGAATCATAGAAGTCCCCGATTCTTAGAATTGTTGAGAGCTGCACATCAGGCCCTGGAGCCCTGGGCTTTGGTTTCCAGACTTATGTGCCATGGGTAGTGGATGATCATGAACTTCTCTGCCTGAGTGTGATCAAATGAGAATGACAAAAATAGGACCTACCTTACTGGTGAGATTAGGGTAGTTAGCAAGCAAAATCACCTGGAATAGTGCCCGGCACACAGGAGCCTTCCCCAAAAGTTGTCCATTGTGATGTCTGTTCATGTCTAGAAAGGTGCTTGCCTGGAGACACTCAAGAGCTGGCAGTCCCCCATTCTCTAGAAAACTTCATTCCCTTGCTGTTTCTCTTTAGAAACACGAGCATGACCATTCCTCCCAGGGTGTGTTTTCATAAGCGCTCTTCTCTGTCCTCTGCACCAAGTGACACCCAAGCCATGGAGAAGTCTGGCCTACAGACCTACAACTGAAGAACTGAAACAGGAAGGAAATAACACGGTAATTATTATGCCTAACTGCTTTTGTCCTGTTTTTGTAGGTGAAACAACTATGTCTTCCTCAATGGTTTGGTAAACTTTTGTAAATCCCATCGTATTTCATTTCTCCCTTAAAAGAGTTGATGTATATAAAGAGCTTAGGACAGATGTAGGACTCTATAAGTGATAGCTCTCATTTGTTTATTCTCATAAAATTAATCTAAGCCAGGTGAGGTGGTGCATGCCTGTAAATCCCAGCAGCTCGGGAGGCCACGGGCAGGAGGATCACAAGTTCAAAGCCAGCCTTGGCAATGGAGAGAGGCCCTAAGCAACTTACCAAGACCCTGTCTCAAAATAAAAAATAAAATCAGCTAGAGATGTGGCTTAGTGGTTAGCATCTCTAGATTCAATCCCCAGTGCCCGAAGGCAGAAAAGAAAAGAAAAAAAAAAATGAATCAAGCCACATTATGGAGAATTTAGAAGAAGAGAAAGAAAAGAAAAAGGGCAGGTGCTTTTCCTTAAGTCTGCCCCCTGTGGTCATTCTGTACTCTCACATTTTAATGCACTGCAAGAACTCACATTTTAAAAGAATTCTACTATTCTACTGAGGATAATTTCAGAAAGTAAAGACTTGTTCTTATATTTTTAGGCTCTTCAAGACAAGGGGGTGGGGAAGATGATCTTTGGTAATGTGAGGAAGCCCAGAGCATCAGAGCATCATCTCCTCCAATTATCTCCAGGTCAAAGCCCCCCCAGCACCCCTGGAAGATACTCAGAGCCCCAGTGTCCTCAGTATCAATATTTTCCAAGCAAGAAATTGCTAAGATTAATTTCCTATCAACAAACTCAAGACTATAATATCACTCCAGACATCCCAGGAATGCTTTGGTTCCTTCTGTGGGGCATCAACAGTGCACATGTGAAGGTTAAGACTTTTTTGTAAAAATAACAGTTACCTTGATTTGCCTTCTGTGGAAACTCTGCTTTTCATGCAGTGGGCTTATTTTAAATGTGATGTATTTTATCTGATGAGTAAAACCTTAATATCTCTGTATCACTGCCCTCTCCCCACCCGCACTGAAATATTCTTTATATAAAGCCACTGAAACATTTTATTTCAGAGGAATAAAGGATATGAATATGACTAAGAAATGGGTGCAGCAGCACATGCCTGTAATCCCAGTGAGTCAGGAGAAAGAGGTGGGAGAATCACAAGTTCAGTACTACCCTGGGCAACTTAGTAAGACCCTGTCTTAAAATAAAAAGGGATGGGATGTATTTAAAAACAAAAAAAGAAAGAAACAAGAATGACTAGGAAAATCTTTCAATTTAGAAAAGTAACTTAAACCCCTTAGAGTATAATGTCCTAAAGGGCAGGAGAACTCTAAAACACCAATAAAATTGTCAGCTTTTAATAATAAGCCACATTTTTCATAGCACTTTGTCAATGGCAAAACACTTTTTAACAGTCATTATGTATTTATCCATTCATTTACTTGTTCTTTCAACACCAGGACCACATTATGACTTTCATAGGCCCTAGGCACTTTTGAATTCTTAAACCACTTTCTCCAATAAAACACACACACACACACACACACACACACACATTAAAATGATTTAATAGATTCTTGTGAGCTCTAAACATTTTTTTTCTGATGTGAGGAAAAATTACAGCATTTCCCCCTATCCTTACAGTTTATTTTGTTCTTCTAATTTTAAGATAGATTAAACATTTTGATGAGCTCCTAAAAGAATTGTGGGCCCTACACATTGTGCTTGCTGTACCTACTGGATAGACAGCCCTGCTTGCCCTCCTGGACCAGGTGCAGGTGAGGGGTTAGAGAGGCTAAAGTGAAAGAGGTTCAGGAATCTCAGGAAAACAGACCTGCAAAGAAGTAACATTGTGGCCTGTAGTGGGGGCTATAACTGAGATCTGTCGCTTATCCTGCAAGAGCACAGCGGGGCCAGCTCCTAACTCCGTGGAGAGGGAGGGATGCTTTATGAGAAGAGCATCTTGCAAGTGACTCTTTCAGCCAGCATCTTTCAGCCATTTGGTGTTTGTGGTTTCAAGTTTGAGAGTTTCTGGCAGGCCACTTGAGGAATTGAGAAGCAAAACAAATTTTAGAGAATTGAAACTTTTTGTTAATCTCAGTATATGGAGATGCTCAGGATTTTATATTCTGACCAGTATGTGAGATTTATTTTTGCTACAATTGCAGGTACATATTGGGACCTTTATGTCAACCAACAGCATCCAGCTGAGTGGGCCCTGGGCTCTGGTTGGAGGAGGGTACTCTCTGGCTGAGAGTGAAGAACCAGAAGTTCAGGGCATCTAGTTGGGTTCAAAGGAGGACCACACAGATCAAAAAAACCTTTTCCTCCTGATTATATAAAAGACTATAATCAAGGCAAAATATAATTTTTATCATTGCCAAAGAAGAACCAGATTAATAAGGTAATGATAATTTTGAGTCTCAACAATGGAGGAAAAACATAGATCAAAATCTGACAACACAGTCCATTGCAAGATGTTCAACACACATCAGCCCGCTGAGCAACAGCAGTCAAAATCTACTATCCTCAGGATAATAACAGCAAACACTTAGGATGTCCCAAGGACCATTCTGAGTAAATACTTTTAATCCTCACCATGATTCAACTATGTGAGTGTTTTTATTGTCCTCATTTTTAAAATGAAGAAACATAGACCTGGAAACTTTTGATAACCTGCTTTAGTAAGTGTCAGGACTAGAATTCAAACTTACTCCCAGGTCCAGATTTATGCTCTCCATCTCTACACTTGGCCACCTGTGTGGAGGCTTCTTAGCCCCTTCTGCTGCCTGGTATCTGCCTCTGAACAGCCCCATAGAGGAGCAACACCTCATCCAGGATTGCAGAGCAGAATAGAAACCCACTGTTTCCCCACCACTACCCCCAATGCGCAACTCAGAGGTGCTTCAAATATTGAACATCATAGAATGAATGGATCAATCCCAAGACAGCTTCCATATGACATCTCTGACAGCCAACCAGATCCAACCCATAACTAGCAACACTGGCCATACTGCCAGATAAAATACAGAATGCCCCCAGTTAACTTTGAACTTCACATGTACCACTAATAACTTTTAAATATAAGTATGTCCCAAATATTGCACAGTACATACTTATAGGAAAAAAAAAATTCTCTTTTACATGAAATTCAAAGTCGGCAGAGAGAGTTTTGCATTTGCTAAATATGAGAACCCTAAGCAGTAGCTAACTTATCCGTACATCCTGCTAGGGGTTTTGCTCGCTTCCCTGCTCAACTCCCCCATCTCTCCTCCAGGTCCTGGACATCACATGTACAAGAACTCGTATGTAAACCTTTGCCTAGTCTCGTCTTTCTTGAAACTTAGACTGCAACTGAGCAAGAACTTGGCCAGCCATTGTCACCCTCACCATGGAACCAAAATCACAAATAAGTAAATCAAGGTTCAGAGAGATTGACCCAGTTGCCAGTACTCATATTCAGCGGCTCAAGCTTCACCAGTCTATTACTATGAAAGAGCTTTCTGAACCCTTCTTGAGAGACATTTAAGCATTATTAGAATGGGCATCAATTGGTTTAGACCATCACTGACTTAATAATTACCTCCATTTGTTGAAAGAACAGCCTTATAGTCAAAAGGATAGTGTGACATATGGACGGAGATAATCAGTCTCAAAATAGCTGCAACATCAAGATGCCCCGTATCTCCTGTTTTATGCTAGTCAGAATGGTCAAAATTAAAACATAAAGTTTTCAACCTCAGCTCTTTCAAGAAAAAACAACGACTCACTATTATTTTTACATATAAATAAATCTATATTAATTCCACAAGGGATGACCATTGTAAAGAGAGGCATTCAGAAAGTTGCCTTTGACCTGCATCAGAAATTTGGTTACCTTTCCCCTGCATCTCCCTGTAGGTTAGACTCCTAAGAAGCCAAAATAATGCCTACTACCAGGTGGGACAATTAGAAAAGTACAGCAAACGTTAGAGAAAAACAGTGCCAAAGTTCTCAGACCCAGTGGGTGTATGCAGGAATGAAACTTCTCCAAAACCAAAGCACACCTTGCTTGAAAATAAGCCTAAAATGAGAAAGAAACTCTCCTCTGCTTCTGAAAACTCAAGACTGTACATATTTTAAAAGCCTTTGCTCTGTGTCAACTCTCTGAAATAGAACCTCTTTTTGTTCCCTTTGTCTGCTAGAATCTTCATTGTGAAGGAAGGAAGCTACAGGAATGAACCACCTTGGAGTAAGTAAACCCTTCTGCAGGGTGTCCCTGGACATGCTTCTGAAGGCCACCTCTGTGGCTCCCTCCAGCGAGGCCTTACTCACAGCAGTCCAGGGAAGCAGACAGATTAGAGGGCAAGCTCCGGTTACCTATGGCTGCCTGCCCAGTCCCCTGGGTATTTCAAGGCCCCACCTTCCACCTGGACCGTGACCTCTGACCCCAGCCCTGTGGCCAACATGGTTGGGGGCAGGGGCTAGGTATCAGGCTGCAGGCCCTGGGCCACAAATGAAAGAGCCAGTTGTTTCCATGCCTCAAGCTCTCTTGTGAGGCCCTGGGAGCTGCAGAACTGGTATTTCTCCAAATCCTGGCTGTCACGTGGCTGTGTAGACAAGCTGTACCCGATAGTTGGACATGTGTATGTGTGTTGCACGGGAGTCGCAGTCTAGCTTCCAGTCCCAGTTCTGCCACTGCCTCGCTCTGGGACTTCAATGAGTCTCTTTGTTTCTCTGGAGCCTCGCTTTTTCTTGTCTGTGAAATGGAATGGTTGGATCCTGAGGGTGCCTGGGGAAGGCTGGGGTGAAGTGAGGGGAGGCAGTGCTGGGTAGGCAGGTCCCCGCCATCCTCTTCAATCCTCTTCACGACCCAAAGTCAACAGAAACGACTCGACTTTTTACCTGTCTAGTATTTAGGGTTTTTTTTTTTTTCATGTAAGATTTTTTTTTTTTGAAGGTTTCTGTTGGCTTCTAAAAACCACCAGACTAGCCTATCTCCAAATGACCTTCCAAGTGTAAAACCAAACTTCAGATTTGGCCTTTTTAAAGGATAATGTGTGATCATTACACACTATATACATGCATTGAAGTATCAAATTATACCCCATAGGTTTATACAATTAAAATAATATATTTTAAATGAATTGCACGTTATTTGAGAGGGTGGGAAAATTTGATATATTTCTGATACTGATAATTCTCTTAAGCAGTGTCTACCCACCCACCCCCCACACATATAAAGTTTCTAGAGCTCAATGACCCCCCCTTTTTGTTACACCCGATAAAGGCTCACACGTTAATTATTTAGCCACTGATGCTAACTGGAACATAGTCATATGAAGAAACCGCCTTGAAAACATTTCTGCATGTAACATAAGGCTCTTGCAATTTAAACATATTTTTTCTTCTTTCATATCAGCAGTTACTTTGCAGATCTGGGCTTAGACGGCTTAGCAACAAAGGGCACTAGATTGGTGAATTATTCATGTAATCTACATTTCCTGGTTGCTGTGGATAATTGACAGGTGTCATGTCACCTTTTACAAACATCCCACAATTATGGACCATATATCAGGGTTTGACTTCGAAGTAATGCTTCTTTTCTAAGACAGTTTCATATTTTATTTACAGCATGGTGGCGTTTTTGACTTGGCTGCCTATTTCTCTCACTTTTGATTCCAAGCCTTTTGCTCCACTTAATATAACCAGGAATATTTAAATAATAAGGCTTCCTCTCAGTTTGCTAAAGACAGTCATTCATTGCTGCCGTGTTTTATTCATTCAGCCATTATGTTAGTCAATTTCTTGACTTAAGAAACTTAGGATGAAATGCAACTGTAAGGAAACCATAATATAAATCTGTTTTTATGACTTGTTTTGTTCACAGGGAAAAAACTAAAAGCAAATCTTCCTGGGGTCTGACACAAGTTGTAAACTGTGGGGAAAGTTGGCTAGTTAAAGAATTATGACTTAATAGGAGCAATGGAATATTTCGAACCTCCACTGGAGCTGGAAGTTTTTAAGCATTAGAAACAAAGCCAAAGTGAGTTCTAGTTGGCCTAGTGAGAAAATAAACCTGGAATTGATAATTCTGAAGACGAGTGAGGGAATGTATTCAGACATCTAACATTCAGAGTCAAATGGAAACTTCAAAATCCTTAAGCCCTACCTTCCTGCTTTCCCCTCACAGGAAAATGAGGCCGAAGGCGTGCAAGGACTTGTCCACCATCCCAAACCTTGTTGGGGTGAAAGTTCACAGCAGGTCAGCTGATTCCTGTTCCAGCACTTCTACTGCCCTGCCATGCCAGGGCCCTTCTCATTACCTTCCCAGGGCTCACTTGCCTCTTCCACTGCCAGCAGTCACTTGCTGTTCCCTGAGGTGTTCACCCCTTCCTCATCCTCAGTGTGTGAGGTGGGTGGGATTATCGCACACCCACTCCCAGGTGAGCATGATCGACTAAATTCATTGTCCGATCCATTTTCCCAAATGGAATGGTGTGTGATGTAAATCTGTCCAGAGCAAGACAGTGACTCCCAGCACTTGCACAGGAGCTGTGAAGAGCTTTTCTGTCCCACTAGACTGTAAGCTGGGTGAGGTCTGGAGCTACGGGAGGGGTGGGTGGGGAAAGTACCACCTGATATCTGAAGGGGAAGCCTGCCAATACGAAACTGAGCAGAGAGAGCAAACCTGGGTCAAGTAAACATATCATTCACCTTCTAAACCAGGACCATTCTGAATGAAACAGAGCAGGACAAATGCTAAACCAGACAGGATTCTGGTACAGTGTGCATGAACAGGACCATTCTGGGAAAACAGGGACACAGGGCATCCTGCTGCCCCGGGGCATCACCTGAACTGCCAGGAAAAGCCTCGACCCTGGGCTGAGCTAGTTGGGTGAAACCACCTCTCCCTCTTTGGCCTTTTTCAGTTAGATGATAATGAACTAATGTCACTGTTGAAGCCTATTTGAGTTAGGAGTTTTGTCACCTGCATAGGAGAGTTTTAATTTACACAAATATGGTGCTTCCTAAGCATTGTGTTTTTTCAAATCTTTCCCTACATCACATCTTAAACTTGCAATTAAAGGTGATGATTATGTGTTTTAACTTTAATAGATATTAAAACTTTAACATTTTACTTGAATACGAACTATTCAAGAACCTTTATGATTTATAGAGATGTTGCAGGTTATCTTATTTTTACCAATAACTCCGTGAAGTGGTATTGTCTAAGATTTGGTGAAGTCAAAAATGTACCTGAATTCACACAGCTGAGGTGGCCCATATGCAGTGCTATCTTTTCAGAGGCAAAACACCCACAACTCTGATTTTCGCTGTTTATCAATTTCTGTGGGGTAACTATTCCAACAATGAACAATTTCACGTTATCAACTGACAGCACTGAGCGAACAGCTAGGAAGAGATGCTTGGCTCTCTCACAAGCCAGCCGCAGTACCCTGCTGCACGGGATGTGATCTAAGACATCTGACTCTGTTTCTTCAGTTCTCCCCATTTGTATGCTCCAGGTGCTGGGCAGCAGGCAGGCAGTTCTGAACTGTGCTCTAATTGCAGATGTGCCCCAGGGCCAGTGGTGCTAGGGGCTTTCCAAAGAGCTAGACAGCAATGGCCAAGCCAATTAGATTCTGCATTTCTCCAATCTATCTGATGCCCACCCTGAGCAGGACTGTGTCCACAAACTTAGCACTCGCTATGCTCCTACCTGGATGTGGTTACTTCCGTGGCTCCATTACCCCACTCTGCTCTGTTCATCCCACAGCTGGTTTAGGCGAGTTACCCAGGGTTCTGCTCTGTCTCCAGCATCACTACACAGAATAGGAATAGGGACAGTAAGACATCCAGAGGAGAAGTCAAGGGCTTGGAGTAATTCTTCTCTGCCCTGGTGTCCTTTCGGCTGACTCAGTACTGTAACTGTCTTTGTATTCTGAGATCACTGCCAACAGACTTGGGCCCCCTGCAGAGAGAGGGACACTTAACCATACCCATGCACATTCATTATCTCATTTGAAGATATTGACTGGATTATATGCTAAATGTTTTGCTTCAGCAGAGAGAGCTTGGAGAATGGTTGAGTCATATGAAAACCCTGGTGACAGCAACCTAATTTGCAGTCCTGGGGCTTAGGGGAAATTAGCCAATCTTAATAAGGATTGCCTTAAAAGCCCAAACCTACTTGGTTGTGAGTAAATACCACAGAAACCTTAATTGCCAAAAATCATGGAGCTGTGGAATAGCAACAGTAAAAGTAATTTTGCAACTTGACATCTAGATTATGCAAAAATTGAAAATAAGACTCTTCTGGTGACATTACAACTCTATCTGACTCTGGGTAATGGGGTAATGGAGCCACCACTTTTTAATTGTGACTGTTCTCTCTGCTCCTGTAAGTTGGGAAGGAGGGAAGCACTGCCGATACCACTGCATTAGTAACAGCTAATTCTACTGTGGTCAGTGCTCAGTCACCCACTTTCAAAAGGATAACGAGACAAATCATACAGGCCTCTCATTTTGGCATTGGTTTTTCTACCTCTGTTTTGAATATGTAGATATGTCAGAGCGTCTGAGCATTTCATTAGAACAACTTAAGGAATCAAGTTCATGAAGAATGGGGAAGATGCCCTCTCTCCCCAGCTGCCCTCCTGCAGTGTAGTTTCTAGGGGAAGAAAGGGCTCTTTCCCAGAATGATTGAAAGGTTTGTGCCCTCTCTAGTTTTTCCTATGGAAGAAGTGATGGTGACTGTGACTCATATTGCTTTTCTACATCCAGAGAAAATAGAAATGAAATGAATCAACCCAATCTTTTTTTTTTTTTTTTTTTTTTTGTATCAAGATAAATGTGCTCATGCAAGATATGTAAAAAGCATAAAGCCATGGTGAAGGCCAGAGTTCCAGTTCCATTTCAAAGCCTATGATTTGGCTGAGGGGCTGACCTGCTGAAGAGCAAGAAGTAATCCATGGCAGCTTATAATGAAGAGGGGAACTGATGTGGATGGCTAAGTCTGTAAAAATCCAAAAGAACTGGATATGAGGGAGGGCTGGAAAAGTCAGAGAAGAATTCAGAAAGGAGGAGACACTTAAGCTGGGCCTTGAACAATGCACAGGGAAAAGACATTCCCGCTAATCAGAATGAAAGCATCATGAGACACACAGAGCCGTGAATGTTCAGGGCATTTCTCTGCACCTGTATAGTGAATCAGCTTGGGTTCTCCCATGGAAAGTGAGGAGATGTTAACAAAGCAAGCTCCTCAGAAGAATATGTGTTAACTACTCATAATGTTAAGAATAAATTGACCCTGCCATGAAAGATAAGGTGGCAAAACCAGCCGCCGTTAACTGGGAATTAACCCGGGTGCATGTGTATCAGACCGTGACTCAGAATTATAATTCCTGGCACATCAGCATCCACATATATTCAGAGGGAAAAGTCCTTCCGATATTTTCAGCTGGTGACCAAATTTGATTGGGCACAACTAATTTGATTTGCTGTGAAGTCAATTTTGTCATTAAGATGACCACAAAAGAAACTAGACATTGATAAATTCATGAATTATTTAAAATTATGGACTCAATGTAGCAGATATTGTAGACCCAAAGGACACAAGAGTAATGAAAATGTAGGAGCATTACATATTTTTAGGAGTTTAAATGTCTACATATTTCTAAATCTGGAAGCAGCTTTGATATATGAAGGACAATGGCTTACATTGTGACCTAAGACACATCCCTGGGGGGCCTATATTTCCATCAAGCTAATCACCATTTTCCCTTGCAGGAGGTGGGATGACCAAAAATTCTGGATCTTTCTAGCACAATGTGTCACTTCGACCACAACCGAAGTTTAAAGAGACTCAACTCTTCCTATATAGAAACAGCATATTTCCCTCCCATCTCCCTCAGACAAATAGGCCCCTTGTCTATGACACGGAGCCCTAGAGAAGGAAGTGTCTTGCCCAAGAATCGCTCTGAGTGGAGCCAAGAGTTGCATTTCAGGGAGAAATCAAAAGCCATATATTCTACCCCAAGCAAGTTGAAAAAGAGGGGAATATTCAGTATGTGCAAATACCAGACAGGGACCTCATCAGAGGTAAGTTCTACTATCTATAAGAAAATTAAGCAAACCATTGAAAGAAGTTAGGGACTCTCCTTCCATAAATATTTAGGGATCCAACTTTTTTTTTTTTTGGTGTGTGTGTGTGTGTGTGTGTTACTGAGAATTGAACCTAGGGACTCGTAATTGCTAAACAAGCACTCTGCCACCAAACTACATCCCCAGCCCCAGAGGTTTTTAATATAGTATTTAGTTAGAGACAGTAGATGTCAATAATTAGCCCTCTGTACATGGTTTCTACTAAACTTCTGCTCCCAAATATCTTTCTATGGGATGATTTTAAAAATTTTATTGGGAAAACGGAAAAGCCCAAAATGAGCAAGTAAAAACTTTACAATTAAGTGAAAGCAGGAAGAAAAGACTTTTGACACATGTTGAGAATCTTGGCTGCAAACAAAAAAGACCGTCAGATCACCTTGGGAAACCCGGACATGTGTCAGGAGAATCCGAGAGGACTGGAGCAGACGCACAGGCCTTCAAGAACAGTGGCATCTCTGGGTGCAATGTTCTGCCATCTTGCTCTGGCAGCCACGCATACTCATCCTCTTCTCGCTCCTGACCAGCTTCCTCTTGGTTTCTGCTCCCTACCATCAGCTTGCACGTGGCTTCTGGCCCCTTGGGCCCCTCTCCAACCGAGACCCTTCAGTTTCAGCTCCCTGGTATTCACTAGCACAGTGCTTCACTGTAAATTCTCAGAGTATGAATCTGATTGGCTCAGATCACCTATTAGGGTCAAGTCACGTTATAGACCATTGTCCAGCCAATGCAATGGCTGTCCTTAAATCAACTGCCCACCACTGGTCTAATCATCAAAACCAATGAGGGATGGGACGCAAAACCATTTGGTCCAAGCATTTCTCACCAGAAAGAGCTGAGGTATGGGCAGGCTCTGATTGCTGTCTCTATTAAATTGCAATGCTACCCAGAAGAAGAGCTTTTAAACTGCAGCTTGAGGGCATGTTCTATTATTTTATTCATGCAATCATTTATTCATTCTGGCCTATCTCCTATTAAAGAAGATTTGAGATGACTTACAAATCTGTATATGATATATTAGGATCAAATAGTTGAGAAAAATATAGGCAAACAGAGAAGAAAAAAGGAAAAAAAAAAGAAAGAATGGGAAAGCAAAAAGCCAGGAGCAAAATTAACATCGTGTAGTACATTAACATTCAACACTAGAAAATTGCTAAAGGGGAGTGTTATGATCTGCATATTTTCACCCCCCAAAAAAGTTCATCTGTTGAATCATTACCCCCAATGCAATCGTATTAAGAAGTGAAGCTTTCAAGAATTGATTAAGTCATCAGGGCAGAGCCCTCAGAAATGGAATTACTGCTGTTCTATGAGTCCTGAGGGAACTGGTTTGCCTTCCACCTTGTGAGGACACAGCAAGAAGGTACTATCTTCAAAGAAGAGAGAGAGCCAGACACTGAATCTGCTGGTACTCTCTGCATGGACTTTCCAACCTCTAGAATTGTGAGCAATAAATTTCTATTGTTTACAAATTACCCAGTGTACTGTATAAGGTATTTTATTCTAGCAGCAAGAATGGACTAAGACCTTGAATCTGTGTCTGAATCTGAGACCTGCCAAACTTAATATCAAGTAGCTATGGACAGGGAAGAGTCCTGGCAGAAAAAGTCATTTACAGTAGAATAGATTACTTGCCACGCCTATGGAAGCCTGTCCCTCCAAAGAGATGTCCCTCTTCTCTCTGTGTGGATTTGTGGCCTGCATTGATAGAGAAGGCGAGTCTAGAGTGTCTCCAGGCTTTCATTGGTCCTGAGTTCATAACGATAGCCGAGATTTCATTGACTGCACCAGAAACAAATCATTAAGAAGGTGAGATTTTATGGAGCAAAAACCAACCTCCAACACAACTTCAATCCATGGTTACCTCAGTCCCCAGCCCCCTCCCAAACTGGAGACATAGTTTGAAAGCTGAAAAGGCTGATCATAAATTTCTCATTTCTTTTTTATTGTGCATAGTAAGGCAAGAAGTACACCGGAAGGCTGGCTCAGGGATTTTGCTGCTCTCCAGTTTTTTCTTTTGCCTGTAGCATTTCTGATATCCTCAGATCTTCTGAGGCTCTTTATTTACATTTTTTTCCCCTTCCTTTTGATGACAGAGCAGCATAAAGTCCTGGAAAGCTCGGTCCTGGTGCATGATTACAATGGGAGAGGACTACCCAAGAGTGGCAGGCATGCCATGGAAGGCAAAACGGAATGCTCCCTCTCAGACTGGAACTGGGAATCATTCTATTAAAAGGACAGCTGTCGTTTAATATTCATTGAGCAGCCACCATGTTCTAAGTGCCATATGAAGCATATACGTGATGGGACTTTTGGAAAGAGGATGCTAGTTTGTACAGGAACCAGTTACTGCTGGTATTTGATTTGACGGCTCTGTGAAAGCTGTAGAAGGGCTCCCCTTTTGCTAACTGAGAAGAACGCTGTATGGATTGCCAAGACGGTGATCCTGAAAAACCATTTACAATATTCAATTAACAATAATTAAGGCACTCAGTGGGAAGCTCCTCACTGACTTGCTAAATAGCAAAAATTGGTACTTGGCAGTCCCCGTGGATGAGAGGAAAGATAATAAGTACCCCAAATGTAAAGACAATCGAAATGAAACCAATTATGACCAAATTATATTACACAAATAGAAGCACAAGTTGAATCAGGAATATTTAAGGTTTTGACAAGAAATATTAAAAAGACATTTTAGCCATTAATTGATCATCTAATCTAGTTTAGTTCTAGGAAAGAAGCTGGTTTATAAATGTTTAAGTTTTACGTATGCTGATAAGGGACCACGGTCTATTAAAACAGCCTTCTATTTTTAGGAGCTAGTAAAGTCTAATTTTCTGTTAATATAGTTAATAATGAACCATAATTGATTCTATTACCAATAATCTTATTAAAAAGACAGTTATCTAGTCATTTAGTCCGTCTTTTCCCAATCACATACTCAAAAAATATTAATGCTAATTTAATTTACTATATTCAAATTTAGTAATTTTAGAGTATCCTCCACCAACTAATTTAACTAATTTTCTATAGCATTTAAAATTGTTTTTAACTTTTTTGGTTTTTTTGGTAGCAGGAATTGAACCCAGGGGGTCCTAACCACTAAGCCACATCCCCAGCCCTTTTCATTTTTTATCTTGGGACAGGGTCTTGCTAAATGGCTTAAGACCTTGAAAATTGCTGTGGCTGCTCTGGAACTTGTGATCCCCCTTCCTCAACCTCCTGAGTTGCTGGGATCACAGGTGTGTGCCACTGTATCCCACTGTTTTTAACTTCTTTATGTTTTTTTATTATTACCTATTTTCTTACTATGTATTACTTTCCCAACAATTTCCCTCCTCCATATATTTGAAATTATACAATCAACTCTAAAAACTTATAATGATCTCCAATATTCAGTTAAGGTATAAGTTAATGGTTGCCTATATAAGCTTCTAATAAAGCAAACCTAAAGCATAGAAGACTTATTAGATTTCACCTGACCCAACCTCTCCATCAGTATGTGAATATATGTATTTAAATTTAAATGTTTAAATTCACCTTTATTTTAAGTCAGTTTGATCTCTGGCAAGAAAAAAAAAAAACAATGAATACATTCATCATTATACATGCAAACTTCAATAAGAGTTCTCTTTTAAATCATTTGGTCTTCCAATTCTTCTGTATGTCTAAATCTGTCAGATCCATTTAAATTTTTACAATTTTTATGTTTGAACAAAATCTTCATTTCTATTATCAGAAAGCTAAGCCCAATCAGTCTTTTCATACAGAAACAACTCTGCAAAGGCATAAATCAGATATAAATATATATGTCTCTCTCTCTCTCTCACTCTCTCTCTCTCTCTCTCTATATATATATATATATACACACACACACACATACATATAAACATATGTGAATGTGTGTATACATATATATATTTTCAAAAAATCATACTCATTAATTAATAACTACACAATAGTAAGGATGTAGTTTATTTCATTTGATTAACCCTCAATTGTTTAAGATTTTGGCCATATGCAGTTTGCATATATATATATATATATAATCTCAGTATATTTACATACTGAGATTGTTCTTTTGGGATGAGTTTCTGCAAGTCATGTGTTGGAGCTTGTGTACACACACACACACACACACACACACAATTGGCTTTCACACACACAAACACATTTAATTTGCCTTCAAAAAAGTATCATTTTGCATTTCCATGGGCAGTATATAAAAATGTCAAATAACTACTCAGGACAACTCTGGTTTTTCTTGTCTGACAGATAAAAAGAGATATTTGACTGCCATTTGAATTTTTGATTATTGGTAAGGTGGAAAATGCTTTCAAATGTTAAATAGTCATTTCTTCTTTTGTGTATTCTCAAATCATTTTCTTTGTCTACTTTAATATATGTTTAATATATGTTTGTAGCATATACAGTATTCTTAGTGGTTTGTCCCATTCTGTATTCATCTTTTCTATTTGTTCACAATAATTTTTCCAGCTAATTTTGATGCTTATTTTTATTAAATAAACATTAGAACCAATTGTGACAAATTTTTTAAAAAATCCATTTGGAAGACTGAGAAGTGTTTTGTCAACTTTTGTAACAGTTTTTAAGTGGCTATAATTTTCAGCATGGACTCGACAATATAGAAGGTTTCTCTGAAGCTCTTCCTTTCATTGAAAGGTACTAAGCTGGTGATTATGGGGAAACTGTCTTCAGACCTATGAAAAACAAACAACAACTGCGTTCGGATGAATAGGAGTGAACATCAGAGAATTAGAGAGTAATAAATTTGGAGTTCAGAGTTCCAGAAAAACAGTTGAATGAGACTTGTGGGCAGATGTGTGTTTGTTGGTGAGCCAGTGGTTTGCTTCAGTGGCTTGACTGGTTTAACCTGAGGATTAGATGAATGTGCCCCTTCAATTATTTCTTGTGTCTCCTTTAGGGTAAATATCTACTCAGACCCAGCCATGAATTCTGATGGGGAGCAGAGTACTGACTGGGCCATTAAGATATTTTCTTCATTCAAATAAAAGCAATAGCCTGAGCTAACATATTTTACTAGGGAGAACGTCTGCTGAACCTCTAAGATTTCCATCAAAATCGTAGTTTGCCAAGGTGTAAGCTGACCGCATCCTTTATAGGCTTGTGGATCAGCCAGCTGGCAAGCCCTGGCCACCACTCTCCCCAGGCAATCAGCCAAGAACTCAGCACTCTGAGCAAGATCATTCCCACTGCAACATTGACTTTATTTTTCGAGGTGTTAGCCACATTCTGTTAATTGGGATCTTTTGCAAAGACTTGTGGGTCTTTTGAAGCACCCTTTCTCTCATCGATTTCCAGGGAAAATGTAGAGTCCTGTCACATGTGTTTTCAGGAAAAACTCTGTAAAAAGACTGAAGTTGATTTTTTTTTCTTTACCTAAGTCAACGTAGCAGAAATGAGGCAGGGGAACTGTCAGTCATTCCTAAGGATAACAATTTTCACTACTTGACAATCTGAAATATAAAATTCGAGCTATTTGATGATATGTCTATGCACAGCCCATCCCCCAGATAAGATGATATGTGTTGAAGAGCAGAGTTTGGGGCCCTTTGCTTAGGCATGATAATTTAAGAAAATAGTTAGCTCATCAGAATTGGCTGGGAGCCCTGTTTTCATATTATCCAGACAGAAGTCACTGAACCACAACTCTGCTGCTTAGAAACAGGGGCGTAAAGGGAGGAGGGTGGAGAGGTATGAATAGTTAGCCATAGTCAGTCATGAAGTGTACTTTACACTCAAGGATAAACTGATACATGCTAAATTATGCTCAAAGAAACGTCTGGAACAGCACTCAGGAGATCTGTTGACTGAACTCTGCTCTTCCTCAACCAGGTGACCTTAAACAGGACCTAACGTTCTTCACATGTAGAAGGTTCACATGGGCCCCCTCCAGGCTGCAAAGCTCCATGTTCTGAGGACTTGATTGAAGAGCCGCATTAATTATTGCTATGTTGAGGTCCATCCTACTCTTTAAAAGTCCTTCAAGACTGTTAACTTAGGTTCATTAAGCACTTGTTTGGGATCTATGAGAAAACATAATTGGTTCAGCAGAGTGTAGCCTCTGCCTCATCTGAACAAGTTCACAGCCTCAAAATGGGTGAGTAGGGAAGTCCCCACCTGGGTAAGGTTATTGAGACCCAGAGTAATGAGGGGTTTGGAAACCCACAGCTAGCTCTTCCCGGCTCCTTTAAGACTTTGACACTGTGATATCTGGTTGGACACCGTGAGCTGGGTTTCATGGAGAAATGGGCATTTGATGAGAACCTTGCATGAATGGCAAGATTTCCAAAGGCAGCGATGAAATGGACAGAATTCTAGGCAGGGAGAGCAGAATAGAACAGAGGTTGATGCAGAAAATCCAGACATTTCAAGAATCCCTGAATCAAAACACTGAGAGACCAAAAAAAATCTAATTTGTTTGCAATTTCAGTTAGAGGGTTCATTTATTTGTTTCACAAATATTCACTGAACATCTACTCTGTATAACACACCCTGTGTGATGATACAGGATATCCAAAGATGACTCCAGAGTTTTCATACAGTTTTAAACCTGTTCTCATACAGGTTTAATCAAGGCATTTCAAGTAATAAATGAAATATGCACAGTTTATATGAAATAAAGAAGTCATAGAAGGTAACAAAGAATTAAAAATCATCTACCTTATTTCAATTTATCGACTTTGGAGGCAATGTCTCATCCAGCACATAGAATAAAATGTAAATTTGGAGGGTACAGAGGCAATCACTGATTAGCTCAAAGCAACATTTAAATTGATCTTTCCAGTGAAAAGGCATTAGAAAAAGCAATCTAAAGAACACCTGTTTAGATGCACTAGAATCAACAATTAGGTTCTTCAGGGAATGAGGAGTTTTTAGCAGCCTTCACTCCAATAAGAAGCAATAGAGCTTAGCATTTTTATTACTATAATCATGAACATTTAAGGGGGCCAGAGGAAAATATTCACACCCACCTCTTAACTTGAAGAAGAGGCAGCTCCCTTAAGTCACTCACTTAATTAGCAGGGTCTGGGGCTGCAAGATTCTCTGCTTGACACTTCCTCTTTAAGAAATCTGGGCTCTTTCAACAACAACAAAAAAGATTCAGTCTCAATCATGTGACCCAAGAAGGAGCAGGTGGTGAATCTGATTGGCGCAGAGGTGGAAGCCATGAACTGGGTGCCCCCATACGGTCTTTAGTCTAGAGCAGCTGGTGCTACCCACGCTGGCTCATTCTGAAGCCACTGAGGCTGGCACTGTACAACTCCAGGAGCATTATTCACAGAGACCAAGCTGGGAATGTGAAGTGAGAAAGCTTGGCTTCACTCTTTGCTGCCTCCTTGCTAGATGCCTTCCTAATTATAATAATAAATAATAGCAGCTAACTTTTATTGAGTACTTACTATATGCCAGGTCCCATACATCTTATGTACAAGATCCCATTGATTCCTTGCAACTATTTCATGACCTTGGTAATAGCAATACCCTCGTTTTATGGATAGTTGAGTGTCCACACAATTAATTTATCATCTCAACTAGAGCACTTTGGAGAGGAAATGAGTACTATTACTAACAAAACTGGGATGACAGCTGTAAACCAGGTCTGACCCTGACAAGCCAGAGCATGTAGTCACTCTACAGATAAGGGCATTCAGGTGCAGAGTGCCAGCTTGCCCGATATCCAGGAAGTGGCTGAGCCAGGATACTCTGCAGTGTTAGCCACGGTGTGTTCCTGTTGAACAGCTTTCCTTCTTGGTGCCAGGCCTTTCGGAGTGTTCATGTTTTGTTTTGGTACCAGAAATTGAACCCAAAGGTGTTTCACGCCTAACCACTTCCCCAACCCCCTTTTTGTTTTTGATTTTGAGACAGGGTCTTGCTAAGTTGCTTAAGGCTTCACTAAGTTGCTGAGGCTGGCTTTGACCTTGAGATCCTCCTGCTTCAGCCTCCTGGGCCATTGGGATTACAGGTGTGTGCCACCATGCCCGGCAGTATCCATGTTTCTATTTATAAAATGAGGATGATGAAATCCACGTTATGCAGTTATGGAAAGATGAAATCAGATCCTCTTCCTGTAATGTTTCGGCGAGGATGTTTTGAAGAGATGGTTGCTGGTGGGACTGCAGATTGGTGCAGCCAATTTGGAAAGCAGTATGGAGATTTCTTGGAAAGCTGGGAATGGAGCCACCATTTGACCCAGCTATTCCCCTTCTTGGTCTATTCCCTAAAGACCTAAAAAGAGCATGCTACAGGGACACTGCTACATCGATGTTCATAGCAGCACAATTCACAATAGCAAGACTGTGGAACCAACCTAGATGCCCTTCAATAGACGAATGGATAAAAAAAAATGTGGCATTTATACACAATGGAGTATTACTCTGCATTAAAAAATGACAAAATCATAGAATTTGCAGGGAAATGGATGGCATTAGAGCAGATTATGCTAAGTGAAGCTAGCCAATCCCTAAAAAACAAATGCCAAATGTCTTCTTTGATATAAGGAGAGTAACTATGATCAGAGTAGGGACAAAGAGCATGAGAAGAAGATTAACATTTAACAGGGATGAGAGGTGGGAGGGAAAGGGAGAGAGAAGGGAAATTGCATGGAAATGGAAGGAGACCCTCAGGGTTATACAGTGGAGGGGGTAGAGAGAGAGGAGGGGAGGGGAGGGGAGAGGTGGGGAGGGGGGAGGGTGGAGGATGGGAAAGGCAGCAGAGCACAACAGACACTAGTATGGCAATATGTAAATCAATGGATGTGTAACTGATGTGATTCTGCAATCTGTGTATGGGGTGAAGGTGGGAGTTCATAACCCACTTGAATCAAAGTGTGGAATATGATATGTCAAGAAATTTGTAATGTTTTGAACAACCAACAATAAAAAATTAAAAAAAAAAAAGATGAAATCAGACTGAAGTAACTAAACTATGGGGAAGAGCTCAGAGTGGTGGTCACTTGATAAAGCCCAGTTCCTCTCCCTAGATCCCCTCAATGTGACCGGGGCAAACCCTTTCTCTTCTCTGGCCCTCTGGAGCCTCATTCATGCAGAAATAAAGCTGGGGTAAGTGGGAAACATCCCGTTCAACCTCAGCATTCATTCTTTTTGCTTTGATTACTCCAGAGTTCCTCTCTGTTCACCCATGTGTCCAGGAAGGAATGCCCCGTCCTCTGCTTTTGATTCAGAGAAATGGGCCCATCTGTTTATACTTACTTTCATTTTTAGTGCTTTCTCCAGGAGGATTGAAGACCGTAGCTGAGAGAAGACTTTTGCTCCCCCCCACCCCCACTCTCCCCTTCTCCCCTTCGCCTGCTGCCCCTGCTGGGCCTCCTCAAGTGGCCTTTCCTGGTTTGGGGCAGACATGACAGGGAGGCAGCTGGTCTTTGGGGAAAGGAATCGCTTTTGGATTTGACTGGATGAATTTTTTCCCTCTGCAACTTCACACCTATCATCTTGTCCTCTCTAGGGATCACAAATGTCTGTACAAGGAAAAAAAAAAAAAAAAAAACAGCCATAAACTGCATTCAAAGGTTACTGTTTAATGCCAACATAAGGACTATTTTTCCTAAGAATAAACATCAGAATTAAACTGGGAATTAAATGCCTTAATGAATTCAAGGCAGTAGGAAGTGAGAAAAGCATACAGCAGTTAGACCATGTGAGATGGTTCCTTGTGCCTAATACAAATTGTCACACTAATGTGGTCTCCAGAGCAGCAAGGATACTGAGCATGCAATCTTCCTTCCGTCCCCTCCTTACTTCAAAGATATCCATGGAGCACCGACCACCTTCTAGGTCAGGAGCTGTGCTAGGCTCTGAGCATTGCAAGAAGCCAAAAATAGACAAGGTCCCTGCCTTCATGAGCTTTCTCAGTAATGGTGAGAGAGAGAGAGCAAACTAATAACACACAAACACGTGTCAGAGAGTGACTCTGAGGGTCACCATAAGTGCTTGGTGCCCCACAAGGTTTAGCCTGGGTAGGGCGGCATGGCAGGCTGTCCGTGAGGAAGCAATGAGGCCCAGGCCCCTACGGGAAGGATGAGTCGGGGTGTTCCGGGCAGAGGAAGCAGCTTGTGTAAAAGCCCTGAGGTGGGGGAAGCTCCCAGAGTTTGAAGAACTGAAAGAAGGTCAGAGAGACTGGAGTCCTGAGAACAAGGGGAGAGGGTGCAGGATAGAGCCAGGGAGGGAGGTGGGGCCGGACCCCGCCTGGCCTTGGAGGCCTTTTTCAAGAACATGGTCTGTCCCTAAAACGCACAGGAAGCTTTTACAAGTGCTTCCAGCAGCAAGGTGTCATGACTAGAGTTGACTTTTAAAGGATCACTCTGGAAAGAAAGGAGTTAAGAAAGTGCTGAGGTTCAGCATTCCAGAGGCCTTGGGTTCCATCCCCAGCACTGCAGGAAGAGAAGAGAGAGAAGGAAGACGAGGAGGAGGAGAATGGAGGGTAAAAATAGCTACAGTTCATGGATTTGTTACCATGAATCAAGTATTTCTTTTTTCTTTTTTGCGGTGTGGTGTGGGGGATTGAACTCTGGGCCTCACTCATGCTAGGCAAGTGCATCATGTCCCTGTCCTACCACAGAAAGGGAGATGGAGACACAGAACGATGGGGCAACACTGGGTGGCTCTTAAGAGCTGGAACCAGGCTGGGATGCCGGCAGTCGTCCCTTGGTGGACTGCTTTGTGTACATGGGCCAGGCTTGCATGGGGCATGACCCTGGATAAACTTGGAAGCTGTTGAATGGGAAGAACCGACCAGACTGAGCCCAGCGGTGTGGGACCAGGAGTGAGGTGGGCAGCACAGCCACCATGCAAGTACCTCCCCACAGCTCTGGAGCTGAGGATGAGGAAGCAGCGAAGGCCTCCCAGCCTGGGGGCCCACTTCTCCTGTTTCCTTTTCTCCAAACCCCACCCCCTGCACTGAGGATGGAACTCAGGGCCTCACACATGCTAGACAAATGCTTGACCACTGAGCTACACCCCCAGCTCCCTTCTCGCTTTCTTTACTGGGAATTCTATAAAATCTACTAAGCACTGCTTACTGCAATTCTCTTCCTTTAAAAATCAGACCTATGCCATTTCTATCCCTGCTTTACCTGTTTATTCCACTTGATTCTTTTGGTTTCTAAAGGTTTTACTTCCACTCTGACTGCATTCCTAAAATTCTGGCTGAGGACTGCATAGATTCACATGCTCACTGATTCTCCCCCCACCCCCCCTTCAAAATTAATCTGAGCAGATAGTCAAACACTTCCTCTTCTGCCAACTGACCTTCTTAGTTCTGACCCTGGTCAGCCTTGACCCTTGGGAAGTATGCATCGCTTTATTTTAACAATCTACTTTAGGTATCTACATATTAAAATTTCTTAAATACAGAGTCAGGCATGGTGACACACACCTCTAATTGGGAGAATTGGGAAGCTGAGACCAGGAGGATTGCAGGTTGGAGGCCAGCCTCAGCAACTTAGAGAGATCCTGTCTCAAAAAATAAATAAATAAAATAAAAAGGGCTGGTTATGAGTCTCAGTGGTAAAGCACCTCTGGGTTTAATTCCCAGTATAAAACAAAAACAAAAAACAGAAAATACTTGCCTATAATTGCCACTAAAATACATTTTTTAATACCCAGGTATGCTATATTCTTGTCTCAAGATAAATTTTTGGAAAACTTACTAAAGAATAATCTTCTCAGATGGGCACAAGGGTGCATGCTGTAATCCCAGCTATTTAGGAGGATGAGGCAGGAGAAGTTTGAGGCCAGCCTGAGCAATTTGGTAAAACTTTGTCTCAAAATATGAAAAGTAAAAACGGCTGGGGGTGTAGGTCAGTGGTAGATGACCCCCAGTTCAATCCCCAGTACCAAACACACACACACACACACACACACACACACACACACACACAGAGTATCAGTTTATGTATGTCCTCCTGATCGAGGATAATGCAATTCATATGCATGTATTTTTATTTTAGCTAATCTGATAAGTGAAAAAATGGATCTTTTTCCCATAGTGTGGGGAAAGGGAACCATTTCAATATTTAAAAGCCAACCTGGTTCCCTTTTTGGTAAACTGCCTTTTCATGTCCTTTCTCACCTTTCTGTTTGATTGTTGGGTTTTCCCTGTTGATTTGGAAGAATGGAGAAGGTCTGAGGCTGACTTGGTGGAGGAAAGGAGAGTGCTGGGGTGAGCTGGGTCTCTAGCACCACCACAGGCTCCTCCATTTCTGTAGAGGACCAGAAGGCAGGCTCTGAAGGTGCTCCCTGAGGGGGGCGGGTCTGAATTGAATTGTGCTGCAGCCCTGGCCTGTGATTTCTTTCTCCAGGGGGTTTACAGTTCCCTGAGACTGTTGCCAGCAGGCCTGCAGATCAGCTCAGTGTAGGAAGGAAGGAAACCCCCATTCTCTGAGTTCCCATTGTCACCCTATGAGTGGGCGGGGAGTAGCACATGGGGGAGCAGGTGGCTCAGCAAAAACAGTCCCTTGGCAGTGGGTGAAGCTGCCTGAGTCTGCCTTGGATACCCGACTGCCTGGGGAAAGGATTTCCGGGCCTTCTTGCTGGGTCGTGTTGTTATTCATGGACACCAGTTTCCCTCCTGGATCTAAATGGAGTGGCCTTCCTAAGTGAACTGACCCCTCTCTGGTCTGTTGCCCGCAGTAGTTCCTGATTCGACTTTGGATGCTGCACCGTCTCCAGGCAACTCCACACACAGACCGTTACCCTGGAACCTGCCCTGATGGCTGCGCTCCTTGTCCACACAGTCCTGGACCTCAGGAGCACCAGGATGCAGGGTGGGCTAGGGTCCTGTCCTCAGCAGGTAGCTGGCTCCCAGCATGATGCCTTCCACCACCCCACAGAGGAGGTGCAGGCCTGCAACTCCTCAGTGGGAAGCAAGAAGGCACCTTTTCCCAGGGCAGGACTTTGATCTTCCTGTTACCCATGAAACTGCAAAGAGATGTGAGTCGTTTTTTGAGCTATCTCAACACAACATACAAATCATACTGCTAGAAATGACCTGATAAATGAAGGAATAGGAGCATGTTTTGAAAATTTACTAACATACTTGACATGCCAGGTGCTAAACTAACAGGCTTTACACATATTTGGCCCTTACCATAAACCCTGTAAGATAATGACCATTATTATCTGTCTTATCCCCACTAATATTTCCCCGTGAAATGACAAAGGGAGGCTTTGGGCAGTGAAGTTACTTTCCCTAAATGCAGGGCCAGGGTGTGGCAAAGCAGTCATTTGAACCTAGTGCTGAAACTTGGAAACACAGCCTTCCTTCCTCCATCATTCCCATCCCATCAAAGGCAACCGTGGCCAGAGATGGCTTCACAGATTTGCAAATTCCTTGTGTTTCTCAATGTTTTGCACATTCCTCTTTTCCTCAAAAAGAGGCCTGCCCAGGGATTTTGCCCCATTATACTTACACCCATCACAGGTTATCAAAAACAGCCCCACTTTTCCTCATTGAACAGGACTTTCCTGAGTCCAGTTGAGGCTTTCTTTTTGTCTAGTGATTAGAAGATCTTTCAGTGCGTAGATAATTGCTTAAACTACTGAAATAATTATTAAAAGGGGCATGCCCATTGCAACACTAATATTCCAAAGCATTCAAATCCTAATGCATTCAGGATTCAAATCTTGATATTCTAGCATTTGAGTGAAATGTTCATAACCAATGCTTTTATTCATTCGTTCATTCATTCATTCATTCATTCATTCATTAGTGATGCTGGGGATTGAACTCAGAGCCTCATGCACTCCCCATCCCCCATCCCAGTCCACTAACCAATGCTTTTGGATTCCACTTTTAAAAAGAATCTCTTGCCCTCCTCTCATACCCAACTCCTTCATTTCTGAGTGAAGGTCCAAGCTTGGGATCAGGCGTCCATGAAAGTTTGACTTCATCAGGTGCAGACCCATAACTAAAATTCAGAGGGGCAGTTTTTTGTTCTTTGTTTTTCCAACCCTCCTGATGGCTGAACTTGCTAAATACAACCCTATGTAACAGCTGAAAGGGAAACAGATCACAAAGAAAAATAAATAAGGGACTGGAGCTGAGTGAGGCTCAGTGGTAGAGCGCTTACCTAGCTCTAGGTAGCATGTGTGAGGCACTGGGTTCCATCCTCAGCACCACATAAAAATAAACAAATAAAATAAAGGTATTCTGTTCATCTACAACTACAAAAAAAAAAAAAAAGAAAGAAAAACAAATAAATAACCATAGCCAGTAACCACTATGTAAAAGGACAACATTTAAAGAACACCAACTGTAGAAATCTTTCTTTTAAATTTGTACTTAACAAAAGCTAATAATGAGAGGCTTCTTGACATTTGAAAAAAAAAGTTTTAACTTTCATTGTTAAAGCACTACCTTTCTTTACAATACACACTCTCACCTGGGACATCTATAGAGAGTGAACCCCGTAGAAATGAGAACATAATGTCTACGGCCAAAAATTTCAGTAGTCTGTTAAACAAAGATTAGCAATTTTAAAAAACTGTTTTAATATCCTTTTTCCCTTGTCTATAGACCCTAGCTTCTCATGCTTCAAGTAGTACATGGTTTCCCAAATGCCGGAAGTCCCCAGATCATGATTCTCAATGGTCTCCATCCTCTCAGTTCCTACGTCACTACATCACTGCTTTGGGGGGGGGGGAGAAGAATGAAGCTTTTCTTTCACAGGCAGTGGAGGGAACCCCCTTCATAATTTTTAGTTCTAAATTTTAAAAAAAAGTGTAACTAATCAAAATGTCCCCAAATTCATTACTGATGAAAACAGCGTATGTTTTTCTTTGCACAGTTGGAATTTTAAAAGGGTGGTACTAACTTCTGAGTGGCAAGACATAGAGGAGGCTAGGGGAGGCCTCATCTTCCAGACTGGCATTGAGGGACACAACTCAGCCGCTCCTACCCCACAAGGCAGTCCCTTTTTGGGCAAGATGACAACAGTGACTGCTCATGTGGAGTTTCTATGTTTGAGAAATACAGTCCCTAAAGTCCCCATTGTGTGTGTGTGTGTGTGTGTGCCCGCACACTCATGGATGCACACATGTGTACTTTTTTATTTTTCTTAAAGGGCAGAGGGAAGAGGAAGGTGTATGGGGCTAACCAGAGAGGGGAGGGGAGAGAAGGAAAACACATTTCCACATTAGAGAATATTTGCGATATATAACATCTCAATGAATGTAAGTCAACCTTCATGAATAACTGTCCACAGTCACTAAAAAGGGGATTTTAAGAGGAGGATTCCGATTTCTAGAAGGCCTGGATTAAAGGTCAGTGTCAACACCTGGGAAGTTCTAAGAGTTGCTCCCACAGTTCTCTTCCCTCCTCACCTTTCCCCGCCCTTATTTACTGAGGTAGTATGGCCATATGATTTTAAGGAAGACATATCTTTAAGAAAGGAAGGCATTAGCCAGGCATGGTGGTGCATGCCTGTAATGCCAAAGGCTTGGGAGGCTGAAACAGGAGGATCACAAGTTTGAGGCCAGCCTCAGCAACTTAGTGAGGCCCTAAGCAACTTAGTGAGACCCTGTCTCTAAATAAAATATAAAAGGGAGGCATTACATTGCCTGGCAACAGGCCCAAGTATGCGTCTTTGCTCTCCCACTTACAAGCAGTATCCTACATCGTCCACAGTTTCAGAGTGCTATTTTCCTCCCAACCACTTTCCAGCTGAATGACCTCTACTTTTATGTGCCTTACATATGTTCCCTCATTTGTAAAAATCATGATACTTCATTTAGTTTTCTAACGGTTAAAGGAAGCTGGCCACAGTGGCATACTCCCAGATACTCAGGAGGCTTACAGATTTGAAGGAGGTTTGCAGATTTGAGGCCAGCCTCAGTAACACAGAAATACACTGTCTCAAAACAAAAAGGACTGGGTAGGTATCTCAAAGGTAGAACACCCCTGGGTTCAATCTCCAGTACCAATAAAATAATAAAGGAGCTAGTTGGTACACTCTTTAGAAGTAATGGGCACACAGTAAATGCTTAATAAATGCAATTATTATTAAATAACATGTAAAGTGCAAGAACCTAAGAAAAAGGCATGTCCTATAAATGGTTATACTCACTACTTTGGAAGTTAGTGACAAATATTTAATTGTTCAAGGTAAATACATGGAGTTATAATTTTTAAGTTTCAGATGTTCATAATACCTTTATTTTGTTTATTTTTTTAACTTTTTAACGTGGTGCTTTTTTATTATTTATTGGTTGTTCAAAACATTACAAAGCTCTTGACATATCATATTTCATACTTTAGATTCAAGTGGGTTATGAACTCTCATTTTTACCCCAAATACAGATTGCAGAATCACATCGGTTACACATCAACATTTTTAGATAATGCCATATTAGTAACTGTTGTATTCTGCTACCTTTCCTATCCTCTACTATCCCCCCTCCCCTCCCCTCCCATCTTCTCTCTCTACCCCATCTGCTGTAATTTAATTCTCTCCCTTGTTTTTTTCCCCTTTCCCCTCACAACCTCTTATATGTAATTTTGTATAACAATGAGGGTCTCCTTCCATTTCCATGCAATTTCCCTTTTCTCTCCCTTTCCCTCCCACCTCATGTCTCTGTTTAATGTTAATTTTTTCCTCTTGCTCTTCCTCCCTGCTCTGTTCTTAGTTGCTCTCATTATATCAAAGAAGACATTTGGCATTTGTTTTTTAGGGATTGGCTAGCTTCACTTAGCATAATCTGCTCTAATGCCATCCATTTCCCTGAAAATTCCATGATTTTGTCATTTTTTAGTGCAGAGTAATACTCCACTGTGTATAAATGCCACATTTTTTTTATCCATTCATCTGTTGAAGGGCATCTGGGTTGGTTCCACAGTCTAGCAATTGTGAATTGTGCTGCTATGAACATCAATGTTGCAGTATCCCTGTAGTACGCTCTTTTAAGGTCTTCAGGGAATAGTCCGAGAACGGCAGTAGCTGGGTCAAATGGTGGTTCCATTCCCAGCTTTCCCAGGAATCTCCATACTGCTTTCCAAATTGGCCGCACCAATTTGCAGTCCCACCAGCAATGTACAAGAGTACCCTTTTCCCCACATCCTCGCCAACACTTGTTGTTGTTTGATTTCATAATGGCTGCCAATCTTACTGGAGTGAGATAGTATCTTAGAGTGGTTTTGATTTGCATTTCTCTGACTGCTAGAGATGGTGAGCATTTTTTCATGTACTTGTTGATTGACTGTATGTCCTCCTCTGAGAAGTGTCTGTTCAGGTCTTTGGCCCATTTGTTGATTGGGTTATTTGTTATCTTATTGTTTAATTTTTTGAGTTCTTTGTATACTCTGGATATTAGGGCTCTATCTGAAGTGTGAGGAGTAAAAATTTGTTCCCAGGCTGTAGGCTCCCTATTTACCTCTCTTATTGTTTCTCTTGCTGAGAAAAAACTTTTTAGTTTGAGTAAGTCCCATTTGTTGATTGCAGTTATTAACTCTTGTGCTATGGGCGTCCTATTAAGGAATTTGGAGCCTGACCCCACAATATGTAGATCGTAGCCAATTTTTTCTTCTATCAGGCGCAGAGTCTCTGATTTGATATCAAGCTCTTTGATCCATTTTGAGTTAACTTTTGTGCATGGTGAGAGAAAGGGATTCAGTTTCATTTTGTTGCATATGGATTTCCGATTTTCCCAGCACCATTTGTTGAAGATGCTATCCTTCCTCCATTGCATGCTTTTAGCCCCTTTATCAAATATAAGAAAGTTGTAGTTTTGTGGATTGGTCTCTGTGTCCTCTATTCTGTACCATTGGTCCACCCGCCTGTTTTGGTACCAGTACCATGCTGTTTTTGTTACTATTGCTCTGTAATATAGTTTGAAATCTGGTATCGCTATACCGCCTGATTCACACTTCCTGCTTAGAATTGCTTTTGCTATTCTGGGTCTTTTGTTTTTCCATATGAATTTCATGATTGCTTTATCTATTTCTACAAGAAATGCCTTTGGGATTTTGATTGGCATTGCATTAAACCTGAGAACTAATGTGGTACTTTTTAAATGGAACCCAGTGCCCCATGTGTGCTAGGCTCTACCACTGAGGCACAACCCTAGCCCCCATCGAGTTATAATTTTTAAATATTTTATTGAAGTATGTATAGCAAGGTGCAGACATTTTAAGCATAAAATTAATTATATTTAATCCTGTTTTTAGGCAATTTAAAAAGCTAGACACTTTCTCTAATGAGTCTGTCTATTAAAAGAAAGGATATTAATTTATCTAATTAAAAGGTAGTTTTATTCACAGAAAGCAAAAATGAGTGCTACATTAAATTACACAGCTTTTGGTCAACAAACAGTGTGCGTTTTATTCACGTAATTACCCCATTTTCACTCGCCCGTGTTCTAAAGATCCCTTGTAGTCACCAGACATTGGCAGTTGCTGCAAAGCAGAGTGACACTTTCCTAAGTGTCTGTGAGTTTGATCTCTTCAGGCCCCTCTTTTGGAATCTTGAATTTTTTGTCTTTAATTGATTACCTCTTATAGGAAGTTCAACTTTTTTTTTTTTTTTTTTGAAGGAGCTTACAGACAGATGTTTTGCATCTGAGTGAAGCACAAACACCAACATCTCCTGAGTTGAAAAATCCTTTATTCTGGAAGCTTAGGCTGAATCCACACATTGCAGAAAATGACAATTCCTCTTAGCAACTCCCCCACCTAGCAATTGATGTGTTTATTTTGACAATGATTGTAAAGCTCATCCTGATTGCCAAAACAATTCAAATGTGAAAGCAAGTGTCTTAGGATGGAGGAAATGTAATTTTAGTTCCTTTTAACATTCATTTCACCAAAAACAAAATAAGGTTGGCTGTGTGCAAAAGAACTGGGTGCTGTAATCCTAACTCTGTTTGGCTTCCTATTCTGGGAGCTAAACTGTAACAGGGATCAGAGATGTGAAGTGAGAAGTCTTGATATTTCTCCAATCCCATTATTGCTTCAAGACAACTTATCTTCTAGATGGATAATCATTATTTTTGAAATGCCCACTCTGCACTAAGCACTGTGCAAGGCACGATATCTCTTTTAGTCTTTATAAAAATCCTATAAAATTTATTGTTATATCCATTTTTATATAAAAAAACCAAACTCGGGGCTAGGGGTATAGCTCAGTTGGTAGAGTGCTTGCCTCTCATGCCTTGCACAAGGCCCTGGGTTCAATCCCCAGCAGCACAAAAAACAAACAAACAAAAAAAAAACACCTCAGAGATAATTGTTCCATCTAAATCATCTGTGTAGAAGATTGTGAATTTGAACCCAAGCTTGTCAGACTCCAACACTGAGACTCTTTTTGAACTATGCTCAAACTATGCATAGTTCCCAAACTATGCACTTCTGATCATGCGTCTCCAGTATATTTGGTGTATCCAGAACACAAAGAATGACTCCAAGGATCTACTGGGGGCCTGAGGGATGTCTGTCTCTCTCACACACATAAAGTTCATAAGGGAGTTTCCTGTCGCTGAAGTTGTGTAAAGCATAAACCCTTCACTGGTGTACACTACTGAGGGAAAAGTCATATTAGTGAAAAGTATGAATTTCAAACTCATTTTATGTAAAATAGATTTTTCTGATACCTTATCATGGGTTTCAAAATGGACTCCCACCCACTCTCCTTTCACGATCATAACCACCCATCTAACGAGGCAGAGCTGGTAATATCAATCTAATTGTACAGGTAAAAAAAAAAAAATAAGGGCTGAAAAGTTAAGTGCTTGCCTATGGTCACAGAGCTTTTTAGTGACAAACTCATACTTCCCTACACTGCAGGGTGACCTAACAAATTCCTTCTGAATTACCAGATAATTATTGGATAAGAATAATATGCATTCTTATATTAATTATTCATATATAAGGGATTGCCTGAAGTGCTCCAAGATGTAGTTCAAGCATTTCCCTTTATAATCTCATTTACATTACTCTTGTGCACCACTTAGCTAGACGGGGTTTGCTAAATGAAGGAAAATTTCTGCCCAGATCCCAATCAAGTTATTATAAATTCCAAATTAATAGGGTCTAAGTAAATAAGAGCTTATTATAGAGCTAAAAGCTGATAATGTTATTTGTTTCTGATATCTTTTTTCATTTGCTTCAGCTCCAGTTAGAGCATTTTATCTGCTAGTTTCTTTTTTTTTCCTGGTTCTCATTACAGAAACAGGGCAAGAGAGACATACAAGGAAATACTTGTATGTGAACAAAATTAATAACCAGAAATTATAGAAAGGGGTAGAGAGGCATCTTTTTGGTAATTTATCATAATGTTTAGTAAAAGCAATTTACAGTAATAAAATAACTAATCTCTACTTCTGGGTATGTGTTGTATTTATTGGGTTCTGCTTTACTTACATTTTTTTTATTACTCCATTTGTTAAATCATTTAAACTTACAAGGCAACCTCTAACTTATTAATGGTAAGGCAGGCTTCTCAAATGGGAGTCATGAGAGTAATTATTTCATTTTTTTAATCCATATTTTTAAGGGACCAAGATACCCCAAATGAGGTATCCCTGAAGTCTATAGGGAGGACAGAGCTTGCGCTCCTCATCCACCATCTGGGACGCGTAAGGCAGCTTGAACTCTAAGGACAGGGAGGCCTCTCTAAAATAAACTTCATGTAAAAATCATCTGGGTGGAAACGTGTGTCTCCTGGCGGTGGGTTTCCTCATGCCTTTTAAAACGTCCTAAGGGATGGAGATGGAGTGAGGGACGGATGATAGCATGGAAGACCCTGTACCTCTTAGAGATCTTTCCTCCATGATTAAAAAATAATGCATTTTTCTGTTTGCCAGGTGCAAGGAATAAACACTCTTGGATTCCCTCTGTTCTGCCGTCCTCCCTCTAATCTACAAACGCACCACAAAGACGGCTCTGTGCCGGCCTCCCTCGCTGGCATTTCTCATTCAGACGTCCTTCCTGTCTGGGGCTCCGTTTCGTACTTCCATTTGGTTCTTGGCTTTCCTGTACCGGCTTCTAAGTGTGTTTGTTTTCAGGTCTCTCGCATTTTTTATTTATTTATTTTTTTTCCTGTCGGTGAATCGCTTCTTTCTGCAGGACAAGCTGCGCCTCTCTCCTTCTGCCTGTCGCTCCCTGTCTATTATGTACCTGGGGTTATTCATCATCGTTTCTATTTATTCCCCTCCTCCTGGCTCTTATTTCTTTATCTCTGGCCCCTCGTTTCCTCTCCTCGATTCTCCTGTTCCCATCTCGATGCCCTTTGACCAGACATCCTCTCCCAGCCCTGCTCGACCCACCCAAGAAGCACTCCCCGGACGAGCGCGGAATGGACAGAGCAGGACGGAAGGCAGCGCCGTGCGCGCGGGAAGGGCGTTTCGTCACGCTAACGACTTCCCCATCCTCCGAGCCTCCCCTCCGGCTGCCGCCGAGTCCCAGCGAGCCGAGGAGGCCACACAAAGGGAAGGCAGGAGGGGGAGATAAAGGTGAGGGCCCGGCGACAGTGACATCGAGGCTGATCTTTAAATACCACCTCGTCTGCGTTTGTCCCGGGAACTCGACCCGACAGTCTCTGATTTAAAGCGTGGAGCCACCCAGATCAGCTTCTCTGCAGCCTGGGATCCACACCCCTGAATCAAAATCTGAAGGGAAGGGTAATCAGGATCTTTTCACTTGACCTTACAACAACACTCTGCAAGTCCCCCCACCCCACCCCCCGGGGGAGGGTGCTGATGCTGTCCCAACAAGCACCCTGCTTCTCAAGAGGTGGCTTTGACCCCCACCCCCCACTCCACCCTTGACATTTTGCATTTTTAAAACATTTCCAGATATGCTTATAAATAGATCACGCTTCTTAGGACCACCTCGCCGCCACTCCCTTGTACTGCCAAGGAGAGATCTGAGGCAGTGAACACAGTGGGCCTTTTGCTTCTCTCATGTTGCAGCGAAAATAAAAGCAGCAATAATGAGTAATTAAAAGTCACAGGAACAAGGAGCTCTCACAAAACGATTTTTTGCCAGTCCTGTCATCTGAAGAGGATCGAATGTGCAAAGAAGGATCAGGCCTTTCTGCCTTCTACTGGCCACACCCGGGGGCCACATGGGTCAGGCAGTTTCTGAAGCATCTCTTGAAGTTACTGTTTTGGGGGCAAGGTTTCCTGTCACTTGAAGTGCTGCTGAGGAAGAATGATGGTATGGCTGACTCCATTTTTCCTTTTTCAGGCAGGTGTGGGTTTGTTGATTTTGAAACTGAGTCGCAGGGAACACGCCTAGCAGTTCTAATTTTTCACCACAACAAGCCAGCTCTGCTCACACTGTGTTTTATTTTGACAAAGGAGTAGTCTCTTTTTGGAGGGTGAGGTAAACAAGAGAAATGACCCCGGAGTTTGCAACTCTGCTTTCTAGGCTCCTGGGTGACGTCAGTGCCCTCCCCTCACACCTTGGCCTGTTCTTCAGACAAAGGGGAGCAGGACCTGCTCAGTGAAGGACAACAAAGACTCAGGCCTTTGTCTTCCCCGCACAGGCTGAGGTTGGGACCAGGCAGGGTGCTCCCCAGGCAGCCACAAGCCCTTCCTAGCAGGGCAACTTCTGGGCCTTCAGTCTGCCCTCTCCGGGATGCCATCATGTCCTCAGGTCATCAGGACATGGGATTTTGGTTCAGGGGCCTCTCCTTTACAACATCTACAGGTTTTTTGTTTTTATTTCTTGGCTTCATAAAGATAAAAGAATGACTCTCTTTCATAGCACACATACATGCACGCGCACACACGGGAATGAATTAGGTCCTCACAAATATACACACAAAAATTATGCACTGGGGTTGTAGTTAATGCTCATTTTTCCTTCTAAGGAGTTTTAAGATAAAATTTTAAAAGGAAATAAGAAACAAAACTTAAAAATAAGACAACAAAATCCCAGGACCAGAAGCAGTCTAGTTATGGGTAGTCTTGAGTTTTTCAGATTCTGTTTGTTTGGAGGCCTCTTGCCCCTAGTTCCAACCTGGTCTGTGCACTCAGAGCTTTTACCCACTTTGAGGATCCTCTTTACCATCTTGTCTCCTTTTGGCAGCAGTTTGGGGTTGGGCAAATACATGCAGGGTGTTAGCTTCTGCAGAGACCTGCACAATGGTCCAATTTAGGATAGTGACCTCCCCATCTACTTCAGCAGAGCTCTGGATGTCTCCTCTCTTCTCTGCCACAGAGAGAAGGGTTCCACAGGAAGGGAACTACCCACAGGGTGAGTGTTCTCAGAGAAACAAACACTGCCACAATGGAGAAGCTATGAGCTCCTGCTACTTATTCTGTCACACAACATCCACTGGAATGAGCTGAGGTTTCACTCTTACTCCATTTTCTGACCATCATTAAGGATTGTGACTTTCATGTTATCAATACCTAAGATGTATTCATATCCTAGGGCTGTCATGAGATATCACAAACTGGATGCATATCTTTTTAATAAATAGAAATTTGTTGTCTCACAAGCCTGGGAGTCATGAGAGCAAATTCAAGGAATGGTCGGCAGCAGGAAAGCATGGGGGACGAATCTATCCAGGTCTCCTAGCTTCCTGTGGCCCTAGGCTTAGAGATATAACCAATCCCTGTCTTCACAGGGCTGTCTCCCCGTGTCTTCACGTTTTCTCTCCTCCCTATAAGTCCATCTCTGTAGGCAGATTTCCCTTTTCCTAAGCAAGCCAGTCACACTGGAACAGCTCCCACCCTAATGACTCATTTTAACTTGGTTAAATCTGTAAAGACCCTGTTTCCAAATAAGGTCACATCTAAGGTATGGGAGTTAGGACATCATAGTATCATTTTTGGCTGGGGAGGGAGGAGGAGGGGGACACAATTTAGCTAATAACAGTCGGCTACCTTGTTATTTAAATGTTTCCCCAACTTACAAGAAATACCATTCTCTCTTGTTTTGAAGGTCAGCACGTGGAATGTTCTGAAACTAGAGTAATAATGAGATGCCAACAAAGGCAAAGGACAACTGCTTGACGGAATAAATAGTGGCCTGGACTTTAGGAATGTCTGCTTAGCCACTTCCCCTTGTTCATGCCTTCCCAAGTCTCTTCTTCCTGCTTCCCTGAACAAAGCGGGAATCTGATTTGTACTTCAAACTGAGGTTTCTGGAAAGCACTGGGACAAGCAGAGCCTGCCTTTTCTTATGGAAACAGTGTCTTTCACCCATAGAAATAAACTTACCACCCACCACACACCCCATCCCTGCTTTTTTTTTTTTTTTTTGTGTGTGTGTGTGTGTGTGTGCTGAGGATGAAATTTAGGACCTTGCATATGCTAGGCAAGTATTCTACCACTAACTACACCCCATACCCTCATTATTGAAGGGGGGTAGGTGGGGAGTAGATTCTGGAATATATGTCAACATAGATCATATTGGTTGCCCAAGAGCAATTCACACCCATTATTATACAGTCATGATGTAAGACTTGAAGTGATTTTGAAGTGTTTTTGACATCCTGAGAAGTAACTGAAAAGAGTAATCGTTGGAACTGGGTTGTCATAGCATTTTCTAAATAATATCAGATCATATTAGGGTTAATGAACATCTTGGCTTCTCCCGATTTTCTTCATAACAAACCCACAACACAAGCCTACTCTCCAGGGCTTACATGTGGGTTAATCACCTTTCATTCCATAGCACTCCTGCCCCCACCAGATTCTCAAAGCAGCCTCTTGGTTAGGGGGAAAAAGATATGAGGAACGGATGAAAAAAGCAAGGAGGATCAAAGAGTGGAGGAACCCCACAGGTGGTCTCTGAGAACACAGGGCCTGAGTCTCCAGCCCATGCCCTTATAGTTCAGCTGGCTGCCAGGTCCTGGTACAAATCTCTGGAGAACTAAAACATGTTGATTTCATTTACAGGTTAAGCTAGTTTTCAGTGTCTTGTTTGAACATTCTGTTTTGGGATTTTTGTTTCCAGTTTTTCTTGTTGGGTAAGACTAGGTAAGTTGGAACGGAGGGTGAGATTTCTCACCTACCCCACTCTGACTACAAAGGCTTCCTGCACGTAGGATTTAAAAGGGAAATAGGTGAGAGTAAGCTTAGAAGAGCCAGGTAAGAGATGGAGCCAAACCTTTGCTTTTGCATAGAGCAGATAGGAGGCTCCATGCAAAAGGCAGTGGGAGGGCTGGGCAGTCTCTTTTTTCACTTTTTCCTCCATTTGGAAAACATTGTTTTTCTTTCTGATAATCTACTACCTCTGCCAAAATTAAACAATGCAAGAAAGTATTGTTTATTCTGCAATCTCAACACTACACCTCTGTCTAGGGAACAGCCGTGCAGACAGTTCAGGTCTATCCTTCCAGGCTTTTAAATAAAAACACTCTACTGGTCCACACCTATATCTATATATAAATGGAGCCATTAACATAATGGAATGTCATAACATTGTGATCATCCTGTACCAGCTCTTTCTCTTATGTTGCAGATATTTTTTCATGTCAAACCATGAAGAAGTAACGTAATCCTTTTTTTAAAAAAATCGTGTTTTAATATATAACAATTCTTGTTCATAATGAAACCATACAAAAAGGTAGGCAGTGAATAGCAAAAGGCTTCTTTCCACCCCTGAGTTCTAATCCTTTTCCCCAAAGGCAACCAGTATAGCCACTGCAACAGCTCCATTGCATCCTTCCAGAAAGCATGTTATTAATGCCTCCATATGAACACATGGATAACTTTTATTCTGCTCTGCATCTTGTTCTAAGTAATACATCTTGAGTGGTTTTTTTGTTTTTGTTTTTATTATTATTATTATTTGGTACTGGAGATCAAACCCCGGGGCACTTTACCATTGAGCTACATCTCCAGCCCTTTTAATTTTTTAGTTTGAGATGGGGGTCTCACCAAGTTGCTTAGGGCCTCAACCCAATTGTTGAGGCTGGTTTTGAACTTGCAATTCTCCTGTCTCAGCCTCCTGAGTCACTAGGATTACAGGCGTGTGCCACTGAGCCCAGCCAAAGAGCTGTATTGCAGGTTGATTCAATAGCTGTGAAATTATAGAGCTGGATCATAATTACCCCGAGACAATAACCACCTTTCCCCTTGCAACTCATTTGATATGAAAGTGATTCCTTTATGTGAAAAGGTAAAAGTTCTCATTTTAATAAGGAAAGAAAAACATCATGTGCTATGGTTGCTAAGATATACAGTAAATGACTGGTGTTAATTTCATACTGTGCCTTATTTATAAATTAAACCTTATCATGGGTATTTATATTCAGGGAAAAAACAATACATACAGGGTTTGGTATTATCTGCAACTTCAGGCATCCACTGGGAGTCTTAGACAGTATCCTCCATGGATAAGGGGAGACTACTATAAATCATGTGAATTTTTTAAAAAAATAAAAGAGTAGGGAAAAAGAACAACTTGTTTTCCAGTGTCCCTTGCCATCTTTAGGGAGACCATGAATATACTAAGGAAATTGCTATTTTCTATTTAACACCCAATGCTCATAAGCAACTCTCTTATATCCTATTCTAAGTACATATAAGTAAAAGTAATAAAGTCTGTATATTTGAAATGACAGACTTTCGCTCATTCTGACGGATTCCTCCTCAGCCCAAATTACTGCACTTTTCTTACAATACTTAAAAACAAACCCATTACAGAACCAGTGACATCATGACAATCAGAACCACATTCCTTTTCTCCCTCAGACATTTTCCTACTGGATGACTGGCTGCTTTGTTTAAATATGGAATTCACTGATCATAAAGTGGATTTCATCCAGACGCAAAATATGAAAAAATGAACTCATGGGAAATGACCCTTGAAATTCACACCACCCCTAAGGCTTGGAAGGATTTTCTATTTCATCAACTGTAGATGAGCCATAACAGTAGAACATAAAATACCACACAAAGATTCAAAAATCAGAAGAAGCATACCTCACGGTTCCTCCCAAGTCTTGTTTTCTTAACGTAACTCATTCTCAGAATTCAAAGCCAGTTTGGCAGTCCCTCCCCAGGAGTTGCACTCCTTCTCTTAAGCCCAGGCTTCCCCCTGGGTTTGTGGGACACTCTGTGTGACTCCTCTTATCTCCTTCTATGCAATTTTGAAATTATATTGGATGTGCCTTCTCCCCAACCCGACTGATAGCTCTGCAAGTTAAGGACCACATCTTGTTCATCTTTGTGTACCTGCTGGCTTGCACAATACCTGGCACTTAATGGGCTCTCAGTAATTACCTATTTAGTTGTGTTACTGTTTGTTCAGTTAATATTTTGGACTACATGGAGGCTCATTTGATCCCCATATTTGCTCACCTGTGGCAAACACGGCCTATTGACTGCCTAAGAGACATCATTGGCCTTGCCGCTTTACCCTCGTTGACTTTATTTGAAGGCCATGTGCTCAGGAAGTGACTCCCTTGACATGCTGAGATGGTGACATGACAGGTGATTGGTCCAGGCAGTCTTCCTGGCTGTGGTCCAATCCCAGTCAATGAGGTTTGAGGATAGGTCATCTGGGGAGCTTAGGCAAAAGGCTTTTTTTTTACAGGAGAGACAGAGAGAGAGACTCATGAGAGGAGGGTCCCTCTTTTCACTGGACACTGCTGTCTTTCATGGAACATCTGGAACTACTGCACACATCTCACAACATGAAGGGGGACATCCCTGACCTATTAAAGACTGAAGAGAAAACCCTGGATGGTCCAATTGGTCTGGAGCCACTTCACCTGCGGACCCTCAGTTCACAGATAGTAAACCCATCACACTTTGCAACACCACTCTTAAGAAAGATGGGGAGGAATAAGAGTGGAATCAAGAGCCCTCTCCCAAAATGTTAGAAGAAATCAGAGGTTTTATCTTATGATAGAGAAAAGTCTATGGATGAACTTGATTGCTACTTTCAAGTTTGTGGAGGTTTTTGCAGATGGGATGTCAAATAGTGATTCTCTATGACTTCTGAAGACCTGAGTGAAAAATGGAATTAAAGCAGGAAAGACTGGGGCTGAATTTAAAGGAAAGTTGCCTGTAGGAATGAGAATGCAATAGGAGCTACTGAGGGTGAGAATCTGTCCCTCCAGAAAAGGACAAGAATGGGCAACATGAGTCTTTAAGAGTTCATTCCTCACTTACCTAAAAGTAATGGGAATAAACAGATGATTATCTGAAGTTTGTGATTTTATGCTAATCTGGAGGAGAGAAGTTGCTGGAATGTCAATAGATGGAGAATCAACTACAGACCTCCACAAGTGTCATTAGGCTAGAAGTTTGATTCGACACAGCTGAAATGCCTGTTTCCGCTCTATGAGGCCAAAGTGTCAGCCTGACATCCAGTTCATAATGTACTTTGAACACATACCACTTTATCAGAGCTTTGTGATTAGTCACATGCCTTGAACAAGGACATTGCATGAGAAATGTGGCCTCAGGGATGGTGGCTGATTATTTCCGGGTTGCTTATTAGTAAAGCTGATGCTAATCTGAATCCACTTTTCCATGGAAGAGTGTAAAAAGGAGTACTGGATTTGGTCAGTACCTCCGACCATATCAAAACTCTAAAATACACATAGTATGTAGGTCACCAGGAAGTGAGGTGTGGAGTACCTCTGCTTGAGGCCACCAGTTCCTGGGTCTATGTCCTGGACCAAAGGAGGTATTCAAACAAATGGTATTGTGGGTTGATTTACTAGCTGTGAAATTATGGAGCTAGACCATAATTAACTTGAGACAATTACCACCTCTCCTCTTAAACCAATTTTATATGAAAGCTATTATTACTAGTCATTTGCATTACTCCAGAAGCTAATGTAAATACAATAAAGTCATGATAAATTCTTTTGAAAGGTTCCTTCTTGATGATTTGAATATGCACACATCACTTCATTTACTGAGATTACCACTGGGGCATCCCTTTTTCTTCTAAAATGTGTAGGACAGATCTTAAGATGAAGATGCTGGGTCTTGAAAACCAGCATTCTTTCACAAACCACCAATCAGATCCTATCAGGCTTTTGCTAATGCAGCATGAACTGATAGAGGCTGGCGGCAGGGGTGCCCTCGACGCCCCTCCTCTTCATGAATTCTCCAACTCCCCTCCTTCTTTCATAATTTATTTGAAATACATTGCACCCATTTCAAAATATACAGTTTGGTGACATTTGACCAGTGTATATACCAATATGATTACCATTCCAGTCAGGTACGAAATTGTCTTATTGCCCTAGGTAGCATGGTGGCACACAACTCGGTTAGTTTTGAGAATCTCTTCCTGACTCTCCTGATCCTCCATAGCACACGAGTGCGGGCTCCTTACTCCAACGGCACAGGGCGCGGCAGAAATGCCTCGGGTTTCCAAAGACCTTGTTGAGGAGCGGCCAGGGCTCGGGAGGTGAAAGCCTTGCCCCCGCCCACCTGAGGTTGAGGGTGTCTGCAGCCTGGAACTCTGAAATCCAGTTGGTGCCCACTAGGCTGTGCTGCTTGGGTCCTCTCTCTTTACCTTCAGCTAGTGGGGTCAAAGCACGGAATAATCCCTTGACTAGATGCTTGCATCTCACATCTTGGTTGCAAGACAACCAGACCCCGGTACAAAGTCCACTCTGCCACGGGAGAACAGTGAGTCTGTGGGCAAGATACTTCACCTTGAAGAGCCTCGGATTCCTATAGAATGAGAATAAAAATACCTACTTCCAACAGTGTTAAAACGAGTAAGTAGACATTTTAAAAAGGCATTTATAAACTGAGCTCGGTGGTTCATGCCTATAATCCCAGAAGTTTGAGGTAGGTAGATCGAGAGTTCAAAGCCAGCCTCAGCAAAAATGAGGTGCTAGGCAACTCAGCGAGACGCTGTCTCTAAATAAAATACAAAATAGCGTTGAGGATAGTGGTCGAGTACCCCTGAGTTCAATCCTCGGCCCCCCAAAGGTATTTATATGTTAGTGTCAAATGAGAAACAAATATCCCCCCTCCTTCCCCTCCATACTGGGAATTGACCAAGGGGTGCTTTACCATTGAGCTACATCCCCAGCCATTTTTATTTTTTGAGACACAGCCTTGAGATGGGCTGACCTCAAATTTCTCAGCCTCTGGAATAGTGAAAATTACAGGCCAATCATACTGGGGGCAAATATCTCTTCTTACAGCAACACCTCCTTCATTTCTTTTCAGGACATGGCAAGACAGCTGCAGAGCTCAAGGTCTTCACCCTGGAGTTCAGGAGAAAACCAACTTCCCTTTCTTACAGCAACCATGTGAGTAGCACAAGCCTCCCCAGACCAGGGAAGCCTAATGGGCTAACATCCAGATGGAAAGTGCTGTGTGCAAACTCTCACCAAGTTGCAATTGCCCTGATCCTGGAGCAAGTGCTCCTTTGTCCAGCTTATTGGAGGCTTTGCCACTCTGAAAGAGAAGGTACAACAGGTGAGATGTTAAATAGCAAGGTGTTAAATAAACACACCCTATCCCCAAGCACAGCTTGGTTCTCAACAATGTTGGGAGCCGGGAACAGGAAAGTAACCTCTACTGTACTCTAGTTCAACTGGTTAAGTTTCTGGGTTTCCAACAAGATTCTGTCCTGTTACTACTGAGTTCATTAAGGCCACTAACTAGAGGAATCGTGGGTGTGCCTGGGGCAAAATCTGCCCCCTCCCTGAGCCTCTCTTTCTCTGCCTGGAAAATGGAGATTATAATCCCACCTATTTCATTCAGTTCTGAGGCTACAAAGCAAAAGTGCTTTGAAAATTGTAAAATGATGCATATTAATGTGAGCACTTAGATGCTACTTTATATTCTCTGATTTCTTATCGGTGTTAAAAAATAAAAGTCTCTGTCTCTACTTCCTTGCTACTAGTGATGGCCCATGGAAAAGTCTAGTTGAATTTCCACAAGGCTGAATTATGGATTAGGAGCACTGAGAAAAGATGGTATGATTGGTTCTATTTTTAAGGACCAGCTTATCCACAGCTCAGTGCTTACAGTGTGCAGATCTACTAAGTCATGCTATTGTATAGAAATAGTATTAGCTTCTATTTGTGTAGTGCTTGGAATTTTTCAAAACACTTTCATATGTATTATCCCACGGTGTCGTTAATTGTCTATGTATAGGTCTCCATCTCTCTGTTTTAGGACATCTGCTGTTTTAGGACACCTTGCTGTTTTCCTGTATCTTGCTCCTGGAAGAGACAGAAGCCCTGGGCTTCCAGGAGCCAGGTATGACCTTGGGCGATCTGCTGGACATGGCCTTAGGGGCAACAGTCACTGAGGAAATGATGACAGCCCTGAGCTGCCCAGTGGACCAATGGAGCAGACACAGATGGCGCTGTTCACAGGGAGGCAAGCATCTCTCCACGACCCCAGGCTACCATGCAGCTTTGGAAAGGACTCCCACTTTCCCAGAGCTCTGTGGCTCTCTAACAAACCAGTCCCTCAATAATCTTATTGTATGTTTTCAAAATAATTCTCAGTAATGCCCCAAGAATGTCTGAACTGCTGTGTGAACTCACTGGTTTGCATATTTTTCATCTTATTAGCAGGGACTCAGATGGACAAGGCCATAGGCAGGCTTCTGGACCAGGCATAAGGGCAGTCTCTGTGGCTGGTGAACTCACAGTGGCCTCCTGTTTTGTTCTGATTCTTCCCCACACAGTCCAGTCCCTTTCATAGCCACGTGCCCCCTTCATAGCCAATGTCAAGAAAGAAATAGCTTTGCTTCCAGTATAGGTTATGCATTAGAAAATGCCGCAAATTCTGATTCTGAATTTTCATGAAGCAAGATTTAGGAAAAAGAAAGCAGGAGTGGGGATGGTGCTGCCTTTGATGACCTGTTTGCCTGAGCTTGATGCTTCTGGGAAGGGAGCCCTCGGCTTCTGATTTCAGGATGACTGCTCACGACCCTCTTCTCATGCAGCTTGTCATTCATAAATCCCTGATATATCACAGGCACTGCCAGATTGATGTGGCCTGGACTAATCCTTCTGTGGAGATGCAAGGGAGGGTGAAAGCTAAGCCTTCATTAAAAATGAGATCTGATACTAGAAAATTAAGGCTTGGAATGGGCTATTTAGGAGTATTTTCAAGTATATGGATACATAGATTCAGGAGACACTGTTATCTTATTTTGTTCTGTGCAACTAATTCTACAGAGTCATAAAGAAGATACATATCAAACTTCATAGGTATAGGATAAGATGCTTCCCAATTCCTCCACCCAGGCTTTGGCTACATGTTGCCTCATATATTTTGATCACATTCCTCTCTGTGAATTGCTAGGCACATATGAGATGACACCAGAGTTGGGGTCCCACAACAAAGGACAAGGGTCCAAACTGGTACATAAATTTAAAAAAATCTTTCTTGAGTTTTTGCTTATGTCATCCAGTCACATATATTTATTCTTTTTTTGTTTGTTTGTTTGTTTGGTACCAGGGATTGAACCCAGAGATACTTTACCATTGAGCCACATCCCCAGCACCGCCCCCCCCCCTTTTTAAATCTTGAGACAGGGTCTCCCTAAGATACTTAGGGCCTCACCAAGTTGGTGAGGCTCGTCTCGAACTTGTGATTCTCTTGCCTCCCGAATTGCTGGGATTACAGGCATGCTCCACTGTGCCCAGCTTATTTATTCATTTTTCTAAATGAAAGTTTTTCTGAAATAGAAGGGAAACCAGTAGAGCAGGAGGGGAGGGAAGGAAGAGGTACTGGGAAATAAAAAATGACCAAATTCTGTTCAGTATATGTACAAATGTCACGATGAATTCTTGTATTATGTATAATTATAATGCATGGATAAAAATTCATTTATATTGAAAAAGAGATGCAAGGAAGTTGTTGCTTAGAAGAGCATAGGCAAAATTAGGTGTGGCCTTCATGGAAGAAGGGAAGGGACGGGGAACAGACCCACTATGAAATGGAGTAGGACCATTATTATGCAGGACCGTGGTTCCAGTAAGAACTCAAAAACATGAATTCACCATGGAAAAACAGAAAAAGAAATACAATGATAATAATAAATGGTTGCTGTTTCAAGTAAAAAAGAAAAGAAACCTTTCCTGATTGCTACTGAAGTTGAGTCCTTTCTCTGATCCCCTCTTAGATCTACATAAGAACTTTAACTACAAGTATCCTGCCTTTTCTTTTAGAACTTTTATCTCTTTGTCTTTGTTCTACCTTATGAATAATTTCTTCCAGTTTTTTGACTGTACTTAATCTGTTTAACCAATTATTTAAAGGTTTTTATTTCAATTATAACATTTTTTTATTTTTACATATTCTATTTGTTTTGCAAATTTGCAAGATCGTTACTTTTAGTCCTTTTCCCATTTATAATTTTAATATCCTCTGTTAATCCATTTTTTTCCAATTAAACACTCTTATTTTTGAGTGTGACTGATAACTATACTACCTAAGGTCATTTTGGTTTGATTCCTCTTTGTTTCTTGGATAGCCTCTATGGTGTCTGGACTGCTTGTGTGTGTTGAGAGTTTTGATGGTCAGACCATATTCTTTGTTGCTATCATGGAAATTTTTTGAGGCATGATTTGAAGGTGGTTTCCTTCAGTAAAGATCATGTTTGTTGAAGTGACTGAAACTTGTAACCAACTCAAAATAGTTTTTTTTGAGCTTGAATTTTTTTTTTAATAACAGACATAAATTTTGGACCACAAACTCCCGTGCAGGTCTGTTTGTGGTTATGAATTTTGGAATTTTCCCCCTTCCACCCAGCACAGTGGTCAAGAGGAATGTTTCCTTACTGCCTCTATCTGTGGGGTGGGTTTGCATCTAGTTCACTTTTCCCCTGAAGATGTTGCCCTTTGGGGTCCTGGCTTTACAGGGGACTCTCCTGAGAGACTTTACTTTGGTTGGGCTCTGGTCTTGGTCTCTTGTTCCCTTCACCTCATGGACCATCAAAATCGTGAAGAGGGCTACATTAAGAGCATTCTTTCCTTTCAGAATTCCCACATTCACATTGTTTACCTCTGATACACTCGCCTATCAACTCAGTGATGCATTTAAAACTAACTTTTAATTCTGATATTTTATTGAGCATTTTTAGTTGTATACAGTGGAGGAATGTTCAAAGAATTTAATTTGTCATACTGAAGCAAATGGGAGTCCTGTTATATCATTTATTGTTTTTTGTATAATTTAAGAATTTCATATTTTAAAGAATGACAATTTTAAGAAAAACTCCTAGAAGGAAATAGATACCTCCACCAGACCAAACAGGGTTAAGTTAGGGTGGCAAGATTATTGGTAAGTATTCCTTACCCTTATTTTTCTGTATTATACATAGAAAAAAATTAAAGTTAGTAACCAAATGAGTCTTTAGGATTACATCCTTTTTTCTTTTCTTTTGTGGTACTGGGGATTGAATCAATGGGTACTCTACCACTGTGCCACATCCCCAATCCTTTTTTAATATTTTATTTTGAAGCACACACATTCTCACTTAATTGCCCAGACTAGCCTCAAACTTGGATCCTCTTGCCTCAGCCTCTAAGATCATATTTTAAATAATCATTCATTTCCATAAACTGAATTGCCAAGTAATTCCAATTTAATTCAGCAAATTTAGAGAGGCAACATACCCTCCCCATGAAAAAGACCTAAGAAGTAGCTAACACCAAATATTACTAAATGTAGAAAAGCCACTATACAACTTTAAAATATATAAAGTGAGTTTATGTAGAATTTTTCCTGGAAGAGCTGAATACATATTTTTCCCTTAAGAACAGTAAGCAGGTGACTGAGGATGTAGCTTAGTGGTACAGCACTTGCCTAGCACATATGAGGCTCTGAATTTGATCCCCTGCACCATGAATACAAACAAACAAACAAACCCAATAATACAAAACAACAACAAAAACAATAAGTGATATTCATAGGAAAGACACCTGAGGAAAATAAATAATAGAATTCTTTTAAAATTTTTATTTTTTATAGTTGAAATGGACAGCATGCCTTTATTTATTTTGTATTACTTTTTAATGAGGGTCTAAGGATTGAATCCGGTGCCTCACATGTGCCAGGCAAGTGCTATGTCACTGAGCTATAGACCCAGCCCAATAATAGAATTCTTTAAAATCTCTTTTTGAATCTCTTAAATGCATAAAATGACTTTAGAGTGTTTTATAAGTAAATAATTCAAGTTCACATCTCATTAAGGACAGCATCTCAGTCTCCTGAATATTTGAGGATTAGCAAAACTTGATGGTAGCCAAGCCTATGGACAGCTCCCAGTAAAACCACAGGATAAGTGCTTTATGGTCCTTCTTCATGCTACTCCTGACCTTTTTATTCCACATTCTTTAATAAGAAACTATCAGACTTTCAAATTGCTACCTATGTGATAGGAAAAAAAAAATCTCACCATGGGTCTTTACTTACTACTTTGCCTTTTTAACAGTAGCATATTTCATTGCATGACAGTAAAATAATTTGTTTTTATTTAAATGACTTCTCTATTCATGGTTTATTATTTTCCTTTCAAGTTTTTTGTTATTATAAACAATGCTGCAGTGAACTTTTTCAGCATCTATATCTTTACACAATTAAATTCAATATTTTGCTACATGTTATTAAACTGTCTTAGAAAAATGTATTTGACCTTTGTTGTTATACAGTCTAACTTTGGGATAGATGGAAATTCTTAGTTTAGAGATAAATTATTTTCAAAAACTTCTAAATTGTTAAAGTTTGAAAACTATTTAGCTTGTATTTACAATTTTATTAGTTAGAAAGTCTTAACTAATTATATCTATAAATGTAACTTGCTTTTAGAAAAAAACATATAAACATGAAAGCCCAAACTTATAAGTTAGGGAGTAACTATTTGCATTACCAAATTATTATTTGCTTTATAAAATAGTACCAATTTAAATCAAAAGAACCTTAACAATATTTGAAATAAGGCCAGATTTGCAAAAATTCGACTTATATGACTTTTCCCGAATACATCAAGCACACATAGTGTGTGTATAGTTGAACATGATTTTATGAGTTCAAAGAGGGTTTTTTTTTGGGGGGGGGTGTTCAAGTTTCGTACAGTTTAAGAAATTTTTGAAAGTTGAACACAATTGTAATAATTATGTAATTTTTTTCTCTGAAACTCATTTTTATTATTACTAAAGCCTGTGCTTCCAAAGCAGAAAGATCCATTTCTCTTCCCTTGCTTTTTCCACTGCATGCCAGCCAACAGAGTGGCATATGGCACATAACATGCATAGTCAACCTCCCACCAGCATCTTTGCAGAACCAACAGTACATATTGAACCAAACCACACCTCATGTAAAAGACTTGTAACCATGCCTTACTCAGGAAAATGGTGGTAAGTGGGGGTGGAAGAGGGAGGCTTGATTGTTGGCCAGATAACTGAAAGGAATGGAAATACAGCATGGCTTATTCATTGGCTCTAACTCCCTTGCCAGACACATGAAATGACAATACTGTAGAGCTTAGAAAAATTGGGGCAACTCTGGGGCAGTGGGTGGCAGACAATGTATTAATGACAGCTTTCCAAGGTCCTTGAGTGGCAGATAAATGACGCAGATACACACTCCCCACATTTAACCAGCCCCCCAGTCTTGTCTAACAGAGAATTTTTATCTTTTGTTCTGATCACTCATGTTTTTTTTTTGAGCCCAGTTCTGAAATATACAGTATGCCATTTAAAAATATTTCAGGGGGCTAGGGATGTGGCTCAAGCGGTAGCGCGCTAGCTTGGCATGCGTGGGGCCCGGGTTCGATCCTCAGCACCACATACAAACAAAGATGTTGTGTCCACCGAAAAACTAAAAATAAATAAACAAATATTTTAAAAATTCTCTTTCTCTCTCTTTAAAAAAAAAAAAATTTCAGGTTTTTTTTTTTTTTTTTTTTTTTTTTTGGTAAGAAGAGTTCACCATAGAATACGTTCCGGAATTCCCACTTGCACTTTGACCATATTAGCATGTTGCCTTCAGAATGCAAGCCTAGGAGGAAGAAGGCCTGGAGTAGGCTGGGTCCTCTTGGCCCTTCCCATTTTCCTTTCCTCTTTCACCACTCCTGCAGGAGCTGCAGGCAGCTACTAGGCAGCTACCAGGTAGTCCCCAGGATGCCCTAGAGGACCAAAAGGAGGTGTTGCACAGGGGCATCTGGCACTTGCTGAGTTTATGGCCTCTGGACTAGAAAAGAATCAACCCATCTTATTTTATGAGGAGTGGGAAATTAAAGTAATTAAGTGAAAAAAGGACTGGATCAGGCATCAGAAGACCTGGGCTCACCCTTAGCTGGGCCACTATTTAGCCTTATGACCTTGGGCAGGAAACGTAATCTCTGTAGGTCAGAGTTTTCTCAGCATAACAGTGAGGTTTGAATAAAGTGGTTTAGGGAGTAAAACTGGGCTAAGCTATAGATTCTGAGTGTGTGTGTGTGGGGGGGGGCAGGGGGAATTGGCTGAACATATGCAACTGTGTGTGGTATAAAACCAAAGAAAAGTGGGTAACAGAAACTGAAGCCCAAAGGTCCCAAAGTGAAAGTAAGCAGCTGGAATAATCAGAAGGTAAAAGGCACTATGGCACTATGGGGCAGATTACCCCCAACACAGTAGTATAAACCAAAAACTAATTTGTCGGGGTATTTTTAAAGTTTTTGTGTACTGGGTACGGTGGGTCACTCCTGTAATACCATGTACTTGGGAGGCTGAGGCAGGAGGATCACAAGCTGGAGGTCAGCCTGGGCAACTTAGCAAGAGAGATCTTGTCTCAAAATAAAATTAAAAAGTGCTCGGGGTGGTAGCTCAGTGATAGATCACCCATGGGTTCAATTGCTAGTAAAGCAACAACAGAAAATTCTGTGTGCCATGAATTCAGTAAGGGCTCGGCTGATGCACCCTCACAGGGGTTTCCATGAGGCTGGAGGCAGATATGAGTGGAGATCATCTCAAAGTGCACATGAGCTGCATGTCCAAGATGGCCTTTCCATGGGCTGCTTATGGATGCTGGCTGTTTCTGGAAGCTCAATAGGTCTTCCCAACATGGCTCTTCCAGGGGGGAGCCACACATCTTGGGCTGACCAGCCTCCCCCAGAGCAAGCATCCCAGAAGGAAAGGAGCAGAAGCAGAAACAGCATGGCCTTTTCTGACTCAGCCTCAGGTCACACTTCTACCACTCCTGATCTCCATCACTCCTGACTGGAGTGGGGAGGTAGGGCCCCTTCTCTTGATGGGAGGGTGTGAGACAATAGTGGAGCCATGTTTTAAAATTGCCACAGGCAACTTCCCAGAGCACTCTGATTTTCTCAGTATCTTTGAAATAAATGTCTTGATAATATATATAATTTAATCAGCTTTCTGAGACAAGAGGCTTCCTGAGTAATCTGGTTTGCTGAGTCCTTGGGAGTTAAGTGTACTAAAAGAGTCACTGCACTTTTCAAGTAAATTATATGGCTCCAAATGGAGGATAACTTTAACCTCCACAGCTGTTTGATATGAATAAAGTTAGCTATGTAACCCCTCAGTGCAGGGAAAAGGTAAAGAACTGTTAAAAAAAAAAAAGAAAGAAAGAAAAAGAAAAAAAGAAATTCAAATAACCAGACTATGATTTCCAGGCTGATTTGAATGCTCCAGAAATAGGCCACTGTTCTCAGGGATCTGACATCTCCTATGTGGGAGATAAGTAAGCCATACAATGTGGGAGATAGAGACCCAAACTCACCAGGAGGGTCTCAGGGCCTGGGAAAACTTTCCAGAATTCCCCTCAGGCACCACATAGGCTGCCCAGACCCAAATGCTATTGATGCTGGTGGCTGGTCTCAAGCATGCCTCATATGCTCTTTGCTGGGTCTAATTTCAGAGATGATCTCTTCCCATCTTGTGCAGCAGCCATCAGACTCATTTTAGTTGCTGGGGATTAAGCAGTTTCTGAAGGTTGTTATCACTCCCCTTCAGTGGAGCATGTCTTCAAACACCTTCCTGGATAATTAGCATGGCCCAGTAATTGGGGAATCTCCACAGTGATTTTAAATTCACACACACACACACACACACACACACTCACACCCACACACAAGTGTGTCTCTTTGTGTTTGTTTTGTTTCTGCATTTTCAAAGCCCAGCGGTTCATGAGAGACAAGTAGAAGGACAAAATAAGAAGACATATGGTAGTGCTTAAATTATTCCCCCAAAGGGAAAGTGTCCAATATTAAATTATTCAGTCTTTCTACTATTCTGGGGTGGAGAAGAGGCATTTTGACCAAGAAAATCATAGTGTACCCACAATGCCCAGAGGAGACTGAATTATATTATCAACTTCCAAATACAGTCAGCAATATTTCACCAGAAAAGCTGCTTTGCAAAAATTAAACCTCTAATGTTTACACTGGGAAATACCTCTAGTTCTTCTCTGCCATCTTCACCAATCCTCCCCAGTCCACACTCACACACACACACACACGCACACACACACACACACCCTGCTTTAGTTTTTTTTTTTTTTTTTTTTCCAGGATCTTCTTTGTTTGGTTCACCTGTTTTCTTAACAGGCACACAGTAGAATTTCTCAAGATGTTCTAAGAACCTATGGATTCATCTGATATAAACCATGGAAAATGGCAGCAGAAAGGAAATCAATTAAACAATTTCTGGAAACCTCTTTTCATCTAAATTGATGACTACAGGAGACAGTTGGGGGTTGGGTTTCAGCTTCCTGTTGTTTTTACTCAGTGTCTGCCGCTCTGCTTTATTCATTCAACCCAGGCCTAGGCTTGTTACGTAAAGGTTTCATGGAAAGAGACAGCTTTGAGAAATGCTTTTTATTTTACTTTGAAAGACAGATGAAGTGTTCACATGGTGCAATATAAAAACAATATAAAAACGTATATGTCAAGAAATCTGTCCCCATCTACCACTTCCGCATCCACCTTAAGTTCAAAGCATTGTTAGTTTCTTGCATATCCTCTCAGGTTTGTCCTCCCAGGTTTGTGCTGATATAGCAAACACAAACAATTCCATATCTTCCTCTCTGCCCCACATTTTTTTTTTTTTTGTGTGTGTGTGTGTGTTACTGGGGATTGAACCCAGGGATACTATACACTGAGCTACACCCCCAGATTGTTTTATTTTTGAAACAGGGTCTTTCTCTAAGTTGCCCACACTGGCCTCAAACTTGTGATCCTCCTTCCTCAGCCTCCTGGATAACTTGGGATTACAACCTTGTGCCACTGCACCTGGCCCTTTCCCACTATTTTTGAGAAAGAACTTAGGAGAGAAGAAACTGGCCTCATTTGTCCTGGTAGTGGGAATACATGAGCAGAGAAAGCATCATGGCTGATCAACCTCTTGTAAGTATGGAATGGAAATGATTTCTTAGTTACTTAGATGCCCAGACTCATTATCTTGGTCAAACTTATTTTTTGAGACTCTTCTTCTTTTTTTTTTTTTTTTCCTTTTTTGGTATCAAGGATTGAATTTAGGGGCACTTTACCACTGAGCCATATCCTCAGCTCTTTTTTGTATTTTATTTAGAGACAGGGTTTCACTGAGTTGCTTAGTGCTTTGCTTTTGCTGAGGCTGGCTTTGAACCCATGATCCTCCTGCCTCAGCCTCCTGAGCTGCTGGGATTGCAGGCGTGCGCCACCGCGCCTGGCTCAGACTCTTCATTCTTTAAACTTTTAATATCTTTGTTGTCTGCAAAAGCAAAGTTTTAAATAATTCGGGTAGCTCCTCTTTTTTTGCCCTCAAACAAAAACCTGTGTGCATGTCAGCTTTAAGAAAAGAGCAAAACCATGACAATGATTGTGGTGCTGGTCCCTTCCAGAGTTCCCTTCACCCACATCTGACTGTTAGCATGTTGGCTCTTCCAGTTGGGGTGCTTCCCATGGCCTGAGGGAAGAACATTCATTTCCTTTAGCTTTTCTCATCTTGTACCTGCAAAAATAGAGAAAAAGAAGGCCTTAGAAATATAGTTATGCATCACTGAACTAAGGGGATTTTCTGGGAAATGCAGCATTGGGTGACTTTGTTCTCATGCAAACATCACAAGACTTTCCTTACACAAGTCTAGATGTAGCCTACCACACAGCCAGGTTATATGGTGTGTCTGTTTGTGTATAGTACAGCCTATTGCTCTAAGGCCACAATGAACAAAACAACCTGAGCTTAGCTTAAGCACAAGAGAAAATGAGACAATCAAGACCTGCGGTAAACATGAGATGGAGGAGGCAGCTGCTGTGTAACAAGACATCCTGTTTGACAGTGAATGTATTTTTGTAAGAAGGAGTTCATTCTAAAATAGCAATTATCATATAGTAAATACATAAGCCAGTAATATAGCTGTTTGTTATCACCAAGTATCATGGATGGTACCTAATTCTATGTGCTGTGTGGAAGTCTGACCCACTGTGCAGTAGGTGTGTTTACACCACCATCACCACAAAGTTAATGTGATGCATTGCACAGTGAGTAACACCACCACGTCACGAGGGCTGTGCCACCACTCGGCCATGGTAATCTTTCAGCTCCAGTTAGTCCTTTGGGACCACTGTGCCTGTGCATGTGGTCCACTGTAGACCAAAAAATCTTTGTGCAGCACATGACTGTATCTGACCTTCTAACCACTGGAAGCTCAGATAGATTTCAGACACTCTCAGAATGTGTATGTAGGCAGACAACTGTCGCAGGGCACTGTGTGGGGGCTATGTCAGACCCCAGAAACAATACAATCATTTTAAATTTGTATTCTGTAAATGAACAGACAACTTGTCTTTCAAACAAGTTGGAACAAAATAACAGCACAATTTGTTGTCATTTTTGCATGGTGTTTTATGCCAGATGCATAAAAGGTGAACTAAATTGTGAATGACATATAGAATAAACTACTGCCTGAATGCATATTTTAACAATTGCTTTACACTGTAGATGCTTTCCTAAAGTGTTACATGATAGGTAAGCTTGTGAAAATCAAATAAAATTTGATTAAATATTTAAAGAAATTCTTGAAGTGACCTATTTATTTTAATATTATATTCTATTTTTCTTATTTAAAAAAAAGAAATGCTTGAAAATTATAAGATTTTTTTATCATTAAAAAAATTCAGTAAAAATAATCCTCCTTCCACACCATCTGATGTTGTTAGGCCTATTATACCACAACTATTATACCACAGAAGTTTCTTATGTTTTCTACAGAAATATTTTGCATATTATAATATGTCAATGTCTCTGTTTTGAAAGCACAGAAGGTAGAAAACCCTCCTTTGCTTCGTCTTAGTCCACAATAGCACCTGCATTCTTCCCTCACCTTTCCCAAGGCTGCCCAATAGCTCATGGGAAGCAAGCCCATTTATTCAGCCAAGTCCTCTCTATGTGACAGCTCATGAAGTGAACACAAGTTCTTTGCAGAGTAAAATAACTTCCAGTACTTCTCTCTTTATAAATTAATTTTGTCATACCTGAGTGTTGTTCAGCTCTCCCTGGTGACATGCCTGGTGACATTTAGCCATCTTAGCCTCCTGGATGCCCAGCTCTATCCCCTTGACTCAGAGAGACCACCAAGCTCCACCAGGGGTCCCCTTCCCTGCTTTGCAGCCTGGAAACTCTCCAGGCAACCCGCTGGGGCCACTCTAAGTTGACCTCACTGGTTTCCCTCTCAGTAGTCTCTGTCCTGTCTTCCCAAGCCCACAATCTGAAAGCCACTCTTTCGTACATCATGCCCAGTGTTTCAGTTGCTTCAGGCAGGATAAACCTACTTCGTGTTACTCCTTCTCAGCCAGAAGGAGAAGTGTCATATTTTTTAAACACCAAAGTGTTTCCTAAACTTGGATGTATACAATAATCTGAGAAACTCATTGAAAATAAAGATACCTGGGCTTCCACCCAGAAATTCTGATTTGCCAGGGCTGCCTGGGAATCTGTATTTTTAACTTTAGCCGTAAGCAATACTGATTCAGGCCTGCCATGGACTGCCCTGTTATTTGGGAACCACTGTTTTAAAGGATGATTATGTTTATTTGTGAGCTATCCTCAGATGATACCACCATATGGACACTTTGTTTTCCAGATGATCAAAATAAAAATAAATGGTACGATCAGTTCCTTGCCAGGCTTAAATTACTGGGTTTTGGGAAACAACACTTCCACCTCTGATGGGAGTGTAAAGAGGCCAGAGCTCTGTTCTAAAGGGGCAGCTCTGCTCAGCACGTGACCCCACAGATGCCAAGAGCTTGAAGGCAGGTTGGGGAGTAAGTTGGAAGGGGCAGGTTTACTTGTCCATACAGAGAGGGCACCAATCCCAGCAGCTTCAGCTTAGTTAAACTCATTTTGGGAAATATTTTTGGCTCATGTGGTTTCATGTTTTAGAGTTCCATTTTTAAGCACTGGGTCCATCCAAACCCACTCAAGCTGAGCTGAAGCATCCAGGGAAGATGCTGAGTTTCACACAGCTCTCTGCTGAGTCTGTAAAAATTTCGCAGATTTGTCCAAACTGCTTTGTTGAGAAACCAAAACAAAAATCACTAATCCCAGTGGGGGTTTGTAGGGTCCTGTGGTTTTGATCCAAAGTGATAGCAAAAATAGTGGTCAGTCATGTGACTTACAAGCCAAAAGTTTTCATTATGAAAACTGAAAGAAATCTACAAGCTTAGTTTTAAAATATACTCCCAAGAGACAAACCAGAAAAAAAAAATCATCTTAGTTTTGGCCCTGGAAACACAGACTAAGGAGACAGGTCCAAACCAAATGTTGTCAGGGCTCACTATGTTTTAAAGCCAAAGCAGAATTTTATTCCACTGGGGTGACACTGTTTATTAACACTGTTGCAATCAGATTGTCTAGAAAGTTCAGGAGTGCTAGGGGCCTTCTCTTGTTTGTTCTCTGAACAGAACCAGATTGCAGTCCAAGAAAATGAGTACCAACAACATAAATTATGAGATTTTTACTGTAACTTCCTTTCCCAAGGATATGTAGACAATACAGTGTGAAATATTTTTCTATACCTTAATGTAAAATTTTATTCATTAATTGTCAGATCATGTTACAATAATGATTCTTTAAGTTATAGGACACACAAACATAGTCTGGAGAATTTGTGGTATCTGCATATTCTTGTTTGTCACTATGTAACAAATATAAAGACTTAAAACAACAGCTCTTTTATTGCATTTCCTGCTTTCACAGGACAAGAATTCCGGCAGGGCTCAGCTGAGTGATTCTTCTGCTTCATGTGATTGACTAGGGTCACCCACTAGTATTCAGCTGGTGGCTGATCTCATCTGGTGGATAGAAGACAACTAGACTCGAATGCTGGGCAGTTTGGAAGGGCAGATATAAAGCTAACTCAGTGAGCTTTGCTGTCTCCATGAAATCTCAGGGTCTCTCGTGGCCCAGAGTTCCCAGAGACCAAAGGGTAGGCCTGCAATGGGCATAGCATCCCTCCAGTTTCAAGGGTCAGAGAAACAGATCCTGCCTCTTGATAGAAGGAACATCAAAGGATTTGTGGTTAGCTTTCATCCACCACAACACAAATGCCTGAGTTCTGCTCCCCAAAATTCTGATTTTCTAATTGTGTGGTAAAGTACAAGATCTGCATTTTAGAAAACACCCAATAAGATTGTAGCCTCATAGTTTACTTAGAAAAATGTGTTTACAATTAATCTATTAAACATTGACTGATCATGTGTCATGTACCAGAGTTATGTTAGATTCTGTGGAGAACAGAAAGGAGGGGTGAAGAAAAGATCCCTGTCCTGATGGTGCTTGTGCCTCACTGGAGCCAGGTGTGGTGGTGGAACTGAATGCCAGGAGCACCTTCAGGGGAGCAGAGGGGCAGGGAAAGGGGTGAGTGCAGCCAGGGTGACTGAGGCAAGCCTGAGGCTGAGCTTTGGAAACCAGATTGAAGGGTGTGTTGGAGTGAGTGGGAAGTCAGAATTAAAGGGGAAAAGGAAACTGGTCTTTCTAAAAGTTCCAGCCAAAGTGGTGCTGGAGGTGAAGGAGCAGGAGACACAATGGGACCAGAACACATTTTTCAAAATGTACTCTTTCCTCCAGGCTTTTGTTAGGATCATCTCCCCTGGTGTCTTAGCTTGGGCTGCCATAACAAAATACCACAGACTGGTGGCTTTAAAAACAGACCTTTATTTTCTCACAGTTTAGAATCGGGAAAGTCCAAGATCAAGTTCCAGCAGGGTCAGTGTCTGTGGAGGATTCTTTCCTTAGTTTGCAGATGGCTACCTTCTTGTTGTGTCTTCACATGGCATTTCCATGGTGCATGCCCTCAGAGACAGAGAGAGGTAGACTCTTCCTCTTTTTTTAAGGCTCCTAATCCCATTCTAAGGGACCCACCCTCATGACCTCATCTAACCCTAATCACCTCCCACAGGTTCCTCCTCCAAACATCATCACATTGAAGGCTGGGGTTTCAACATATGACTTTGGCTGGAGGGACACAAATGTTTAGTCCATATACCTGGTCTCTTATTCCTTCCCCACCCTGGCTTTCTGTCCAGGCCTGTGTTTTTTGTGGCTGATGCATCAGGCCACTCAGATCCAGCAGGAGGACAGCCAGTCAGTCCAGCAAAAACGCAGACTTTCAGCACAGCACATCCTCCCCTCCTGACTCCACATGCTCTAGCTCCGTCAACTAAATAGTTTCTGGGCCCCCATCTCCAAAACAGGCTGTGGATTGAGGGGAGGGAGAAGGAGGATCTGGGGGTGGCATGCATAAGGTTGGGAAGATCTCAGGAGCTGGGTCAAGCTATGAGGAATGTTAGTGAGAGGCTGTGAGCAAACTGTCAGAAACAATGCCAAGACCAATCATTAGAAAGATGAATGGGATTCAAGACAACAGTGAGAGAACCCTGTGATTTCTGAGTAGAACAGGTGGGGAGTGAGTGCTGGAATCAGGAGGGTCCAATTGGCCACCTGTAAAGAGGTATAGGTCCAGCATGCCCAGGAAGCTGAGTCTAGCTGCTCAAGAATGTCTTATTGAGCTGGACAGAGGCCCTCCACCCATGGACGACAATCTCTTCTGTCCAGATCATAGGCTGCTGCCTGTATGAAGCCTTCAAGTTTTGAAGCCCAGAATCAAGACTGAGCGTCAGGTCTGGCAGCCTTCAGGGATAGTGTCAGCATCCAGGCAGGAGCCTAGGCACAAACAAAAGGAAGTTCAGGGCTAAGTTCAGTCAGGAAACTGCTAGGCAAGGAGCCAGGGGACAGGCGGGGGGCAGGATGAGCAGCCATAGTCCCTACTGAACAGAGTGATCAAGGGGTCAGAGGATGCTCTGCAGACAGTAGTCAGGAAGATGCAGATATTCATGAGCAAGGCTGAGAAGATACGCCAGGAAGATAGGCCAAGATCCCAGTCCTTCTGGAGGAAGGGGAATGGGAAGCTGGTGGAGAACAGGATCGAGGACAAGCATCTCCAGTGGTCTCATTGCCAGTAAGAAAGCCTCTGGCGTACTTCCTGTTGGGGCTAGAACACTCTCAGATCAACTAAGGTTTCTGGTTTCATCCTAGGGACCGGATGGGAAGGGAATATTGAACCTCTGCTAGTTAAACAAAGGGGACCCTCTGGGCAGACACAGCCCGGACTTGGCAAGCAGTAGGTATTTCTATGAGAAGAAAAGGGCCCCCTCCACCTGGCAGATGCAGGATGCAGCCCCACCCCCAAGCTTAGCAACAGAGCAGAGTACAGTCTGGATTCAGCCCCCAGTGCCCCTCAGCCAGAGCCTTGGTGTAATGCAGAGTTTGTAACCACATGTGGTCACTCTGAAGTGAAGGCAGGAATGAGGGCCTATTTTGGTCCTGGAATACTTGGGACCAAATCTTAGTGTTTCAGCCATAATTCAGGAAAACTTTGGGTTTCTCTGAGTTCCCTCTTCTTCCTCAGATGCAGGTGCTATAAAATAGTCATCACCAGAGAGTATGAAAGGTTAACACTGGGCTAATCGCTTATACCAGGGTGAGTGAGTGAGACCTGTGGTCCTGGTGCATGAACACAGAGGTGCCACCCCAGCCTGTCTAGAAAGTGGCTGGCTTGAGCAGGGGGCAAACTGGAAAATGCTACCGAAAGGCATTGCTGCCAAAAACCCTGTTCCAGTTGGATGGCAAGCCATGCTCCACGCCCTGGCAACTAGAGAACAAAAACTTCTGTGCTTTTAAGATCAGGCAAACACCACCTTACTATGGAGTCACCTCTGAAGATTCCAGGACCCTTTCATTAGAAGGAAACATTATCCATTGGCCCTGCCAGTGGACTCAGCTCGCTTCTCCAGGAGAGATTCTTGCTCCTGACCAGCTGCTTTGCCATTCCAAGTAGCCCCTCCACTCCCTCATTTACCCTTACTCCTATCCTTAAGCAGCCACACTAGCCTTCTCATTGAGGATGTTGGTTCTAGCAAGAGACTCCTGCTCTGATTGCAGTTTCAGTCGGTCTGTTTCTGAAGGTCTAACCAGTTGAGTCTTATGCTAATCTTTTGTTTAATACTTTTTTGTTCAATGTTTTAGGATGTACCAGGTATAATGTTGGGGGTGGGATGCAAAGGATCATGACATGGTCCCTTCCTCAAAGAGTTTGCAGTATGCTGGGAGACACAAAATGTGAAGTAGCAGTAGTGGACAGTACTGCATACCCAGCATCCATTCCCTCCTTCTTCTTTCTGGCAGAACCTAACACTATTCTGGAATCCTCCTTTCTCCCCTCCTACAGCCTGCTTTGGGACTATTTGGTCAATGGAGCCAGAAGCAAGATGAGTCAGAAGCTGAGTTAAGAGGAAAGAGATGGGGCTGTGCTGTAAATCTACATTGTGACTGCACTAACTGGAAGTCCAAGGCTGGCATTGTGTGGCATGGCACTGTGGACTTGAGCAACACAGGTCAGTAGGACTAAGCAGAAAGTCCACGTATAGTCCTGGTTCACCCGTTTTTCACTGATATAAAATCTATTGTATGAATACTATATATATATATATTTTTTATGCTAATAATAAACATTATTTTTTCATACAAATAAATCAATTTATTCATTTCATCAGTGGACATCTAAGTCCTTTCTAGCTCCTTAAAAACTATGTTTCCTTAAGGGTAATGATTAGATTTTTGTGATTATAAACAATGCTGCTATACACATTCCTAAATAGGTCTTCTGATACACATGCCAATACCTTTAGATGTTAATACCAAATTGTCTTTCCTATGATGGCCTAAGTGCTGGGGAGCAGAATGTGAGTGTTCCATATCTGTGTTCACACTTGTTTTATGATATTAGTGAAATAAAAAATCTAGGGATTTACATTGCAAATTTGAATTTTTGAAATGTTCTGATTACTAATGAAATTAAGCATATTATTTTGCATGCTGGTCATTTGTGTTTCTGCCTCTGTGAAGGCTTTTTAACGCCCTTTGCCTGTTTTGAGATATTTACACTTTTTATTGACTTTTAGGGGTTTATTATATATTCTGGATAATAATCATTTGCCCGTTATGTTTGTTTCACATATCTTATTTTGTTATGTATATTTTCACTTTCTTTCTAACATCTCTCAATGAATAAAATATCATGTAAAGAGATTTATAAGTGTTTTCTTTGCAGTTAGCACTTTTAGGGGGCCTTTTTGAGTAAGGTCTCTCTTATCCTAAAGTCATTAAAATATGCTCTTCTATTTCCTGCTTGAAACGTTCAAGGTTTTGCTATTTAATTCACCTGGAATTAATTGTATGCATCGTGTGAGATAGGAATCCAATTTCACTTTTTTTTTCTCTTGTGAATAATCAATTATCCAATCTTTATTTATTGAATACCCTTTCTGGTATCTCCAATGATTGCAATGTTACCTCTGTCTTATAATAGGGTTCCATATTTATAGGTCAGTTTTCAGGTTTTCTATTTGTTCTATGGTCAATCTGTCTAGTCCTAAACCAATACTACTTTGTATGTTTTACCGTAACTTTATGAAACAGTTTTTTCTTCCTTTCTTCCTTTCCTCCCTCCTTCCCTCTCTTTCTTTCATACTGGGGATTGAACCCAGGTTGTTTTATCAAGGAACTACATCCCTACCTCTTTTTATTTTTGAGACAGGATATTGCTAAGTTAGTTGCTCAGTCTGGCCTCAAGCTTGTGATCCTCCTGCCTTAGCCTCTCAAGTTGCTGAGATTACAGATATGTACCACAATACTTGGTTTTAAAATTTTTTTTGATATGTAGAAGGTCAGATTCTCCAAACTTATTCTTTATGAGTGAATAGCTATCCTTAGGCTGTGTTCATCAATATATGTTAAGATTCAATTTTCTTTGAAAAACTCCTGGGATTTTTCAGTGAAATTATGAATCTGTAGATCAACTCGAGGACAACCGGTATCTTTATATTCTGAGTTTTCCTATCCATTGAAACACTGTATCTCTATTTATTTAGGTCTTTTTTGTGTTTTCATTATTTCAAAATTCAATTGCTGTGCACCAGACACGATTCCAAGGAGCAAAAACCTCTGCCCTAATGGAACATGCATTATGGTAGGAAAAAAGACAATAAAATAAATAAGTAGATTAAATAAGCAAAAAACAAAGGAGTGAAGGCAGTGAGGAAACTAGTTATGTGCCTGCTATGGCAGGAGCCTACTGGGCAGAGGGACACAAGATTCACGCAGGTTTATTCAAGCCTGTTTGAAGAGCTGTGAGGAGTCCTGCATGGCTGGAGAGGGGACAGGAGAGATCTGTTTGTAGTAGGACTGCCCTGGTCACTGTGCTGAGAACCACTGAAGGGGAGCCTGGGAGGAGGCAGGGAGGCCTTCTGAAGGCCCCAATAGTAATCCTGAGGAGACTGATGGAGGCTTGGACCAGAGTAGTAGCAATGTGGTAGCAATGGTGTGGCAAGCAGTGGCCATTGGAAAGTAGCACCACCAGGACTTGCCAACATTGTGAGATGTGAGAGAGAGGAGGCAAAGCTGCTTAGACCAGGAGACACACTTGAGCAGCAGGAAGGACATCACTGCCATTGACTGAGATGGGAAAGATGGGAGACAAATAGGTTGAAGGGAGAATGCCAGGAGCTTGGCCCAAGACATGCGTGTTCGAGATGTTGGTTAGATATCTCAGAGGTGATCTTCTGTAGCCCGATGGTTAGAGAAGATTGGAGTTCAGAAGGGAGATACATTTTTGCCTGTAGTTCTAGTTATTAGGGAAGCTAAAGCAGTAGGATGCCTTGGGCCTAGAAATTCAAAGTCAGCCTGGACAACAGAGTGAGACCCTGTCTCAAGAAGAAAAAAGGAAAAGTAAAAAATACATGACATGAAATTTAATATTTCGACCATTTTAAAGTGTAAATTCAGTGGCATTAAGTACATTGTTGTGTGACCATCACTACTATGTATCTCTAGAAATTTGTCATCATCCCAACTAAAATTCCACACCCATTAACATATCCTTGTTCCTCCTTCCCCCAGCCACTAGCAACCTCCCTTCTACTTTTCCTCTTTATAAATTTGACTATCCTAAGTACCTCATATAAGTGAAATCATATACTACTTGCCCTGGTGATTGACTTATTTCACTTAACATAAGGTTCCTTCAAGCTGTAGCATGCATCAAAATTTTACTCCTCTTACAAGCCAAATAAGGGTTGGAGTTGTGGCTCAGTGGTAGAGCGTTTGCCTAGCATGTGTGAGGCACTGGATTCGATTCTCAGCACCACATAAAAATAAATAAGGGTCCACCAACAACTAATAAAATATTTTTAAAAAGCCAAACAATACTCCATTAAATATATGTTTATATATACTTATGTATGTGTGTGTATATGTATATATACATATACACACACACATATACATACACATACCACATTTTGTTTATCCATTCATCTGATTTTTTTGGGGGGGCCTACTGGGGATTTAACTTAGTAATGCTTTACCATCAAGCCACATCTCCAATCCTTCTATTTTTTATTTTGAGACAGGGTCTTGCTAAGTAGCTTAGGGCCTCATTAAGTTGCTGAGACTGGCCTTGAATTTGTAATCCTCCTGCCTCGGCCTCCCAAGTCTCCATGATTACAGATGTGCACCATTACACCTGGCTATCATTCATCTGTTGATAGACATTGGGATTGTTCCACTTTTTGGCAACTGTGAATAATGATGCTATGAATGTGAGTACACAAATACATATTTAAGTCCCTCCTTTCAAATTTTTACACACAGAAGTGGAATTGCTCGATCATATCATGACTGTGTGTTCATGGATCCATTCTGAAGACCCAGGAGAGGAGCATCCCAGAGAGAACAGGACAAGAATGGAACAGAGAAACAGAGAATAAATGTAGGGCATTAGTAGGGCTCAGTGGAAATTTAGCAACCTTGAATTTAAAGTGAAATTCTTCAGCATGTTTGTGTGTGTGTGTGTGTGTGTGTGTGTGTGTGTGTTTCCCCAGCCACAATCATACAGATATACAAATACAGGTACAGGTTGGAAAAGATGTTGGATATAACCATGATTTTGGTTTAGTCAGATCAGTGTGTTAAAGGAATTGAGGATATGCATGTAATTCTGAGTGGTTATAATTTTTCTTCTCTCTTTCTTTTCTTTTCTTTCTTTCTTGTTTTTTTGGCAGTTCTGTGAGTTGAACTATTCAGGGAGGGATACTCCATCACTGATCCTCAGCTCTTCTTTTAAAATTTTATTCTGAGACAGGGTCTCTCTGTGTTGCTCAGGCTGGCCTGGAACTTGTGATTCTCTTGCCTCAGCCTCCCAAGTGGCTAGGATTATAAGTGCGTCACTGTGGCTAGCTGTAGTTATTGATCTTGGAATATAAATTGGGTAAGGACTTCAAACACACAAAATTTTCCATATATTCTGGTAAAAGCTTTGTTGAATTAATTTCTAGTTTCTTCTTCCGTTTTTTTTTTTTTTTTTTTTTTTGTACTGGGGATTGAACCCAGGGGCACCTAACCACTGAGCAACATCCTCAGCTTTTCTTTTGTATTTTATTTAGAGACAGTGTCTTGCCAAGTTGCTTATGGCCTTGCTAAGTTGCTTAGGCTGGCTTTGAACTTGTGATCCTCCTGCCTCAGCCTCCTGAGCTGCTGCTGGGATTACAGGCGTGCACTAGTACACCTGGCTATTTCTAGCTTCTTAATAAATGAAAAATTTTAAAAATATGCTTTCCAACTATTTGCTGCTGGAATATAGAAATAAAATTGTTTTTATAACACAATCATATTTCAAAACAACCTGAAAGCCTCTCTTAGGAACCTCAATAATTTGCATATAGGTTGCTTTGGGTTCTCTTTTAGGTGGCCACACCCTCCAGAAGTATTGTCCATAATGTTTCTCGTTTTTTCAGTTCTGGTGCTTTTCTTTCTCTATATGCCTTGCCTTGTCAGCTAGTAATTTCAGTATAATGTCAAATACAAAGGCGGTGAAAAGTGACTTTTATTATCATTAATGGATGCCGTCATTAATAAAGATGTTAACTCTAAGTTTTTATCAAGTAAATAAAGGTCATAATAGTTGGTTGAGAGTTTTCATCATGATTAAATATTGAAAATTTTCAAATACCTATTCTATGTCTGCTGAGATAATCATACAGTTTTTCTCTAATTATTGGTTACTGGGTAGATTAATTTTATTAATTTTTAAAATATTAAATGACTCATCAATTCTTTAGATAATCCCAACTTGGTCATGATATACATTTTTACATAACTAGAATCTCTAAATATTCACAATATCAGAAAATAGAGATTATATTCAATTTTCAGACAGAAAACTAAGATAGAGAAACAAGGAATATATGTAAGTTTTATACCCAGCAGGTGGCAGGACAGGGATTCAACTCTGGCCTGCCTGATTGTAAACTTATGCTAGCTTCCATCAGTTTTTCCTCCTTGAGAGCAAAGGCCCAGACTTTCTTATATGTCCCAAATGTCCAAGGCAGTATACATACTTTTGCCCATTTGAGAATTTGTACTGAATTAATACTGAATGTATGTTTCAAGACCCTGTATCCTTTAGAAATTTCTTAGTTGGAAAACCCAAAACCAAAACATCACTTCCCTACCAACTTAGTTCATCATAGGTATTGGTCACAAAATAATGTAAATGTAAACAGAAGAGGGACTAGGGATGTAGCTCAGTGGTAGAACACTTGTCTAGCATGTGTGGGGCCCTGGGTTCAATCCTCAGAACCATAAAAATAATGAATGCTCTTCCCTATGCCACCATATAACAGCTATCCTATTAAAACAAAAACAAAACAGAAGAAAACGTCTATAAAAGTGGACCTAACTACTAAGTGATTCCTTATTTTTAAATTCTTGAACTTTTTCATCACATTGAAATGGATAAAAACAAGGTCAGCACAAGACAGAAAATAAAAATAAAGAAAAAGTCTTTTGATTTGTACAGCATTTTCCTTGGTCCATGTTTTCACTAGTGTATTCATGCTCAAGCCTTCCTTAGAGCTTCTTCATTTCTTCAGTAAAAGAAGTAGTATTTCCGGAGCAGACACATGATAGGGAGATTAGGAATCAGTCTCCCCACTCAGAAAAGTTGCCCTGCAGGGGAACAGGAGGGAAGCTGCTCTTGGACAACTCTTCAGTCTCCCCACTCAGAAAAGAAGCATGAATGCATAAGACACATCTGAGTGTGGGGACAGGCAAAAGACCAGGCCCCAGGGTTCCAGGGCAGGGGAATGCCCTTCATTCTGCAGGAGGACCCTGCGATGTAGCCCTGGGTATAAACAAGGGCGGGAGACACTCTGCATCAAACTTTTGCCAAAATAGGAAAAAGGAATCAACAGCTGTAGCCAAATAATATTTCACTGCAAGTAGAAAAACAGGCAGAAAAAACTACCCTGTCACCTCTTCTGTGAAAAGCAAAAATAAAGTTGTATTTCATCCTTAGTTTTCCACCTTGTGGGCAAAAATAAAAGGAAAATTACTTCTGGGCAATCTTGCACGTATTACAGAATAATGAGCCATTTTAGGCAGTTGAACAAGAAGCAGGACAACGAATGTTCTCTGCAGAGTGTAGTCGTGTTGTTTCCAGAAGTGAATCTTACCAAGAAACCAAAAGGGAGCTGGTGACATACACCAGCACTGGCCAGTCACATTTATCATGAGCAGACAGTTGGAGGCTCCGGTGTAAAGTGGAAGCTTAGCACTTGGAGGCTGATATGACTCACACTGGCACCCTCACTGCCACGTGGCTCTCTACCTACAGCATCAAGGCCACACGTTTCACACCAACTCCCCTCCCTTGCCTTGTAACTGGATTTACTGAACAATCCAATGAACTATTCCATAAAGTCAGCTATTAAGATGGTTCCAAACATCACTAAACCAATCAGCTTTCAAGGCAAGCTTATAATTGCACAGATGTGGTCCCTCTGTATCTCTGTTAGCTGGATTCTAAGATGACCCCCAAGATCCCTTTCTTTGGTGTGTACGCCCTATATCCTCCTTCAATGTGAGAGGTATCTTTGACTACAACGGGGTACCACTCTCATAATTATGCTATATCATATGAAAGAAGGGATTCATAGATGTAATCAAGATGCCTAAATAGTTGGTTTCTACTTACTTGAAGGACAGATTATCCGGGATGGGCCGTACTTACAAGAGGTCAGAGAAATGCAAAGTGAGAGAGATTTATCCTCTGGTGTTGTGGAAGCAAACAAACATGTTGTGAGCTTCTTATAGAGCAGGGAATGTGGCAAGAACCTGATGACAGCCTCTGGGAACTAAGAGTGGCCCCAGCTAACAGCTAGCCAGAAGTAGGTAGAGGGAATTCAACAACTGCAAGGAAATGAATTCTCCCAACCACCAGTGAGATTGGAAAAGGAACCTCAACCTCACTTAGGACAACTGATTTCAGCCTGGTGAGTCTCTCAGCAGAAGACCAAGCTCACGCATATCCAGATTTCTGATCCATGGGATAATAAATGTATGTTGTTTTAAGCCACTAAGTTTGGGGATACTTCTTAATGCAACAATATAAAAGTAATAAATCTATACTCAAGCCTGAATTTTGATTAAAATACCCTAGTCTGAGTTCTGAGATGTAGAAAGGACTTATTAGTATGGCAGAAGCAGTTAATGAGCTTATCTATAAGTTGGAAAAAGGTGTCTCTATTGTTTCAGTGGAGGGCATGTGGTGGCCATTTATGCTGTTCATCAAGGATTTTCAGTTCTTATGGATAAAAAAATGTGGTGTATATATACACATTGGATTGCTCAGCCATAAAGAAGAATGAAATTATGGCATTTTCCAGTAAATAGATGGAACTGGAGACTCTCATGCTAATTGAAATAAGCCAATCTCCAAAAACCAAATGCCAAATGTTCTCTCTGATATGAGGATGCTAATATACAATAAGAGGTTGGGAAAGGAAGAATAGAAGTACTTTGGATTAGACAAAGGAGAATGAAGGGAATGGAGGGGGTAATGGGAATAGGAAAAAACAGTAGAATGAATCAGACATAACTTTCTTTCCTATGTTCATATATGAATACGTGACCAGTGTAAATCCACATCTGTACAACCAAAAGAATGGGAAGTTATACTCTATGTATGTACAATATGTCAAAAGACACTCTACTGTCATGTATAACTAAAAAGAACAAATAAAAAAAAGAAAGAAAAAAGTATTTTCAGTGCTTCTCCTCTCTGGAAAATTACGGCCCTTTATTATCTGTTGCTCTTGGTAATCCTGATTGCATGGACCATGTGCATCACATTGGTCAATGCAATTGGGAGCAGAAGTGATACATATCAGTTCTGAGCCAGAGAGTTTGATCGGTACATGACTCTCCAGAGCTCGTTATCCTTCTGCTAGTAGTATACAGCAATGTTCCTGATAGCTTGGTTATTAAAGTAAGGTATATGGGGCAGATTTCATCCTCTGACTAATGATAGATCTTTAATGTGAGTAAAAAATTACTTTTTTTGATTTTTAAGGCCCTACTATTTTATGGTTGGTTGTTACTGCAGCATAAGTTAGCCCATGCTGACTTAAATGGGGAATTACTGAACAACGAAGCCCAAAAGGACAGCCAAAGACACAGAAACAAGAAAATCAAGAGGATAAGAGGATATATAACATCTTTCATGTTTTTGTGTACCTAAATGATTCTCTCTCATTATAAAAAACAAATGAAAGCCTCAAGTAAGTGAAAGCAGAAGAGAAAAACGTAAAAATGTCATTCATTACTCGTCTACATTGAAAAGCCAGACAGTCACAGGTGCTGGTCATGTCTGAGAAGAACAAAACTAGCAGAGTGGTTGGCTCTTTGTCCTGCAGGGGAACAGGAGGGAAGCTGCTCTTGGACAACTCTTCTCAGGACAAATGCCATCCTGTTTTCGGAGTTTCCACACTCCTTTAATTGCGAGAGCCTGGAAGAGAGAGTCTTCATAGCATGCTGAATGATATTGCCAAAGATAACTTAGAGGGAGTGTGTCTACCTAGCAGAGACAAACAGACAACACAAACAAAAGTTCTGATGAAAAATAAAGTACTATCATAGCAGAGAAGAGATGTGCTGTAAAACCCTGATATTCAAAGGGACAGAAGTAGCTCTGGATGAATAGAAAGACTGAGTTAAGTGATCAGTTGGATAGGTTTTAGGACCCTTGGGAAACAGTTGAATGGGTGCTGTGGCAAACACTCAACTTAGATCTTAAAGATAAGAAGTTCTGGTGAAACGTTCTGTGGTAAATTAACAGAAATTCCATTCTAGCAGGTTTGGATTTTTGAAGATAAAAATACCACTGGCTCTGCAAATGATGGGAGACTTACAGCAGACATGTATAAATTAAGCTAACCCTATGTATATCTTCTCAAAGTGTTATTCTGTTCAGACACATCAATAATGCATAGCCAAGGAGACAGATTGAACAGTGAAACAGGCCTCCTGACTCCAGCATCTGGTAATTCTTGACCAATTATACTAGAACTGAATGGATTCCATTCTCAGGGAGCCAAATTTGATTAAAAAAAAAAAGATAACAGAACCAAGACCTAGAAATGGACACTCTGACTTGTAGAGTATTTTTCAATTTGAATATATTGGCTGTGTCTATGTAGTAAGAGGAAATGGAATACTGCAGCCCTGACTAATTCAGGCCATAAGTTTATATTTACAATGAAAACATAAAGTAATTATGACAAAATACGTTGTTAAATTGAATCACCTATGGTAATTGCTTCAATTCCCTCACCCCACCTTTTTCTATAGATGTGTAGTCATAGCCTTTGGGAATGATGAGGATATTGTGGATGCCAGAATATCGTCCCAAGGGACACACTTCTAGTAATAGTCCAAAAGCTACTCTAGCTGCAAAATACTTGCCTACTAGTCATATGCTCTCCTCATTCCAATGCTAGGTGACGTGACCAGCATATGGCTACTATAGGCAAGCTGGTTACTGTATTTTTCAAGTTCTATCTTGATTTCTCTGGACCTTAATTTATCTGGAAGATAAGAATGAAGTATAGCATTCTCGAAAGCAATGTCATCTTGCTCTCACAATCAGTATTCACAACAGAGAGACAGCAGTTTAGGGTGCATTTAAATGTAACTAACTGCATCAAATTTAACAGATTAATTCACAAAGAGATACTGGAACAGGCAAGTGATGATTTCGTGCTCTGCCCAAAATTATAAGAGGGGGGCACAAATGAGATAATTTAGGTCTTTTTAAAGAGTCATTTCCTTTCAAAAACCTGTTATCCCCCCCTACCCTGGCTTCTCAGCTTTTCTTCTAAATAGCATTGCTGACGCTTTATTAGTTAATCAATAAGACATGATACAGAGTATGGTTATCATAAAATAATCATACCCTGGAGCATTTTGAGGCATGAGCCACTTGTCTCTAATCAGATTGGGTTGAGATTACCTTTGGATAACCACACTCCTGGGAACAGTCTCATTTCTATTATGAGTACATTTTATAATAGGGAAAAATGTACATTTCTGCAGGGGAAAATGAAGTTGGCAGTGTATACCTAACAATCATTTCAGTTGAGCTGAGAAACATTTCTCTTTTTGAACCACGTCAAACTCTGCTTCATCTATTCAAGTAATGTCAGAGAAAAGAGGCACCACACACTCGGTGTGGGGAATCCAGTACAATAGAAGCTGTATTTTACTTTGGCATTGCAAGCTTCAAATTATATGCAAACATTCAAAAAGGGCATCTGAAACTTGGCATGCATGTTTATAAATGGCACACTTTGAATCTGGAGTGGGCTTAGGTGTGTAGGTTACAATACAGGATGATCTCCCATGTAAAAATGGAACAAAGCCTTTCTCTAACTTCCCACAGAGCAAGATGTTCATTTCTGCTTCAATTATAATCCTAGGCACACTGGAGATTCCATTAAGAGCAATTTCCATCTCTTCCTCCTTATCCTGACTAGCCAAAAATTTTAATCAAATTACATATATTAGAAAGTTAAAGACAGAAAAGCCTGGTGAGCCATGAGATACACTATACAACAGTGGCTTAGAATGGTGGAAAAACCCATTGATGAACCCACTGTAGGCTCCAAAGATGATTATAAATGCTTAGAGCTCTAGGTTCTAATCCTATTTTTATTTATGTTTTTACACATAGGTAAATTTATATCCAGGGACTTTTAACATGGGATAAATGATGAAAGAAAAAAAAAGATGGTGAGATAACATATGCTAATTGCTCTGTGATGGAAGTAATATTTGTAACTAATAATGAAGGAGAAAAGAAAACCCAATGATATTATTGCCATATTGGTAGAATCAGATGCCTAATACTCTTTGTGCTGTTCTTGTTAGTTACATAACTCTCATAATAAAATAAAATTATTTCAGGTTGGTTTTTTGGAATGAAAGGAGAGAAGGTAAGAAAAAGAGAAACAGTCTTATTTTATGGATTTATTACATTAGAATTAAATTTAGTCTCTATATGGCAATACTGCATTTGATTAATGATACCCCCTTGCAATGCCAGTTATTTCAAGAGTCTCAGAATGTCTGTCTTGGGTCCAACAAATGCTTAATACTTCCTACTATTTCATTTCCTCAGAATTCTACTTGATCTTTGCAAAACAGCGAGGGCAGCTGGGCTCCTGGCTTGAAAGAAATGAAGCCTGGCCAGAAAGAAACCAAGCAAAGATTTGTATTAGTCATTTAAAAATTCAACTCACACAACTAGATGGAAGCATCCAGTTTTAGTTATTCAGAGAGCAGAAAGGCTCCCTATCTCAGATTCCCCCAAGTTGGGAGATTACTTGTGTTTCATACTTAAAAGTCACATTTTGCCTTGCGCAGAACAGCCCAAAGGCAGCCAGAGCCAATGTGAACTGTCCAGCCACCTCACACCTCCCAGGATGAAAGCCCTCCAGCGCTGTGTAGGTGGAGCTGGAGTAATAGGGCCTGAGAAACTCTTTGAGAAGCAGTGAGAGCCTGGTTGGCCATTCTCTTGACTGATTGGGGCTCCAAGGGGACTCTTTCTACTATCTTAACATCCCTGTTCTGTCATTCCCTACAGCCTCAACTGTGACATCACCACTTGACCAGACAGCTTTCTTCAAGATCTTTGCATGGTAAGGGGATGGGCTTCACCAACATCCTCCTTGATGGTTGATTCTTGTCAATCACCCTGCTCTTAAAATTCCTTCCTATTTACAGGACAGTTCATTATCAGTTTCTTACATTCTGCTGATCTTTCTCTACTTCTGTAGGTCCTCTTTCTTCCTTAAATATTAAACAGCTTCCCCAAACCAAGAGAGTCTTTTGCCCTTTGTTTTCATCTCTGTATAATGTATCCTCTCTCATACCAACTGTCAAACCCACAAGTCCCACTTGACTTTTCACCTGTTATTAGCTTATCACCTTCCACCAACACTCAAAACTGACTTACTGTGGTATGCAGAAAGAAGATGGCACCCATGAATGCCTCCAGCCTGGTGTCTGTATCTTTATGTAACCCTCTCTTCTTAACTGTGAGAAGAACCTGTGGCTTGCGTCAAACCAACAGAATATAGCAAAGGTGAAGGGATTTAGCAAATGTGATTTAAGGATCCTAATCAGTTGATTTTGAGTTGGGTGGGCCTGACCTATTCAGATGAGCCCTTTAACACTGGGTATAGGCATTCCCTAAAATAAGAGATTTGAAGCAAGGCACTCTCCTGTTGAATTTTTTTTTGGGGGGGGTACTAAGGATTTAATTCAGGGTTGCTTTACCACAGGCTACATCTCCAGACCTTTTTGTTGTTGTTTTTAGTTGAACATGACAGTAGAGTATATTTTGACATAGTTATACAAAAAAGGGAATATATCTTATTCAATTAGGAGCCCAGACTTGTGGTTGTGCATGATGTGGGGATTCACTATGGTATATTCATATATGTACATAGGAAAGTTAAGTCAGATTCATTCCACTGTATTTCCTATTCCTGTATCCTCTGCTCCCTTTGCTTCATTTCCCTTTTGTCTAATCTACTGAACTTCTAGTCTTCCCTGCCCCCTGTTGTTATCATCTACATATTAGTGAGAACATTCGACCTTTGTTTTTTTGGGGGATTGGCTTATTTTGCTTAGCATAATAGTCTCCAGATCCATCAATTCACTTACTGGCATAAGTCATAAAGTCATTCTTTTTATGGCTGAGTAATATTCCATTGTGTATTTGTACCATGTTTTCTTTATCTATTCATTTGTTGAAGGACACCTAGGTTTGTTCCATAGCTTAGCTACTGTGAATTGAGCTGGTATAAACATTGATGTGGCTGTGTCATTATAGTATGCTGATTTTAAGTCCTTTGTGTATATACTAAGGAGTGGGATAACTAGGTCAAATCATCTCCAGCCCCCTTTATTTTTAAATTTGAGACAGGGTCTTGCTAAGTTTCCCAGGCTGATCTCCAATTTGTAATCCTTCTGCCTCCTCCTCCCAACTCACTGGGGTTATAGTTGGGTGCCACCATGCTCAGCCTCTGTTTTAAAAAAGCAAATAACCATATTGTGAACTGGCCATGGATAAGACAGCCTCTAGAAGCTGACAGCCTTAGTCCTTTAACTGCAAGGAACTGAGTTCTGCCAAGAATCCAGGTGAGCTTACAAGATCCCAAGTTCCAGATGAGAGTATCAGCCTGTGAAATCCTGAGCAAAGGACACAGCTTAGCTGTACCTGACCTCCTGACCCACAGAAATCCTGGTGGTAATTTGTTTTGCAGCAATAGAAACTTACCCTCCCAACTGCTTTATTGTTATAATTTTGTGTTCAAAGTGTGAAACTTACCTCATTCCCTTTATTAGGTACCAAAATCTATCATTTTTTCTTGACCAATATCTATTGAATTATTCAAACGACATCCCTCTATTTTATTCAAATCATTAATTCAGCAAAGATTTGTATCCAGCTCTGGGTATGCAATGATGAGGCCAGAATGATTCCTGCCCTTATGCAAAGTAAAGTGGCCAAAATGAACATTGAATATATAATTGTAGGGGGTGCTGAAGTTCTCTAAGGAACTTGGACCTCATGTGGTTGGAGGGGAGTCCTCACCACCTCAAGGCTGAGTTGTGCCAGCCTCCTACTTTGTCTCTTTCTCTTTCCTCCAGGCACAGAGTTACTGGGTTAGTCTTTCCCAAAGATACATTTTAATTTAAGGACATTTGCCTCTGTTTGAGGATTTTCAACAGCTCCCTATTACCTCACAGATATAATAAGCAAAATAGTAATAAGGTTGTGGGCAGTGTCATTTGTGCCTTATATACTAGTAACAAGAGAAGTTTGAAGACTTGAATGACGCCACAGTAGTGGTGAGTTCCTGTGAGCCAACTCTGAATTGTCTTTTCACACTGTTGCTATCTCCTTGATATTTTAAACTGTTTGTAAAAAATTATTTTTCTAATTATGAGTATGGAGCTTACAAATGTATTACATAAATTGATACAGTTCCCCAAAAGAAAACCAATTAACCCATTTTGGCCCTTATCTCTGGAAAATTTTGACTAGTCTACATGCTTAAAGCTAATCTAAGATCAATATTTGGTTCATGTCTACTCCACAAGACTATGACTGTAAAATGAGAGTCACATTTAGGTTTATATCTAAATGACAATAACTCTGAAACCCCCATCTGCCAAAGAAAAATAAAGCAGTTGTAGATTGCTTTTGGTACTCCACCTGGCTCCCTCTTCTAGGCCATACACTTATAACTATGGTTTGCAATTTAACAAGACAGAGATTCCCTTTTCTCCAAAGAATTTGCCCTGGAGTCTCTTATTAGGAAAGCTATTCCCACCTACAAATCTTGTGGGGAGAAACACTAGTCAAGACTGGCTGACACATGGAATACAAGGACTGACCACCTGCCTCAGGTAGGACCAATTCTGTGACGCAGTCCATCCTCCAGAACTGTTGTGTGGGACCCAACAGAAGCTGACCTCCAGCAAGACCTTGTTTGTGGGTAGCTTTCTTCCCCTCCCCTTTGCTGCTTCCCTCATCCCCTTCTCTTGGGAACATCCCTCAAATCAATCACTTGAACAGGAATTTCCATCCTGGGATCTGCTTTTAAGGAACCAACCCCTGAACAATCCTTCAAAGAATCCCTTGTTTGTTTCTGTGAGCCACTAAGAGAGTCTCACATGTGCCTACCACCAGTCTGTCATGGTGGACTCCTGTGGCATGCTTCACCTTTCCCTTTTTGATTCAGATGTCCTTGCCACCACCCAGGAATCTAGCTAAATGAACCCCATGTGGTTTCTGTGGAAGGCTCACACTCTGAGAACAACCATGTCCATGCCAGGGATGCTATTTTTTGGATGTTCCTCAGGTTGCCAGTCTTCAAGATGTCACAGTTGGCTCGACTTCCATGAAGAATTGGAAGAATGGCCTCCCCCTTCACTTTCTGGGCACTTGGCAACAGACCTGCTAGTGCCCAGTTTCTGAGGGTCTGCTTTGTGGCCTTTATTTCTCTAGTGCTGAGGGATTCGGCCCATTTCTAGGGACACATGGCAAAGTCAATGTCATTCTTTTAAAATCTTTTTGTAGTCCATGCCCTCAACTAAACACCTCCCTCCTGTGCCAGCTGGAAGCAGAAGTCCCATGGAGTGCAAGGGCGTGTGGGAAGGAAGCGCGGTCTGTGCTAGTCTTCTGGTACCTAGCTCAGTCAGCCAGAATTTTTTTTTTTAATTTGGCTTTTATTTTAAGCCTGTATCAAGGAAACCTCCTTCCTGAAACTATTTTGGATAGAGAACTTCCGTAAAGAAGAACAGATACAACCTGTTTCTGAGAAACTCTCATTTTGTGAAAGTTAATGCACTTAGATACACATGAAGAAACTTTTAAAATATAATTCTTCTAAATCTTACAAAGTTTGTTTGGTTTTATATAAGGAACTTCTAGAATAAAATCCCAGGCAATTTTCATTCTCTTTATGAAAGACTTAAAATTTACAATGGTATTTCTTACTTTTGAGCATATGGCAAAGTTGATTTTTATGGGTAACAACTCTATAGCTATTATCAAGATTTCTGCCTGTAACATTTTGCTACACTTGCTTTACCATGTATTTACATATCTTTGTCTATCCATCTGTCCATCAATGATGGCATTGTAATTATTTTTTAAAAGATATTTTATACTTTGATTTATAACAAAAATATCCCGTATATGGGAGTCTAAATGAAAACAAATTATACTGAATGTTATCTCTTCAATAGCAAAAATACCAGAGACATAATATGGTCTTAAGAAGTGATACTTGACAGAGTGGCCTGGCAAGGAGATCTTAAATTATTTTTTTTAAAAAACGCTAGTTTTGGGGCTGAGTCTGTAGCTCAGTGGTAGAGCACCTGCCTTGCATATGTGAGGCCCTGGGTTTGATCCTCAGCACCACATAAAAATGAATAAATAAAGATATTGTGTCCATCTGCAACTAAATAAATATTTTTAAAAAAAGCCCCACTAGTTTTGGGTGAATATTGTTCTAACACAGTGGGTAAAGCAGTGGTGAATTAAATCACATGGAAAATTGAATTGACTACCAGGCAAAGGTTTAAGTAATAATTCTCTAAAGCCCTGATCTACTCAGTCCTTGATGTGGGAAACTATTTTTATTTAATCAGTAAATAAATTGTCTGTTCATTAACACTTGAGTATAAAGTCAGAAGCTAAAGTTCAGTTACAATATTAATGCACTGAATAGAACCATATATTTCTGCACAATGATTTACAAAGCTCTCAATCACCTCTCTAACATTTACACTGATACCACTGATTTACTTACTTACTTAATTCCATCTGTGATGCCATTTTCACCATGGGTACAGGAGTACTCTACTACTGAGCTACAATTTCTAGCTCTTTTTGAGACAGGGGCATTAAGTTGCCTAGGCTGCCCTGGAACCTGTGACCTTCCTGCCTCAGCTTCCTGAATAGCTGAGAGTACAAGTATGCACCACATCACCCTAATGGATAATAGAGATTCCTGAAGGAGAAAATAAAACAAGGCAATAATACAAATATTAAAAACCATAATTTAGAAAAAATTTCCTAAAATAAACAAATATTTGAAACTACATTTAAAATCCATAGTCTTTAAATAAAAAGAAAAAACTCTGAGCATCTGACCTAAGATGAAAAAAAAATTAGATGACAGACCATTTTGACACCAATTATTTATGGCAGGAGAAAATGGAAGTCACATATTTAATACACTCCAGAAAGGAAAAAGCCAAAGTTTTATACCTAGCAAGCCATATCTTTCACATATACAAACTATTGTCAGTAAGTGAGAACTGAAGGATGTCATTCCTGTGAGTGTTTCTTCAAGGAATCCACTAGAGAATGCGCTTTGGACAATGAAATAACTCAGATACCTATAGAAGGATTGGTAGTGATCATTAAATATATAATTATTTGTAGAACTAAGACTAAAGATTAAAAGGTAATAATATGCTCTGACAATGTAGATATAGTACAGCACAAAAAATGAAGGGGTAGAAAAAGGGAAAGCATATGCAAAAATCAAAAAAGAATTTGAACTGCTTTTAGTAAAAATAATTGCTGGTGATAATATTAGAATTGTTACTCTGAGATTATTGCACATGCTGTTGGGATAAAACAAATGAATTATTATATGATATTCTAATTCTCTCATCCCTTGTGTCTATGAGAACCAAGATTCATGGTGTAGAAAAAAGGAGATACAGAGGAAGCTAAGTAAAAGCTCTATAATCATGAATTTGAATTGAACATAGTAGCATGCATTTAAAAAATATATATATATATATATATCTCCTGCTTCCATGAAAATCCTAGAAACAATGACCAATCCCCCAGATGGTGGTCTCAAAATATAATTTTCTACTGAAGGAAACCAGAGCTTCTAGAAGAAATGACTGAGGCAAGAAGTATTTTAAGATAAATCAGAAACATATCATACCAGAGTGTAAGTACACTAACAAGTAACTAAAAAGTGTCTAAAAGATTCAGGAGACAACCTAAAGAGGCTCCTGCTGGACTAAAATGTAACACTTTGAGCTTCAATAAGGACAGGAACTGCAATAAGTTGAAACCCATCAGGTCTGTATAAAGTCATCTGTTTATAATGGTATTTAAAAAAATTATCTACTTCAGAGGATGACAAGGAATAAATTTATCATCTGAAAAACCTTTAAAGAATAATCAAGGATTTATCTTGTCTTTCCTACATGGATTGTACTACTGAGTTACCAAACTATAGATGAAAAGAAGCGTTTCTTTAAAAAACTTTTCTAGCTAATAAATGCAAATGAAACAACTGAAATATTTCAGTATTTCACCTTTTTTTCCAACCCCTTGAGTTAATACCTCTGGTCAATGATGACATTACAAAAGACAGACAAGCCCCTACCACCTTATTGAAGCACCTGAGTTCAATCAAGTGTCTAGATCCAATTTGCAGGAAATGCAGGAGACAGGATCATGTTTAACTGTGCCTTGAACAAAATCTTAGACTGTTGGAAATACTAGAAAAATGCCCAAGTTCTTCAACAAACTAATTGTAGAGGAAATTAAAAGACTTGTTAAAAACTTGGGCAAGACTACACTATAAAGTCTAAGGGTGCACACTTGAGGAAAAACATCACTAAGAAACAAAAGGAAGAGTTTACTATAAGTCAGAGAGTAGCTAATTCTGGAGGCAGATTTTTTTGACTCTGATGATGATTAAAAGGGTAATGATAATAACTCCTTAAACTATGAGATGAGACAGAATGAGATGATACAGGATGAAATAAGATGAGGTGAGAAAAAAATGAGGTAAGATGGGATGAGAGTGAGTTTGAGATTGTGATTTCGATTGGAATAATTTTGAAATAAAGATAAATTGAGGAAGAGGAAGAAGGGACATGAAAATAAATAAAAGAAGTAGTTGACAACATTGAAGAGTTATAGTATTTTGGTAAATGCAGAGATTGAGCAGATAATTATAATGGTGTTGACAACAATGATTAGCATACATTGAGCATTTATTGTATGTCAGGCACTGAGCTCAGCACTTTAACTGCATTATCTCCTATAATCCTCACAAAGCCCTCTGGGATGAGCTCAATTAGATGCATGCTTCTTCTTTATCCCCTAGGCAGACAGTTCTAAGGTGCATTTTTTAAAACTCTTCAGAGTCTCATGAACCCTGTAGCAGAGGCCAACTCCATAACAGTACCTTGGACTAGCTTTCCTCTGTTCTGCAATTGCTCACTTTAACTCCCTGGAATTTTCCCCCAAACCATCAGTATACAAGTCTTTGTCTCTGCTCTTGGGGGAATAAAAGAGGTATCAATTGGGTTGCATGCTGCCAAGAGGAATCTGGATGATCAGTTTCAGTGAAGTAATGCGGGCAGAAGGTCAGAGGTTGGAGAAAACAGAAGATGAGGAAATGGAGACAGCCAACTGCATTTACTCTTTCAGAGGTCCAAATTCTTGGACAGTTGACCTCTCAGTTTCTCTCTCTCTCTCTCTCCTCTCCCTTTAAAGAGAGAGAGAGAGAGAGAGAGAGAGAGAGAGAGAAGAGAGAGAGAGAGGGAGAGAGAGAGAGAGAGAGAGAGAGAGAGAGAGAGAACGAACTTTTAATATTTATTTTTCAGTTTTTGGCAGACACAGCATCTTTGTATGTGGTGCTGAGGATCGAACTTGGGCTGCAAGCATGCCAGGCGAGCTCGCTACCACTTGAGCCACATCCCCAGCCCTCTCTCTTTTTAAAATAAATTATGTTTGCCAGTGACTGGGGAGAAGAGAAATGAGCCCCTAGCTAGGAATGGTATGTAGGGCCAAGGACAAAGAGACAGCAGATGACAGGAATGATGAGTGTCTAGCATAAGAGAAGAAACTCGCAGGAAATGGGGAGTTGAGGGGAGAGTGGTAGTGTAGGATCTTGAGCCTCAGTGTAGGGTTGGCTTCCAGACTGACTAGGGACTCCTCATTTATAGAATTGGAAGGAAGGCAGAGTACAAACAGGTATGAATGTGGGTAGGTTTGATGGTTTAGATGGTGAGAGGAAAAAAAAAAAGGAATTCGTGACAGTTGCTTCTATTTTTCTCAAGGAGTTATGTTTTAAGGTCAAAAGCTGAGGAAGGGCAATAGGGACAAAGCAAGTTTGAGCAATAAAGGGAAGTAAAATAATTTTGGAAACTGAGAACACAAATATTTTGAGCAAGTGATTGCTAAATGGTACTGAGCACCCATTTATTTATTTTACTGGAAAGGCTGCTAACTAATTTCTGCTCCATTTTGGGGGCAGGTAGCTTTTATCTAGGTATTAGTTATTTCAAAACAAAACAAACAAAAACCCCTCATTGTTAACAACCTAATGAATTGGAAAGACTACAATGAAGAAAAGTAACATAGAGCTAGCTTCTCAGACCAAAAGCAAGTTGTTAATGAGGGCCAGTTGAAGGATGATTGCTGAAAGGAGGGAGGCCCAAGGGGGAACATTAATTTGGGTCACAAAATTAGCTAAATGTTGTCAATGTACATCAAAAAACTTTTGCTGGGAGCTGGGGGGTTTATCTCAGTTGTAGAGCACATGCTTTATATGAGCAAGGGCCTGGGTTCAATCCCTAACACCACCAACAACAACAAAATAAAAAATTCTTGCTTCTAATGCACAGGTGACTTTTCAAAAGCAGTACACTTTAGAATATGTATGTTTCCTCAAACAATTAATTAAATAGAAAGATACTATTCCTCCTATCAGCAGCTCAGTTGGCTTCCCAAACTGAGAGCCCAAGCAGAGAAACCTCTAAATACCGCACTGAGCAATGACATCACTCTTTCCCTAGTTACCCAACGTGGAGGCAGAAATGAATCAGCTGGATATAAATGCAATATCTAATGGGGTGGGAGTGCTAAAACTTTTTATGGCCATGGGATCTGTCATCCCTGTAACTTAAAATGTGGTCACTCAAAACATGTAACAAAAAATGTTATGGAGCCTGTCAACGTCTTGCTTATTAGGGTGCTGGAAAAATATGTTCTATATTCATTTATTTTGGTGGAAGCTGTAAGCTTCCTAAACTTAGGAAAACTAAATTAGGGTTTTGTGGATATGTCAACACCAAAATAGGCACATTATTTTGTATCTTACAAGAGCTAGTCTACAACAAGTATCTAGTAAATATCACAAGATTTTAAAATATGTATGTTTGTTTACATAATATACATGGTTCATTCCCTTCAGCTAAATTATACCCTCTCATGCAGACACCCTAAGAAGCTGAAACAATCCTGTTCCTACCTTGATATGAAACTCATTGTCACTTTTTTCTTTGTGCTTATCATCATAGGTAACCACCAAGTAGTCTGGGTTTTTTTGTTTTAAGTGATTTGTCTTTGACAATTGTCATTATAACTTTTTGGAGCAAACATAATAAAAAAACCAGAATGATTATTCCCATTTTACAGCTGGCAAAACTAAAGAATATAAAGTTTAAATGTTCTATGCAAATTCGTCTTTTATAGTTGAAAATATTTTTCAGACTGTTTTTTCAGACTGGATGTAAAATGAGAGGCCTGCGACTGGTGCCTTACCCTCACGTCTAGGGTCTGGGGTGTTGTATTTGAGTGCTAAGCTTGGTATATAGTAACTAGGAGAGAAAACACACGGTTAATGGCTAATGGACACAGTACCAAGGTAACCACTCATCATGCCTGAACAAAGGATATTCTCTACCAGAAACGCAGAACTGTTCCTGAGCTAGTATGTTGGAGTGTTGGGCCCACATTTTCTTCTAGTATGCACAGGGTTTCTGGTCTAATTTCTAGGTGTTTGATCCACTTTGAGTTGAGTTTTGTGCAGGGTGAGACAGGAGTTAAATTTCATTCTACTACATACGAATTTCCAATTTTCCCACAGGAATGGGGTCCCAATTAGACTAAGATAAATATGAATGATTATATAAAAATGGATCCTACTGTCATGTATAACTAAAAAGAACCAATACAAAAATTTAAAAAAAAATTCAAGAGCAACCAAAAAAATTGTAGAAAAGGATTTTCAGCAATTCTGCAAAAACTCTCAGTTTTTCAGTGTTTAACAATGTTATTACCTCTTTTGGAAAATAATTTTTCTAGTCTTTGGTTTACCTAGTAATAAGTTTTCAATTATTTTTTTGGAGGTTTTCTTTTTAATTTGAATAATATCTTTCTTAGCTATCTTTTCAGTTCATGATTCCTAAATAAAAGTTTACTCTTTTTTTTGAATTTTAGGATAATATACTATGGTTATTAATCTAATAAAAGTCCATGTAGATGTGCAGCCTGTATTTCTTTTCACTTTTAAAAAATTATAAGATGGCAAATAAATTGATTGAGAACCAATTGGTTAAAAAAATAGATCAACTGATAGGATCAGTTTTAGGCACAATATCTTCAGGCATGAGTTTCCATTAATTTTTTAATATATGTCTCTTATTTTTAGTTTTTCTAGATTACACATTTAAAATAATTTATCATGTTTAATTTTGCTAAATTTGCAGATTTTACAACAGTTTAAATGTTCAAGCAGCTTTAATAGCCTTGTCATAAACATCATCTTTCTTTTTGACTCTCATGCTACTATCCTTTGCACCATTTTGAATTCTGGTTGAAGATGCTCGTTTATCTTGTTAGATCTAAATAATGATTGTTTTATGACTTCCTGACTTTTCCATTTTAGGTATTATTATCTTAATTTCCCAATAAAGAAGATAAGGATTTAGTTATCATTTACTTCCTCTGCACAAATTCACACTTTGAATCTCTAAACTTAGCTCTAAAACAGTTTTGGTTAGATCACTATTCAGTGCTTACATGAGTTAGGTGCTAGCCCCTCCTGCACTATATAATATACTATGATTATTTTTCCTTCCTTATGTTTTTTTTTTTTATTGAACCCAAGGCACATAGATTTAGATTAATTATAACAATTATTCATGACACCTATTTATCACTGGTCTATGCATAGCTTTCTTTTATTTCCTTATTGAATTAGCTGTTTTAAATAATGCAATTAGCACCCTTGAACTGGCACCTAAAATGAAAGTTAGACTTGTAAATAACCTTTATCTAACCATCTTCTCACTGACAACCTATCCATCCTTCTACCTCTCTTTACCTAAACGAACCATAGTCCCTAAATCTTGTTTTTGTCATATCCTTACTTTCTTCTTTATATAACTTTATAGAGATGAACAAAGCTAGCAGATTATAAACAAAGCTAGTTTGGGGGTTCACTTTAATGGCAATTTTTGTAACTGGAATTATTTCATGGAGAATAAGTTGAAATTCTAGACAAAGTTTTTTTTTTTTTTTTTCTGTTTGAAATTATCAGAGATAACAAAACAGAGAAGAATTATAAGATTGTGAACAGGAAGAAGAAAAAAACTCAGAGAGGCAAAGTAGGCATTCAGAGCTGTATTTTCCTTAGCCATCTGCAGATTTGGAAGAGGTGACTAAATAGCTGAGCAAAGCTTTTGACAGACTCATAAGACCAACAGGACAAAATTGGAGTTCAGTGCCCCAGGGAGGAAGGGTGTAGGATATCTGCTAGGTTTTAGACTGAGATCATTAATAGCTAAATCCTAGGAGTAAAAAGTGAAGGAGAAGTAGACTAGTCCTCATAAATATTGAAGCCTACCTGAAAATTCCTCAGTCCTCTAGGAAATTAAGATGATTCAATATTGCCAATGCTTTTAGCAGTCAACAGGAATCAAACTTGCATATTCACTGTAATAAGATGAGCTCTTCTTAGACCTCAGGGAATCTCTACAAGATTTCATGATATGCTTGATACGACCAAAAATAAGAAAACATGATGAAAAACCCAGAGAACAAAAGATAGCAGAGGTTCAAGATAATGGAGTTATCAGACATATACTTTAAAATAATTATATTTGCTATGCTCAAAGAAATAAGAGACAAGAAGGAAAATTTGGTAAAGAACTGGGAGCTATAAGAAAGAGCAGGGCTGGGGATACAGCTCAGTTGATAAAGTGCTTGCCTCGCATGCACAAGGCCCTGGGTTCAATCCCCAGCACCACCAGGAAAAAAAAAAAAAACACCCAGAAAAAGACTGAAATTCTAGAACAAGACCCCCAAGAGTAAATGAAAGATTAAACATAGTTGAAAGGAGAATTAGTTAACTGAAAGTTACTTGGATAAAAACATACTAAATGAAGCAAGAAAAAGAATAAAAAGTAATATTTTCTATTATGCCTTGCCTTGATAGTTTTTTTTGTTTGTTTGTTTTTAGAGGACACAGGAGGGGAGAAAGAAAATTGAACAGAAGTAATATTTGAATTTTCCTAAAAATGCTTAAGTATATAAAGCCAGAGATTCAAGATTCAAATCACAAAAAGGATAAACACACCCCCTCTAGACACATTATACTGTGATTACTTAACTCTGAGAGCAAAGAGAAACAGAAAAAAGTCAGAAAAAGACAAGATCATGCAGGCCTGTAATCCTAGCTGCTTGGGACGCTGAGGCAGGAGGATCGAGGATTCAAAGCCAGCGTCAGAAACAGCAAGGTACTAAGCAAATTGGTGAGACCCTGTCTCTATATAAAATACAAAATAGGGCTGGGGATGTGGCTCAGTGGTTGAGTCCTCCTAAATTCAATCCCTGGTAGCCCCCCGCCCCCCCAAAAAGACAAGACTTCCTTCAAAGAAACATCCAGTAAAACAGCATTAGTGGAAACTAGAAGACAATAAAACAATATTTTAAAGTGCAAAAGGAAAATAAGTCCCTTTTAGGTACAGTGGAGTACACCTGTAATCCCAGCCACTTGGGAGACTGAGGTGGGAGGATTCCAAGTTCAAGGTCAGCCTCAGTAATTTAGGGAGAAACTGTCTCAAAATAAAATATAAAAGGGACTTGGGATGTAGGAGCTCAGTAGTAAAGTGCCCCCTACGTTCAATCCCCAGTACTCAGGGAAAAAAAAAAAAAAATTCCCAACCTAGAATTCTAGTTCCAAAGCTAACCAAAGCAATGCTTTAAAATTGTGGGACATATGTTTTCAAACAAAAACCGAGAATGAAAGGATGTTCAACAATCAGAAGGAAAATAATTCCAGGTAGAAATCTACGAACATAGAAAGGAATGCAGAGCAAAAAAAAAAGATAAATATGTGGGTAAAACAAGTAAAAATTATATATAGGAAACAAGAGAAATAATGTTTTCTGGCATTAAAACAGAGAAAATTAGAATACATGGGAATGATAAAAGAAATTTAGGTGTTTTGAAGTCTTTAAATTGTTCCAGAAGAGATTAAAAAACATTAACTTAAAGCAGGGTGAAGTGGCATTTGCCTGTATCCCCAGCTACTTGGGAATTCAAGGCAGGAGGATGAGTTGAGTTCAACACCCCTGTGTCAAAAAAAAAAAAAAAAAAAGTTAGGTTTTTATACTTCAAGAATAAAGTTACAATCTCCATAATACCAGTCATAAATGATTTTTAACTGCTTTTTAAATTTACTATTAAGTACATCACACTATGTAATATTTTGAATTTCTTTATTTTTCTGGTACTGGGTATTGAACCCAGGGGTTCTTAACCACTAAGCCACATTCCCAGCCCTTTTTATTTTTTGAGACAGGGACTTGCTAAGTTGCTGAGGCTGGCACTGAACTTTGATCCTCCTGTCTTAGCCTCCAGAGCTGCTAGGATTATAAGCATGCACCACTATGCCTGGCTTCATTTTAAACTTATGCTATAATAACTAAGATTCTTCCGTATATTTATTTGTTTTGACTGTTGCAAACTATTGAAGTTTATTTATCCACTCTCCACCAATGGGAAGCTTTTCAGTTCTTTCCAGGTTTTTACTGAATGGTGTTTTAAGACTTTTCTTGTTCATATCTCATCATTCATATTAAAAACTTTCCGTGTCCACAAAGAAGGGTTATAGAGTAGGTTTTTCTTCTACTTTGGAAGGTTAATGACAAAACATAAAAAATTCTAACAGCAATGTGTAAAAGATTTTATGGATCTACAAGTCCAATATTTGCTATTACTTGGTCTTTTAAAATTTTACCAATGAAAATGACTATATTATTGTGGTCTTGATTTTCATTTTCCTGATAACCAATAATGTTGAACTTCTTCTCTATGGTTAGGATATGGTTTGAGTGTGTTCAACAAAGGTCCATGTGCCAGAAGCGTGGTCCCCAGCATGATGATGATGAGAAGTGGTGGAAGCTTTAAGGGATGGGGCTTAATGGAAGGCGATCATGTCATTGGTCCCTTGGAAGTGATTAATGTAGTTCTCATGGAAACCTGGTTAGTTCCCATGAAAATGTTGTTATAAAAAGACTGTGTCTAGGGTTAGAAATGTGGCTTAGTAATAGAACATTTGCCTAGTATGTATGAAGCTCTGGGTTCAATCTTCAGAGCTATAAAATAAAATAAAACAAAACAAAATAAGTGAGCCTGGTTCCAGAATCTAACTTCCTGTCTCACCATGTGAACTCTTTCCCACATTCTCTGCCATTGTGATGCCATTCAACCCTGAGGACCTCACCAGAGATTTAACAGATGGGGTCGCCTGACCTTGGACTTTTAGCCTCCAGAACTATGAGCTAAATGAATCCCTTTTCTTATAAAGTATCCAGCCTCAAGTGTTTTGGTTTATTAATAGAACATGAGTACAATCTCTTTTTATGTTTATTGGCTAGTTGTGATTTTTGTCTTGTATGAAAAAAATATAAATACCTTTATTACATGGTGCTAAGGATCAAACCCAGAGCCTGCTCATGCCAAGCACATGCTATACCACCACTGAGCTGTATCCCTAGCCCTGCAAAATACTTCATGATGCTTGTCTATTTTTCATTGTTTGTGGTCTTATTGATTTTTAAAAGTTCATCATATAATCTTGATATTTTTGTCATTTATGTATATTTTGAGCATCTCCTTCAAGATCCTAATTTGTCTTTTTACTTGTTTTAAGGTCTTTTAGTGAGTAAAAATTCTTAATTAAATTAATAAGCTGAATTATACTGTTTAGTTTTCTGTGAAGTTAATGATGTTCTTTTTGTAGATTTGCTAACTTTTGTAGGATTTGTCAGTAATTTAATCCAAGTCCTTCCCAAAGTGTGCACATTTCCTATTAAGATAATTAAATTAGGCATTCGATCAATTTCATCTTCCTGACAATTCCTTCCTGGAGCTCTGTGACCCATTTCTTCCTAGATGTATTCTCTAGGTCCTGTTGTTATGGGAAGACCTCTCTTATACCAGTTCTGCTTGGGTCCTAGGTCTTCCTCTTTTTGGGTTACTTCCTTGTTTGTAGTTTCCTGAGAAAGGAAGCAAGGAAGATATATTTTAACATTTTGTCTCCAAAGCTTGAATGGGCACATTATGGAAATGAAAAATAATTTTTCTTTAGAAATTTGAAGGCATTGTATTATTGTCTTATAGCTTCTACCATTATATTTTGAGAAATTTGGGTGCCATTCTGGGTTTTTTGTTTGTTTTTTGGTAGTGGGAATCGAACTCAGGGGAACTTTGCCACTGTAGAGGTACATCTCTAGCCCTTTTAAAATTTTTTATCCAGAGACCAGGTCTTGCTAAGTTATTAAGGCTGGCCACAAACTTGTGATCTTCCTATCTCAAGCTTCCCGAGTAGCTGGGGTTACAGGCTTGCACCACCACATCTGGCTGCCTTTCTGATTCTTGATCCTGTTTTGAAACTCATTTCCCAACCTCTCTGGATATCATAGGATTATCTCTTTGTCCCTAGTCATGATATGATATGATATTGTGTGGGTCTATTTCAGACTACTGTGCTGGCTGACATGCCTTTTACGTCTAAGATATTTTCTTAAATTACTTTTTTGTAGTTTCTCTTTTTCTATTTTCTGCTCCCCCCCCCCGCCCCCGCCGGAATTCCTATGACTTAGTTATCAAAACTTCTGGAGAGGTCTACTTCTTTTTTTCCCCCTCTCCTATTTTATATATATATATGTTTTCTTAGCTTCTCTATCTATCTTCCACTTTATCTAAACTGCATTCATATTTGCTATCACAGAATACTAATGATGGTTCACATTTTGGGAAGTGCCTTTGTTTCTTCCAAGTGTGTTTGGGTCTCAGTCATATCAGAGGCTTTCTGTACCTTTCTGGTGTTCCTGGCTCTTTTGCTTAAACCAAAAATTGTCCACCAGAAAAGCTGATTAGGAACTCTGCACAATGCATGCAATCTTCACTGTAGGGCAATCTAGCTGAGTTCATTTTTTGGGGGATTCCCACTGTCAAGATCTTAGTTCAGTCTCTTGGGAAGTTCCTGATGTCAGTATCTTACTTCTTTCTATTTTTCTGCTAGGAGCATGTTGGTTTGACAGCTAGCAGTCTGGGAGCTGAGAGGGTCAGGGGCAGTGGCTGTGCAAAGTGGGAAAGGGATAAAAGAATAATTGCTTCATTAACACACTGTCAGAGAAGCCTTAACCTCATCTTCACCCTCACTTTCCAGAGGTACCTGGGTCTTGGGGGAATTTTGTAATGTAAATCAAGTTTCCCTTCAGCTTTCCTAGCCCTCTGCAGCCTGCTGTCAGTACCTGTGTGCTTTCCAACCTCCACAATTTTGAAGTGTTATCCTCTTTCCTAGTCTCCATAAAGGTTAGCTTTTTAAAGGATTGTCATATCAATTCAACAAGCATATACTGAGCACTTATTATGTGGCAGGTTCACAGAATCATTACAACTTAATGCATTTGTGGGATTTTGACTGTTTTCAAATGCTGAACTGGAATCATAGTTATTTCTCAAGCCTCTGTTTTCTCCTTGTAACCACTGGGCTACTTTCTCCAGCTCCAATGTCCTTTATTTATTCTTTTTCTCCAGGGTACCATTAATTCTTTTCTCATCTTCTATCAACTGGGAATATCTTTTTCTTTCTTTTTTAAAATATTTATTTTTTAGTTGTAGTTGGACACAATACTTTTATTTGTTTTTATGTGGTGCTGAGGATTGAACCCAGGGCCTCGAGTTTGCTAGGCGAACACACTACCACTGAGCCACAACGCCAGCCCTCATCTTTTTCTTTTAGATTTAAGCACATAACCTATTTCTGAATTGTGCCTTCCTTCTACTTAAAAATGCCTCCTTCACCAATTCGCAATAGACAGAGAGGACTTTAAACTCCAGCTAGTAAGAAAAATTTCTGCCAATTGTATTCAAGCTGAAAATGGAGCATCCTCCCCAGTCTGACTGGGCAGTGCCATGATTCTTCCTATGTCACAGACCTGGCAAGAGTGATTCAGAGCTATCACATATTAAAATGATTATTATTTACTAGACTCCACTACATAGCAGACAGGGATTTTCACACCTGTTAGGCAGCATTGCTTTCTGGAGACACAGTATCTGTATTCCAATCCCTCTAGTGATCAGCTGTATGACCCTGGATGAAATATTTCTTTATGCTGTTTCCTCTTTTGTAAAACAAGTAAGATAATAGTATGGATCTCAAATGACAGCTTTTTCATCTCTAAATGAAGATAATAGTGGTAAGTTCTTCAAAAGACCATTTTGAAGATCATATGACTTATGTCAGGGCCTCAGTTAATCCCTGGGGCACAATGGGCATCATATATTTTCTATCTTCATGATTATATTATCATTATTTTATCATCATGCCATTCAACAGATGAGGAAAGAAAAGTTCAAAGAAATTAACTGACTCTGTCCATGACTAGACAGTAAGTGAACAGCAGAATTAGAAGGTAAACTCAGGCAATTCTGATAACACCTTTTTCACAGTATCAGTATAGTACATGTCCTTTTAAAAATGCAGTTTTTTAGTCCTAATGATTAAATTTTTATTATTTACCAATTATTCATGGATAACATGGAATTTAAGTTGAATAAAACACACTTAGTTGGCAATAGGGTTTCACAAGTGGATGAGAAGAGACAGTGAGGAGGCTGCCCATGCATGGGGCAGTCTAATATGGGTCTCAACCTGGGCGGGATGAAGAGGGTATCCATGTGGGGTGAGGGGAGGAAGGAGCAGCTGCAGTAGAGCCCAAGGAGGATAACGAGGACATTTGTGCAGGGAAGTGGACAGCAGTAGTGAAAAATATTTGTTACCTACAGGAACCTTCATTAATTAAGGAAATACATGAAAGATAATGGGAGACGAGTTTCTCATTGTCAGAGTAGCGAGTTACAAATACAGAAAGAATGAAAATGAAAATCAACTCTGTGGTATTGAATTGGAATTGAGGGTATTTATTGGTTAAAGAAATGAACATAGTAGTTTGCAAAATTCCCACAAAGAACGCTCCGAGCTCAGGTGGCTTTAGGGTAAATTTTCCGGAACATCTAAGGAAGAAATAATAAAAATTCCATTCAATCCTGCCAAGAAATAGAGGAGAAAATACTTCCCAACTAATTGTCTGTGGCCAACATTACTACGGTACCAAAAATCATACAAAGATATTACAACAAAAAATAACTAAAAACCAATATTCCCCATGAACATTTATGCAAAATTCTAAACAAAGTACCTTATCAAATCTAACAAGATGTTAAGAAGATATCATCATGCAAGTGGGTCTTATCCCAGGAGGGCATAGTCAGCTTAGCATTAGAAAATTAGCCAATGGAATTCATTATGCTAACAAACTGAAAGACAAAAACTTAGAATCATCTCAATTGAGGTAGAAAAGGCATTTGACCAAACCCAGCAGAGATTCTTCTCCACCCCATCAGGGACAACCTCCATTGAAAATCATGTTTCAGAGGGAAGAACATGGACAACTCTCTATTCTATTCTTGAAGGTATTAAAAACTGGGTCTCCACTGTCATTCTTGCTACCTGCTGCTCTAGCCTATATTCTAACTTGATGACCTCTTACTAATCACTTAACTTCGTGTTTCCCAAATTCTGTTCCTTGGAACACTAGCATTCCTTGAAACAAAAGCTGTACTTGGAACCTCAAGATGAACAAAACCTGAAGAGTTCTAACTCCTCCACAGGGAAGAAAACATATCCAAGATCTTTTTCTTTCATGGTAATTTCAACCATTGCTGTCATTGCTGTTCCATCAGGGCAAATTATTCTATACTTGCTGCTAAAAGCATTTTATTTTGACTCACCTGTCCATTCTCGCTTATATATTATAAAATAAGTTATGGGAGCTGAAAAATATCACGGTGAGAGCAGTCTGGAAAAACATTGTGGAAAGGTAGATGTCTCTGGATCTAGCCTGCTGCCAGTTTAATCTTTAGACACCAGTTGTACATGAGACTCCTCTGCCTGAATAACTTCTTACCCCCACCATGGAAACTGGCAACTTTTCCTAGATATAATTCCAATTTTTTGATTTCAATATCTTCTATATTCATAAAAGAATCAAAAGCCTTTACCCCAGAAATATTGTCAAGAAATATTTTAAAACCACAAAAGACATCAGTCAAAAAGACACTTTAGGCAGTTCTGTAGAAACACTTTAAGGGTCTTCTCTCTGTATCCAACCAATAGAAAGTCATGCAGCTAAAAGAAAATTTCTTCTGGTGTTTGCTAACACAGTATTTCTTTCTATAAGCATGGAAAACATTAAAGAGAATTGTGTCCTGTGAGAGGTGAGTCTATAAAGAAGCTGGGCACAGGGTCATAAAACTACCACAGAAAAACAAAATTAAAGGGAAATCTAGCAAAGCGTGCTCCTTTTGTGTGTTCAGGGCATAAGAGACTTGTGCTTTGTGCAAAGACCTGCACATCTGGGAAGCAAATAGTTTAAATAAGATAGTAATATATATAAGAGCACCTTTTGAAAATTACAATCCCCAAGGAAAATAAATCATAAGAATCTTCTCACTGCAAAAAAAGAACACATTTGTTAGAACAAAGGCATAAAATGAATAGTGGTGTGGGTAATATGTTGAATTCACAAAAAGTAGTCTTCTTTTCCAGCCTGATTCTGTCTAAGAAAAATTTCAATTAAAGTACCTTTTCCTCAACACTTGAAATAGTTGTTGAATGACTTGTAAAGTATTCATGTTAACTGCATTAGGCCAGTGGTCATTTGGTGTACACAGGAACAAGACTTCAGCTAACTCAGAATAGTGTGATAAACATTTTGATTATTCCTGTGAAGCTTTTGAACAAAGCCCCCCAAAACAGGAAGATACTGAAATTAACTTATGGCCATAAGGCCAAAATGTGCACAGCAACTTAACTTATAGCAAAATCAGGCCATGCTTTGAAGCACATACAGGTCTATCAGAAATAATCATCTCATCTCTCAGCATATTATCTATTTTGTCTTCCATGTCCAAAGGAGATCAAATGGCCCAGATTTTAATTTAAATAGGCCTCACAAATACACTAATATTCCCCATTCTTAGGACATGTACAAAGGAGTAAGGCAGTAAAAACAAACAAACAAACAAAAAACAAAACTGAGGAGAAAACATAGAATTATATTGATTCATTCAAATTATTATTTTCTCTTTCAGGAAAGCAGCTTTCAAAACAGAACAAGTATTAAGCTAAACTAAATCACCTTTGCCACCTGCTTAAGATTAAGGAACAGTTAAAGTTCTGGCTATCTGAGAAATTGTACTTATTTGTACAAATAATTTTACTCCAAAGTATCAAAGCAATGGGACTTCACATCTGGCTAGCATTGCAATGACCCCTGGGAAGTACATAAAATAAATGGAAGATACAGTTTCTGCCCTCTATGGACTTTTCATGCTGTGTTAGAATTCTAGAAATGAAATCAGAGATGGTTTAAAACTAAATATAGATTTTCTTAATGAAATGTACTTGTAGACATTAATCTTAAGCAATGGTACAACTGTCGATACTCTACTTTTTATTTATCGGCATGAAAATGGCCATCTCTGTGTCAGACAGCACCTGCTACCTTAGAATAGACAAAAAAAACCATTAGATTACTACCTCCTTCTCTTTTTCCTATGAGTGGCAGTTAAAAGGAATATTTACTCTTAGAGCTATTCATAGACTGTGCATGTTATTGCTTTCTTGTATGTAACACTTCATATAAAAACACCTTTAAAAACTTACAAGGGTTAGTATGCTAAGCATTACGTACATACATGTATTACACACACATACATAATCATAGTCTAATAGGCTTGTGAGAAAAAAAGAACAGTGATTCTATATTAGACTTATTATCTTCTGTTGAATACATATTAAGTGTTCAAATGTACTTAAAAATTAAAGAGGGTTTCAAAGTGCATCAAAAGTGCTATACTGTGTCATGAGTATTTGAGAGTTTCAAAGATTTATGGGTTTTTGGCTGGTGGTGGAATTGCATGTATGTATCCTTATTCTCTCTCCTCTCTTTGTTTCTCTCTCTCAATTGATACAACTTGCTGATGTTAATGATGCAGAAGCAGTACTTGAGACAAAGGGGCATGTTCCTGTCCTTACAGCTGCAACAGAGCAGCAACTCTACTTTGACCTTATACCTAATAGCCTGTCTTTAACTTTCCTGCTTCCACTAACCTTGTTGATTCTAATTTTAGAAAAAGTCTGCTTCTCTGAAATAAAAATAAACAAACCTTAACTAACCCAGCCACATCCACCTATAATTTATTTGACTTAAGCTTTAATCAACCTACTTTTCCTCCATGTCCCTGAATTAGTTGGGTACTAGGTTATTGTGTCATCAAATTATCTCCCTTCCGTCTGCCCTGGATGAAAACCTATAACATTTAATTACTGAAAATACAATATCCTTAAAGTCTCTTTTGGTCATGATCCTAATACAAATCTTGGTCAACAGACAGACAATATCAAGCTATAACATATAATACCAGCAAAAAACTGGATTGGGGCTGGGTTGTGGCTCTGCGGTAGAGCACTCGTCTAGCACCTTCGAGGCCCTGGGTTTAATCCTCAGCACCACTTAAAAATACATGAAATAAAGGTATTGTGTCCAACTAAAAAATAAATATTAAAAAAATCTTGAGTTAAAAAGCCATGCAGTTTTCAACTAAACTTTCTCTCTGAAGATTTTCCCTGAAGAATATCATGAGATCCTAGGTTACAGCTGTGTGCCTTCCTTTACACTCCTCAGGGATCATTATGATCAAAGAAAGAGAAGACCAAAGTAAGAACAGGATCTAGAGCTTACATATTATTAACATATTAGTGTATGGTTTTTGTTTGTTTATTTTGGTACTAGTTATTGAGCCTGTGGGTGCTTTACTACCAAGTTACCTCCCCATTTTATTTTATTTTGAAATAGGGTCTCACTAAGTTGCCCAGCTGGCCTTGAACTTGAAATCTTCCTGCCTCAGCCACCTGATCTGCTGGCCCCACCACATCTGGCCAGTATAGATGGTTTTAATTGAACACTTAACCACAAATTAAGTAAAAGTTTTAAAATTAGTGAAATACTTATGGTAAGAGGCTTACTTGTTAATTCATGAAAGTCAAGATCATACCTATTCAGATAATTGCAGCCATCTAGTAGCTCCAATTGTAATTTTAACCATCTAGTAGCTTCAATTGTAATTTTATTTGCTTTAATTTACCTATCTCAAGATACATATAACAAAGTCATTATTTTATTGAGTTACACTATTAGTTTTAAATTTTTATAAGCCAGCATATAGTTATTTGCATAATGCTAAGTTCTGAAAAAGGGTATCAAGCATGTAAATTCACTATGTATGAGTAAACAATTGTTGCTATGCTTAAAATCACACTTTCCTCAGTTTCTGGACAGCTAGGGATTGCTTACATAAATAAATAATAAGCTGTGTATACACAGAAAATAAAATTTTAAATACTTATCTATGTGTCAAATAGTGTTCCTTAGATAAGGCAAATGGACAATTTTCACTCAATGCACATAATACCCCCTCTCTAGATGTTAATGCTGTATTTGATTATAACTCAAAGTAGGAAATCTAAAATAATTGCCCAAAGCATAACAAAAGTCATCCAGGTAGACTACAGTTTCACAAAAACTAAGTGCTTAAGAAGCTCTCAGTATCTGAAATTGGAATAGAAGTCTTAGATATAATACTTTTGATATCAGGAAAAAGTATTAATAAATAACAACAACAACAACAAAAAAATACAGTCATCTCTTTTATATGTGTGGTCCTTGATGTCTTGTTGCCTTTGGTGATGGAATCCTCTTTTTTGTGTTTGCGATCCTGCTCAGGCTCATACTCCAAGAAGTCTCTGCTCATCAAGTGAATAAAGAGGATGAGGAAGTTGGACAGCCAAAAACATCCCACCAAGAGCAGGATCGGATTGCAAAGGAGGAAAAGCCATAACTGTGTTCTCCTGCAAGCACGAATTGACAGCTTTGTCCAAATCACTAGTTCTCATATCATGTCATCGCACCTGGGGAGTAAAACAACTCCTAATGCCTATGTACTAGCCCTAGAAATAGTGATTTAATGTTCTGGGATTTGGAATTTTAGAGATAGCCAGATGATTCTAATGTGTAGAAAAGTTTGGGAACAACTGGCTTATATTCTTTCATATTTTTGCCAACATGGGTTCAAATCAACTTTAGCATGTTTCCAAATCAGTCTCATGCCATTATAAAAAGACTAAGGAAGGACTATTTGTTCTGGAATATTCCCATAACTGAAAATCCATGGAGGTAAACCAAGATTCTAAGCAAAACTACAATGTAACTGAATTATTCATCATTGTCAAAAGGAGAATGAAAAGTAGGAACAAAGGCATGAATAAGCTGAGTTTTATTATGTATCTTCAAGACAATAATTAGTATGCATTCTTTTCAAAGCCATGCCATCCAAAAACCAGACTGAAGAATTAGAGAAGAACATAGCCTACACAATCTGTGCTTAAGTAATGATCTGGATTTGTATCACCTAGTCCAGCTTTTGACTTCACTAGATGCAGTAGGGGCAGTTGTTGGAGGAAGGAATAAGAATTGGGCGCTACACATAAACTTCATTAATGTTCTTGTTGGAAGGAATCAAAATGACCCAGAGGCAGCCAAGTTGAATTACAGGTTTGATGTACATATGAGATACAAGTCAATCGGACATCAGCATTATTTTACACCAGTCTCAAGGCTCAACATGGAGACCTGGTAATCCTTTTTTTCACAGTAAGATCCAGATGTGTTGCCTTGTGCCGCCTCCTCTTGCAAAGGATGTAAGCTTTCCAGATTGAAGAAGAAAATAGTTTTAAAAGTTAAGTGTCAGTTTATCCAAAGCAAATAATGAGAATACTAGATACCTTTGTCCCTTAAAAAAGGAGAAACGAAAAAATATGCCCCACCTACAATAGGGAGCAGATTGAAACTGTGGAAAACATACCTTTTCATGTCAGGGATTCACAATAAGAACATGTAACTTCACTCTGATACACAGAGTTAGTGTGTTTAAGCACTCGATATAATGTTCATTTGAAATTATAATGACCTGATCATAATGAAGATATGTGGATGTCAACAGCCAAGCTTTTCCACTTCATGACACAATACAATCTGATGTCAGTTGAAAACTCTACCAATGGTTTTACTTGCCTACATGGGGTAAATATATCTAAGAAGATTGTAGTGTGAGTGAACTATAGCCAGGGGACTAAAAAGAAATAGTGGAAAGCAGCATTTCTGCTTCACTTTCAAAGGTTTCTGTGGTTTAATGAAATAGAATGGGTTCTACACATCAGTACAACTAATTCTCAAAATGTTCCAAGTCCTACTGAAATCCGACAGCAAATCACCAAACACAGAGACTTAACAGTAGCTATGTTCTTGATTATTTTCAACTCATCCAGAAAGATGTGCTCTTTTAGCAAGTGACACAGCAATCTGGTTTTCATTTCAAGTGCCAACAACAACCAGTTGTTTATTCTGAGGCCCTAAACTTAACATGTCTGAAACTGACCTGTGCATCTCCCTGTCTTTTGCATTGCATCTCCTCATTGGCTGCCAGGTGACAGGCTTCCACCTGCACCTGCACTGAGCCAGAATCTGGGAGTCAGTGCCAGCTCCTTCCTTTGTGCCTTATCCTTGTGCATCTGGAATAGCAAATCAATCTGCCTCTCAACTCTCCCTTTGCCAAGACCATAGGTCTGTCTCATTGTCATGTCTAGACTGTTGCAGCTACTGTCTGGTTATTCTCTGTCAACACTCCCCCTAGCCCTGTGGAGTTTCTTCCTGCCCTATTACTCAAAAACATATCATCTCCTTGTATTCTCCAAAAATTGTGGGCCTTAATTCCTTGGGCCAGAATGTTTACTCCCCCATGTTCCTGCTGACTAGTTTTTATATTTAGCTTAAGCATTTTCTCTGTCAAATATTTTCTGACTTCATCAGGCTGAGTTAGGGAGTTTCCTCGTATGAGCTTCTTACATCACCTTGTAACTCTATTGGAGCATTTGCTACAATGTTGGATTTTTTTTTTTTTTTAAACATGTTGATGTCTCTCCTTATCTATGAAGGCAGGGTGAGCTCCATATCCTGCTTAGCCTCATAGTTCCTACACTGGGCACTCAGAAAGTGTCTTAATAAATTGATCTTACTAAATCTGTGATTCTTTTACCTACCTGAATTTATAGGACTCTAAAAAATACTGACATCCAGACCCTAGACTAATTCAAACTGCACTTCTGGGGTAAATTCCAGGTACCCACTAGGTGACTCTAATGTGCAGCCAGGGCTGAAAAATACTGTGTAGAACATTTATCTTAAATTGCTAAAGCTGTATCAACAAAAAGGGAAGTTTGAGGGTCTTTTTTGATTTTTTAAAAAGAGGATATTGTATTGTTTATTTATGGGTAACAAACTGCCCTCCAATTGAGCAGCTTAAAGCATCCAACACTTATCTCAGTCTTTTGGTTAAGAATCTGGACACAGCTTGGCTGAGTTCCCTGGCCAGGATCTCATAAGTGTGCACGTACAGTGTTGGCTGGGGGCTGAGGTCATCTCTAGGCTTGGCAGCGGAGGAGAGTGGGCATTCAGGCTCACTCATATGGCTATTGGCAGGATTCAGTTTCTCATTGGCTGTTGGCCAGGTCTCTTTAATTCCCCTGCCTTTCACCAGGACAGTGTGTATCAAAGTGAACATTTCAGAGAATAAGAAGGTAGACAAGGGTAAAGAAGAGTTTTTTTTTTTTTTTTTTTTGGTATTGGGGATTAAACTCAGGATGCATTACCATAGAGCTACAGGCCCAGCCCTTTTTAGTTTTTTATTTTGAGACAATGTCTCACTAAGATGCTGAAGCTGACCTAGAACCTGTGATCCTATTGTCTCAGTTTCCAGAATTGCTGGGATTACAGACATGGACCACTGTGCCCAGCAAGGGAAATCAAATTTTTTGTTAACTAATCCTGGAAGTGAGATCCCATACACTTTTGCCACAGTTTATTCATCAAGACCATGTTAGTGGGTCTAGTTCAAACTCACTATGAAGAGGTAATACAAAGGTACAAATGCCAGGAAGTGGGTGTCACTGGTAGCCATTTTGAAGCTTCCTATCACAGGCATTTAATGATAACTTGGTTTCAAAACTACCTTAATGGAATCCCAACTGGATGGTCTTAACCTTAGGAGTATGCACATTAGTGTTTACCTTGTAAAACTGATGTAATAAGCTCGAAAGAGATGTACTTACTAATAATACATTTATATTGTTTAATTAGCTAACTATAGGTGCATTAATTTAAGGCTGTTTAGACAAGATAACATCAAGACAGGTCAGTTTTTGTAACAGTAGCCTTCACAGGGTCTTATGAATTAGGTCAATGTGCTTTTCAAAGATTAAAATTTCTCTGTTTTTATTTTCCTAATATTTTGTTAGTTATATGAGTTCATAGAAAATAGGCCAAGCACTTTAAGGACTCAAAACAAAATTTGTTTTTAGCAAAGAGCAGGTAACAGAAAATCTAAAAGTAAAATACCAAGTAAAATAGGCAAGTTAATACACTGATATTAAATTTTGATAAGTCTGAGCTATATCCCCAGACTTATTTTGAGACAGGGTCTTGCTAAGTTGCTGAGGCTGGCCTCAAATTCGTGATCCTCCTGTCTCACCCTTCCAAGTTGCTGAGATTACAGGCATGTATCACCATGCCTGGCCAATGTACTGATAAAAATAATCAATTATAAGTTTACCTGTCATGCTAGAGGTAAAGACAATGTATTTGGCAACACTGAATATTGATGTCAACTTTGATTTAAGCCTTCCTCAAAGATGCTATCACTATAAAAGGCTCCATTCATCTTTAGACTGCTTACCATTTATTGCTACGATGGTAAATTAAAGTTGCTTATTTAGAAACAGTACACAAAATACTAAATGCAAAAAAGAAACCATTATGAAGACACAAATGACAAACTCTGGAATCCTGATGTTGACAGCACATTCACAGAAAATCCTAAATTCTGAATCTCTACTGCAACTACAAAATGCCATCTCCTAACCGTCAATTCAGTCTTGGTATAGAGAGCACCAGCTTTCCAGATTCAGAGGACTGCCTTAATAGCACTTTTTCCCTTGAATCATTTCTTAATTATTTGGCAAAAATACTTGTAGCTTATAAAAGCTGGTATGATTTTAAAGGGTATGTGGTCATAATGCAAGGTTATAAAAAGATGTAACTGAGAATTGTGCTTTAAGTAGTTTATGCATGGGTGGATATGACTTACGAACAATCTATCATAGTTTGCTTTTAAAAAGATTAAACAGCACCATTGGGGGAAATCTGCCCTTTCTTTCAGCTGAGGTGGCAATTCTTAGAGACATGATTATGATCACTAAGACCTGAAAGATAAAGTCACGACCAGCTACTATTACCTAACATAAACAATTCTGTGTCAGACACTGTTCGTTACAGAAGACCTGAAGATTAAAGCTAGTAACCTAATGATTGCTGAATCTCTACATCCCTTTAAGAAGCCCCTGAGCTATCCTGTGCTCATGGACTATGCATGGTTGTTTTGAGACTTAAGTTGGAATTTATTACTTAGCAGATGACATTTCATCAATTGAAGACAACTGAAAACAGAGGGTCACCTAAAAATTTAGTAAGCTTTCTTTTCATAGTAGGATGAGTTAGCATTCTAAAATTCCTTCGTTATCTAGCCTTGAGCAAATAAATATATATTTGAAACATACTGAGACTAATGACAGTCTGCTTTCTCTTTTGAGGGAGTTACCAATTATGTCAAAGGAAAAAACTAGAATTAGTGTTGAAGTGGGATTGACAGAATCAGTCCAAAACTGTGGTGTTTAATAGATTGAAACAAAACAAATATAGATATTTATGTATCTGTCTGAAGGAGTACAAGCAGTGACAAAACCAGCAGCAATGAGCAAACCTGGCACTCAAATCTTGGTTCCTGGACATAATTTTTCCATGGAAAGGAAACAGGGCTCTTAGAGAAATGGTTCGGGGAGAGGAGGTACTAATGAGCCTGGAACATCTTGTTTACCAAGGACTAAGAAAGGATTCAAAGAATGACCAGGGCACAAGGACACAGGCATCCTGGTGCTTCCACTGGTCAAATCTGGAACAGTTAAAACATTAAAATAACAATGGATTTTAATCAGTTGACTAAGAAACCATGAGTTCATTTTGTAAGAACTGATAAAATGAATGAGGAAGAAGGGGTAACACTTTCTTTTGGAAGAATGTCAACTAGTAAACATTGCTGAAATGATGGAGTTAGAAATCAGTCACTCACACATAGCTTGGTCAATGGGGACATAATTCTCTGCGGCAGATGGCATTGCCCTGCTGCAGATTCCCAGGGGCCTGTATTGATTCTTCCACTGGACTTGCCAAGAATTCCACACTGCATCTTCCCCCCCCACCCAGCCCACTGACAACCTGGAGTCTTCTGGGTCATATGGGCCAAGTGTCAGGGAAACATGCACTGAAGCCTGGCACTGTTAGAGCTTTTTCCTTCTCTGGGCCCCATTCAGAGCTGGCAGCTTTCCATATCATTTGGTATGTAAGCTGCAGCATCACTTTCTAGTTGTAGAATGCATAGCCTCCAGAACCAAAAGAGGCCTACAACTGCTATACTTCCTTATTGGTGGTAGAGGATGCAAGATTCAGCAACTGGTCTTTCACTTTGGAGAAGATATAGTGATACTCCCCTGAGCACTGGATCTCAAAAAAGTTTACTTAAGTGGTAGAATTTTAAGTGTTTATCTCCCATACACTGGGGTACTTATATCTTATGAAGGCCTTCAGCATGGTAGCCATCTTCTGCTCATCCTGTCCAATCAATATTATGCTGTCAATAAAATGGATCAGTGTGGAGCTCTAAGTGATACTGAGATGATTCAGATTTCTTCACATTCTATTATGTTTGAGGGTAGGAAAGTTAACAAAGCCCTGATACAAAATTCAGTCTAAATGGATATTGTTTTTTTGAAATTAACTATTTTTGGATCCTCTTTTCAAAATGGAATGGAATGATTTGCCAAATCAATGATGGCATACTTCATACACAAGGCTTTACTAATATACTCTAGCAATCAAGTCCAGCATGGAGGCTGGGATCAGGGTTATTTCTTCGTTAAGTCAGCAATACTCTATAAGTCATTCTCTAGGATCCATCCAGTATCTTTAGGAACCAGCTTGGCAAATTAATGAGGGGATTGGGACTACCATACCTCTGTCCTTCAGTTCTTTTTTTTTTTTTTTAAGAGAGAGAGAGAGAGAATTTTTTAATATTTATTTTATTTTTTTAGTTTTCGGCAGGCACAATATCTTTGTTTGTATGGGTGTTGAGGATGGAACCCGGGCGGCACGCATGCCAGGCAAGTGTGCTACAGCTTGAGCCACATCCCCAGCCCGTCCTTCAGTTCTTAAACTAATCTCTGTTGTCCCCAAGAAATAATTTTGCATCTGATCTTTTATCTTGGAAGGAGCAAGAGGCAGTTTCAGTGTTACATCTGGCTTTCCCCACTATGACAGCTTTTAATCCACAGGCCCAAGCACCCTTAAAATCTAATCCCAGGATTACTCCACTGGTTCTTCCCAGTACCAGTCAGTGTCTCAATTGGGTTATGCTGGATTTAATCCTAGTTATTGTCTTGGCAGCCAGGAAAGTAAAGGTTGAGAAAAAGACTACTGTCTTGTGACACCAGCCTTCTTCATCTTCCAACATAGCTAACATGCTAGGTGGACCACAGGGTCAGAGGAAGTCACAGGGGTATCCATTCAGATGACCCCATCCAATGTTTAGGATCTTAGGTTTCTCCACCCTTATATTAACAGAACTGCCTGAACTAAATATTCAACAATCAAACATATCTGGAGTTCTGTGCCTCTCAACAATTCTTTTCTTTAGTTGTAGATGGACATAATACCTTTATTTTTATGTGGTTCATCTCCCATAGTGTACTTATATCTTGAGGATCAAACCCAGTACCTCACACATGCTAGGTAAGCACTCTACCACTGAACTACAACCCCAGCCCAGTTCTTTAGTTGCAGTTTAACTGGGGTTTGTCCTTCCACTACAAGTGATAAAGGCCTCTTTACAAGTTACCACAAAGCCTCTCACACTTGAAGACATTAACTGCTTAACAGCTGTTTCTCATTTTCCTTTTGCAGTAACAATACAAGTTAGCAGTAGTCAACTGTCCTTGTAAGCATTATTCCTCCCATATTTTTTCAAATATCTGTATCTTCATATTTACCACAGTATTTCCCTCCACTAGAACACTGTCCAGGTAAACACTAGTAAAATTAAGCTACAACCTTATGCCAGGGACTATAAATGTCCCGCCTACCAACAGCATGGCACCTCTTTAGTCTGCCAGGTGATGGGCCTGTTCCAATTTTATTACCTAAAAACTAGGTGACAACATGGGATTAAATGTGCAAGTTTTAACATTTTTTATGTGGTGCTGATGATGGAACCCAGTGCCTCATGGTGAGGCAAGCTCTCTATCACTGAGCCACAACCCCAGCCCTAATTAAATGTGCAAGATTTTTATGAGAGGATGGGGTAGCAGTTGGTAAAGACTGGGTAGACATCACATTACACTGCAAGCCTGACCCCAGTGTAAGACAGATAGGAAGGAAGGTTGGGTGGAAGTGTCCTTGACTGCCACATACAGCTAGAAAGACTTGACAAAGCAAATGGGGAGCCCTTCAGTCTAAGTTGGCTAGCAGAGGAATCTTGTGTCTTCTAGAAACAGAACTGACTGGGTATCTCTGTTTTGCTTTGTCATTGAGCTGTGAAAGAACAATCTTGGCACAAATGCAGGGACAGATTTCAGAGCACAGTAGATGGGGTCCTTGGTCAATAAAGCTTTCAGTAGTTGGGGATCTGAAGTGTATTCTCAAAGCACCATACCATCCTAGTAAGCTGCAAGGCTGGATTCAAACTAGGTAGTTTGGTTCCAAATTTAGAACCACTGCTGCAAAAAGCATCTCTTAGAACTGCAGAGATTTGAAATAAATGATCTCAATCATGCTTAAGGTTTATATAGAAGTTAGACCAGACTGGTAAAAATCATTAGATTCCTTTAAGGAGTTTGTACTTCATTCTATAGACAGTGAGGGAGGGACACCTCACAGATTAGTGTATAAGAATATATTCCATATGCATTATATATACACAAATGAATAATCTATAGATTCACATGTAGCTTTAGTTTCCTGTGGTATAAAAGGGCTGAGCAGATTTGAAAACAGATGCAACTAAAAATGATTCCTGGACTGCATATATGGTAAGATGGTCAGAAAATGGAGACAAAGCATTCATACCTTCTAGGGTATAAAGATTTGAAAGAAAAAAGCACCCAGACAAAGTCATTTTCCAACATGATCTTTATAAAAATCTTACTTGGTATAAGGCAATTCAAACTTCATTTAATTTTTATTATTTTCTCACTAGTGCTGAAAATTATATTCTATTATTTTTGTGCAGAGGCACTCTTTCCACTTAGGCTGTGTGCATTTACAGATTGAATGAGGAATTTAACCACTACTTGTAATATTAATTCCATGAGAATCCTTGTAAGCTTCCAACAATCAACTTACAAATGCATTCTACAAATATCACTTTTTTATTTTTAAAAAAGGAGGCTACATGTTTATTCATCAATTGGTTAGATTTATAAGAAATAGATATTATTCACACTATTTTATGGATATGAGAACCCAGGCACAGAAATAGTAAATGATTTCCTTGGTCCATGTAATGAGATCAAATATGAACCTAGAATGAAAGATTAAATCAGATTCTTAATACAGTTATGCTCATTAACTGTACATCTCAGGCTAGGAATGTAGCTCAGTGGTACAGTGCATAAGGCCCTGGGTTGAGACCCCAACACTGAAAACCAAAACCAAAAACCATAACCTACCATAAAACTAAACCAAACGAAAAAGAAATACAACTCCACAACTGCAATGTAGCGTGTTACAACAGAGTGAGATTCTTCTTTCGGTGGGAGTTAGGTAGTATCTACCTACCACACAGTGGAAAATTAGTTGATCATGGTAAAATCTAAAAATTTAGAAAATACCAAATTCAAAGTCTCCAGAAATCCATCATGCCACTATTACTTATTCTTCAAGAAGACCTATGTGAATTGGAATGGACTTTTTGAATTTCAGACTGTTTCACTTCCTAAGTAAGGAAGCCTAAAGACAAACTGTGAACTTAGCAAATGCAAGAATTTAGGAGCAAGATGTCTGTAAGTGATAGTGGTTTAGGGAACTATATTTATAGTCTGCCACCAGGAAATTTTTGCTCATTTTTTAAACTAAATTCCAAATACACACATTATACCCTGAGGACTATTAAGGTCACAGACCAGCTTTTAGAATTAGACGTTGAAATGCAGTTCCAAATGATTTCCTATGTTCCTTAGTACTGAATGAGAACTAATGATTCTGAATTGATATCAGATTTAAAAATAAACAAAAATTGGGGTCAATGGAAAAAAATTTACTGGCAAATTTTTACTTGTTACTACATATCAGGGGTCTGCATTGGGAATAAGGGTAGATAGTATCTAGAAGGGCATCTAGTTAGCATATAATTTTTATCCCATCTTCAAAGATCTTTGTTTAGATCTCTAATTTAGCCTGTTCTTACTATAACTCTTAGCATCTGCAGTCTAGGACTAATTCCTTTTATCTTAATGAAGCTGATAAGTCACTACTTTCTTGAATCACTACTTTACTGTAAATATTTTACATACTTGGGAAATCATTAACTAAATTTCTTCCATTAACAGGATAACCACATTATTTTAAGCCCTCCCCAAACATCTTATTTATCTTTAGATTTGTCTTTCCAGGGCATCTCTTATGACTTTGAAAATATCTTCAAACACTTGGTACTTTTACATGAGCTTCACAAATACCCAGCATTCATTTCTTCAAACACTAATAAAGTTTTATTGGTAAAGAACAACACTGTACCTTGAAACAACATTCTAGCTATTGGGGTAACTGATCTCATTGCTTACATTCTAGTGGGAAAATGTAATAAACCAGTAAACAAATAAGTATCAGACTGAAGTTAAGTGATGTGGGAAGAAAAAAAAGTGAGAGGTGGGAAGGCCTCTTGTAAGGTTGTACTTGATTTGAAACCTCTAGCAAGGCAGTGGCCCTGAAAAGACATGAAAAGAATGTACTAAGTAATTTTTTGACTAAAGAAGGGTTAACTCATTATTCTGTTATGTATTTATATGCATTCTTTATGAATTATATAATCTTGCTCTGCTCCCTAGTAAATCTTCCTTTTCTTATTTTGAAGACTAATTCCACCTTTTAAAAGCTTTTCATTACCTCCTTCACTGGTATATCCATAAGATTAAGAAGCAAGCATGTCTTCTAACTCAAACAAGTATTTCCTAGAAATGTTAGCCAATATTTAGCTTAGGTGTTCCTGCCAAATAACATTTGATAATGATTTTAAAATAACTGAAAAAAATCTTTGTCTTACTGAATAGGCTAAAATGAGTCTTCTAGAAAACAATTTGGTGGATACTTTATAGGTAAAACAGGTTGAAAGGAAACTGGCAGAAAATGACTCAAACAGAAGATGAAGTTAAAGGCAGGATGAACGATTGATGGGCCAGTGGAATATGGTAGTAGTGAAAGAACCTTGCAGAGAAGTTGACAGGTCATGAATATGGGATGAAGAAGAAAACAAGTAGCAAGGCTGGGAAACCCTTCCCTCGAATACCAGCTCTTTGAGGCATGCTGCCACCACCTGGGCAATAGGCAATTTTGAATTACAGTATTTAACAATTTTAGATACCAGTTAACAATTATAAAATGAAAAACATACTTTGATTTTTATGAAATAAGCATTTTTGTCAAGTCTTTGAGCATGAAAAACAGGGAGGAATTTTGGTGAGATGTGTTTAGAATCCTGCTCTATTTTTTAAGTTCTGGTTCCTCCTCTGTAAAATATGGGCAATACAGTTCTGAGGGATCATTTATAGTCTCAGAATTAGTGATAATAAATCAAAAGCATCTAGCTCAATACCATTATAGAGTATGCACTCAATAAATTGTTTTGAAAACTTTTTCTTCAGTATAATCTTACAAATAGCACTAAACCTAATTACTCCTTTAAGTTACATAAATATGCCTATAAGAAATGTATTTGCATAATGTTTCAAAGGAAAGGGAAAAAACTCACGAAATAACACTTAGGGAAGAAGTCAATTTCATTAGAATTAAGTCAAATAAGTGAAGAGTTACTGCAGAGAAAAAAGCATATGTGCAGGAGAGAGTTCTCAAAGTTTTTAAATCAAATTATTATTAAAATATGTTATTTAGGTTTCACTCCTTCACAATTTTGACATGTTAGGGTGAAATATAACTTTGTATCTCCCATGGGAAAAAGGCTTTTATATCAAACATATGGCAAAAATGGTATTTGGAAAGACATTTGAGAAAATAAAAGTCAGGTCAAAATCTTCTCAAAAAAATAATAAGACTTTAATATGCAGTGATATTTCTACTAAATATCTTTATTATGCAGCTGTTTATGAAGCTTAAGTCAGAAAAAAGGCCAAATATGGTCTGATTTACAGATTTTTTATTTTGTAGTGCTGGGGATTGAACCCAGGACTTCTTTACACATGCCAAGCAAGCACTCTACCTTAAGCCACATCCCTAGCCTCCAATCTACAGATCTTAAAACTGAAAGGGTACTCTAGCTCACCTAGGATCCTTTCCACATATGGAAGAGGTTCGGAGTGACTTATCAGAGATTGTATAAAGATCAGTGCCATGACTCACAGACGAAGACTACTCACTATAGAAAGCAGTTCACTGTATCTGAACAAATTTTATCACCACCATTTGTTAAGGTAAGGCAGAATGCAGTATGGAGCTGCACTGTGGAAATCCTCATGCTTCTGGGCTAGCAGTCTGCCCTGTAAACTGACGCTAGATTAGTAAAATTAGACTGTGAAGGCATGATCTGGGTTACAGTCAAAGAGAGGCTTCAGAAGCTTCCTCCTTACAGGTCCTTTTCTTTCTGTTTAATATTCCTGCGCCTTTTATCAAAGAGGCAAATACTGGGAGGCAGTACTTGAGAAAACTAAGTCCAAGATTAAAATAAAATACCCACACATTGGCCTCTGAAGTGAAAGATAGTGAAATAATAAACTCTGACCCCATTCTGGATTCAGTACTTGGGCAAGTTTTAAGAACAATAAGTCGTACAAAGTTTCCTGCAACACAATCCAGTTACTGAATCTGCTTTTTCTGACCACTAGAGGTACAGGCTAGGTCTAAACCACTATCCAGGTTTTCCAAGAAGAATGAATAACAACTGCTGGTAATACAACATACAAACATTAACATATGTTCAAGGAACAGTATTTTAGATTGTTAGATTATCTGCCAAAAGCCTGTTACTTAGTAAATAATAGTTACTGTTGTACCTAAACTAGTTATACATGTTGCAGCTTGCTCCTCAAAGAGAACATTCTATCGTCTTTCAAGTATAAAAACCTGCTTTATTTGGCACACAACAGTGAAGAGGTCTTGCAACATTTGCCAGAGGTAGACAAACAGAGCAAGCAGTTCAGTGCAATCACAAAATTTGAGCGCCAACCAAACCAGAGCTAATTTTTCAGTTCCTGTAGATTAGAAGACAATATTAACTCACCCTTTCTGCTTGTTGACTTTTGCATCCCTTTATTTGTGTACTGAAAGAACAAGTACCTCTGTGGGAACTCTATGCCCTAACAACTTAATTATTTATCAAGTTTACTTTGGGCAAATGTTGATCATTCTTTTGTTAAATGAGTTAGGCTCTTAAATTAAAAACAAACAGACAACAACAACAAAAAAACCCCTTTCCCACAGCATGGCAGCATTTCCCCTTAGTAACAAGGTTCAGTGGATTCATCCTACCCCAGCTGCTATTTCCCCTCCCGAACAGGAAGACTTAAATATTGTGCAATCGTGAGAGGGGAACCAGGTGAGTGGTGAACCAGGCAGAACTATCCAGTCTTTCAAGGATCTTCGAGGGGCACTCGCCCTGACTTTGGGGCGGTGTGTGGGAACTACCTCCTTTCTTAACCCTTCCCCGCGGCCAAAGACATCACCACCAGGACCTCTACCAACGGTGCAGCTTCAGCAGGAGAGGGAGCTGTTTCCCGACTCACGTCGGGGGCACAGGCAGGCGAACCTATCAGTTTGGGGCCCGCTCCCGAGGCAGCCCCACGCCTTCTCGCCCACCTTCCATTCCCGGGCAGGAGGCCCAGGTTTCTGGCCCCCGGGGGAGCCCAGTGCCACCGCCCACACCGCACGGCCTCACCTGCCGCTCCCCGGAAATCTCCACGCTGCCCTGCCCCCGCCCCCCACGTCCTCTGAGTGGAGGTCCCGGGACCCACAGCAATGGCGCAGCCGGAAACTAGCCCCTCGACTTCCTCACGCCGGACTCGGAGCTGGGGCCGGCCTGCGGGCGGTACGCAAGGGACTCGACTTCCGCCTTCCTGCTTCCGGTCTGGCGGTGAGTTGTAAGTGGGAGCCCGTGCTTTTGGGGCGATGCAGAGCGGCTGATGGCGGCCTCTGCAATGGTGTCCGGGTGTCGGGCAGAGGTGGCCGCAGCGCAAGGTGTGGCGGGGCCGACCCGGGTTCCCCGAGGCCCTCTACTCTGCGAGCCCTGCCCGGCCTGAGGCGGGATGAGGGCCTGCGCTTGCTGGGTGGAGGGGCAGGGATAAACGTGGCTCCCACGGGCCCGTTGCGGGAAGGAAGAATGAGCAAAGGGAGTCCTAAGGAAGGAGGGCAAGACAAAGGACTGAGTATGGCTGGCTGTCCAGAACCACCAGCTGCAGCTTCAGGCGCCAGGCAGGGCTGGCCGGGAGATGAGCCCCATCGATCTATTGGGCGGAAGAAGAGTAGTATCTGTTCCTTACAGTGTGAGGCCTGGGCGTCTGGTAGGTTATTGAGGTGCACTAGAGATGTGCAGCCTGTGGACGACAACGCCTTTATGTAAACAGTAAAACTTTGCCATAAACCAGGTCCTTCGCCCTGGCTTAACTTTGCAAAGTTCTTTTGCTTATTCACTAAAACTTAAATTAATTAGTGCATTACTGGGCTGAAGAAGGATCCATTTTAGTAGAACCCGGTTCCAATTATGGGTGGCGACGTTTTGAAGTCGAGGGCTAGTGTATTTAATGTCATGTATCATAAGTTGAAAATAGAGGCATGATTTTTGTTGAAAATGAGAAGAAACTGGAAAGATGGATTTGAAACCAATGACAGTTTTTGCGTGATGGTATTGGGGATAATAATTGGCTTTGTTTATCTTTTCTGATTTTCCTAAAAAAGGACACGAATCGCAATAACAGTTAAAAAAAATACCTTTGAAGAGTAAGGCTAGGTGTTTGATTTTTGTAATGATGTACTTAATCTAATGAATAAATGAATGAATGGATGTCAACCTTTCTGGTATACAAAGTTCAAGTTCTAGAAATAGATATGGTGAAGCGAGCCAGCTTGTCTTACAAGTCAGTGAATATCATAAATAATTTTATTGAAATAAATAATTATGTAAAATACTTGATTTCCAGTAATTAGGATTTCCCTACAGGAAATTATAATTGTGTAAACTCAGATTGGAAAAAAAATAGATATTTAAAAGTTTGTAATTGACAGTTTTACATGTTACAGAATTTAGAAATTTTCCATGTGAAAACATTACAGTTATCCTGAAAGTTCTGACTTAAATGTTTTCTCTCTTCTACTTATCCATTTTATAGAATTTAACGCTCTCAGAAGTATACTGTGGAACCAAAGAAGGCAAAACCACCAAGGGTCATCTGAAATTGTGCTTGGCTCACTGATAATCCCCGGACAAAATTAGAGATCACTACTCAAGCATAAGGTAGATGATTTTTTTGAATCTTAGCAGACATTTTTAAGTATATTTACACCCATACCCTACCCAGGTATTTTAATTCTTCAGTTTGAATAGAGATTAGCACAAACATGAAAGGTACAAAAGCCTGTGGGCCAAAATAGAATTTGTCATTCAAGCTCATCCAATCCTTATTTGCCAGATGACTTCCCTTATCAACAGAAAAAGGAACAAAATGGATGGCACTTTTTATGATAACTTTTTTCTTTTATTTCATTCAGTAGGGGTCTCCAAAGCTGAAAGGGCATAAAATAGCACACACTTTTTAGCTTATACCTTTTGGCATATGAATGTAGGTATCATCCTGGCTCCCTTGCCTTTTTCTATTCCATTTCAGGAAATAGCCATCTATCACTTTCCTTTCCATGGGAATGTGTTTCATGCTTTGGGGCTTGTCCTTTTTTAAACATAAAAATTTGATTTGTACTTTTGTTAATTACCTGGTAGTACTGAGGATACATTAAATTACAAACAGGATTCAGCTGTTTCCTGAAATGAGCATGTGAAACAGACTCTTGTAAAAGTGTGCTGTTAGTTTATCTTGAATTTAGGAAGCATATGAGAACTTAGTAGTCCTTGAGACAGAGTTCAAATAATTTTTACTTTTGTTTCCTATAAATTTACATCTTTTAAGTGTTACTATTCTGGCTGCAGGTAATGGCACATGCCTGTAATACTAGCAACTGGGGACACTGAAGCAGGAGGATCACAAATAAAACGGGCTGGGATGTAGCTAAGTGGTAAAATACTCCGGGTTCAATATGTAGTCACCTTTTCCCTCCCAAAAGTTGCTATTCTGGTTAGCCTAGTTGAATTTTTTCCCCCTCTAACTGGAGTTATTAGTCCTTATTAAAAATAGTACTAATTTGTACTTTAAAAAAAATTGAGTGATAATGGAATTGTGAGTTAACTCTAACTTTTTTCAGAATTTTGATTAATCATACAGTCTTTTTCCTGTTGTCCATCCCCAGCTGACCCCCCAGTTTTCCTAAGACTGCTACAAAGATGTTTGACATAAAGGCTTGGGCTGAGTATATTGTGGAATGGGCTGCAAAAGACCCATATGGGTTCCTTACAACAGTTATTTTGGCCCTTACTCCACTGTTCCTAGCAAGTGCTGTACTGTCCTGGAAATTGGCCAAGATGATTGAAGCCAGGGAGAAGGAACAAAAGAAGAAACAAAAACGTCAAGAGAATATTGCAAAAGCTAAACGACTCAAAAAGGACTGAAGGAATGTATAGGCTCTGCAACCAGAGAAAAATCATTTGGAAAATTATGCAGCTTTGGAAGGACTCACTAAGGTTTCTTTGGATTTCATGATAGTATTATTTAGTATGAAATCTGATCATGTAGAAGAATCATGTTTTGACCTCCATACTGTAGTTTTAGGCTTGGGTACCGAAGTTTGTAGGTATCTACTGGCAGTTATAAATAAGCATACATACAGGTTGAGCATCCCTAATCAGAAAATCTCAAACTTGGAATGCTCCAAAATCCAAATTTTTTGTGCACAAACATGATGCCACAAGTGGAAAATTGCAGTAAAAACACAAGTATGCTAAAAATATATAAAAATACCACATAAAATTACTTTCAGGCTATACGAAACAAATGAATTTTGTGTTTAGACTAAGGTTCTGTCCTCAACACATCTCATTATGTATATGCAAATATTTCAAAATCTGAAAAAAATCAAACACTTCTGGTCCCAGACATTTCAGATAAGGGATACCCAACTTGCAATACAAATTCTTCATAGGTGATTAAGTTATTTGCCATTTTGCAGCTTGTGTACTGAAATGATTATGGAGAAATGAGTTTAGATTGTGAACTTTATTCAAATAGTGGCTTAAAATGGGATCCTGTTCTGAACAAAATATGTTAAGAATATAAGACAATTATCCTTTCTGAGGTGAAAAGTTTGTTCTTAAAGGAGATACAGTATATTAATCACATCTTTTATCATTATTGCTTATTCCTTGGAATGTACTCATTTTTGGATTTCTCAAAGTAAAATAGTATTAATGAGTATACAAGTCTGTTTTCTTCATTTTTTTTTTTTCTTTCTGATTTTAGCCTTTAAGACAACTGGCGATTATCAAGACATTCTCATTTTTAAAACCTAATTTTATAAAGAATTTTCTTGATTATGTAGAATACTGTCTTCTGGTTATAACAGTCTTTGTACTTATGAACATTGCCATTTTCTTAAGAGATGTGTTGTTGAGAAGAATGACACTATGATTTAAAGCTCGTAGTAAAAAGGCCAAATACTGTAGTATCTTGGAACCATTTTATTTTTGTGTTATATAAAACAGTGAAACAGTGAAAAAGTTTTATCAGGTAATTTGTTGGTTATATAGATGGCACTTTTGGTTTTATTCCATTCTTTAACTCATAGGTAGTGATGTCCTGTACTTTTTGATCCAAAAAGTTTGAGGTAAAAATTGAAATTTCATATTTTTTTTAATAGAGTTAACAGCTAAGCCATAACTTCTTCAATGGTAAGAAAGGCTTAAAATTTGGGAAGATTTTGTTGGGTATAGTAATAATTGTACAAATAGAATAAAATTGTATTCAAAATGAGAATAGTATAATTCAAAGTACAGAGCTAAAGGATCTCTCCTTAAGTAGTATAACTGGAACTTTGACTATTAAACATGGCTTTTCTAAATGCATGGTCCAGTAATTTTATTCATTGTATTTAATAGCTTATTAATGTTTCTGCACCTCTGAGAATGAATATTAAGTAATTGTCCAACAGCTCTCATTTTAAAATGAAACCAGATAATGAAATAAATTTGATACTTTTATAAGAGGTCCTGGGTTTTTGTCTTTTTTTTGGGAGAGAATAATAAGATATGTAAGTTAGACTTTCAAAGGGTTATGAATTTCCCTTGTACCTAAATGTATTTATAAAAGCTTAGGACAGTGTTTCTTAAATTTGAGAACCTAAGGATTTTTGAGAATGGTATGGACCAGTTTGAATAACACTTAATGTTATTTTTAGGTTACCAGTACCTACTTGAAGCTAGTATAATAGACATGTTATAACGCCAGACATTGAAATAATTCAATGTTTAATTATAAGCTGGTTGTTCAGGTGATCTAGGATATGCTTTATATATTATCTTTAAAATTAAAACTTGCTTATACAAAACTCCTGGTCTTCATGAGTCTGCAGAGCCCATTTTAAGAAAAACTAGGTTAAGGTAAATCCAAAATGTTAGGGTGTCTATAGTTAAGCTGTTCATGGAAAGAATTTATATACATATTTTGCTTATGGAATATTTTAGAGTAATAAAAGCATTGAAGCAAAGAATGTGGTCCTTATAATTCTTACTTCTCTTACTAAAGCTGTAGTTTCACTGGTTCTGTTGTAACAATTTAAAAGTATTTTTCTGTGATTTGTTAAAGTTGTAACATTAATTTTTTATATTTTTTTTGCCATAAGCTATTTGTTTTTTCTTCAGCTTTTCTCAACATTTATAGAGCTTTTTTTATGGTGAGTTCAAGTTTTTTTTTTCTTTAAATATATATTTTTTAGTTGTAGGTGGACACAATATCTTTATTTTATCTTTATGTGGTGCTGAGGATTGAACCCAGTGGCTCACACATGTAGGTAAGCACTCTACCTCTAAGCCACTACCCAAATCCTTCAACAAGGTTTTATAATATTTATGTATGTTTGGGGAGGAGGCATAAAGCAGAGAATATTGTGAAGTTTGGGATTCTAAAAAAAAATTCTGTCTTCTCTCACCTTAATAAACATTATTTTTTTAAAAATCCCATTTATTCAAAATACAACTTTTTAGTTTCGTTTTGTTGACTATTAAACATGGCTTTTTTAAATTGAGGACTGAACTCAGGGACACTTGGCCACCGAGCCACATATCCATCCCTATTTTGGAAACTATCCCCAGATTGCCTCTAATATTTTATCAGAAATATATAAATAGAGGGCTGGGGTTGTAGCTCTGTGGTTGAGTGCTTGCCTCGAATGCAAGAGGCACTGGTTTCCATCCTCGGCACCACATAAAAAAATAAAACAAAGATATTGTTTCTGTCTAGATCTAAAATAAATAAAAGATATATAAATAGATTGTGTGTCAGAATTTGACTCATGATATCCACTACTGCTGTATCAGATGTGTAAGTGCATTTTTGAAACTTTAAGAATGGACCTACTGAAAATGAGCTTAGGAAGCTTTGGGCAGGAACCCAGGACTGAAATAATAATTAACTGTGCCTCATTCCTCTGTCATTACATGTAAAGGAAAGTGGCAAGGGGCACTGTACATCTTAACTGGTTATAAATGAGAGGAAACTTGATCTTGTTTAGGAATTATTGTTTTTATGTTTGCATATGGTTAGAGGAAATCACTGATTTAGTAGAATATATTTAAGGACAATTTCTCCATTTCTCAAACATAGGAAAAGATTCCATGGTCAGATACCTAAAGTTTGGGAAACATAAGCAGAACTTGGACAAGTTTCTTTTCTGCATGATTTCTTGGAGTCTTTAACCTAATATGACTGCCATGGATTCTCCTTTGTACCACTTTTTTCCCCAAAGAACATAACACAGTTTGGAAAAACCTAATCTAAATACATTCAGGTTACACTTTTAAATAAAAGAGGTAGCATTAAAAAAACCAATATAGTGGTTTTGATTCAGGGTTAATTAAGAAATAGCAAGAAATCTGTTAGAAAAATGGAGAAGACTTATTTCCTCCATTTTTGTTGGTTTTTATACCCTTTTTTGTTTTTTATTATTACTTTTTGTACCAGGGATAGAACCCAGAGCACTGTACCACTGAGCCCCATCCCCAGCCCTTTTTATTTTTTATGAGACAGGGCTACACTAAGTTGCTGAGGCTGGCCTCAAACTTGTGATCCTCTTATCTCAGCCTTCTGGGATTACAGGCATGTACCACCATGTCTGTCATTTTGTTGGTTTTTAACTTAAAATACATAAGGCATAGCTAATTGGCTAGATTTTAAACCCCAGAGACTTTTTTTTTTTTTTTTGCACCACAAAGTTTGTATAATAATTAAGCCCAATATTGTAAAAACTAAAAATATGTGTATAGCATATATAACATAGGCATAGAACTCTAAGAAAGTATCTAGAGTATCTACAATGTTATTTAATTATGCTAATAGGAACATTTTTAATTTTGAGACTAAAATTTTTAAACTACTTTTGAAAAGCTATAAAAAACTTGTAAATGGCCAAAATGTCATTATTTTAAAAATGAAATATGGTGGCCAAGCTAATATTTAATATTTCAATTATACTTTGCAAGTGTTTGGCCTTAAAGGTAGGTATTTTTAAAAAAATATTTTTTAGTTATTGATGAACCTATTTATTTATTTATTTATATGTGGTGCTGAGAATTGAACCCAGTGCCTCACACCTGCTAAGGCAAGCACTCTGCCACTAAGCCACAAACCCCAGCCCAAAGCTAGGTATTTTAAAAAAGTTGCTTGGAAAGGCAAAACTTAATCAGGACAAGATTATAGTTCATTTTTAAATATAGAACATCCCCTAAAAACATCCTCTAACAATGTAGTCATCCTATACACTTGCCTAGAGGAGAGGAGTATGGGTGGATTATTATGAACTTCATTCCCACCTCTCAAAACTGCCTTGACTTTACATGCTCTACTAATTGTGTTGGGCCAAGTATCATCATTTTATTTGAACATAATGCAATTTCCCTCAAAGATTCTTGGCTAAGATTTTCTTATTTTGCTTATGTAAAACAGGTATTTTAAAATGAAAACTAAAAATTAATGTAAATTCTACCATATGCTAAGATATTTGAAAACATTTGCAAAAGATGTACATAGGATGAAATTAATAAGTTAATAGAAATTTGGCAGTAGAGACACTCTAGCATGCTAAAAGTATTTACAATTTTCTTTTCAAGCCAGGATTTAAGAACATGTTAACTGAGTCACAATCCAATTATTACTATAAATTGTAACTTCTTTTATATTACCTAATGGCTAGTTCCTTTTTTGCCTCTGTGGTAAAATACAGTACTGCTTGGTAGTGATCTGACAAGACAAAATGCTTAACCTGCTATTAACAGGGCTGTTGGAACACTGAAATTATCACCTAGGCTCTTCTTCTTTTTTTTTTTTAGAGAATTTTTTTTTTTTTTTTTTAAATATTTATTTTTTAGTTTTCGGCGGACACAACATCTTTGTTTGTATGTGGTGCTGAGGATCGAACCCGGGCCGCACGCATGCCAGGCGAGCGCGCTACCGCTTGAGCCACATCCCCAGCCCCTCACCTAGGCTCTTCTGTCATTCAGTATGTTATGGTGATTTTGTCAGTTACTTTTTTTTTTTTTTTTTAGTGTAAATGCTTTATAAAATAGTTGTATTTTTCTGTAGTTATTAGAATTTTTACCTTTAAGTAAACATTTCAGTGTATGTGGTTTTAGGAATACATTATTAATATTTAACCAAAGATTTCCTTGCATTATTCAGAGCATAAAAGTTTTGGTTTTTGTTTAGTGAATATTTATTAAATATCTACTCTACGCCAAACACTGTGAGATAAACTCTACATTAAAATAATGAAAACTTAGTTGTGCACTCTAGAAAATGACCCTTTGAGAGTACTTTTGCATGTTGTCAGTGTCATCTGTCTACATTTTTCTTCAATATACAAACCATGATTCCCAGCTATCAGTGGAATTGCATTCTGCTTTGAGAACTCGTCCATATATATATATTTTTTTCAAAGTAAATTTCATTCTCATGGAATTCCAGTTATCCCATTTCTCTCTTTACTGTCCTTTAAGACTTCTATGATGGATTGTCTCCTGTTGGTCCTAATTCCTCTCCAAACTCCAGCCACAGTTTAACCATAAGGTAGTTTTTGTCCCATTTTCTCAGCAAGGTGGTTCCTTTTTATGAGCTAAATTTCTTTGCATTTACACATTTTATCCAAGTTCATGTTTTTGATTAGTCCTTTGGAATTTTTTTTTAATATTTTTTAGTTTAGTTGGACACAATACCTTTATTTTATTTGGTGCTGAGGATCGAATCCAGGGCCTTGCACATGCCAGGCAAGTGCTCTTCTGCTGAGCCATAACCCCAGCCCGTAGTCCTTTGGAATCTTAATAGGGTACATCAACAAAAATAAAAATATCAGTTTTTCCTTTTATATTTTATCATTTGGGAGAGCTCACTACCCTTATTCTGCCAAGATATATCCTTCCACCTAAGGATCCTATATGCATTGAGCATTCACAACTACCTGAACACTCCTTAGAGTAGTAATCTAAGAAGGGAAAAGAAATTCTAAGCAAATTCATGAACAAGATGAGGACTAAACCAAATGTAAGATTTAAGGCTAAAGAGTTTACACTTCAGTGCTTCCTAATCTCATGTTACTTACGGGTACTAAAAATGAATTCTTAAGCTAGAATACAGAGTTATTGTATACCTAGAAAATATAAAGTAACCAACCTTTTATTTGTTAAAATTGTTATATCCATGTAAATTAAATGATTTCATCAGTGCAATTCATTGATTTTGGCTCTTGCCATCTTGTGGCATCCAAGATCCTGGCTGAAAGGTTTTACCAGTGCTGGTGGGTGCCTCTGAGGGTTCTTCCTTTCCAAAGTATGGAGCAGAGGCATGCCCTTTAATGTGAGTTTGAACAGGTGGAGGCAAGTGTTCCTTGATGGTCTCTTTACTAAGGAGTTTTTCTTTTTCATAAAAATCTTGACTTTTAATTTTCATTTCTTCTCTATATTTCTCATTCTTTAATATTTCCTGCACATATATACATATAAATAGAAAAAATATTAAATTAAAAGCTTAAATACCAAAGAAAGGTTTTATGAAAACAAAAGTCAATAAAAATAAAAAATACATACATGATACTTGCTTTTTCAATTAAATTTTTGGATATATACAGGATAATTTTTAAAAAATTTGATTATCAGTGTTAAAATGATTCTCATTTTATGTTAAGATTTTATGGTAGAAATAGACATGAAGGACCACAGAATAGAAATATTTTTCTATCCCAAAATGGAAATAAGCTATTAAACATGAAATATTACACAGGAGCATAAGTCACTTAATGAAATAATTTGAAAGCTTATCAACTATTTTCTGCCTTAAAATTCTTTTTCTATGGGAACTAAAGTGTTAAAGCTAAGGCCACCTTATGGTTCCAAATCCAAGCCATCTATCTCCCCTTCTTTAGAGCGATAATGGCAGAGGATAGGAATGGAATCTGAGTTCAGTATGCCCTGGACACTAGTTCCAAAGGCACTTTGCTATTGGAAATGCTTCCTCAGATCAGTACAATCTGTGCAGTGCACTTCTGTTTCTCAGATTTGCTATTCTATCTAGAAGGATTTATACCCAAAGTAACAATCTCTTAGCTATTTTACTAAACACAAGACCATCGCATTTAAGAAGCGGCTTTAAATGTACCACTAAAGGCATTTAAGCTTCTGTATTCATCCTTGATTTCAGTGATGCCAAAATTTAAAAAGATGTGCATCTTAAAAACAGATGAAATGTTTTTCTTCTATCTTATTTTTAAGTGAATTTAAAAAATTTCAATACCTTTATTTTATTTATTATTAGTTGGTGCTGTGGATCAAACCTAGTGCCTCACATGTGCTAGACAAGTGCTCTACCACTGAGCTACAACTCTAGCCCATGGATGAAAAATTTTAATGTTGTTTTTGCTTATCTGGGTTTTCTGATTTTTCTTTAGGAATAAAATAAATGTCATTTATAATACAAAAATTAGAACATTAATGTAACTAATATCACAACATTGAAAAAAACAAGTTCTCAAGTTTTTTAAAAAATTTACCACTTTAAAAAAATGACACTTTAAAGGGCAACATCATGGCATCTATGATGTAATCTTTCTGTTTCTAAAGTGAATTTCAAGTAGTATAGTCCTTTAAAACCATAAGCACCAATATTTAAAATAATGGGTTGAAGTTAAGAGACGGTGGCGTATGCCTATAATTCCAGCTACTTGAGAGACTCAGGAGGTGATCTCAACTCCTGGGCAACTTAGTGAGACTGTGTCTCAAAAAGTAAAAAGGGCTGTAGCTTAGTGGTAGGGAGTCCCTGGATTCAATCTCCAGTATTCTCCCTGACATGTGAACAAAATTAAAATTTAAAAAATAGCTATAGTGTTATAGACTTATATATGAAGGATGGCCCATCTAATGAAATTTCTCCCTCAAACATATGAGGAAAAGAACAATATTTATAAATGTTATTGTAGTTTTCACAATACAGAGCAAATCCCCATGCATAGTTTAATAACCACAGGAAGTTTAGGGGCAGCTGCTAACAAGTGAGGGTGAGAGTAGAGAAATCAGGCTTTGCTTTTCTTACACCATATAGAACTCTTATGTAAGGTGATTTTACACAAAGGTTATCCTTTCCTGTGATATTGGAAATAATGCAAGTTAGACAAGAATACTTTTTTGGTATTGCCATGTTTTTCAAGTTCCTGTGTCTTCATATGAAGCTCAGTCTGGGGAGCAGAATGGAAGGTTCAGGGCCAGGTTAAACTTACCCTGGTAACTGATCTCAAGTAGCAAGAGGCTACTCAGGCTCACATGGAGCTTGCTTGATCTTGGCAAAATAACATCAGTTACATCCCCCCAAACTGTGCCCATGCCTACTCTATTTACTTCACCACCATTGCTGCAGTTGCATAGTTGGTACACAGATGTGCCCTCTGAATAACGGCGGATGGGATGTAGCTCTGTGGTAGAGTACTTGACTAGTTTACATGAAGCCCTGGATTCAATCACTAGCACCTCAAAAATAAATAAATAAATAAATAAATAAGAAAAAGAAAAAAGCGTCTCTTATTTCTCTTGCTTTCAAATAATATTTCTTTATTTGACATTACTCTTTTTAAAAAATATTGTTTCTAGTTGTCAATGGACCTTTATTTATTTATTTATATGTGGTATTGAGAAGTGAACCCAGTGCCTCATGCATGCTGTTCATCTGCAACTAAAAAAATATAAAACAAAAAAAAAACATTACTTTTCCAACTCAATTTCTGTCTTATAAAAAAGCTATTTAGATAATTGAAAAGCCACTAATGATTATGGTGATCATTTTGACATGTGCAGAAGGATTAAAGATTGCAGAGTTGAAAAACATGGAGACTATACTTTTTCCTAGAAAAATTATTTATTATTTTTTGGTATCAGGAATTTAACCCAGGGATGCTTAACCTTTAAGCCACATCCCCAGCCCTTTTTATTTTTAATTTTGAGATGGTCTCACTAAGTTGCATCGGGCCTCACTAACTTGCTGAGGCTGGCCTTGAACTTGTGATGCTCCTGTCAGCCTCCTGAGCTGCTGGGATTATAGGCATAAGCTGCTACAATGGGATATTATTATTATTTTGTAAACTAATTGCTACCAGGCAGAACCCTGCTAATAGCTTCTAGGGAAATTAAACAGAACATAAATCATTCATAAAAGGAAATCTAATTTTGTAACCATTTGGTATTAACCAATGAAAGTAGGAATTATATTAAGAAAGTCTATTTTAGCATGGAAACTATCCTAAAGCAAAGATTTTTTTTTCCCCTTAGAATTCCATGGAACAATATCACCTTGTCTCCATGTATTTATCAGTTTCTTTATGTTCTAGTGTTTTGTGTAGGGACAAATCAGAAGCCAGGGGAGCTTTCTTTATAGTTTGTATTTTAAAAAGACATTTATCATTTTACCTATTGCTTTTCTTCCTGTCAATATTTTTTCTTAAACTAAAAAAAAGATGGCTGTTGACATTTTATCACTTTATATTGTGCCATGATTTATTTAACAACTACCCTATTTTTCCCAATATTTCACTTCATTTAAAAAATAACATTGTGATGATTATCCATGTAGATTATTCTTTGACTCAGGGTTCCAACCCAAATTTACCTTTCACTAGCTGTGTGACACCAAGAAAGTCATTTAACTTTCTCAATACTAATTTCTTTCTTTGAAAATGGGGATAAAATTAATTGATAACAGTATTATGTTTCCTAAGATTGTTGACAATATATGACAAGGTAATTATGCTTTTATAAAACTATGATGCCAAATGAAGTATCTTTTTTCTTTCTGTTCCCTTTAAGTAATCTCTATAGAGTTCCTTTAAAGGTTGACAGGTCTATACAGATTACAAATTCTTCCATATTCTAATATAAGCCAAACATTACTATTGGTTTAAAATTATGAATCTTTAAAAAATGTGATTATGTATGTATAGGTGTTTACTCTTAAAATACTCATTAGTTACTCTTTCCATTGTTAGCTTCCTCTGAAAGCTTTTCAATGGTGGTTAAGAAAATGGGGTCTGAAGTCAGACTACCTGCATACAAATCCCAGGTTTTCCATTTTACTAGCTCTGTGACCCAAGGATTGTTACTTAACCTCTCTCTGCTCAGTTTCTTTATGTGTAAAATGGAGATAACAATACTGTATTCCTCAATGAGCTGCTGTAGAGATTGGGCAAAAACTGGTGGCTGGGTAGTGATAGTACAAATAAGGTATAGGTGGATTTCAAAGTAGTGACTGTTTAATTCATTCACTAAAAAAAAATTAAAGTAAAAAAATTCAGTTTGATTGCATTAGCCACATTTCAAGTATTTAACAGCCATCTTGGCTATCATATTGCAAAGTACAGATACAAAATATTTCCATCATTGCAGAAACAGAAACTACTGGACTGTACTAATCTAGATCTATCCTAACAAAACTTAAAAATAATCTTCCAAAAGTTTGGGCTAACACACATGCCAATTAATGGTTCTCCTGAACAAAATCAATATTTTCTAAAGGAAGACAACAAAACCAGACATTAAACAAAATAATATTTCAGTGTTCATCATGCAACCAAGAAGCAAAAAGGAGAAAAGTATGATTGAAAATCAGTTAATGGAAACAGACTCAAATAACAGAAATGACTGAATTAACAGATTTTATCAAAGGTACTATAAAAATGTTCAAAGATTTAAAGGAAAAAATGTCCATTAAGAGGAAATAAATGGAAACTTAAAAAGAACTGGGCTTCTAGAAGTGAAAAATAAAATATATAAAATGAAATATTTAATGGAGTGATTAACAGATTAGACACTGCAGAAGAACAATCTGAAAATAAGGCAATGGAAGATATATAAGCTGAAGCAAGTAGTTTTTTTTTTTTTTTTTTTTTTTAAGCTTAAAAACTGACCAGAGCCTCAGGGAGCTGTGGGGCAGTGTCAAGTGGCCTAACATGCAAATGGAGTCACTGAAGAGGAAAGAATGACTAAAAAACCCAAACAGATAAAAATATAAATCTCTATATTCAAGAAGCTCTACAAACCCCAAGCAGAATAATCATAAAATCCAAGTACATCAAAATCAAATTGATAAAAACTAATGATAAAGAGAAAAATCTTAAGCTAACCATGGGGGAGAGGGGACATACACATTTATAGAAGAGACAAATAGCACTGAGTTCTCATCAGAAACAAAGCTACCAATAAGATAGTGGAATGACTTTAAAGTGCTTTAAGATAAACTGCCAATTTAAAATTCGGAATCCAGTGAAAATATCCTTTAAAAATGAAGAAATAAAAACATTTTCAGACAAAAAAGTGAATTTGTCTCAAGCAAAAGAAACATCTACAAGCCAATCTACTACAAGAAACATCACAGGAACTCCAGTTAAAGGCACATGGTAAAAGATGGAAACCTAAAGCTACACAATAAAATAAACTGCTGGAAATAATAAGAAGGAAGAACTTCATTGCAAAGGAAAATACAGATTCGGAACGCTTCGCTAGGTGATGGCTGCTCTATAACTTGTCCATCCAGTTTAAATCCCTGAGGATATGATCATCACACTGCCCAGTAAAACCACTATGAATCTTGTAGCTCAACATGACTATACTAAGAAGAGTTCTCAAGCTTTACAAACCCAGTTTAGAAGTATATCCTGAGTGGGCCTGGTGGCACACACTTGTAATCCCAGCAGCTTGGGAGGCTGAGGCAGGAGGATCACAAGTTCAAAGCCAATTTAACAACTTAGCAAGACCCTATCTAAACAACAACAACAACAAAAAAACAAACAAACTAAAAAAGACTGGGGATGTGGCTCTGTAGTTGAGCATCCTTAGGTTCAATCCCCATTACAATAAAAATAAGTATAGCCTGAGAAGCAAGAGGACTATTGTTTATACATGCAGCCCTCAAATCCCTCACTTAGCCTGTCTCATTGCCCCTCTATTCCCAATCAATAAGGAGCTTCTGCTCACCAAGCATTCCACGTCTTATACCATCGTCCTGGCTCCCCTGATTTAGGATTTGGAACAGTATGTCAACAATGTTTCTTGTTTGCCTGAAGTGAAGCCTTATGAAGTTGACAATTAGAAAGTCATGAATGAGGTCAATCCCATTCTAGGAGGGTCACAAAGAGTCCTTGGAAGTACTGAAGGATATTATTCTCCACCAGTCTCAGGGAAGAAGAGAAAGAAACCATGCTGAGAATGGAGAAAGCAAAAGCTGTGTCAAAATCTTGTATGTCAAAATATTCCTTAAAAAGAACCCCAGATTCATCAGTATTATATATACATTTTTTCTAGGTCAAAATTTTAACGGTCATTCTGAAGGATTAGATTAAAAAGGAAATTTAAACAAGGAGAAGCTATGAATGCCTTCAACAAACTTATCACTGTTTTTGTAAAAGACATATTAATGGCTATTGTGACTATTCAGTAATGTGAACTTAATTCCTCCCACCCTCCACCAAAGCTGAAGTTCAAATCCTTTCCAAAACCATCATTGTGCTAAGAACAGTTATAGTAGCTGTACTACTATTGTACTCAGTGTTGCAAATTCCTTTGTATGGTAATGCAAAAAGCTTTTGAATTAAAAAAAAAAACAAAGCCTAAATATACAATTTCTTAATATGCTGTCATATTTAGTTTACTCACCGACACTAGGCATGATATGATCATTCCATTTGTTTCACATAGTCCCTCATGTGAAATCCTAGTACATCTGAGTTTTCCCAAATGGTGAGGAATTCAGTTCTAATAATCAGTTATGACTCTGAGTTATTAGATAACAGAAATGGGTATTTATACTATAAAAAGGAGGCGAAACAAATGGCAGAATAGAAATAGAGAGCTCTTCAGTAATGCATTGAGAGAGAGAAAGGAAATTGAGGCAATGCAAAACTGGGTCTTGGAACTGCAAAAATCTGAGAGAAGGGAGAGAGCAGAAAACTGCTCTGTGATGAAGTTATCATGAGGATTGAAGTTTAGATTACTTGGCAAGTTCTAGGGGAAAAGAAGAGCTGAGAAATATTCAGGTGAGTTAAAAAGGCTATCTCAAGCTGCAATACATGCCTGTAATACCAGTGGTTCAGGAAGTTGAGGCAGGAGGATTGCAAGTTCAAAGCCAGCCTCAGCAAAAGTGAGGCACTAAGCAATTCAGTGAGACCCTGTCTCTAAATAAAAAAATACAAAATAGGGCTGGGAATGTGGCTCAGTGGTTGAGTGCCCTGAGTTCAATCCCAGTACCCCCTACCTCCCCAAAAGGGTATCTCAAGAGTTTTCTGTAAAATATATACACCGTGTTGTGTCTCTAGGGCCAAAGGTAACAATTCTGAGTCTATACTATTAAATGGAATTGAATATATAGATGCAGGTATAAGTAGACATACAAAAGCATTTCAGACAAACAGAAGAACGAGAAGATATACTCCATTCATGTATGATGTGTCAAAATGTATTCTACTGTCATGTATAACAAATTAGAACAACAAAAAATTTCAGAATTATTCTATCATGAGGTGTTTAATGCTTTATATATACACACATAATGCTGACGCTGTGATATTCCTGTTAAATATAACATTCCACGATAATAAAATCCCAAGTTATTTTTGTGTATGTATGTTTGTTTGTTTATTTATTTATTTATTTTTATGATGCTGGGGATTGAATCCAGGGTGTTGCATATGCTTAGTGTGCACTCTACCATGAGCTAAACCCTAAGTCATTTAATTTTTATATCAATAGACTCCATGGAAATGAAATAGAGTCAGTGTTTTGTTAGGGAATTATCAAGTTTCTTTGAAAGTGTTATGAATCTAACTATAAAAAAATTCAGACTTATGCAGGTTGAATACATATATACACATCATACTCTGGTTCTTCTTTGATGTTATGGCTCCATGCTCCTCTGGAGTTTAGTATTTACAAATGGTCTCCATTTAACTTCAAGTACTTGAGAATTCCAAGTATGTGTATGTATGTATATGTGTGTGTGTGTGTGTGTGTGTGTGTGTGTGTGTGTATATATATATATATATATATATATATATATATATATATATATAAATAAAATTCTGTTCAAATTTAATTTCACACACATGCCAAAACAAAATCTAAATACAGGTTAAAATAAATTAAACAGTGCTTCATTGTTAGACAGTTTATTTCCCTAATAAATAGACAGATTATTTCCCTAATCCATATGTTTTTATCTCTTACCAGATATATGTTACATACAGGATAAATTTGACTTTGATAGCTACATTAATTTCTTTCCATAATTTAAACTACACATGCTAATGAATAATTTTTATTTTAATGAATATTCAACATTTAAAAGTATGAATACATTGTCTTTAAGTCAAAACAAATTTTGAAAAATACAAGAGTTTAATAAATAGATTATAAATAAAATTCAACATGAAGTATGTCTTGAACCCTACACTATAGGTACCTAGAAAAGGTGTTACAACCTTAAATACTGGAATATACCAGTCTCCAACCTTCAAAATAATTATAATGGGAATTTAATGTTTTAAATGTTCTAAGCTGATTTTTTTCTGTGTGCTGGAAATAGAATCCAGAGCCTCATACAAACTAGTCCCACACTCTAGCACTGAGGTACACACCCCTCCCAATCTCCAGATGTTTTTTTAACAGTATATTTGTAACATACTAAGAAGAAATTCAGACCTAGCAAATGCTATAGTGATGTCTAAGGTTGAAAATATTGCCAAATTGTTTAACTAAACTATATTTTCTAGTTCCTCAATTTGAACTGCCAGAATGAAATAAGTCATTAGAACACCATTTTCTAGTCTAGGAAAGAAAGAAGAGAAAAAATTGGGGAGGCATAGAGATCTTTAAAAGGTTTTCTGGGTTCAGACCCAAGGCAAGCCTTGCTAGACAGTAATAAAAAAATGGATTTAATCTTGCCCAGATGGGAGTAGGAACCAAAAGGGTAAATAAATGATAGCACTTAGGTTAGTATGCTAGCACTGGGTTGCTAAGAAATCTATTAGAATGAAACAACAGCCAAGCGAGTTATACTTTAGCAGACGTTATTCCTGCTACATGTTCTTGCCAATCACTAGTATGCCTCTGCCAAATCAGTGTCACATTTAATTTATTCACATTCAAATCTATTGCAAACATCCTTTTATCAATTACAATAATGAAAATGTACACTGAGTTTGTTGTTTTGACATGCTTGCTTGAACTTTCCTCCTCATTTAAAAAAAAAAAATTTCTAATTGCAAGAAGTGAATCCCAATGGTTCTTGTTATTTGAGGGGACAATTGTAAGGTTTGTTTATATTTTTTGCTGGCTAGGAATTTCTGGCACTGAGTTTTATTTCTTTGAACTTGAGCCAGAATAATTATTAAATCTCAAAATGTCACTAAAATGAACTAATCACAGAGCTCAAGTCATTAATAGTTTTGCGGGTGCTATTTCCTTTAATAAAATAAATGAACTTTCACATATATGGGGGAAAAAAAAGACCTCTGAGCAAAAGACACAATTACGTAATTGAAAAAAAAAAACCAGCAGTTAAACATTAATAAAAAATAATTAGTCACTTTAGTCCTAGTTAATTTAACTACTCGAGTGGGAATCAAAGAAAACCTTGCTCCCTTGTGTAAAAAGTGGAAAGACCAAAATCCCTGGGACAAAAGGTAATGTCATATTCTTATTGCTTTCTGGGCTTGGCCTCTGTGAGAGGTGAAGAAAAGGAAGGGAGGCAAGAGCCTCGGAGAAAAGAAGAGGTTTCATCAGTGTATGATTGCTAACGTTTATTGAGCCATCTACTGTAGGGAGAAACGAGTTCTCCTCTAAATTGAGAGAAGGAAGAATAGAAGTTGGGAAAGAAGAGGTGAGACAAGAGTTAAAGAAGCTGAAGCTCAGAATTACAGAGCCTGCCCTAGAGAATAAAAACTGGCCAAAAATTGCACTCCTGAGGACCCGATGCAGAGACAACAGGGCTGAAAGAGATGTTCAATCATTCATACATTTTTCATTCATTCAATAAATACATACTGAACTCCTACATTTCAAGGCTCCTTATATTTTTTTTAATATTTATTTTTTAGTTGTAGTTGGACACAATACCTTTATTTTATTTACTTATTTTTATGTGGTACTAGGATCGAACTCAGGGCCTTGCGCGTGCTAGGCAAGCGCTCTACCTCTGAGCCACAACCCCAGCCCAAGGCTCCTTATTCTTATGAAGCTTTGTTGGGGGACAAAGAGGAGGATAAGAAAAGGAGATAGCTTGCACTAATGCCAGAAGTCAAGATAGAGAAAAGCTGGGTTAGCACCAATGACCATTATGTTGGTAATGCTTAGGGGTCCTTTCCTATTTTCCCATTCACTCATTCATTGGTTCATTCATATGGTAACTGAGCACACTATGTGCCAAAGATAGAGAGACAGCATTTATCCTGTGCTGGGAATTTACAGTCTAGGGAAGAAAGGTAAAAAAGTAACTAAATTATATGATAAAGTCTGTGATAATATTAAGTAAAGAATGTTATGAAAATGCAGAAGAAAAGCCAGTATACTGATGATTATACACAGAGTAGGGACTAGGGGGTTAGAAATGACTTCTTGCAGAAGGTTACACTTGAATCTTAAATTTTGGGGAAGTAATCATAAAATTGAGAAAAGGGAACATTCTAGGAATAAGTAAGCATGTGTTCAGAGGGATGGAGTAGTAAAGCAGCACAACAAATTCAGGACACTAAATGTTTCCTACAGTATGCATAGATCAGAACATGCTGACTTTTGTAATGAAATCTGAGAATTTTTAGATTTTATCCTGAAAGCAATGGAAAAACATCTGGGACTTTGAAGCAAGAGCAGGATTTCCAGATAAAATACAGGATGTTCAGCTATATTTGAATTTCAGATAAATGTTTGGTATTTGTCATAAATATTGCATGGGACATACAATTAGTTATTATTTATCTGAAATTAAATTTAATGGGGTATACTGTGTTTCTATTTGCTCAATCTGACAATCATGGACAGGAGATTTACATGTTTATACTTTATTTTTTAAAAGATGACTCTAGTAGCTGTAGAAAGTGGATCAGAAGGAGGCAAGACTAGACTAGAGAGATCAGATAGAATATTACTGTAGAAATGTAAGTGAGCAATTCATTAGGGCAGGAACCAGGGCAAGTGAGATGGAGAGGAAAATATGGAATGTTAAGACACTCAAAAGGAGAAAGGTCTTGGTCACCAATGAGGTCTTGCTAGGTTGCCATGGCGGGCTTTGAATTCCTGGACTTAATTTAAAATGATTCAAAAAAATTAAGAGTTGAAAAAGTAACATTCCCTCTCACATGTGCCCTACTCTCTACTTATCCTTCCAGAGGAAGTCACTGTATTCTTCTAGAGATGCTACTGGAACCAAAATTTCTAGTTTTCTTTGTTATGATAAAATACGGTGAAATATACCCCAATTTTGCCACGTCAGGCTTTTAGATAAGAAAGATTAATATATTTTCCAAATGCAAACATTGGGTTAGCCTGACACAGGGCAGAAGAAGAGAACTGACAATACTGAATGACGAAAATTACAAAGCATCAGAGGGTTTAAGAATTATAATGCAAATAATAATAATAATAAGAAAGCTCATGTATAATGGCATAATTTGGTGTGAACATACTTTATATACAGTTACGAAAAATTGTGCTGTGAATGGATAATTATGATTGTAATGCATTCCACTATTAAAATAAATTAAGAAATAAAAATAAATTAAAGAAAAAGGAAAAAAAAAGCATCAGAGGGTTTAAGGAGTGTAAATGGTGACAATCATTGTTCAAAATATGTGTCAGCAAGTCTGTCTGACTATTCTTCTCTAATACTGTGGCCAGGCAGGTAATATCTGATTCTACTTGTCAAAATTTTTTTTATTAAAAAACAGTGTGAGTGGGTTGGGGATGTGGCTCAAGCGGTAGCGCGTTCGCCTGGCCTGCATGGCGCACTGGGTTCGATCCTCAACACCACATAAAAATAAAATAAAGATGTTGTGTCCACCGAAAACTAAAAAATAAATATTAAAAAAAAAAAAAAAACAGTGTGAGCAAAGAAATACAAAAAAGAAATTTTAGAGTGAAAAAATACCATGAAGCTAAAGGAGAACCGTCCAACGGAACACCGTGTGATAGGTGAAAATGGCTACTGAGCATTGCAAATGTGGTAGGATGACTGAGGAACTTTTTAATTTCATTTGACTTTCATTAATTTAAGTTGTAAGTGGTTAGTATCTTCTATACTGAATAATGAAAAATGAGGGAAAATACTCGTATCAAGAAGAGAAATTTTGGGCTGGGGTTGTGGCTCAGTGGTGGAGGGCTAGCCTAGCATGTGTGAGGCCCTGGGTTTGATTCTCAGCACTGCATATAAATAAATAAAATAAAGGTCCACTGACAATTAAAAAATAAAGAAAATTTAAGATGAAAGATTTATAAGGTATAACAATGAAAATAAAAATTGAGAACCACCATGAGTAATATGTCCAAAATATAAATTCTTTCATAATCTTACATTTGAATAGAAATTCACAGAAATTTGAAACAACATCCATTAAAAGTGTAGGTACAGAAAAATAAGTATGTGAAGAATAAAGAAAAAAGATGATGAAGCAGAAAGGCAAGAATAAAAATTAATTTACATAAGAGTCTTGTTAGATTAAGATAGGAAAAGTGTTAATTATCTGATAAAAAGAACACAGCAGCACTTTATAAATATTTGTTGGACTGAAATGAGGTGGATGTTATTTATGGTTTTCTCTTCCTCATCATGTCCTTAGGTACCATCTGTCAGATCACTGAGCTAGCATTATTAATTTTCTTTTCTTTTTTTTTTTTTTTGATGGTGGGAGTACCAGGGATTGAACTCAGGGGCACTCAACCACTAAGCCACATCCCCAGACCTATTTTGTATTTTATTTAGAGACAGGGTCTCACTGAGTTGCTTAGCACCTTGCTTTTACTGAGGCTGGCTTGGAACTTTGATACTCCTGTCTCAGCCTCCCAAGCTACTGGATTACAGGCATGCACCACCGCACCCAGTTTAATTTTCTTTTCTGTTCTTTTTTTTTTTTTAGAGAGAGAGAGAGAGAGAGAGAGAGAGAGAGAGAGAGAGAGAGAGAGAGAGAGAGAGAGAATTTTTTAATATTTATTTTTTAGTTTTCGGCGGACACATCTTTGTATGTGGTGCTGAGGATCGAAGCCGGGCCGCACGCATGCCAGGCGAGTGCACTACCACTTGAGACACATCCCCAGCCCTAATTTTCTTTTTAAACATTTTTCTGATTAAAGACAAATGTACCCTTTTAATAGCAAATTCACAAAATATATAAAAGCATAAAGAAGAAAATAAAAATCAACTTACCATTCAAATAACCATTATAATTCTATATTTGTTTCCCACCCATGTTGTTTTTTAAATACATATAGACTCCTTTATTTTAAAAATACCTTAAAAATCAAGCTTACATGGTATATTTTATAATTTTCTTCCTTTTAAAATTCATTCTCACACAATATAAAGGTTAAACACATAAATATGACATTAATCTGGAAATAGGCTAAGCCAACTAACTAATTAGATTCACACTTACACCTTCATTGCTTATTGTGATAACTTGTTTGAACAAGCTTCCAAGGATTTATTAGCTAGCAGCGATTATCAATGAGAGATAATGTACTTAGATTTTTTTTTTTGGTGGTGGGGTACCAGGGATTGAACCCAGGGACACTTAACTACTGAGCCACATTCCTAACCCCTTTAATGTTTTATTTAGAGACTCATAGATTGTGTGTGTGTGTATATATATATATATATATATATATATATATATATATATATACACACACACACATATAAAATTATAATTGTCTTATAAAATAGAGACACAAATAAAACAGCAGTAAATATGATAATTGTTGTTTCCTGTTTAAGAAACTTCCAAATTGTAAAGTCTGCTAATAACAAAGAAAAGAGAATAAACAACTGATTCAAATTATCCTGGCCCCAAACAGATTAACCATGTTCTTGTGAGTGGAATTTTTTTCACTGGATCATACTCATACCTTTCTAACCAGGAATTTGAAGACTCAAAATTCCTGACCATTCAAAATCCAATGGTCTTTAAAGCAAGAAATAGAAGTAAAAGTTACTTATAATCTGTGGTATTCAATTACAATAGGAAAGAAAATCAGTGCTCCTACATGAGGTAAACTACAGGTAAACTGTTAGGCCAAACCACGCTTGTTCCTGAAGAATTAATATCAAGGTCTCTCCAGTGTCTGGGCAAATTATATATGACATCCTAGAAGTTCATTCCACTAAGAGGATTTTGGTTACAAAATTTTTATACACAGCTGATAACACAAATATAATTTTAAGAATATTCCTAAGAAATATTTCATTTTCTGCCTTCAGATTACAAATAAAAATACCTTCAGATTACAAAGTTAGTTTGCACGTTTAATTTAATTACCTGGTACTGTCCATTTACATTTTCAGTTCATGTCTGCTAAAGATAATTTTGGGTGAATAAGTGATCTCAAGCAAAACAACGTGGGGAGAGGGAAACAGAGAAGGAAGGAAAGTCAAAATAAATATGTGCTTTAGAGCTGGTCACTGCTTTGGGCCCTGGGACTTTCTGAGGAGTCATGTTAAAAGTCTCTGAACTGTTTGCCCAAGGGACAGACAGGAAGCCTTCAGGGTTTATTTGTGGTACTGGGGATTGAACCCAGAGGTGTTCTACCACTGAGCTGCATCCCCAGTCCATTTTTTTTTTTTTTAAATTTTGAGACAGGGTCTTGTTAAATTGCTGAGTGTGTCACTAAATTGTGTAAGCTGGCCTTGAATTTGGAATCCTCTTGCCTTAGTCCTGACTAGTTGAGATTACAGGCATGTGCAACTGTGCCTGGCAGAAAGGGAGTTTTCGTCTAGTAATTCCTTTCCCTCGTTGGTCAAGACAGCATGTTAACCCTCTCATCCTCCACGTCCTTTTCCTCAGACATCATGTGCTACAGTGTTAAGAGAGGAAAGTGAAGTATACTCAGTACAGCTGTGGTGAGGTTATTCCTGTCAGCAGTTGGTTGCTGCAGCAAGGCTGGAGTAGAAGGCAGAAGAGGCAGGTGAGGGAGGCAAGAGGCATCTGATACGGAGCTCCTATAACCTTGTATTTTTTTCCATTGGGATAGAAAATTTAAATCATCCTGAATTATAGAAAAACATTTTAAATAAATATATTACATTTTAAAAAACTCCAATATGTTTAATTGTCCTGAATATTATGAAAAAGACAACAGAGGCAACTCTTAGGTTATATAAATATGAAGAAAAAAAACAGAATAAAACTTCACAGTAATTTCTGCAAAGCAAACATTCTAAATAATATAACATTATTCTCAAATGTAGATTAATTAAAAAACGGTTCAAATGAACTTAAATTTATTTATGAACAACTTCATATCAAATTAGAATTCTTGTGGACAAGTGGAAATGACAGTAAAATAAAAGCAGCTATCACTTATTTAATACTTATTTTGAGCTAGAGTTTGGCTAAGAACTTTATATGGATTCACTAGATTAAAAAATTACTCTCAAAATTAGTAATTTTTAAACATTTTGGACTGTGAGCCTTAGTGAGTACACCAAGGTCTTCAGATGAAAGGCTAGAGACCTGGGGAAGACCTGATGTTGCATGTTGAGTCTAAAAACAATCTGCAGGGGGTTGAGGATATAGCTCAGTTGGTAAAGTGCTTGCCTCGCATGCACAAGACCCTGGGTTCAATCCCTAGCACCACACACACACACAATAAATAAATAAAAACAATCTGCAGGTGGAATTTTGTCTTCCTCAGGGATTCTTCCCTTAAAGCCTTCAACAGATTAGGTGAGGCCCACCCACATAAAATACAGGGTAATTTCAATGTTAATCTCATCTAAAAAATACTTTTGCAGCAAAATCTAGAATAGTATTTGACCAAATATCTGGTACATGATCTGGCCTATTCTACCATTACAGGGAGAAATACATTTTACACAACTAGTTACATAAACATGTTCATGTAACACATATTCTTAGTAAACATTTGTAGGTTTATACTTTCTCTTACATATTACATATTTCACTTTATTAAAAAGAAAAAAACAGTGGCCTGGGGTTGTGGCTCAGTGGCAGAGCATGTGCCTAGCGCATGTGAGGCACTGGGTTCGATCCTCAGCACCACATAAAATAAATAAATAAAATAAAGGTATTGTGTTCATCTATAACTACAAAAATATTTTTTTAAAAGAAAAAACTGTAACCCACTAATTTGATTTCATAACCTACTAATGAATCACACTGATGGAAAAATCCTGCTCTCAATAACACATCCGTTTATTCATGTTTTAGAATACATATAAAGAAATGCATTACAGTGACACCAGAATATGATCTGTCTCTCTCATTCATGTGTGTGTGTGTGTGTGTGTGTTTGTGTGTGGCAGTGCTGTGATTGAAGCACTGCTAGGAAGGGCACTACCACTGAGCTATAGTCCCAGCACCAGAATATGATATTTGAGAAGGAAATTGAGAACACACAAGACACAATGAACAAATGTATGTCAGGACCGGGTGCAGTGGTACATGCCTGTCTGTAATCTCAGTGGCTCGGGAGGCTGAGACAGGAGGATTGCAAGTTCAAAGTCAGCCTCAGCAAAAGCGAAGGCACTAAGCTCAATGAGAGCTGACTCTAAATAAATACAAACTAGGGCTGGGGATGTGGCTCAGAGGTTAAGTGTCCCTGAGTTCAATCTTGGTACCTCATGCCCCCAAATAGTCAGGAAATAATAAAATGCCTAATTTCTTATCACTATAGGAACACCATATCTTAGCAAAAGAGTATAGGGTTTTATCACTATTATGATAAATATTTGAGAATAAAATCAGGCAATGCCTAAAGATAAAATAAAATCAGAGGCAATTAAATATGGCTTGGTATTCTACAGGGTATACAATCAATACAAATCAATATGATTTTCTTAAATAGCATTATTTTCACTATTTAAAAAATGAAATCACATACAAGTGATAGGAGCATTAAAAAAACTGTAAAATATGGAGAGGTTAAGAAAAAAACACAAAAATGTGGTGAGATAACTGAGAAAAGTGCACTTTAAGTTGGGTATGGTCACACTCATCTGTGATCCTAGCAACTCAGAGGCTGAGGCAGGAGGACTGCAAGTTCAAGGCCAGTCTTGGTAACTTAGCAAGGCCCTAAGCAACTTAGCAAGAGCCTGTCTCAAAATAATAAAATAGAAAAGGGCTTGGGATATGGCTCAGTGGTTAAGCATCCCTGGGTTCAATGCCTGAAACTAGAAAGTGTTTTTCAAAACTAAATAAATGAATAAAAGGGCTGGGTATGTAGCTCAGTGGTAAAGTGCCCTGGCTAAAAAAAAAAAAAAAAAGTGTACATAAAAAATTTAAAAAGCCCTAACCTCACTTTTAACTCTTAGCCTTTTCTCCTCTGGATCAAAGCCCAGTTTTAACACCTAAATGAGACTTGTCTTAGTGAATGAATAGCTTATTGGTTAAGAATATAGACTCTCAAGAACTCAAAACACTCCAGTGACTCACTTTCATTTCTTACATGTTTTTCTAAAAAAGCATGATAAATTTTATATTCTCTTAGTTTTCACAGAGCTAGAAATCAGTCAATGCCAAAGAAAGTTCATAGATAAAAGTTTATAGATAAAACACTTAAAAACCTTTTAAGTGTTATTATGTTCCAGACATTTTTCAAATTTGTTCTTTTTAGATGTACATGGTAGTAGAGTGTATTTTGGCATACTGTACATGCATGGAGTATAACTTCCTACTGCAGTGGTTGAACACAATGTGGAGTTTCACTGGTGGTATGTTCATATATGAACATAAGAAAGTTATGTCCGATTCATTCTACTGTCTTTCCTATTCCCATTTCCCCTCCCTTACCTTCATTCTTCTCTGTCTAATCCAGTGAACTTCTATTCCCCCAACTTCACCCCTTTATTGTGTGTAGCATCCACATATCAGAGAGAACATTTGTTCTTTGTTTTTTTGGGATAGGCTTATTTCACTTACCATGATAATCTCCAGTTCCATCCATTTACTGGCAAATGCCATAATTTGATTCTTCTTTAAGGCTGAGTAATATTCCATTGTGTATTTATACCACATTTTCTTTGTCCATTCATCTGCTAAAGGGCATCTAGTTTGGTTCCATAGCTTAGCTACTGTGAATTGATCTGCCATAAAAATTGATGTGGCCACATCAACATATGCTGATTTTCAGTTCTTTGGGTATATGGTGAGTAGTAGGATAACTGGGCCAAATTTTGGTTCCATTCCAAGTTTTCTGAGGAATCTCTATACGTTTCCATAGTGGTGGCACCAATTTGCACTCCTACCAGCAATGTATGAGGATACCATTTCCCTACATCTTCATCAACATTTATTGTTACTTATATTCTCGATAATTGCCATTCTGATTGTAGTGAGATGAAATCTCAGTATAGTTTTAATTTGCATTTTTCTAATTACTAGAGATGTTAAACATTTTTTTCATATATTTGTTAACTGATCACATTTCTTCTTGTGCCAAGCACTGTTTTTATTCATTATTACTACAGTTGAGTGAAAAGAGCAGAACTGAAAAGAGTAAGTGTACCACAATGACAATTATGTACTAATAAATGCATGGGTAAATCAACTTGTTAAAATAAAGAGTTGTGGAACCAGCCATGGGACTTGGGGCAATGTGTTAAGTCTATTTTGGAAACATTAAGCTATTGTTATATTAACATTTTAATAAAACAAAGGAAAAAATCAAGTAAGGTCATAGAACTGGCCATGTCAGACAGTCACAAAAGTGCTCAACAGTTCAAATGGCAGGTGTACACTGCAAAGCGTTAGGCACTTTTGATTAGAGACAACCACCACAAAACTGGGCAAAGACATTCCTTTGTGGTTGGTAGTAAATCTTTCAACTATGTTGACTTTCTTGAGGAGGTGGAAATACCCAAAGGTAATAAATACGGCTGCTAGGCAAGCTAAGGGTGTACCCCTTTCCAGCTCTGTATCTCAGAATGACTCTATTACATGATGTTCCTGGTATTTGCAATAAGATCCAGTTTCTGAAGGCAATATATGAATATTTTTTCCCCTGCAACTTTAAAGTATAAGACTATTTTAGATTCATAGATAGAAAAATGATACTTTAAACAGAATATAAATATAATTTAATAGTGTTCGTCAAATCTATCTAGGACAGGTTGGCATGTACAACAGAAGTCTACAAAGAAATTATGTTAGCTGTTAAGCATGTGCTAGGTATTTGATGATAAGCAACTGAACAAATAATAAACCTAATTAAGCACTACGACTTCTAAAAAGAATCCCAGAAATTAAGCCACAATGATTTGTTTTTGTGCACACTGGCTAGGATAATTCCTTAAGTGCTTTGATATATCATTTCAAATTTCAAGTATCTCATTCTTCACTTCATTCTGAATATCTTATTTTTCAATTAGGGACCCAACATGAATCCTTAAAATATATGATTGCTTTTTAAAAAAGACTATTTATTGTGTAAGGATAAATATAGCTAATAATATATACCTTTGTACCCACCATCCAACTTAAGAAATTAAACTCTATGGATAAAGTCCTCTGAGAACCCCTTCTCCCAACATTCTCCTTCCCTGGAGGTAATAACTGCCCTAGTTTATTAACTATCATTTTTCATGCTGTTTAATACTTTTACTATAGTTCTGTGTATCCATAAGCAACAATAGTGGTTTTCTTAATTTTTGTGCTCTTATTTCCTAAGACTTTTGAAAAACTATATAACATATTGTATACTTCAGTTGACACAAATAATGCCAAAGGATGCATTTCTAGTTTATTTTATATTGAATAGATGCTTTAAGTATCTATCTATATCCATTTTGTTGAAGCCTTGGAGCTTCAGTTTAGTTTATTCAATTTATAAAAATATAACCATATAACTTAATTGGCAGAGCTAGTCGTCATTGTCAAAACCAATCATCCAAATCTGACTTACTCTGTCAGAAAAAACCTGACTTAATTTTAAAATTCAAATAAATGTGTTATTATGCAGCCCAGTGACAATTTTCTCACTTGTGAATTTTGATTCTAAAATAATGAATGGATAACTAGGTAGACAGATAAGTTCTAAGTCATGGAGCCTTGCCATGAGTTTGTGGCCTGGATGAAATAATGTGTTGCCCCTCTAAGAATTTTAATTGAGGCTTTCTCTGCTTTGTTTTTAAGGGACTCTCCCTCAGGTGAGATTCAGTCTCCAATAGTCTCTTTGGTGCCTGGGAGATTTTAACTCCATGACAAGGCATCATAGTAATATTCAGTATGGACAGGGATAAGCTTTTCTTTTGAGAAGTGGGAGATAGATAATTTTGAAAGTCAGAAATGAGAACTGGAAGACCAGAAGGTTCTAGGGCAGATAATTTTTCATAAAGACTGCATATGGAAAGAGAACATGGAAATTGATTTCTTTAACGCTACTCATACCTGTATATCTACAGGAAGTCTTTGTGTAACCAGTTATACAGGTACCCAGCTTGAAAACCACCTATCAGTAGCAGGGTTCTCAACCTAGAATTCATTTGCCCTCTGTTTTTGTAAATAAAATTTTACTGGACCCAGACACTCTTACTCACTCACATACTGACTATAATAACTGCTTTCACACCAGAATGGCAGAGTTGAATAGTTGTCATAGAGACCATTTGGCTGACAAAATCCAAAATATTTACTATCTAGCGTTTTACTGAAAAAGTTTGTCATCTCTCATCTAATAGTATTGGGTATGTTTTAAAAAATTCTTTCCTTTGAAAAAAATCAAAGTTACATATTTGTATAGCTTGTAGGACCATATCATTCAAAAAGGCTTATTATTAAAAAATCCTGTCACCATCCCCAAAGCAACTACTTTATATTTTTTTACCTGATGCTTATTTGAGGCGGTGGGGTAGAATCCAGGGCCTCATGCATACATGCTAGGCAAGCACTCTCCCACTGGGTTACACCTCCATCCTTTAACTGATGTTTATAAGGTAAGCTCTGCTCTTGAACATTCTGTAATAGCTAAATAATATCCTTACACTATTACTTTATTTTTCAGTTTTAAGCATTGCATATTAATTTCTTACTATTGGAAATAAAAATCTACCCAATTCTTCTTGTTTTATAATACTTCCAATGTAGTTATAGACCAATTTCAATAATTATGTTATTATGAGTAAACACGATAAACAAGTGAGCCACACAGCACACTAGGATTATTTTTCTTTTTCCTAGTCATTTTTTTTCTTGGAGTTAATAAATTAATTTTGTTTATTTTCTATGTACCTACCTATAATTCAGCCCCATTTGATATTTTTGGATTTATTAGATTATTAATAATAATACTCTATTAATTAATATAGTATTAACTAAATACTTCATATTTAATTTCATCTTTTTGGGAAAAAAAATCTCTCACAGACACTTCTTTCCCATGCCCTCTGGTCTGGTTGCCCTGGTACTCTACTACCCTTTGCCTAAGTTCAAGTTTTCTTTCTTAGATCTCATTCCTTCCTTTTTCTTTTTTAACTTCCCAAGCAAAGGTTGTAGGAAATAATTCTGAGACTGCACCTGTAGAAATGTGTTCATTCCACACTCAAGCTTAGATGGTATCATTGGGTATAGAATTCTACACTAGCACTCACTACTCAGCTAAATGCAGAAGGACTTTTCACTGCATTATCTTCTAGCTTCCAGTGCTGTTGGTCTTCTAATTTTCTTTTCATTCCTGTTTTCCATCTCTGTCTTTCTGCCCTACCTTATAGGAAATTCCTTCAGTATAAGCTTCTAACCCATCCATTAAATATTTCATTTCTATTATACTTTTTTTCTAAAGTCAGGGTCTAATCCAATGTGATGAAGATTTGGACCTACTTTTTTCTCTATTAGGTGCAGGGTCTCTGGTCTAATTCCTAGGTCCTTGATCCACTTTGAGTTTTGTGCATGGTAAGAGATAGGGTTTAGTTTCATTTGCTGCATATGAATTTCCAGTTCTCCCAGCACCATTTGTTGGAGAGGCTGTCTTTTCTTCAATGTATGTTTTTGGCTCCTTTGTCTAGTATGTATTTATGTGGGTTTTTCTCTCTGTCTTCTATTCTGTACCACTGGTGTCTATTTTGGTGCCAATACCATGCTGTTTTTGTTACCATAGCTTTGCAATATAGTTTAAGGTCTGGTATTGTGATGCCTCCTGCTTTACTCTTATTGCTAAGAATTGCTTTGGCTATTCTGCATCTCTTATTTTTCCTAATGAATTTCAGGATTGCTTTTTCTATTTCTATAAGGAATGACATTGGGGGGAGATCCAACATGGCAGCGGGCGCGGAGAGATCAAGTCTCTGACCTCTTCAGCTGTGCAGGCATAGGGAGTTGTAAACCGTCTAAATGCTCTTTGCTCAGGATCACTAGGCAATGCTGAGCTGACGTGGATCTGGGGCGAACAGTCTGGGCCTCTCAGAAAACACACCGAGCCCGGATCGGCTGAATTCAAGCTCCCGTTCGCCTGCTTCTCGCAGATAAACTGCTGTGACTCAGCACTAAACAATCCCGCTGAAACAACTGGTCGGCCCTTCTGCACCTGCGGAGGTAAATGCCAACCGAGCCGTCATAGGCAGTGGCCACAGGATTGAAACGGGGCTTGGGAGAGCCAGTCAGGACCCACCCGTTGCATTGGTCACCCGGCAAAGGGAAATGAACTGTCGCCATTTGCATGGGATACCACCATGGCAGAGAACTGATGTCACCAGAATGCGGCGGAGGAGATAACTTCATTGAAACCAGCGGCGACAGGTGTGTAACCCCCTAGCCTTCCCTCTCCACACAGCAGGGAAACCTTAAGGGCCCCTCCCAGCTCTCCTGTGAGCGCGATAGCCAGACCGAGGGAATCAGGAGTGACACAGGACCCGCGGCGCGGAACTCCCGGCTACAGCTCCCACCAGTGCTGACAACTGAGGTCTCTTGCACCAGCTACCGGGGGCGTGGCTACCGGAGGGCAAGCAAATTTCGCTGAGCGTTCTCAGCCCCAAGCTCTACAAACTTAGTGTCTAAGGGAATGGCAAACAGGGAGAGTGTGCCAAGTCGTTCATGAAAACAGGGCTCCTGGGAGCAGCAGACCTGGCGTGTAGCCAGTATTGTCGTGAGCGTCACCGGTGAGCGGGGCCTGGCTTGAGGAAAAGTGGGGAAGTGACTAGACACAAGAGAAGGCCCTAGGCACTCAGGATCGGAGACCCGCCCAGTCTGGGAGGAGGAGCTGCTGCACAGTGATGGGTTCCCGCCTATTGAGAGGAGAAGCTTGGCGTGGTGGGAACAGCTCCACCTCCTGGAAGAGAAGTTAATCAAACTCTGAGACTGCATTTATTAATTTTTTTTTTTCATTTTCATTTTTTGTTGTTTTTAATTTTTTAAATTTTTCTTTTTATTTTTTTATTATTATTATTTTTAAATTTTTTTCTTTTCTATTTTTTTTCTTTTGTCTTTTCATTTCTTTTCAATTTTCTTATTCCCCCTTCCTTGAATTCTACCTGCTTACTCTCATTCTCTTTAGTGACTTCTTCCCTTCCCTTCTAATACCTTTCCTCCCAAGCATCAAATAAATTTATAGGAGTAAACAGTAACTCAGCAGTCAAACAGAACAAGAAGTAACATGAGCAGCATGAAAAAGCAAGGAAGAAAAGGAGTACAAACAATGCAGGACAGCCTAAATATTCAGGAGGACCTAGAGTCATCAGAAAAATGGTCATATAAAGAACTCAAGGAATACCTTAGACAGATGGAATGGAACCTTAAAGAGGATATGAGACAGCAAATTCAAACAGTGAAAAAACACACTGAAATTGAATTACATAAACGGATAAAAGAAGAAGTTAAGCATCTTTATCAGGAGATAGAGATTATAAAAAAAAATCAAACAATAATTCTAGAAATGAAGGAAACTATAAACCAAATTAAAAACTCAATTGAGAGTATCACTAACAGAGTGGAGCAAGTAGAAGCCAGAACGTCAGATAATGAAGACAAAATATATCATCTTGAAAAGAGTCTAGCCAACTCAGAAAGGCTGGTAAAAAATCACGAGAAAAACATTCAAGAGATATGGGATAACATAAAAAAAAACAATCTTAAGAGTCACCGGGATAGAGGAAGGTATAGAGATTCAAACCAAGGGAATGAGTAACCTGCTGAATGAAATAATTATAGAAAACTTTCCAGAAATAAAAAAGGAAACGGATATACAAATTGTAGATGCATACAGGACACCGAGCATCCAAAATCACAGTAGACCAACGCCAAGACACATTGTTATGAAGATATCCAATATACAGAACAAAGAGAAAATATTAAAAGCTACAAGAGAAAGGAGGCAGATTACATTCAGGGGTAAACCAATAAGGTTAACAACGGATTTTTCATCACAGACGCTGAAAGCGAGAGGATCCTGGAACAACGTATTTCAAACACTGAAAGACAATGGATGCCAACCAAGAATTCTGTATCCAGCAAAATTAAGCTTCAGGTATGACAACGAAATAAAAATCTTTCATGATAAACAAAAGCTAAAAGAATTTGCAGCCAGAAAACCAGCATTCCAAAGCATCTTGAGGAAGAAATGAAAAACAATAACCAAAACCATCAGTGGGAAGTGCCTCAGTAAAGACAGAGGGCGGGGGGAAAGCTAATCATGGAGAAACAAACTAAATTAAAAAAAAAGATAAATAATCAAACATGGCTGGAAGTACAAACCATATATCAACAGTAACTCTAAACGTTAATGGCTTAAACTCTCCAATAAAGTGATATAGGCTGGTAACATGGATTAAAAAAACAAATCCAACTATATGCTGCCTCCAGGAGACATATCTGATTGGAAAAGACATACACAGGCTGAAGGTGAAAGGTTGGGAAAAAATATACCACGCACACGGTCCTCATAAGCAAGCAGGGGTGGCCATCCTCATATTGAATAAAATCGACGTCAAGACTAAGTTAATCAAAAGGGATAGGGAAGGATATTATATACTGTTAAAAGGAACCATTCACCAACAAGAAATAACAATTATCAATATTTATGCACCAAATAATGGTGCTGCGACGTTCATAAAACAAATTCTCCTCAAGTTCAAGAATCAAATAGACCACAACACAATAATTATGGGTGACTTCAACACACCTCTCTCACCATTGGAGAGATCCTCCAAACAAAAGTTGAATAAAGAAATTATAGAACTCAATATCACAATCAATAACCTAGACTTAACTGACATATATAGAATATATCAACCATCATCAAGTGGATATACTTTTTTCTCAGCAGCACATGGATCCTTCTCAAAAATATACCATATATTATGCCATAGGGCAACCCTCAGTAAATATAAAGGGGTGGAGATAATACCATGCATTTTATCTGATCATAATGGAATGAAACTGGAAATCAATGATAAAAGAAGGAAGGAAAAATCCTACATCACATGGAAAATGAAGAATATGTTACTCAGTGATCAATGGGTTACAGAAGACATAAAGGAGGAAATCAAAAAATTCTTAGAGATAAATGAAAATACAGACACAACATATCGGAATCTATGGGACACAATGAAAGCAGTTCTAAGAGGAAAATTCATCGCCTGGAGGTCATTCCTCAAAAAAAGAAAAAACCAACAAATAAATGAGCTCACACTCCATCTCAAAGCCCTAGAAAAGGAAGAGCAAAACAACAGCAAATGTAGCAGAAGGCAAGAAATAATTAAAATCAGAGCAGAAATCAACGAAATTGAAACAAAAGAAACTATTGAAAAAATTAACAAAACTAAAAGTTGGTTCTTCAAAAAAATAAATAAGATCGACAGACCCTTAGCCATGCTAACGAAGAGAAGAAGAGAGAGAACTCAAATTACTAACATACGGGATGAAAAAGGCAATATCATAACAGATGCTACAGAAATACAGAAGACAATTAGAAATTATTTTGAAAACCTATATTCCAATAAAATAGAAGATAGTGAATACATCGATAAATTTCTTAAGTCATATGATTTGCTCAGACTGAGTCAGGAGGATACACACAATTTGAACAGACCAATATCAATGGATGAAATAGAAGAAGCAATCAAAGGACTACCAACCAAGAAAAGCCCAGGACCGGATGGGTATACAGCGGAGTTTTACAAAACCTTTAAAGAAGAATTAATACCAATACTTTTCAAGTTATTTCAGAAAATAGAAAAAGAGGGAGCTCTTCCAAATTCATTCAATGAGGCCAACATCACCCTGATTCCGAAACCAGACAAAGACACCTCAAAGAAAGAAAACTATAGACCAATATCTCTAATGAACCTAGACGCAAAAATCCTCAATAAAATTCTGGCGAATCGGATAGAAAAACACATCAAAAAAATTGTGCAGTATGATCAAGTAGGATTCATCCCTGGGATGCAAGGATGGTTCAATATACGGAAATCAATAAATGTTATTCACCACATCAATGGACTTAAAGATAAGATCCATATGATCATATCGATAGACGCAGATAAAGCATTCGACAAAGTACAGCATCCCTTTATGTTCAAAACATTAGAAAAACTAGGGGTAACAGGAACTTACCTCAACATTGTAAAAGCTATCTATGCTAAGCCTCAGGCTAGCATCATTTTGAATGGAGAAAAATTGAAGGCATTCCCTCTAAAATCTGAAACAAGACAGGGTGCCCTCTATCACCACTTCTATTCAATATAGTTCTTGAAACATGGCCAGAGCAATTAGACAGACGAAAGAAATTAAAGGCATAAAAATAGGAAAAGAAGAACTTAAATTATCACTATTTTCAGAACACATGATTCTATACCTAGAAGACCCAAAAGGGTCTACAAAAAAACTACTAGAACTAATAAATGAATTCAGCAAAGTGGCAGGATATAAAATCAACACGCAAAAATCAAAGGCATTTCTGTATATCAGCGACAAAACTTCTGAAACGGAAATGAGGAAAAACACTCCATTCACAATATCCTAAAAAAAAAAAAATACTTGGGAATCAACCTAACAAAAGAGGTGAAAGATTTATACAATGAAAACTACAGAACCCTAAAGAGAGAAGTAGAAGAAGATCTTAGAAGATGGAAAAATATAACCTGTTCATGGATAGGCAGAACTAACATCATCAAAATGGCGATATTACCAAAAGTTCTCTATAGGTTTAATGCAATGCCAATCAAAATCCCAACGGCATTTCTTGTAGAAATAGATAAAGCAATCATGAAATTCATATGGAAAAATAAAAGACCCAGAATAGCAAAAGCAATTCTAAGCAGGAAGTGTGAATCAGGTGGTATAGCGATACCGGATTTCAAACTATATGACAGAGCAATAGTAACAAAAACAGCATGGTACTGGTACCAAAACAGGCAGGCGGACCAATGGTACAGAATAGAGGACACAGAGACTAATCCACAAAGTTACAACTATCTTATATTTGATAAAGGGGCTAAAAGCATGCAATGGAGGAAGGATAGCATCTTCAACAAATGGTGTTAGAAAAACTGGAAATCCATATGCAACAAAATGAAACTGAATCCCCTCCTCTCGCCATGCACAAAAGTTAACTCAAAATGGATCAAGTAGCTTGATATCAAATCAGAGACTCTGCGTCTGATAGAAGAAAAAGTTGGCTCCGATCTTCATATTGTGGGGTCGGGCTCCAAATTCCTTAATAGGACACCCATAGCACAAGAGTTAATAACTAGAATCAACAAATGGGACTTACTCAAACTAAAAAGTTGTTTCTCAGCAAGAGAAACAATAAGAGAGGTAAATAGGGAGCCTACATCATGGGAACAAATTTTTACTCCTCACACTTCAGATAGAGCCCTAATATCCAGAGTATACAAAGAACTCAAAAAATTAGACAATAAGTTAACAAATAACCCAATCAACAAATGGGCCAAGGACCTGAACAGACACTTCTCAGAGGAGGACATACAATCAATCAACAAGTACATGAAAAAATGCTCACCATCTCTAGCAGTCAGAGAAATGCAAATCAAAACCACCCTAAGATACCATCTCACTCCAGTAAGATTGGCAGCCATTATGAAGTCAAACAACAACAAGTGCTGGCGAGGATGTGGGGAAAAGAGTACTCTTGTACATTGCTGGTGGGACTGCAAATTGGTGCGGCCAATTTGGAAAGCAGTATGGAGATTCCTGGGAAAGCTGGGAATGGAACCACCATTTGACCCAGCTATTGCCCTTCTCGGTCTATTCCCTGAAGACCTTAAAAGAGCGTACTACAGAGATACTGCCACATAGATGTTCATAGCAGCACAATTCACAATTGCTAGACTGTGGAACCAACCCAGATGCCCTTCAATAGATGAATGGATAAAAAAAATGTGGCATTTATACACCATGGAGTATTACACAGCACTAAAAAATGACAAAATCATGGAATTGGCAGGGAAATGGATGGCACTAGAGCAGATTATGCTAAGTGAAGCTAGCCAATCCCTAAAAAACAAATGCCAAATGTCTTCTTTGATATAATGAGAGCAACTAAGAACAGAGCAGGGAGGAAGAGCAGAAGGATAAGATTAACATTAAACAGAGACATGAGGTGGGAGGGAAAGGGAGAGAAAAGGGAAATTGCATGGAAATGGAAGGAGACCCACATTGTTATACAAAATTACATATAAGAGGTTGTGAGGGGAATGGGAAAATAAACAAGGAGAGAAATGAATTACAATAAATGGGGTACAGAGAGAAGATGGGAGGGAAAGGGAGGGGGGATAGTTGAGGATAGGAAAGGTAGCAGAATACAACAGTCACTAATATGGCATTATGTAAAAATGTGGATGTGTAACCGATGTGATTCTGCAATCTGTATTTGGGGTAAAAATGGGAGTTCATAACCCACTTGAATCTAATGTATGAAATATGATATGTCAAGAGCTCTGTAATGTTTTGAACAACCAATAAAAAAATAATTTGTCAAAAAAAAATGTGAGCTAAATCTTACCTATGACCAAGGAAAAGTTCTTAATTTGCAATCGCCATCTTAAAAAAAAAAAAAAAAAAGGAATGACATTGGGATTTTAATTGGAATTGTATTGAATCTGTATAGTACTTTGCGTATATTTTTGTGGGTTTTGATCTTTCATTTTAGATACTTTCCTCAGATTTTGGCCAATTCTCTTGCCACAGATGAGGCTTGTCAACTGTTTCACTGTAATATAATTGAGGTTTTAAGTCCTTCTTGGCTGATCAGAATAACTAATACCCTGACCTGGGGCATAATAGCCTGTTGTAGGGAAAAATCTGAAGGTCTCATTTTCAGTATGTATGTGTTAATTAATCCCTCTACTTCAGAGCAGTACTCTTCTCTCAGATTTGTCAGGAAAACAGTACTGCAAAGTCGGGACTGTTTTCTATTCCCCAAGAAAAAACATAGTTTTCAACTGTTTTTAGATTAGAGACAGTTGCCTTGTTGCATGCTATCACAAAGGTAATTTAATAAAATCTTAATTTTTCTCCAGGAGATTCAGCATTGTATAATGTTTTTATTTAATATATGGTTCATATTCAAACTTCACCAATTATCCCTATACTGTTCTTTATATCAAAGTTTTTTCCCCATTTTGGGATTACATGTTACATTTAATTGTCATGCCTCTTGGTCTTAAGTTGTTTATGACACTCATGTGATAGGTCTGGAGTTTTATGGAATGTCTCCAAACTTAGGTTTTTCTGGCTGTTCCTCATAATTAGATTAGGGTTATGCATTTTTTTTTGTGGAGGAGAATACTATATGAATGATGTCTTATTCTCAGTGTCTCAAACAACTTGGCACCTAAACTGTCAACACTGTCCTACTTGGTAAAACTTTTGTCTACATGATTAAGATGATAGCTGCCAGATTTGTCTACTAGAAAGGTCCCTTTTCCCCTTTTGTAATTAATATGTAATGTATAGAGAGATGCTTTGTGATGAACAGCCTGTTACTCCAAAGAATATGAACTACTGGTTTTAGTAACTGCTGATTTTCACTGAATCAATAATAACTGCTTTGAGAGGGGAAAATGGTGATTTTCCAACTCTATTATTATTTCTACATTTATTGGTTGGCATGTAAGTGCCTCTAAAGTTTTTGACCAAGACATGAATTTTAACAGCAATTCAACATTACTCTTGGAGTTTCCTGGCACTGCCAGTTGCTGAGCATTTTGAGGTTCTGGTGGCTTAATCTGAATTACTTCTAGGCTTTCGTTTCTGCCAGATTAGGATTCATTATGTTCAGTTTTGTTAAAGTGGTTAACATTTGTCCACCTACTTTCTAACATCTAAAACATTAGTGCTCTTTTTACCTCTTTGATTTTTCTTTTTGACTTTGTGGGTTCAGATATTTTTAAAATAAATCTCTTTCTTGTCATTTTCATTCAACTTGAAAAATTAAACTCATGTGTTTAAATCGCCATTCTTTATTTGAAGGCCACTGTTCTTTCTCCACTTTCAAACTTTATAAATAAATGGTATACAGTATGAAATCTTCTGTAATTTACTTTTTTCCCCCCTCAATATCATGTTTCTGAGATTTAACCACGTTGATACACACAGCTGTAGTTCATTCTTTTTTTTGGTGTTGCTGGGGATTGAACCCAGGTCCTTGCTAATACTAGGCAAGCACTCTACCAAATGAGTGACATCCCCACCAGTTCATTCATTTTTTTTTTTTTTTTTTTTTTTTTGGTGGGGGTGGTATACCAGAGCTTGAACTCAGGGGTATTCCACCACTGAGCCACACCCCAGCCCAATTTTCTATTTTATTTAGAGACAGGGTCTCATTGAGTTGCTTATATCCTCTCTAAGTTGCTGAGGCTGGCTTTGAACTTCTGCCTCAGCCTCCCCAGCTGCTGGGATTACAGGCATGTGCCAGGGCACCCAGCCCACTTTATTCATTTTAAATGAATAATGTTATATCCCAGGATATGAACATGCTGCAATTTTCTGATCAGTTTGCACTGCATTCCTAAAAATGATATTGTGAGGTTTTGGGTGGAGGTATAGGGCCCATTTTTTCCACGAGAACATACATTCCATCTTTGTAATTTAAGTCAATAGGAAAGCAGAATTTTACACACACATAATATCAGTCTTAAGACATTTTAATCCTGTAACTTACAAACTAAAATAAGCCTAATAATACAGAGCACAGAAAACTCAATAAATGTCAGTTACTTGGTGACAACACTGAAATAACCCTTACAATTCAGAAAAAGATTCCTCTCTGAATGTTAAATTGCAAGATTGACATATTATAGACTAGAGCAGAGATATGAAAAGAGTAAACTAAGAGAATAGCTGCAGGGCTGGCAGCATTTGACCATAATATAACTACTATCATAGTGGAAAAAAAAAAGTCAGTCAGAATGGGGAAGCAAAGAAAAAAGGAGAACTAGAGACAAATGCTGATAATCCATAAAAACAATGTCCCTGGTAGCAGAAGCCTTAAACAAGCACCTGGTATTTCTTTCTATTCCATTTCACATCTAGCTATTCCTAGTATGGAGAGAGATATCTGGAAGTGTAGCCAATGCTATTTCCACCACTATGGGTTAAACTATCTCTGATGTGAGATTGTTTCAACCGGCATGGTGAGCATGATACGATTAAACTTTTTACTTCACTTTCTTCCTTCCTTTCTTTTTTTGGGGAATGGGGGTTGGGTACCGGGGACTGAATCCAGAGTTGCTTTTCCACTAAGCTACATTCCAGCCTTTTTAAAATTTTGAGACAGGGTCTCACTAAGTTGCTTAGGTGTTGCTCTAAGTTTCAGAGGCTGGCCTTGAACTGGCAATCTTCCTGCCTCAGCCTCCTGAATAGCTGGGATTACAGGTGTTCACCACTGTGCCAGGTAATTCCCCTTACTCTAATTTAATACTCCCTAAGCAATCTACTATGCTTTTCTCTTTACCAGTTTCAGTTCTTTCTTTAAATCAGCATATTGGAATTCTAGCAACCATCTGAAATTCACATGCATTTTAGTACCTATGATCACATCTTTTTGAGCCAAATCATCTTGGACTTGGTCAAAATTGAGTCCATATTTGAGAATATGGTCAAATAAACAAGCACATGATGTGTGGTCTACCCAATTACCCCAACCTTTCCTTAGAACATTAACACCAACTCTATTCACTATTAGTTTCTTGAATTTCTTCTTCTCCTTTTATGTAGTATGTATATTAAAAACAAAGCAGGCAGAGTTCAAATATTGCAGGTTTCCCTCTACTGTTTGTAAAACTATTACTAGGAATATATTCTTCTGATGCTCCTCATTATAATGGCTACTAACTTTTAGCCACAGTGTACAGGTAACATGGGTAGAAGTTAATCTGGGGTTAGAAATTTGAAAAAGAATAGAACTCTCAAATGATTTTGAACACTAACCAGTTTTAATAGGTTTACAAGAATGAGAGTTTTTTTCCAATGAATGAATATAAGAATTAAACCAGACAATTGCTAAGATCACAAACAGACAACCAGACATGATGTCTTACCAAATATTTCCTACATTCTTGACAAAAATAACAAACAGGAATATCTAGCTTCTGGATTAGACTATCTCTGTTGTGATACCTCTGGAAGAAAGATGACTCAGGAACATGTTGAGTTGTTCCAAGAACATAAGATCAATAATCAGAATTTGGCAAACTCTATAGGACAAATGGGCTGAATTTTTCAACATATAATTTGTAAGGATATAAAAGAAATGGAAGCAGAAACTATAAACTGAAAGAAATTTAAAATAAGTAGGGAGTTTTCAAAAAATGGTCAAGTACATATAATGTACTTCTGTGCAATAAAACTATTTAAAATGTGAGGAAATATTACTAGAAAAGTCAAGTTCAGGGTTGCTTTTATGGGGAGGAAGAACTTGTAATTGGGATGAGGCACATGGTTCTGGAGCTGGCAAAATTATTTTTCTCAACTTGGTGGGACTTGCCTTATAATAATTCATTAGATGGATTCACTTCTTTCTTGTGTTTTTATTTTTTTTGGTATACATGGTTACATGGTTTATTTTACATTAAAAGTTTTTTTTCCTCTTAATATCTTGGAAGCAGCTGGGGAAAGCAGGGAGCAGGTGAATCTGTGTGGTATGGGAAAGTCAGCACAACTCACTTCAAGTAGAGAAGGGACTGTCTTTCATATACAGGAAGACTTTAGTTGAGGTTATGTGGTATAGAAAGTTTCTAGGAAAATATTAATAGTGAATGATAATTTGCTAACAAAAAATTAGAAATTCTCCTTCCTCCTGACCCTCTAAAGAACAACGTGATTAATAATAGTACATTAGAAGGGAGGTAACATGAGAAAGCTCATTTTGGATAATCAAGAAGGATAACAATGAATGTCATGAATGGAATGACTTGGTCTCATTGTTCTGACTGGAGTTCATTTGTAGTACTGGAATTACCTAAAATTTACAGGGGTGGTACCTGAGGCTTGATTATTGTAGAAGCTTCTATATAGTTACTTTGCATATCAATATTTCCATGGAAAAAGGTTTTCAAAGTTCTGGGGTAGGGGAAGCACCTTTTACTTTGAGAACAATAGTTCTTATGTTCAAGAGAAAGGGAATCAGAAGAGCTGCTCTATCCATTCTACTGCTGTCAACCTTTAAGGATACTTCTGAATCTTAGATCACATCAACTTCGTCCAAAAAAAAAAAATCCCTTGGGTTCCAAAGCTTAATGATAGTGAAAAGAAGGATGTGAGAAAAGAAGGTCAAGGCAAAAGCAACATACAAAGTTAGAAATGTGCCAAGAGATGTGTTCATTCAGATACTGGCCAAATGAATACTGACAGGGTCAATATAGGAGGAATGAGTGTTTTAGTCAGCTTTTTCATTGCTGTGGCTAGAAGACCTACCAAGACAATTTTAGAAGAGTTAAAGTTTATTTGGGGACTCATGGTTTCAGAGGGTTTCAGTCTACAGATAGCCAGTTTCCTTCCTTGGGGCTCAAGATGAGGCTGAACATTACGATGGAAGAGTGTGGTAAAGGGAAGCAGCTCACATGAAGATCAGAAAGTAGACAAAGACTCCACTTGCCAGATACAAAATACAGAACATCAAAGGCATATCCCCAGTGATCCACCTCCTCCAGCCACACCCTACCCACCATCAGTTTTCACTCAGTTAATCCCATTGGGATTAGTTCACTGATTGGGTTAAGGTTCTCATAACCCATTTCACCTCTGAATGTTCTTACATTGTCTCACACATGAGCTTTTGGGGAATACCTAATATCTAAACCATAACAATGAGCATGTAAGGGCAGAAATGCCAAGTAATGAGTCATCACTCACCAAGTCGCCACTCTAACACCCCGGCCTGCTAAAGTCCATTTATGTTGTCATTAGGGTTTCCAGGTGTGAGGGAAGGGTGAGGAGAGTGGAGGAGGGGAGTCTTAGTAGACAAAGGGGAATGTCTCCAGGTAGAAAGTCATACTAATGAACTTGGACACTCATTTTATGAAATACATTTATTTCTTACAAAATAACTTTAGAACTCTTAATGTTATTGTTTCAAAATAAAAATGATGAAAAACTCATGTTTTTGAAATATAGACAACATAGAATTTTATGCTTTTTATTATTTTTTTTTACCACCAAACTATATTTTTAAAGTTTTAAATGAAATACAACTCAACTATTGAGTATTATGTGTCACATGCTAGCTGTATGTTTTGAAATTTCTTTGGCTTTATGATAGAGTTCAATGGGCTGGGGCTGGGGCTCAGTGGTACAGCACTTGCCTTGCACACTGAGGCACTGGTTTGATTCTTAGCACTGCATATAAATAAACAAAATAAAGGTCCATCAGCAACTAAAAAATGTTAAAAGAAGTCTTAAAGATTTATGATAAGAGTTCAATATATAAAATTAAGGACAATATAAAGGCATGATTTGGATGAGACATGGAGATTCAGTGTTTCCCAAATTTCAGTTGAAACATGCCTATCAGCGGAGAACTCATTGGGTCCAGGGAAAATAACTTGATTAAAGTCCAAACTTCCTATAGAGTGTTTTTTTATATTGCTTTAAATTTTTACTATTTCATTTTTAAAATGTAGGAGAATTTTGTTATATTCCATAAAATGTACATTCATCTTATCCTACATTTTATTAACAATATTAGCTAAATACATTGTATAAATATTTGTTATTATAAACTATTTTAAATTATTTTCTATGGAGCAAAATGAACACTCTGGGAAGATGCATTACAGTTTTTTTTTTTTTCTGAGGCTTCATATATACTTGAGAATATAAACCTCCAGTTTGGAAATATGGACTTATAAACACGTTATTTGAATATTTTCCTGGGGTATTCTTACCTCCATTGTAGGTGGAACCTTTCTTGTTCGTCTAATCCAAGCTAGAAAAAAAAATTTAAATGTTAGTTCTCATACTTTACACATTTTATTCACTCATACATGAGAAGTATTTTTTGAGCACCTACTATATATTGTTATAAAATTAGGGATACAGCAGGGAAAGAGCAAATGGAAGTCCCTCTTCTTCTGAGGCATATATACTAGTTGAAGATAGTTCAAAAAATAAACACAAAACATAAAATATCAGGTGGTGATTTGTGTCTCATGAAACAAATACAACTGTGTAGGGAAGATCAAGAAAGGACAGTTTCACATTTTTAAAAATTATACCTCATTATCACCTGAATTCAATTTAGTGTATTTATGAAATACAGGCCAAATAACAATATACTAAACTTCAAGGCAATATCAAAATTATATTATTCTAGAAATTTGAATTAGTTTTCAAATGATCGAAGAAGGGACTTGGAAAAGTTTCTATTACAACAATTTCTCTTCTGATCTGTTCCAGCAAGCAGCTACTTCTTATGGTTAAGAAGCAACACCAGGCCTTAGCTCTCAACATTTAGGAGACAAGCTGCAGAGGTAGAGAACAGTCCATTTGTTAAGTGCCTGTTGGATACTGTGCCCTGTGCTAAATGTTTTATAGCAAAGGAAGGGAGCCAGACAGCTGCCTCTGAGGAAGTTATCAGAATCATGTGGAAGACAGTATAGCACAGTGCTGTCCTAGAGTCAGATTTTCTGATTCAAATATCAACTTAACATTGCTGTTTTACCTGGGGTAAGATAATTAATTTCTAAGCATCAGACTTTCTATCTGTAAAACAGAAATTATCATAGTATCTATACTCTGGGCTTTTGTGAAAATTATATAATATAAATGGTTAGTTTAGATCCTGGCATGTAAGAATAAGCAAGGAAGTCTAAGTTATTATTAGTATTATCTCTATTATTCAATACACCTACATGTCTTATAAAATACTCATAAAAGCAAAGATCAATAATATCTGCTTGCAGCCAGGGGCAGTGGTGCACACCAGTAATCCCAATGACTTGGGAAGCTGAGGCAAGAAGGATCACAAATTCAAGGACAGCCTCAGCAACTTGATGAGACCCTGTCTAAAAACGGGTGGGGGGATGTGCTGGGAAGGTAGCTCAGTGGTAAATAACCTTGGGTTAAATTCCCCCATACTGCAAAAAATAAAACAAACAAAAATTGTTATCTGCTTGGTCTATGAGAACATATAGGAGTTTGACAAAACATACTGTAGGCAATAAGACCTTTAGAAAGTAGGAAACATTTGTTTTATCATTTTAGTTGACTTAATCTTCATTACAAAATTATTTCACAGAGTAATTAAACAACCTTTCCAGAATTTGAATCCAGATCTGACCCTGTCTAAAAACTATCCGTGCTCTACTAAGCAGTCTCTCAAACTTTAGTGTGCAAATTGCAAAGAGCTTGGAAGAATAATAGGTGTGACATTAACTATACGTCAGAAAATAAGAATTACTGACCACATTTTACAGATTTGGAAACTGAGGCACAGATAGATCAAGCAACTTGCTATGGCTATATATACATACATTTAGTGAGTAGCAGACTAGAACTCAAACCCTGACTGAATTGGCTCTAATGTCTGAGCCCTGTACATTTACCAGTCACTTTTTCTTCAGACCAGCTTTACCAGTCTGCCTTTTATCATTTAAGTAATAGAACCTATTTTCACAGAACCTATTCTTGTGAAAAGCCTAGCACTAAATGGTTATAGGTACAAAAACAACAACACTCAACTGTGATTCTGGAATTAATTATTTATCCCTGCTCTGCTCTCTTGCCTGGGTCCCATACATGTATTTCCAATATGGTTCTAATGTTCCGTATTCTCTACTCTACTTCTGAACTTCTATTCCTGTTATTCTTTTCTGCATTTTTTTCTCATTACCTTTCTAGAAATGGTTCATTTCTAGACAAAACTTGAAGAGATTTTATATCCCTTCTTAAGCTATAGGGTTGACAAGGGAAGGATGAATCCATGGGAGATTTATTTTCTACCACCTAAATGCCTTGAAAGAGTAAGCACTTAATAATATAGTTGTTGACTACTTCCATTATAAAAATATTTGTTGTAATAGGATTTTGACCTGTATTAGGAAATCTGGCTGAGAAACACAAACATTCCTCTGTCTAGTCCAAAATAAATGATTTATGAAACTTTTCAGTTGCTTCTTTGTAGTCAGAATAAGTTGATTATCTCTGTGGTGATTTTTTTCTAGAAAAGAGGCTTTAAAAATAATTTAGTATGAATCATATCTCTAAAAAATAAGCAATAAATCTTCCGTTTTCATTTAGATTAGAAAGTTAATTCCGAACAATCGACTGCTGGGCAGGGTTCAGTAAACTTTAGTCTACAAAACAAATACAGTATACTGCTTGCTTTTACATTTTTAAAACATTGGTTAAAAAAAAAAAAGAGTTCAAAAGGACATCATTTCCTGACACATGAAAATTATATAGAATTCAAAACTTCAGTGTCTATGAGGTTTTACTGAAACACAGACATACTCCTTTGTATTAATAGCTGGTATGTACTACAACCACAGAGCTGAGTAGTTGTAACAGACCAACTGACTCACAAATCCTAAACTCTTTACCTTCTGGACCATCAAAGAAAAAGTTTGCCAAACCCAGTACTAGAGCTATCCTAAAGTATGACCTCTTTAGCAATGACTATATATCTTGGTCTGAAAATACTTCAATTATCTAAAATAACGATCATTATCAGGCACTACATTTTTTGTAAACTAATGACTACCTTGTATTCTAGAGTCTTTAAATATATACCAGTGGGTATAAGATCAAGATAGTACACTGGCTTAATGCATACATACTATTATTATGAAAAAGTCCTTCAAAATTAATGTGTCTTAATAATTAGTCTATAAAATATAATTTTAATTATCTTGTAAGGTTCAATACAGAAAAAAAATTGAATCCAAATCATGGGGAAATTGATACTAAATACCATCTGCTCCCTAAGGAAAGACATTGGAGCTTCCTTTAGCTTCACTTTAAATTATCATTTAAAGGATCTTTGGTTTATCTAGATATATAAAGGCAACAGCTGAAATAAGTTTGTATATTTATGATTCTCCAATAACCAGGCATTTGAAATGTCTTGAGATGACCATTGATGTCCAGTACTGTTTGTTATGTATTTAGTAAAGGTTACAGCTGGATATATTCAATGTAATCACTCATTTATATAATCATACCCACTTTCCCAACTACTCCAAACAACATATTAAATGTCCTCCTGAAGACTGGCAGAAGTTAGGAGGAAGATGGAACAGAAGAAAACATTAATATTAGATCACTACCTTTTAAAGCTTCAAAACAATCTGTTATATAATGATTTTGCTATTGCTAATTCTATCTGTAAGATCGATCCTTTATCAGTCCTCATTATAATACAATCCTGTGTGAAGTGAATTTAGCAAGATAACATTCTTTCATCAGTCTTCTTTTGCATTCTCATCAGTATGCATTGGATTTTCATTGAACTTTAATATTCCTATTGGAACATAACAAACCATAATGAGTGTAAAAGTGCATGTGCAAATTAAAGCTCCCATTAATCACTGAGAGACTAGAAGAAGGCATGAAAATACTTGATGAAGTGTACATTCTTCAAATCTCCATAGGTTCCATAAATGTCCAATATATTTTTAGAAGCATTGCCAATAGGTTAAATGAGATATCATACCACCAGATTCAGTACTTGATCATGCAGAAGCAAAATTATGGAAAAGTTACCAATAGTGTGCATCCAAACTTCACTTTAGGAAGAGAATAAAATAAAGCCTCATCTTTTAAAGTATGATCTTGCCATTTCTGACTGCTGACCTTTATAAAGAACAACATGGAGACAGAACATGGCAGAGAGAGGAAAACTGCATTCCAAGCTGCACTGTGGCTCAGGAGCAAAGCAGTGGATGTATAGCTTCTCAGCATGGTGGGTAAAAGAGGGATTTCACTACAATTTAATAATGGACACTCAAAGTGGCTTAGGGACTCAGAAATGTAGGTACAATAAACAAAGAGTAAAGAAAACATCAAAGACAATCAAGTGTACCTGGATGGCCGATTTGGACTCATCACAGGAAGAAGGAGGGAAATCACAGTCTTGGTAGGAACAAATGTAAGGTCAAAAAATGCTGCCTACAAAAGAAACAACCAATGAAGTGGAGAGAGCGCCTACAGAATGGGAGCAAATTTTTACCACATGCACATCAGATAGAGCACTAATCTCCAGGATATATGAAGAGCTCAAAAAAATTAACACCAAAAAATAAACAAATAAATAATCCAATCAATAAATGGGCTAAGGAAATGAGCAGACACTTCACAGAAGACGATATAAAATCAACAAATTTATGAAAAAAATGTTCAACATCTCTAGCAATTAGAAAAATGCAAATCAAAATTACTCTAAGATTTTCCCTCACTCCAGTCAGAATGGCAATTATCAGAAAAAATCAAGCAACAATAAGTACTGGTGAGGGTGTGAGAAAAAAGGTACACTGATTCATTGCTGGTGGGATTGCAAAGTGGTACAACCACTTTGGGCAAAGCAGTATGGAGACTTGGACTGGAACCATCATTTGACCCAGCTATCCCACTCCTAGGTCTATATGCAAAGGACTTAAAAGCAGCACGTTACAATGATGCAGCAACCTCAATGTTTATAGCAGGTCAATTCACAATTGCTAAACTATGGGAAAAGCCTAGGTGCCCTTCAATAGATGAGTGGATAAAGAAACTGTGATACACACACACACACACACACACACAGACACACACACATTGGAATATTACTCAGCCTTAAAGAAGAACGAAATTATGGCATTTATGGGTAAATGGATGGAGTCGGAGAATATCATGCTAAGCAAAGTAAGCCAATCCCAGAAAACCAAATGCCAAATGGCTTCTCTGGTAAGTGGATGCAGAACCATAGTGGGGAAGGGGTAAGGGAAGAATGGAGAACCCTTGGATTGGGCAGAGGAGGGGGGAAGAGCAGGGGTATGGGGGGAAATGGTGGAATGAGATGGATATTATTACTCCTATGTATGGGTATGATTGCACAAATGATGTGACTCTATATCATGTACAACCAGAGAAATAAAAAGTTGTGCTCCATTTGTGTAAAAAAATAAAATGAAATCAATTAATAGAATAAAATAAATGCTGCCTAATCTTAGCCCATCTAGAGGCTG